>NC_138172.1:104763678-105363678 GCF_964165515.1 Mesoplodon bidens
AATCGCTGAAAGTGTGGGTTCTAGGTGATTCGTTTTCTTTTTTTCAAACTTTAATTAATGTTTCAAAAAATTTTGTAACGATGAGTGAAAACAGTAGCTTTTTGAGGAGCTGAAGTTATGGGCTTAAGAATTCGTCTGTGTGTACTCCTCCTAGTCACATGGGACTCCCAGAAGCAGTGAACCTTTTAGATTGGAAAAGTGACGACAAGAGAAAGGAGGTGATGGAGTTTAAGCCACACGGCGTCCCGGCTGCTTTGTCAGCTAGCTGAGCTCCTCGGCCTTGTGGCTCTGGCCTTGCAGAGGCAGCGATGCCTTGGCGGGCGGCGGTGGCAACAGCCCTGGGGCAAACATCTCCCTTTTCAACGGGGAGGGTGAGCCAGCGCTGAGTGGGATGACGATAACCTGGTTGCCATGGAGACGGGATGCTCATGTCCGTGGTCAGTGGCTGCCATGGAGACGGGGTGCTCATGTCCGTGGTCAGTGGCTGCCGTGGAGCGGGGTGCTCATGTCGGTGGTCAGTGGGGACTCGGGGGATCGTTTCATCAAGAGTCCGCGAGGTCGCTGTCATCCGAGGTCTTGGCGTGTTCAGACTCGGATGCTTGTTGCACCCGGAGCGCCTGCTGCCTAGAGGAGTGGGCGTCGGGGGTGGGGCAGCCCGTCCTCTCCTTCCTCGTCCCGCTGGTGCAGACCCTGCCCCTGGCATCTGTGTCCATATGAAGCTTCACCCTCTTACTGTGTAAATCCTAGCTTCCCTCATACAGCATCCTCCCTGTGGCCCACAGATCCTAGCAGGCCGAGAGGGACAGGCCGCAGCCAACGTCCCCTCCTCTGGCCGGGCTCTCTGGGACCCACCTCCCCTGCAGCGGGCTCCACGGCTTCTGCTCTCTTTCTGGATGTTGAATCTGAGCTGTCTGGTAACCGTTCAGGCAGAAAAGATGCGGTCTACTTCTGCACGCTAGGAAAGCAATTTTGTGGGCATATGTGTGCTTTTACAGAACGCTCACAGCTCTTTTCAGGAAGACCTCTAAGGTCTTATCGGCAAGTGCACGAGAATGAGAAGGAAATAACCAGCTGGGAAGCTGGAGAAAACTTTACTTAGTTTTGGTGCACACCGAAATCATAAAAATTCATTCACACCTTTATGCTTATACGAGTGCAGTTTGGCCCTGTGACCGCCTGCTGGGGGTGAGGGTCGGGCAGGGCCAGAGGGGCTTAGTTGTCACTCTCTGTACCAGCAGACCCCCTGCCCGTCCGGGATGTGAGTGTGTCCATGAAGAACTGGAGTATGATTTAAAACATACGATAACGAGTCAGAAAGCTAAAAATTAAAACAGAAGCATTCCAAGATAAGGAGAAAAAACAAAGAAAGAAAGGTTGAGGCCGCTTGCAGAGATGAATTTAACAGGAGAGAGGAAGTTGGGGGAGGGAGGGCGCTAGGGCCTGCGAGCGGCAGACCAAGTGGGGCTGGCGGCCAGAGGGGGGCAGCTCGGGAGTCTTCCTGTGGCCGTAGCTAGATGTGCCCGCCGCTCGTGTGATCCCAAGTCCACGGGTTAGAAGCAAAGCAGTGCTGGCGGGCTGCCCAGTGGAGGGGGACGCGTCCTGTCCTTACCAACCGCCCCCCGTCCGCCGAGCGCGTCGTCCCTGCAGCGTCCCTCGGCCCAGGCACCACTCAGCGCGGCGACTCCACACGTGTGAACGCGTCTTTCCCAGGCCCTCAGCTCTCGGGTGGGCTGGCGTGGGGAGGGTGGAACGTGGGCCAGATGAGCTGCACATCTTGGAAATCTCTCCTGAACGTCGCTTTGTAGAGAGGGCTTCTGCTCAGACATCAACAGCAAGATTAAGGTTACAGCCTCCGGCACGAACCTCAGTGCAGAGGCTCTGCATGGGCCATGGGGGCGAAGCCAGGGGCTTGGAGATCAGCTACGGCCCGGGTAGCCCCTCCGCCTGGAGAAACGGGAAATGATGGGATGCCCTCCACCTGGAGAGGCACAGAGTGAAGAGCCTTTAACGCGACAAAAGCAGAACGTGGGAAAACCACGCTGCGCTTCCCCCCAAAGGCAGGCCTGTTCCTGAGGCGGGTGGGGGGTGGTGACCCGCGGGTGTCTGCAGCCAGGCCTCCTTCACCACCAGCCGCTGCTTCCATCACTACTTCGCTCCATCTCAGTCAATCAGCCTCAGATCCTGCTCCCCCACACCCCTCTGTCCGTCTAGCCAGACGGGGCTTGGACGGGGGCCTTCGTGTCAATCTCAGAGCCGGGAGGGGCGTGCCCTGGGCTGCAATCGGCCTGGCCGTGGGCTGGGACGTGGTGACGGTCACCGAGGCCTTAGAACCTGTGGCTTCCCGTGGCGTGCGTGGCACTCACGTGCCAAGGGGAAGGGGAGAGGTGAATCAGTCTCCGTAGCCATTTACTGCTTCATATGTTACAAAGCAGGAGAGATTATGTCTTAATTACACGCTTTTCGTTCTCAAAGGCTCTGTTCATCTGCAGTGGCCACTAGCATTTAAAATCTATGGAAAACATGTGTCTCACCACGGAGCTTAATACCGTGCGGGTGATTTTTCCAGGAGCCGAGGAGGTTTCTGTAATCATGAACGATTGCTACGTTGGCTTAAAAAGAGTGACGAGCTGGGTCAGCTGCCTGCAAAGAGGTCGTGGGTGGCGTCTGGGCGGGCTGCAGTGTCCCTGGGTGCCAAGGGTGGGTGCAGGCGGAGGGCGCTGGGCAGGCTAGGCCAGAGGGCAGGGCTCTCCCCCAGGCCCTGGCTCTTCCCCTCTCAGAGGAAATGCAGCAGACATTTAAATATTTCCAAACCAAACAAGACACCCTGAAGGATTCTCCTGTGGCCCCATCATCTGCCTCAGGCCGGATCTGAAAATATCAAACAACGCAGTGACAGAGGCGGCCTGCGGAAGAGGGCAGCAGGAAGGCAGGACAACAAAGCCGGCCGCCGCCCCGTGCTGGGCTTCTGCCGGAGGGTCAGGGGCTGCTGTTAAAAACTGCAAGAACCGGGTGGTCTTCAAGGCATGGCTCCACGAGGGTCCCGGTCTCACACCCTCCCTCCAGGACCCAGGTAGCCAGCCCGGCGGCCTGCAGGGCTTCGTTCCCACCTTGAGCTCTTTCCCACCAGGACCCGCTGGCTTTCAGTCTCTCAGGGCCTGAGAGAGCATCCCTGTACCCTAATCTGTTCTAAAAACCTGTCCTGCCCCCAACAGTTAAATCAGATTTGACTCTTTCATCTGCGCTTTGATGGTAAAGGGAACAATGTCCCAGAACAAACCTTCCGCGTTTCCCTGCCAGTACCTCTCCTTCCCTTGGAAACTCTGAAAAGCCTCATCTGATGCCAGCACTGAATTTGGGGAAGAAAAATGAAAGTTGTAACTTTGACCTCGTTCTGCATGTGATTGTTAATAGAACTGCGGTTTCTTTCTTGCTTTTGTGATCTTGTTTTCCAAATTAAAGCCCTCGATGACTCAGCCTCCGCTCTGGTCCTGGAAGGGCGGCAGGGAGGCTGGTGGAGCTGCCGCTGGGCTTTGGCGGAGGACGGGCAGGAGGAGGGCTCGTTCCCGGGGGGCATCGGCTGGGCCCCCTCCCGGGGTCCCTCCAAGAGAAAGTCTCGTCCCTGAGCCTGTGGGGACGTTGCAGCTCTCAGAGGAAACGTGGGGAGCAGAGTCTGAGTCCTTGCGAGTCTGGGCCAGACCCCGCACGTGGGGCCGGTTCTCCTCTCCCCGGGAGCAGCTTTCAGATGGGCCGGCTCCCACCTCCCCTCCCACCAGGCCTGGGAGTCCTGCCGATACCCTGGCGCTGGGTGAGAAGCTGGCTTGCGGCTGGGTCAGAACCCGCTCAGCTCAGATCCCAGATAGCCATCGTGCCGACAGTGGGACGTCTGGGGCTGATGTGTGCTGGTTCTCACGGGAGCTTGGGCCGGGTGCAGGGAGCCCTGGAGGCCCTCTCGGGGTCCATTCCTTCTTATGTGATGAGAATGGGGTGTCTGCACGGTCTGGGCTGTGCCCTGGAGTTTCCTGGGCACATGCCCTGATGCACCATGGGAACCTTGTGGATTGCCAGATGCCCTGGCACGCTGGGCCTGCCTGCCCTCCAGTGAGCCCCCTCCCCTGTGGCTGCCCCCCTCCCCCATTCTTTGCCGACCCCCCAAGTCAGATGTGTGGAGCCAGGTGGATCCAGGTTGGGAGTTCAGCCCTCCCAGTTCCCGGTATAATGGCGAGCAAGGTGGTCATCTAGGAAACGGGTTTAGTAACTTGAACCTCAAAGACTATCTTGAGGACCACAGACCATGCGTCTGGGGCCCGTCAGCTGCTTTTCCTAACACTCCATCTTCATGACACTGTGCTAATGACACTAGCTCTTCCCCAGTTCAGAAAGGGAAAGATCCTTTTCCCCAGCCTTTCTCTTTTGGGAGGTGTGACCCTGGATGCAGGGCCTGTGTCTGACGCAGCTTCAGGGCTAGCACGCCCCCAGGGAGTGGTGGGGTCATATCTGGGAGGCTCTGCCCGAAGCATGCAGGCTGGCTGGCAGGGCTGGGGGGACTCTGCTCCCCAGAGGAAACAAAACCTAGCTTCTGGCCACTCAGCGGGTAGATGGAGGGGAAGGCCACGCTTGGATGGCCCAGCTGCCCTCAGCATCCTTCAGAGAGCTGGCTCAGCCTGGAGCTGCCTGGACAGTGGAGGCGGTGGGAACCGTAAGAAATCAAGTGTGTTTCTGTTCAGCTGTGAGGTTGGTTTACAGCTGTTACAGGATGAATTGTGTCCCCAATGTCACGTTGGAGTCCTAATCCCCTGGTGACCTTATTGGGAGATGGAGTCTCTACAGAGGTAATCAAGTCACAGTAAGGGCACGTAGGTGGGCCATGATCCAATATGACTTGGGTCCTTATAACATGAGGACATCTGGACACAGAGACAGACACGCACATGAAGACACAGGGAGAAGGCGGCGTCTACAAGCCAAGGGGAGGCCTCAGAGGAACCAGCCCCTCGAAACATCTTGGTTTTGGACTTCTGGCCCAGGACTGTGAGAAAATAAATTCCTGTTGTTTAAACCATCTGATTCGTGGCACTTTGTTACGGCAGCCCCAGCAAACTAAGACAGTAGCCTTATAACCCGCCCTGCGCAGGCACTGGACACAGCCATCCTTTGTCCCTTCTCAGGACTGTCCCCACGGAGAAGGCTGGGCCTTCTGCACCTGTACCAGGCCCTGCCTCTCTGCACCGTGTGCCAGGACCTAGCTGCTCTGTAGCCCCTGTAATCATCAACACTGGAGGCGGGCACCAGTACCCTGTTGTCCAGGTCAGGCAACGGAGGCCCAGACAATGTAAGCGATGCCACAGCAGTGGGACTAGGGTCCAGTGAGCTCTGTCTGTCTGTCTTTCTCTGTGCAGGGAGTCAGGCTGCTGCTCAGGGGAGGGCCTCCCGGACGCCAGTGGGAGAGGCCGTCTGAAGACCTCTGGGGATGTTTTCCTTACTGTGTGAACTTTCTCCAGGAGTGAGTTCCAGGGCAGGCAAAGGAACAGGGTTTCGTCCTGCTGTCGGGAGGGGACTGTCTGGGGGCTTCTGTTTGTCGGCAGGCCAGCTGTCTCTACAGGGAACCCCCGAGGCTGGGGCAGCATCTTTAGCTGGTGTCAGAAGTCCACGGGTTGATTCATACCTAGACGGAAGTCCCCCTGCCCGCCACCTGCCCGGTTCCTCTCGGGGCTTGGGGCCTGCTGTGAAGAAGCATCATCCAAAAGAAAGAGGTCTCCCCGCCCCGCCCAGACCTGTTCTCATCCCCACAGGGGACGCCAAGTGCTCCCAGGAGGACGGTGCAGAGCCCACGTGGACCTCGGCCCTCCGAGGAGCGGCCAGGGCCCCTCTAAGTGCCATTCGTGTCTTAAACAACTTTGCCCTGCGCCGTGGTTCCAGCCTGTGGACTTGCCTTTGGCAGGGGGCTCAGCTTAGCCTTTGAAAGCAAAAGCAACAATTGAAAAGAGGCTGTTTTTATGCTTCTAGAAGTAGAGGAGGGGGAAACTCCTGCCTTTAGAAAAGGAAACCTCAGAAGGTGATTATTAAACTATTGCGGACAATTTGGAGATTTGGAAAGATGGCAGGTGTAATTAAATGTCAGCATCTCAGTACTTGGGGTTGGGACCCCAACTGAACAGAAGACTGTGTAGGTGTCTATATGTCTCCATGTGTGTCTATGGGTGCGTCTGTACGTCTACATGTATATGTGTGTGTGCCCGTCTGCCCATGTGCGCTCTTTAAGCATTGGCTCTGATGCTCCTGGCCTGGGCACCAGGCAGCCTTTGTTTGGCTCTCCTGGTCAGTGGGGGGATCCCCTACTTGGCCCCTATTGCTGGAGTATTGCTGGTGCACAGGGGCCGGGGACCCTGCGTCCTTACTGATGCCGTGGGTCGGCACAGCCTGGTTCTGCCAGCCCAGACAGCCCAGGGGAGGGCGAGGGCCTCAGTCTCTCCTGGCTGTTCCTTCCCCGTGTCACCCCCTGCCCATCCTCCCCTCCTCCCGTCTGTGCCTCTCCCACCCCGACTCAGGAAGAACTGCAGTAACTGATTAATGTGAAGTTACACCTGGCGGCCACGGGGCAGTGTCCCCTTTCCCTGCGGGGATCAGGGGCCAGTGTCGCCCTGTCCGCCCGTCGGAGATTCTGCGTGCCCACGCGGGGGTCTGGGCACAGATCTGCCGAAGCTGCCCAGGTGGCAGGCGGTGTGCCAGGGTGGGGGACCCTTGCTTTACAGACAGGGCACTGGTGTGGACCCCAGCTAAACACAGCTGGGCAGCCTTTTCTCTTCTGCAAACCCGTGACGATAAGGCCTTCCTTAAAGGATTTCTGTGAAACATAAACAAGACAGCGTTCATTAGCGGTTGTCAATCCCGCCTGAACAGCCGAGGCAGCTGGGGGCCTTCTGGGCACCGCCGAGGCCGGGCCCCCCGGGGAGCCAACTTTGCTGGCCAGGGGGGACTTGGGGGTGGTTTTTAAAGCTCCCCAGGTCCCCCTGCCAGGCTCTGGGGCTGTGACCCACCGCTGTGTGTACAAATCACCGAGTCACAGCCACTGACTTGCTCCTTCTGGACCAAAGACCAGCCTGGTCACCTGGAATTTCAACCCAGTAAAGTGATTCTTTCCTGATGGAGGTTCTTTTCCTTCTTGAAGAACAGCCGTTAGCAGGGGCCGTCCTGTGGTTCAGCCACTCACCCCACATGACTTACTGCTGCTTCTACCTGTTTGGTCATTGCTGGGGTGGACGGAGTGAGGGAAACCCGTGACAGGGGTCATGCAGGGGAGAGGAGCCCCCAGTGAGGGGACACCGCCTGGTGGACAAAGAGGTCCTGGACAAAGTCCCAGTGATGTAGCTGAGGGCTGCCTTTGGGGATCGAAGATGAAATGGAAAACAGAGGCCCCCTAGACTCACCAAAATGGGAACAGCTTGTGATTCCGGGGAGCTCCGCCCGTTCTGGGTGGCGTAGTGCCATCAGGGGACAGAGTCCCTGCCTGGCCCTGGCCAAGGCTGCCCTCCATGTCTCTTTGCCTGTGAGCAGCTCCTGGGCTGGGGGGGCCCTTCCGGAGGGAATGCCTGGAGGGCACCAGCCTCCCTGCTGCCCCCGGGCCCCTGCTTCTCTCCCACACGCTCCGGCCGAGAGGACTGGCGGTCCAGCCCTGGGACCCTCGCGTCCCCCGGGGACCCGAGAGACAATTGCTGCGGACCCAGGGCGCTCTGAACTCCAGAAGAACTTCCAGCACTTTCATTTTTTCCCAACTAAGCTTGACGTCCGTGAGCTGTGGCCTTCCCTGGCCCGGTGTCTGCATCTGGGGTGTTTGTCCTTGCTCAGATAGGGTTTCATGGAGACAGGTTTGGTAAAATGTATTTCCGTTCTGATCAAATATATTAAAATATATTTCCATGCTAAATAAGCCAGTGCCTGTTTTGAATTAATCACCATGATGCACAGTAATTAGGTAGACAGGAATCTACAAAGGGGTTTTTCTTTGGGGAAGGAGGCGCTAATTCCATCTAATACCTGAAGATTTCCCCCAGAAATCAGACTTCCACTTTCTAAAATGTAAGTCGAGATGATTCTCCCCAAATGCTCTGGATGCTGCTGCAGCAGTTCAGAAAATTTGAGCACGCACAGCTAGAGAATTCACTTACTTCCCCAGAATCCAGGCAGAAGCCAAGGAAAACAGAAGTCCGTGGGCTTTACAACCAATGCCTTGGCCCTGGAGGCCTGGGGAGATGGCGGTGGCCTCACAGGATGGCAGCCCAGCTTCAAAGGCTTCTCTGCTCACGTCGGGACGGGAACTCCTGAGATATTTTCAGACACTCCTCTGCAGATCTCTCCTCTCTCTCTTTCCGTCTCTCCCTCTCCCCGCCCCCCCACCCTGGGTCCTGCCTGACCCATCTGTATCTGGGGGTCACTGAGGTCGCAGCCGCCCTTCGCTTTCTCTCTGTTCCACCCTCTAAAGATTTTATCACCAATAAAGGAATTCCTTTTCCCGCCTGCTCCAATCACCACCTCCCTCCATCTGGAGAACTGTGACATCACTGCTGTGTATGTACCCAGACTCACAGTACCGAGGTGGATAGACTTTAGTGATTCCACCTGACTTTTCTTTGCAAAGTTTACTAGAATAAAACAAGACATATCATTGTTTTGAATAAAAATGGGGAGTTTCTACTTCTTGGTGCAGGGCTCAAAATTAGGCCTTATGTTTCCCAGGGGTCAGTAATCCATCACAGAGGAATCCATCATAGTTTTTCTGTGGACAAACTATTTTTGAAAAACCTTTTCAGATCTTTGCTTAACTAATGAATGCACAAGCCTTAACACCCACCCATCTGAACCTGTAAAATACCCATAATTCAAACTGCCCTCCTGGACCTGTGGTTTTCAAAGTGTGGTTCCTGGACCAACACTGTCAGCGTCAACTGGGAGCTTACTGGGAATGCAGACTCTGGAGCCCCGCCCCAGATGCACTTATGAGAAATGGGGTGGTGGAGGGGTGGACCCAGCAGCCTGTGCTCCACTAGTCCTCCAGGTGATTCCGATATACTGGGGCCACCGCACCTGTGTCTGCCACTCCAGATGCAAAGGTCTTGTATGTGTTGTTGGGGAGCACGTGTGAAAGGGACCAGAATCAGGGACCGTGGCTTGGACCCCTGCAGCCAGGACCTAGTGCAGGCACACTTCTTCTTACTGGGCTTCACTTTAGTGGGCTTCCCAGATAGTGAGCGTTTTTTACAAAGTGGAGATGTGTGGCGACCCTGCATAGAGCCATGCAAAAGTTATCATTTTTTTCCAATTGCGTTTGCTCACTCTGTGTCTCTGTGTCACATTTTGGTAATTCTTGCAATATTTCAAGCTATATTATTATTATATTTATTATGGTGATCTGCGATGAGGATCTTTGATATTACTACTGTGACTCGCTGAAGGCTCAGACGAAGTTTAGCATTTTTTAGCAGTAAAGTATTTTAATATTAAGGTCTGCACATGTTTTTTTAGACATAATGCTATTGCACACTTAATAGACTCCAGCATAGTGTATCCATAACTTTTATATGTCTGGGGAAACCAAAAATTTGTGTGACCCACTTTATTGTAGTATTTATTGTGGTGGTCTCAAGCCAAGCCCACAGTATCTCCGAGGTCCGCCTGTGCGGATCTGTAAAGCAGACTGGCGTCCCCATGTCGGAGGAGTAGGAAAAAGCACCACAAAACAGGTCATTTTGGGAAAGTTCCTGCATAGGATAAAGGACCCTGCATCTCCATGCGCAGGGCCTCCTCGCACCACTAGGGGGCGCGCTGAGCTCGCCGAGGCCGGCGGCCACGGCCTTCCCTCCCAGGTCCTGTCATTCTCTGTATAAACAAGTTACGTGCAAGTGTTTAGGATATAAATTACGACCATGCCGGCTGCCTCGGAAGGAATGTAAACACAGCACTGTGGTCAGAGCAAACTCTGAGACTGACTTCATAATTTATAGCAGCCCCCAAGTAGCCCCGAATAAAAGAAAAAAAATCCCTATTTAACTGCAAATGTGATAATGGGACACAACAAATGTTTAAATCCCTGCTTAATTTTGGAAAATATAGAAAGGAAGCCTAAAGATTAGGCAGATGGTTAGGACTTTTCAAAACAAGATGTTTGACTGAGACGGTCTTTGGACTGAAACTCAGAATACAAAATCCCAGTGTGGGAGATGCCCACCCAGTGGTATCCGCTCCTGGTGACTGACCGAGAGACCGTGCTTGCAGGGAATGAGACTCGAAGGCGAGTTCTCAAGAGCAAAAGCAAGACCTGGAGAACCTCTCTGCTCGCTCTCGGGTCCATAGTTGCCAGGGCTGCCCGTGAGTCTGCGGGGCTGGTCAGACCAGGCGGGGCAGATGCCCATCGGCCTGTTTCCTTTCTTTTTTGTCCAGAGCTTCAGCAGCTCTGCCTGTAGCATCTGTGATTGGGAAGCCTCAGGAAACCAGGCGAGAAAGGAAAGGGCTCGGAGGGAATCCCGAGGGAAAGCATCACTCCCTCGCGAGGGAGAGGAGGGAGCAGAGTGACTAACAGGGAGACAAGTGGGGGCCGCGGCCGCTGTGCCGGAACCGGAGGGCGGCAGACATCTTGTCCTGCTTCTGTCCCTGATGCTCTGGGACTGCCCACACCCTCCGTGGGCTTCCCCCTCTGGACGAGGAGATCTGACGGCCACCCAAGGAGCCGGGCCCTTGCACTGGGCACCTACCCCTTGCTCGGAGCCCGGCCGGGCTGAGGGCACCCCCGGGTGATGTTCTGCCCCCCGTCACTCCACCCTGTGCTGGTGGCGAAAGGGAAGAGCACAGGGCAGAACTCGTGGTGCGCACAAGAAAGACAACAAAGGGGGTACGCAACTTGGTTTCCTCAAGCCTTTATCTTGCCTGGTTTTCTTTTAAGCTCCTTTCACCTTCTGTTTTTTGTTTAGCCAGAAAGAGCGAGGGTGAAGGAAAGAAATAATAGAAAGTGTTTCTTCTTCTCTTTCTCTCCTGAGAAGACCCACAATCAGAACCCGGCCTGTGCTGCTCAAGGCACAGACCCCACACCACGTCAATTACATGACTTAGAAAAAAAAAGCCCGCCCAGTGTAGAGTTGCACTGCCCGCTGGTGAGGAGACCTGGCGAGCGGATGCCCGTGGAGGAAAGAGATTCCCCAGCAACTATTTGTTATATACATTTTATTGAAAAAATTTTACATCAAAATAGTTTGGCAAACTGTAAAAGTATACGTAAGTGCAAATATATCCTCCTTTTAAAATACAAGCAAAGTGTGAGTATACACGAAGGTCATAAAAATATCTTTAAACTATGATGGTAGAAAACAACCTTGTAAAAAACGTTGTATTGTCACAATACTGAAGACCACTTTCTTAAACTAGACACATTGTTGCTAAATACTTCCTTGATAATGTTCTTTGGCACCTGTATCTAAAGGTAGTGTTTAGTAAAACACAGCTCTCCCACTGAGCCAGGCAACAAGATGAGGCTTTCTTGAAATCTTGTGCTCGGCACTGCCTTTTAGAAAAGCACACACATTTTCCATAGACAAAGAAACACACACACACACAGCCCCTCTGCGTGTTTCAGACCCTGATTACTGAAGGCAAGGGAGCCCCCAGAGTTCCATGCTTGTGTTTTCCGCGTGGTGAGTCCTCACCATCTCGGCTAAGGAGCGCAGTTCTCCCTTCTCTGGGAGCCTGCACGGATTCGGGGCATTACCTTGGGGCTGTCCTTCTGCCAACGGCAGACAAACATCAGCGCAGGATGCCTGCCTGGCCTGGGGACTCTGGCTAAGTGACTGGTGTGCTACTTGCAGCCACGCTGCTCTGGGAGTCCACCTCAGCCTCGCCCCAGGCGCGAGAGGGCCTGGCCCGGCCCCTCCCTCCGCTCACATGACACAGGGCTTAATGTCCTGGCAGACGCTCTGGTGGTGGTGGTGGTGGTAGTAGGGGCCGCTGGCCGAGGGGTGGAAGGAGGAGATGCTGTTGAAGTTGAGGACGAAGTCCTTCCTGTCGCACACCGGCGTGGAGTGGTGCTGGTACCGGGGCAGCCCCACTGCAAGGAGGGAGAAAAGAAAACTTTTCAGAAACGTTTCTTCCGCTGAGGACAGGGCACGTAATGTTTGAAAACTTAATTCAACTTTTGACTCCAAGGGGGTTGGCCTGCCTTTTTGCCTATTGCGGTAAAGCTGGGAGAGGAAACCCGGCCCCAGAAGCTTCTCAGAGTTTCAAACTGTAGGCCACAGGACGACTCTGGAATCCCGGTTTGGGGTCTCCTTTGGTTTCCACGGGGCCGCAGAGCACAGTCCCCGCGAAGCCAGGCTCTCTGTGCCCGGGTGTCTGTTACTCCCAGAGGCTGGGCGGGGCTCTAACAGCCCCTGGCCCCAGGCCCTGGGCCCGGTCCCTGCCCGCAGGGCTCCAGCCTGTGTTGCGGAGGCCCAGCCCCTGCCCCCGAAACACCACGGTCTCCCTCGCTTCTGGTTTCCAGCCCCCCTGCCTTATTTCCCAACCAACAAGCCGGCTCCTAGGAGCAGGCCCTGCGCGCCAGGGCGGGTGACAGAAAACAATCCCACGGCCAGAGAAGGGCCGAGAACAAACGCGCGCATCTCTGCGGGTCGCGCCTCGAGGGAAGCGGGACCCCCGAAGCAGCGCCTGCCCTTGGGTGAGAGCTCGGCTGCGGCCCCTTTTCCGCGCGGGGAGACTTTGGGAGAGCCGGGCTGTCCCGCAGCCTCTCCCCGGGCCTGAGCCAGGCCTCCGGGCGCCGACTTTTGCTTTTGCTTTCTCGGCGCCTCCGGCCCGGGGGCGCAGTTGGCTGGGCTTCCGGCTCGCTGGGCCCCGCGCTTCTCCTGGCCCGGGCCTCTCTCGGGGCCGGGCTGGGCTGCGCCCTTTTCCCCGAGGCCTTTCTAGTCTCGTGTGAGCGGCGGGGACCGCCCGCCCACGCGGGTGCAGGGCCGGGTTGTTCTGCGCGCGCGAAGACCTTACCCGGCGGCCCGCGGCGCCTCGCCCGGCCTCATCCAGCGCTCGCTGAGCCACCGGGCGGCCCCGCGATCAGCGCCCGGCAACACCGACTGTGGCCAAACGCGCGCCCCGACGTAAGCCGTCGCTGCCGCTCAGGTGCGCTTGCCCCCGCGTTAAAGCACCTCGCGGTGCGGCTTCCCGCATCTCTAGCCGGCGGGCCCGGCGCTTTGATGGGATCGAAGGACCTAAGAGCCCGCCTCCTTCTTGAAAGGTTCTCAGGAGGCAGAGAGGCCGAGGGGCCTCCCCGAGCAAGCGGGCCTGGGCCGCCCGGGCGTAGTGCTGGGAGCGCGCGCTCGGGGCACCTCCTCGGCCTCCCCGCTCCTCGAGGGGCCCTGGGCTCTCGGTCGGCCGCGGCCCGGCCTGGGAGACGCCAGCTAGCCCCGCGGGGAAGAGCGTTCGAGGGGGCGGGAGCCAGAGCACGGCTGGGGGGTGGGGAGAAGCAGAGCGTCCCGGCCGGGCCATGGCCTCCTCGGGGCTCCCAGACTCGGCCCGGAGGGCGCGCGAGCTCCCGGGGGGACAGCGAGGCAGTGTCCCTTCTCCTCTACACAGAGTCGTGCTCCCGGGTCCCCGCGCTTCTGGGACCCGTGCGTGCGCCCGGTGTGTGGCGTGGGGCGAGGGCGGCCTCACAGAACGGTCAGAAGGCTCTTTCTGCGCGATTCTGAACGTTGAGGGAAGTGTTTCACGGCAGCCGCGGAAGTTTCACGGACCCGCCTCGGAGTCCGGGTTGCGGCTGAGCAGGGCGGCGGGAGCGCGGAGCGGGGAGCCGGGAGGGGAGCGGGTGGGCGGGAGAGCGCAGAGCGCGCCGCCAGGGCTCAGAGGTGATTGACAGCCCGTCCCAGGGGGATAAAAAAACAATAAGAGGGGAGGGTCGTCTGTGTTGGTTACTTGTTGAAATTCCCATAAAACTGAACAAGACTCCGCTCTCAGTGGGTTAAGTCAGGCTAAAATCCTCTCCGGTGTGGTCCTGCCCAGACTGTCTTTGTTTAGTTAACCTCTGAGACCCGCATTTAAAAGGCCTATTTGGGAAATTTCACCGTCCAGGGAACCAACATCTTTCGCCCATTTCTGGACTTCCTTTCTCCCTGACGCTCTGCCCCACACCGATGCACGAACAGGTCATGTAGGTGTCGTCGACCTGCGAACCCTTTTCTAATCGGGGCGGGTGAGTGTCAGCTAGAGCCCCCGCTTGCCGGGCAGACCAGCCTGCCTCCGAGGGGTTAATGTAAGGGTTTATCTCCACCGTCCCCATAAACCTGGCTAAATATTCAAATTCCCTCCTCCACCCCCCTCTGTCCCCTCCCACCTTTCACCGCCTTGGGCGAGTCAATAAATTTTCATAATCTGCAACCAACACAATTTACACCATCAACACGACACGGGGCGCCCAAGGGGCAGGCGTTTCTCAGGGGAGCCTCGCTGCGGGCCCCAGGTCCTGCTGGCCTAGGCCGGACCCATGTGTCATCAACTTGGGTCCACCGTGGGGGCAGGCAGGAGAGTCCTCCACCGCTTGGCGCCTCTCCTCCCTGGCAACATTCCCCTTTTGTGCGGGGTCCTGGAAGCCCTCTGCTCTCCTGGCGTCCCTCCCTCATTTCCCCTCCTCTCAACCCTCGCCCAGCGGAGCCCCTCCCCACGCACACGGCAGGTACCCTTCTGGACATGTACTTTTGGGTGAAAGCACAGCAAAACCAATTTGAAAAAACGACACAAGAAAGCAGCCACAGTGCCTTGGCCAAGGTCCCCTAAGGCCACAAGTCTTCTCCCTCAGCTAAGTCAGGCCTGAGATTTGAGCCCTGCAGTCCGTGAGGACACTCGGAGAGCCCGAGGACGCAGGCACTTGACTCCATCCTCCTAGGGGTGAAAATTCTGGAGGCCCGGCAGGGGCCAAGCCTGTCGGGGAAGGCCCAGTGACCCCGACCCCACCCCCCATAGGGTGCCAGCTCCCCCTGGGCCTCGGCCACCCAGAGCGGGGAGGCCTAGAGGCGACGCGCCGGCCGGCCAGGCCCCTTGTTACCTGGGAGGTCCTCGCGGGCGTTCTGGTGCAGGTAGCTCTGCTCCAGCGAGTAGGTGGACATGCTGGTGTGCAGGCCGGCCGGGGCCGCGGGGGTGCCGCCCGGCGTCAGGGCGGGCGGCTGCTTGAGGTAAGGCGAGGCGCCGGGCGAGCTCCAGTGCGCCGCGGGGCTGGTGTAGGGCGAGTGGCACTCGATGGCGCTCGCCACAGCCGGGGACGAGGGCACGGGGCTGCTGCTGCTGTCCGGGCCGTAGTCCCCGCCGCCGCCGCCGCCGCCCCCGGCCGCGCCGACGCCCCCCGGCCCGGCGGGCACCGGGCAGCTGGCCATGTAGGTGGAGCCCGGGTTGGGCGACATGTGCGGGACGTGGTGGTGGTGGTGGTGATGCGGGTGCGCGTGGCCCGGGGCGCCGGCGCCCGCGTCGTAGCCCGCGGGCATCATGTCGAGGCCGCCGTAGCCGCCCTGCCCGTGGCAGCCGAGCGGCGCCGATGGGGGCGCCTGGAAGTCGAAGCCCTGCGGCAGCAGCGAGGCCCCGAAGCCCAGGCCGCTCACCACGCGGTGGTACATGGGCTTGAGCGCCTGGCACTTCCGCCTGAAGCCGCGCGGCCGGCGGCGGAACGAGCCCTCCTCGAACATGAACTCGCTGGCCGGGTCGATGGTCCAGTAGTGGCCCTTGCCCGGCCGCCCGAGGCCCTTGGGCAGCTTGATGAAGCACTCATTGAGCGAGAGGTTGTGGCGCACAGAGTTCTTCCAGCCCTGGTAGGCGCCGCGGAAGAAGGGGAAGCGCGCCTGCAGGAACTGGTAGATCTCGCTGAGCGTCAGGCGCTTGGCGGGCGAGCTCTGGATGGCCATGACGATGAGCGCGATGTACGAGTAGGGCGGCTTCTCGGGCCGCCGCAGCCCCGAGCTCGCCTTCTTGGCGCCCGCACCGCCGCCGCCCGCGCCCCCGCCGCCGCCCGCGCTCTTGCAGGCGTTCGGGGCCGCGCCGGCCGCGCCGGAGGAGGAGGCGGACGACGACGAAGACGAGGCGGCCTCCAGGGCGGCGGCGGCGGCGGCGGCGGCGGGCGGCGGGCTCATCAGGGCGGCCTGGAGCGCGCCGGGGCCCGGGCTGCGGGCGCGGCGGAGCGGGGCCGGCGGCGGCCCGCCCTCGGAGGTCATCGGGGGTCCGGGAGCGGGACCCGGCGGCGGGGGCGCGCCCGGGGCCGGGCGCGAAGGCGCGGGAGCGCGGTCGACCCAGAGGCCCGGCGGGCGCCCTAGCCCGCCGCCCGGGCTGCAGCCGCGGCCGCTCCGAGCCAGCGCTCCGCCGTCGCCTCCCTCAGCTCCGCCGGGGCTTCTGGCGGCGGCCGCGGGCCGGAGGCGACGCCCCGCGCATCCCTCCCCGGGCCTCGGGCCCGGCCTGCGCGGCGGCCTCCGGGCCGCGGAGCCGGAGCCGCCGGGCGCCGGGCGGCTGCGCGAGCGAGCGGGGACCGCGGCCGGGACCCCGGGGACGAGCCCGACGTCTCCCCTCAGGAGCGCGGCTCGCTCTGTCTCTCGGACTTCCTCCCTCCCGCGCCGTCCCCCGCCGCCCTCCTCCCCCCCCCCCGCCCTGCCCCCTCCTCCGCCGCCGCCCCGGGGAGGGCGCGCTGGGCCGGCGCTCACTCCTCCCCCCCCCGGCCGGCCGCCCGCTCCCTCGCTTCTCTCTCTCCTCGCTCTCCGGGGTCCCTCTCGGCCTTTTAATTCCTCTCTCGGATGCTCTCCGTCTCCCCCACCCACCCCCTTTCAAACCGCGGGATCGCAGGCCGACTCACATTGTGCCGGGAAGACGCCCACCACGCCCCGCAAAACTCGGCCCCCTAGACTTTAGGAAATCGTCCTTCTCTTAGTCCCGGACAGCACCCCTGCCCCCCATCCCAAAGCCGGCCGCCGCTGGCGGAGCGGACCCACCCCTTCTCCTCCCCGCTTCCCCCTCCTCCCTCCCCTCCCCCTCCTCCCCCTCCCCCTCTCCCTCCTCCTCCCCCTCCTCCTCCCGGCCGGTCCTGGGCCGGCCGAGTGGTGCTGCCGCGGGTGCCGCCGCCAGACCTCCTTAGCCGCTGCCCCTGCGCCCGCACTGACACCGTCTGTCAGCTCATTTAGACATTGCCGCCTCCGCCACACGCCGGGGTGCCCGTGACGCCCAAAGGTAACGTGCCAACCCTCTCTCCTGTGACGGGCCTGCGGGCTCCCACCGCTGTTAGCAGAGGGCAGAGGCCAGGCTCCTTAACGACTCTCCTTTTTAGAGACCCTGGAAACGTGGTCGAATAGGACTCCTGTTTGCGTTTGTTTCCACTTCCTTCCGTTTGCTATTTGATGTTTTGTACGAAATGCAGAAAGAAGGCCGCGCTGAGTGACAGGAGTGAGATAGCTGTATTTGTACTCAGTTCTGAAGGGGTGTGCAGCTGTCACGGGATTTACACCCCCAGGCCCTATGCCGCCCACCCCAGCGTGCCTGCCATCTCGAGGCTGGCTTCCGTGGGACGACACCCCACCCAGTGTGGCTGGGTGCTCTCCATCTAAGTAAGAGTCGGGCTGGGAGAGAGGATGTGCCCTCGGAGGAATCACTCCCATTGAGACCGGACAGTTAGTTATTGGATTACACGTGCAAGGAAACGTCGTCTGACCAGGGACGGGGCTGGAAGTGGGAGGAGAACAGGAGGCCTGGGAGCCTCCGGGGCCGCACGGGGCTGATGGGGGAGGCCCCCAGGGAGGTGCTGCGGACCTCGGACCACAGGGGCTGCGGGGCCGGGCGCCCCTCTGCGGCTGCTCAGAAAGGACCGGGGTGCAAGCGCGGGCTCTGGGCAGGCTGGGGAGTCGGGGCGGGGGCGGGGAGAAAGGGAGAGGGCGCCAGGCCTGGAGAGGGGGGCAGCCAGAGCCCCCGGGTGGAACAGGCCCCGGGGCAGGCCCTGGGGCTGCACCCGCTCTGCGTGCCCAGGACTGCTGGGGTTGCTTCTGGCCGGGTGTGCCGGTGGGGCAGGAGAGGGAGGGGTGCAAGGGGTGCGAGGGGGAGGCTGGGGGCTGGGTTGGGCTGGCCCCAGACAGTGACCTGAAGTTGAGTGGAAGCAGGCTTTTTCCATCAAACCCTGCCTGGATACCACACACAGAGACCGAGTGTCAGTTTACTGCCCTGAGCCCGGCTCCTTTTCCCTAAGCTCCACTGTAATTAGACAAAGAAAACCTAAATTAGCTGAACAGGCGTCGACAGCTTCCTCCAGAGCACCCCTGGTACCTACATGGGAATGTGTCCCAAAATGGCTTGATTGTAGTTGCGAGTCAGCTAAGAAAACACGGCCCAAATGAACTCAGTTTACTGCTCATTTCCAATAGAAAAAAGAAACAAGCCGCTCTTTTCCGGATGGGATGTTTTGGTTGAGTTGGGGAAGGGGGTTTGCAGTTGTTTCCACTTCTAAGAATTCCTTTCTGAGTGACTGGTGAGCTTTTTTTTTTTCTTTTTGATAGGGCCCCATTAATTTCATGGTATTTTTTTCTCTTACCCCTTTTGTCATTTTACAGGGAATAACTTAATTATAAGTGAAGTGGAATTATTCAATAAATAGAGTGTGTTCACTAAATCAATGTTTTAAGTGTCTGAAAAATAATGAAGTACAATAGAAACTGGAGTGAGGAGAACAGAATATCTGAAAGGAGCTGCCCTGACACAGACTTCTGTGTGTGTGTGTGTGTGTGTGTGTGTGTGTGCGTTTTGTGTTTGTGTGCAAGCAGTGGGAAGAGAACTGGCCCAGCTGAGAAGCAGAGGGACCAGGAAGGCAATCATCTCATTTGGAGATGGGGGTGGTGGGCACTGGATCTGGGAAAAATCCAGCAAGTGGACATATCGCTGGCACTGGACCCTCTCTGATTTTCTGCACCTGGGAATTCTAGGGCCTGGATCTCAGGCCCTAAAAAGTTTTAGGATCCAGAGAGTGAAGAATAAAAAGCACTGACCCTAAAATCCAGGCAGGGCTAGTAATAACCTTACACACCAGTAGTTCCCAGTCTTTTTGAGAATATGATGGAAGCTATGGAGCCTTCCTCCAGAAAAAAAAAAATTCTCAATTTGCCTGGGATTTTAGGGGTCCACAGATACTCATTAAAAACCAAAAACTCTACACATTTTTACTTTCTACCAGTTTATCTGGTTCAGTGATGAAGGATTTTAAAAATCTCCCTTCCCATCCAAGTGACAGTGGTATCCATTTTACCTAAACCCTCTGAACTTGCAAGAAATGCCCACTTATAGTTTGGGCAGTCTTCCAGAAGGCCAGGCAGGTCCTGGAAAGGCAGTAGGCTTTGGAGAGCAGGTCTGCAGACCTGGAGCCCCTCTCCTGTACTCCAGGGCTGTCCGGAGGTCGGTGCCCTTCTTGGTTATCTGAGCAGGAAGGGGCCCTTCCTCAGACCACTTTCTTGGAGACCCCCATTCTGCCTGTGGAAACTGTTCCCCTGGCAGAGACCCCTCAAGTCTAGAAATTTGTTCCTTGTAGATTTCACAGGCATAAAGCCTTTACATTCATATCATGTGACCGCCACGTGGTCTCAGTACCTTCCCCTTTAGGGATAAGGACACTGAGGCTCAGAAAGGTCAGACGATTTGCCAAAAGTCACACGTGGGCACGTGACAGAGCTGGCCTGCAGCTCAGGTCTGGGGTCTCCATCCAGTGCTGCTTCCACTATGGGGCAGCAAAACAAAGTCTCAGAAGTTTGTTTTAATTACTGATTTATACAGATCTCCTGGGTGAGATAACCGATTATGTCAAACTCTCTGTCCCTGGCAGGAATACCTGAATTTCTGCGTGGGAGACGGTTGAAAAGGAAAGTTGTGCTTGTCTCTGAAATAGCTTTGCTCAGGAGGCTGCCGTCTCGGAGCTCTTCCTGATTGACTTTCACTGTCTTATAAACAACAAAAGTCTTGACTTCTTTCTTATGGGAAGGAAAGGTATGGTTCCTTAAAATGACTGCAGATCTGGCCAGGCGCTCCTCAGTTAACCAGAAATACCAGGGGTGCCCCTGTATTTCTCAGAAATACCCTGAGCTGACCCCTCGGGTATAGACTGTCTCCATCTGGGCCGCGGATTCCTTTCTGCTGCAAACCCCAAGGTCCCGCCCCTGCTCCAGCGCAGGGGAATGTAAACTTCAGGAAGCCTGGGTTTCTCTGATTTTGTCCTGTAATCGGCGTTTTATTCTAGGAAATCTCTTCATTATTGCGGTTTACGTTTTATGTTCTTAGCGTGCTTCCCCTGCCGCGTGGGTTTTACACGAAATGGCTTAGACTAAACCAGCTACCCACCGGAGAGACCCACCCTGTTGGCGGCCCTCTGAAGCCTCCCCTCGCGGGCACCTCTGGCCCCGCGGCCGCCCTCCCTTCCCCAGCCCAGCAGAACTCCGACGCAAAGCGGCCACCCTGTCCAGTCTGTGCTTTGGTACAAAGTTAACGTGTGTGTCGAGAGGCCTTTGCAGACAGCGGTGGGCACTGCATGCTGAGGCCTAGGGGGTGAGCCTGTGTGGGGAAGCGCCCCAGAGGCCAAGCTACTAGAGACGCTTATTTATAACAGAAAATGCGTCCGCGGCCGCGAGGCCAGGAGGAGGCGCCAGGGCGGGCTTGGAGAGGGCACCTGGGCCAGAGCGGTAAAGGCGGGAATTTTACACCCTTGTGGACGTCTGCTCACCTTCCTCGGTCCAGAGGCCCCAGACCTCCGGGTTTGAAAGCAGCCACCCAATTCCAAATGTTTATTTAGATAGATTCTTCCGCTCTCCAACGCCTGTGTTCCGGGCAGGGCTCTTTTTATAGCCACCTTCCTGAGAGATCCGCGGATGGGCCCCAGATCCTCAGTGCCTGGCGGTGGGCAGACTTGATCACCCTCTTGGCGGGATCGGCGGTGCCTGGAGAGGCGGAAAGGGGTCCAGCCTGCCAGAGCCCCTTCCCAAGAGGCCGCACCTCTTCCCACCTCTGCGCTGTCCGGGCTTCAAGGCCCAGCTTCCTACCCTGGGAGACGCGTTTTGGGGGGTGGTCCCGGGAGCCGGCCCGTCTGCCCGGTTCGGCTCTGCAGTGGACCGGCCTTGGGCCTCGCGGACAGCCTTCTGCGTTTATGTGGGGAAGGCCGGGGCTTGCGAGGAGCGTTTCTATGGCCGGGATGGCCACCCTTAACAGGCAGCTTCCAGCGGCGAAGGAAAATTAGGGAAGCCTGTCCCACCCGTTCCCAGTCTTGGGAGAAAAAAAGCGGAACAAGTGTGGGTGGGGTGCCCCTCCGCAGGACCACCGTGAGGCGGCTTGGGTTGCTGGAAGGGAACCCCGCTGATGACACAGAAACCGTGGAGCCAGGCTGTGTCTTAGGAGTGAGCCCGAAGGCACCCTGAGCTCGAAGTCCCTTCCCCTGCGCCCACCCTTCTGGGCCCCTGCTCTGCAGCCCCCCCTTGGGAGGCCCAGTGACCCGCTTCTGCTTCCCCAGGCTCGGGAAGAAAGTGGATGGCACGCTGGGCAGGCCCGGCTGGCGGGCGCAGAAGGAAGGAGGGTGCGCGCCCAGGGCTGCGGAGGCACCGACCAAACGCTCGCGCTCGGAGGTCGCAAGGACGCGCCTCGGACGCACCCCGCCACGACGGAGAGGCCAGACCGGCCGGCTGCGGGTCCGCGGGCCTGGAGGCGCCCTGGGGGGTCCCAACCCGGCCAAGTCGGGCTTTCTTCTCGCGTCTGGCTCGCCTCCTCCCCTCCTGCCCTACCCCCTCCAATAAATAAATATCCCCCGGGGCAGCGAACCCCGCGGGGCCCGAGCCGCGATGGATGAACTTCCTGGAGCATCAAAACTCCCCTCCTGTCTCCCCGCTGCGCTCAGGATATGGGGCGCGCTTGCTTCTCTTCAGAAAAGGAAACGTAGCTCTTCCAAAAATATAAATCAGCTCTGACGTCCAAATATTTCTTTTGTCCTCCAGCATCCTCTGCAGGGATAAATAAAACGTGCTCGGCGCCCAGAGCCCGACTCGGGACCTCGGGGCGCCCAGACGCCGCCTTGGAGGAGCTGCCTTTCGGGACGGGAGCCTTCCCTCCAACCCATCCCCCATTCCCCCCCACCCCGCCCCCCGTGCCTGGTGGTCGGTCCTTTGCGGAGGCGGCCTGACCCTCTGTCGCCCGGGAAGCCCGCAGGAGGGGGATGGAGTGCTCGCTGGTGCTGGGACTGAGGGGCCGGGAAAGCACCCAAGGCCGCGCCTAGACAGGCCCCAAGGCCGCCTCCCCAGGCCCACCTTGCTGTCAAAGTTCGCGTCTTCCCAAGGAGGGAGTGGCTGCAGGTTCCCCGTAGCAACCCCAGGGCAGTCTTCTCTTCCAGGCAGGCGCAGAGGGCGCTGAGACGGACATCTCTGAGGGCTGCAGCCCCACGGGAGGGAAGAGGCTGCGGCCTGGCTGAGGCTTGGTCCCAGGGGTTCCTAGCCCATCCAGCCTTGAATGATTTGACCCGAGTCATCTTTACGCGTCCCCCCCATCTCCCTCCTCCAGTTTGGGAAAGGTGGAAGGACAGTTTTGGGTTGGGGTTCGAAAAGAAATCTCTACCAATGGAAGGCGCATGTAGCAGGGCACCGGAGGAGCTGGCGTAGGAGCCCAAGGAGTCAAAGCAGAGCATCCCAGGGTCCACTTTTCACCCTGTGCCCTGACACCCTGGTGTTGGGAGCCCACCAGCCTTTTTGCCGTCACCCCCCCCGCCCCCAATAAATCACCCTGCAGCGCCCCCGCCGTGCAACCTGAAGGCCTTCGGTGGCGGCCGGTCCAGGCGAGGCGTCTCCACCTGCCCGGGACCCCCTCCCCGCCTCCCCCTTGGCCAGGAGGTTCTGGTCCAGGCCTAGGGCTCCAGGCTGCGTGGTTGGGGGCTGTTCTCCAGCCCCCCGTCTCTCCAGGGGGGTCTTTATTGATGAGCTGCCTCCAAACCCCTGCCCCAAATGCCCCAGAAGGGTTTAGACGATCCATCACCCGCCACTTCAAGAATGCTTCCTTCCTTTCAAACAATCCTCGCACACCAGACGGGCTGCGATGGGGAGGGGCGCGCACTTGAAAAGGGAACGCTATATAATCAACGTCCAAGCCATCCCGCAACCTTTCGGAAACAGGGACTCAGGCCAAAAACCCCTCCAGATGATTTACGCGGCCTGATCGTCCCTCCCTCCACGTGGACTGTGCCCTGTGCCGGCGGCGCAAGGCCAGCGCACACCCGGCTCCAAGGCGCGTCCACCTGAGCGCGTCTCTGTGGGTGGTTCGCATTTTAGGGGAAAGCGCTTTTCATCTCGGGGTTCAGGGCAAACGGAGTCCCGGCCTGGCGGGCCTCGGTGTCCTTGCTGGTGAGAGGGGTGAGCCGGGAAGGCCAGGCATGGTTTTCTGGAGCCGTCAGTGAGTGTCACCCTCCAGCCGTCTGAGAAAGTCCCTGGTGTCTCCGTCCCGGGCTGGCCTCCCCTCCTCCCGGGCGCCCGCGTGGAAAGAACGGGAGTTCCTCTCGCTTCCGCTGGGTGGCGCCAGGCCCTCGGGAATCGCGGTCCCCGCGGGTCCCTAACCCTCCTCGCGCGCCCGTCCCCGCAGCCCGGCTCCAGGCGGACTGAGTCCTGCAGATATACTCGCTCACCTCGGACTCGGTTGGCCACCTTAGGACACACCCTGCTTTCCCGACCCCTCCAGCCCTTAAAATAGAAGGAGGCCAGTCGCGTGCTTGGGACCCCTCCACGGAAATGCGCCCTCCTTTGCAAACATGCTTGGGTCTTGCTGAAGAAAGTCTGGCTTCGGTTTGGCCCTTCTGGTTTCCCACAGCCAGCAAGGGGCCGGGGCGGCGTCTTTGTCTGCAGCCCGCCTGGAGCTCTGGGAGCCGAGGTCTAGCATAAAACAGACGACAGACAGACGGCCGGGCACCCGGACAAGCCAGCCTCCTGGTTCAGGGAAGCGCTTTACGCTCTGGACCGCCGCGAAGAGGCTGCAAGACCATCTCTTGTCTTCTGGGTCTACAGTGACAGAAAGACAACTTTTTGCCTTTATTATTTCTCATTCCTTTTAACTAAGGGAAGCACCCTATACTTGTCCTGGCGAAAGTCTGCAACATAGAAGGGAACTTTGGGGGTCCTTTGGGGCAGGCTGCATACCCAGGCCGGGTAACAGGCAGGGTAGTGGTGGGCTTGGGAGTGGAAAGGCCAGGGCTGCTGGATTTGGAACCGGAGACCAAGATGTCCCCTACTGGCCTTTCCTCTGCGACACCGACTCAGGAGCTGCACTTTATCTTTTTAGGAGATAAGAAGGCATTCTCCATGTAGTCTGACTTTTATTTTAAAACTCCTAAAAATTAACGGTATTCAGGTGTACCTTATATACAACAAAATGAAGAGGTTGAGTTTTTATTGTTCTTTTTATATTTTTTCTTTGTACTAAAAGTTTCATAGCGCACAGAAGTGGAGGGCTGTATACCCATCACCTGGATTTAACAGTTACCAAGATTTTGCCACACTTGCTTCATTGATCTCTTCTCTGCCCCTCTATTTTCATTTCTTGCTGAAATGTTTCAGGGCAAATACAGATGTTGTGTTTTTAAAAGGCACCTTATTACTCCTCCCCACGCCCTCCGGCTCTGGCTCTCTCATACCTAAAATTACATTTTAGTGCAGACAAGCACAGTTCCTTAGGGAAGCTGGACATAGGGCCGGGACGTTGTGTCTGGTTGTGTATTTTATAAGCAGAACTCTTTATCCTGGTGCCCACTCCCCCCAAGTGACTTCCAGCCCCAAGTTTCTTGGCTTTTCCCTGCCTGCTGGAGCTGCCAGGAGGAGACAGACATTCCCTCCATCACTGGGGCTGGGTGTGTGCTTTGGCAGCAAGCTGTGGCAGGGGCACTCGTCTGTGCAGTCACCAGCGTCACCCCCACGCTGCATCCACACGTTCACCAGCTCCTACATACACAATTCATTTTATGGCAAGGTCACACGTGTCCTTTGAATGTATCTCTACGTAGGTGTGTGATGTAGGTGTGTTATGTATGTGTGTGATGTATGTGTGTGAGGTATGTGTGTGATGTATGTGTGTGAGGTATGTGTGTGATGTGTGTGTATGTTTATCCTTGTGGACCATACAGTACTTCCCAGTCATTTACCCAGACAGTGGCCAGCCTGGAAAGACTTTGTCGTATGGTTTGAAAGTGCCTGTGGAGGATTTTGAACTAGGCTGGGGTGTGACTGGATCCAGGGGTCGGGGGTGGGGAGTGAACCAGGAGGCCCTGGTTGGCCCCTATCCCCAACGCCCAGTCGGTACCAGGACTCTGTACAAATATTTCATAAATCTTTGTTAGTTGATTTGTCTGATTTTTCCTGCTCCCCCAAACCATACACGTTACCTTTGTTCTTAGCAACCCCCAATGTAGCCGGAGCAGCGATGTGGTGTCATAGGTGGCCCTAGATTTTGTTTGACAATTGTACCTGCTCCAGGTGACCTTGGGTAAGTCTATGAGTTTCAATTTCTTCCTTTCTGCCTTCCTTCCTTTCTTTCTTTCCTCCTTCCCTTTCTTCCTTTTCTTTCTTTCTTTCTTTCTTTCTTTCTTTCTTTCTTTCTTTCTTTCTTTCTTTCTTTCTTTCTTTCTTTCCTTCCTTCCTTCCTTCCTTCCTTCCTTCCTTCCTAAAATGGGAATAATAAAAATAATTTTAAAAGGGCCTCCTCCCACAGTGACTATAAAGATGAAATACAAATTGTAAAAAAATTTAACAATTTGAAATATACACATTTATACTGTTATTTTTGGCCCCACCCAACAAAACTCTGTGTGAAGGTACTTTGTAAGCCTCACGCGTCCTTGGGATCTTTCCTTCCCTGAGCGATCTCTTACATGCACGTTTGGTTGGGTCCTTAATAAGGAAAAGGTGGGTCTTTGTCTACCAGTTTAAGCCCGCCTCTGCGGGCTGGGGTCTCTGTTCTCCGGCGTGTTCCGGCTGTGGCTGGGGTTCCGTGTCTTCACCAACGAGGGCGAATTCTCCCCGGGTGGGGGGATGTTTCCTGGGCACCAGATCATGCGGCTCCTGGAGGGATCCTACACTTTCGCAGCACCCGGGCTGGCGAGCGCCCTTGCAGCACGGTGGGTGGGTGTCTGGGGGCTGGAGCGGGGCACTGAGGAGACCAGGGCGCGGTGTGTGTGTGTGTGTGTGTGTGTGTGTGTGTGTGTGTCTGAGCTCTGGCAGAGGAGCTCACTCGATCGAGGAGGGTAGAGCATCATTTGTCCCCAGGAAAGTGTGCCTCGCAGAAACGCAAAGCGTCCGAGTAATAACGCCAGGCGCGCGGCAGCCCGGGTGTGTGGGACCTGGACTCGCTCACCGGGGGTCGGCGGAACCTCAGACGGTTGATGTGCACTCCCTCGGGTTCGAGAGCCCACGGAGAAACGGGGAAGAGCGGAAAGAAAGCTAACCAGCACGCTGCTGCACGGGCGGCAAGGGCTCCTCGCCGGCCAGGGTCTACCGCAAACCGCCGGCCGCATTTGCTGTTTTACGCGGAAATTTTCTCCATTCCGCCCCATTTCCCGTTTGCAAGAGGCGCAGGCTCTGGCCAGTCCAGTGGGAGGCGGCGAGGCGGGCAAAGAGCCCTCTCCGTCCAGCCTAACCAAGCGCCCGGCGGCGGGTGTGAGGGGTCTCTCGCCCCGGTTACGCCGCGCTACCCCGTTAGGCTCTCGCAGCTGACTCGGAAAATGTAACCTGCAGTTTGAAAAACTAATATTAAATATATACTAAGGTCGCAAACGCTATTTTGCCCATTTAATTTTACGTGTGTATCTCCCCCCTCCCCATACAGCTTTGCACTTACTAGTTATGCGACCTTGAGCAAGTTACTTTTTCTTGTGCACTTCAGTTTCGTCAGTTCTAGAACTGGGATGGAATAACAGCTGCCCCACAGGGCTTCGGGGAGGGTCAAACGAGTTCAGACAGTCGAGCGCCTAGAAGAACAGCGCGCCGCACGCGGAGGGCGCGCAGCGGGCCTCGGGCCTGGGATGCGCGGCGCAGACCCGCTGACCTTGGCCGCGTGTGGCCGCGGGTCCCCCTGCTTTCCCGGCGACCTCCCGTCGCGGCCCGCGGAGCCCAGGGACGATTGGGCCCCTGCGTCTGTCCCAGCACCGCCCCAACTCCGGCGCTTCGTTTTAGCTTTCGAGGTGGAGTCAGAATGAAGAGTTGGAGCCAGGAGAAGAGGGACGCAGAGGCCCGCGCGCGACCCGCGGGCGCGAGGCCGGAGCCCGGAGCCCGGCGCGCGGAGCAGGTGCGGCGGGCCCAGCTCCACAATCGATCCGGGGCCGCGGCCGCGTCGGGCTCGAGGGGCATCGCCTGTCCCCGCCTCGGCCGCTCAGGGCGGCCAGAGCTCCGGGCGGTGCGCCGCTGCGGCCCCAGAGGGGAGGGAGCCTCCTCGGGTGGGAGCGCCACAGCATCGCGGGGCACGGAGGGCGACAAGTGTAGCAGCCCAGCCCGGGATGGGGAGCGGAGACAGCGTTTTCGTTTTCGCACCTTGCAAGTGTCCCCGTCGGATGCTCGGCCTCGCCTTCGTGTCGGACCGTCTCCAGATACTGCCTGGAAAAGGCGGACAGGACTGGGCCGCTCTTTGGCTGTCGGCCTGTGCTCGGGACCAGCGTGGCCTCTCCGGGGGCACAGCGGCCCGCAGGGCGGCCGGTCCGAGCGCAAAGCCTCCTCCTGTCGGCGCTGAGGGTGGCCCGGACGTGGCTGCTGCACTGACCGAGCCGAGAGGGGAGGGGAAGTGACCTCTTGAACCTCATCAAATGCAAATTCTGTAAGAATTTTTTTTAAGGGAAGAAAAGCGGAAGGACAGGGAAATGGAGAAGCGCGGGGTCCACCTGTGGCTTGAATGGCCTTTTAAGAATCCCTGGCCCCTGGGGTGTGCAGGCTTCTCTGCGGTAGACCCACGGCTGGTAATGAACTTTGGGTTTTCCCTCTGGAGGGTGAAGCTACCAGCTGACTTCTTCCAATATGCATATTTTACATATATAAACACCTTCGCAGCTGAATAGCCACTTAAATAAATCATGCAGGTAAACTCTTACTCTTAAAACGATCTGGCACAAAATAGCTTTTCTTTCCCGGGGGTCGTTTTCTTCCTTCTTTTCGTTACTGGCTTTCACAGCTAAAGTTTCATCTCCAGGTTGGTGGCTTTGCCGCCTTTTCACACACCACCCTGCTGTCTGTTCTATTGTAAGGCTCACATGACTTTCCTCGTCAACGCAGGCCCAGGATAGATTCAGAACTTTGTTTTCCACTGGAGGGATGGTATATTTTTGGAGAAAGCAAATGCCCCTTTGGTTTTTTTTTTTTTTTTTTTTTTTTTTTTTTCTTTTTTTGCGGTATGCGGGCCTCTCACTGTTGTGGCCTCTCCCGTTGCGGAGCACAGGCTCCGGACGCGCAGGCCCAGCGGCCATGGCTCACGGGCCCAGCCGCTCCGCGGCATGTGGGATCCTCCCAGACCGGGGCACGAACCCGTATCCCCTGCATCGGCAGGCGGACTCTCAACCACTGCGCCACCAGGGAGGCCCTGCCCCTTTGGTTTTATCCAGTGAGTGAGAATGGGGTGGGGTGTCGGCCGCGCGGCAGAAAGAGACCCAGCTGCGCGCAGTTCTGGGCTTTGAAAGAGACGACCCACTTGATGGGTCCGAGTTACTTATTCCATCCTCAAGTCTCTGGAGTTAAAATATGCTAAGAATCTGAAAAACAGTGAGTTGTTTCCATTTGTCAACTTTTCATTCAGCAAAAGGAGCTCTGAACGCCCACCGCTCTCTCTAGGGAAAGGAAACGCTGTTTGGGACGTGGAAATACAAACCAAACTCCAGAACCCAGGTCTTAGGACGAAATGGTTGTGGGCAGTTAAGCAGGCCCACTGGGAAGACAGGATTTGGGGTGGAGGCTGGGCGTGACGGGGCCTCTGTGAGCCCATCTGAGTCGGGGGACAGAATGCACTGGGGGGTCTGGGCTAGTGTCGGGGAGGGATGCAGTGGAGGGGGCAGGGCTGGCGGATCTCTGTGGAGAGCACTTTCAAGGGGGGCAGGGTCAAGCCTCACTGGTCCCGGTCAGTTGCTGGTCAGGTGGAGGGTGTGTGTTGGCATCCGGCAGAGGGAGTGGGCCCTGCTGAGCCCAGTGAGGACCAAATGTAGTAAACGTCTTTTCCTTTTGTGGCTTCTACCTGTGGAAAAGGGCTGTGGACAGAGGGCTCTTAGAAAAGGGCTGAGCCTGAAGACATTTCCATTTGTAAGCCAGTTACAAAAAAAAGCTTTGTTGTGCGTTTTATGGATGTAGGGATTTAACAGAAAGGAAAAGGAAAGAATGTAGATGCATCTAGCAGGTAAGTATGGCTGGGAAGGAAGTTTGTTTTGTTTTGTTTTTGGGGGGCTTTTATTTTCCAACAGCAGCAAATATAAGTCTGTAGTAATGTGAAAATTATAGGTAATTTGGGGTATCTTGAATTCATTAAATGTATTCTCGACCCCGTTCTAACTAAGAAATTGTTTCGAGGCCACAATTTGATTGATGTCTGGAGTTTGGGTGTCACTACAGCGGAGAGATCAGAGCTGGGCAATGTAGGTAACACCCCTTGGAAATATTTTTCCTGGCCTATGCCATTTGCAGTTTTCTAGTTTCCGTTCACGTTTCTGATGAGAGGACATAGGGCACCTTACTTTCATATCTTGAGTTAAAAGTGGAATTTCAGTTGATACGTAATTTCTGTTACTTCTGATTATGAGACGCTCATTTGCGTCATTAAAGTCATCTTCACGTAAACTGCTTCCTAAAGCTTTAAATACTACTTTAAGAAAAGGTTTAAATTTTGAAAATTTACATGATTTTCAAAGATTCTAAATTTCCCTTTTGCATTGTATTTCCTTGCACTTTGTCTTTTCTAGAGAAGGTGAACAACTTAGGTTAATGTCTATTAACCCCCCATTAATCCTTTAGAGTGGGAGAGAGGTAAACACTTCTTTGCCCTTTGAAACTAGGAAAATGGAGTCATTGGAAGATGAAAAGTAAACCCTGAGGTCAAACAGGTTGACACTTCCATTAATAACTGAGGGTTTCAAAAGGCAGCAGTACGTTGGAGAAGGGGAGAAAAGTGTGTTTTCAAACCTTTGCGTAATCTAGAGAATTGTCTAGATCTGTTTCCCTGTTTGCCAGGCGTCTTGTCCCCCCTTCTACCTACTCGTGACAGCATCTCCATATCCCTGAGGCATCCTGCTCCTTCCACGTGGTGCTGGCCCAGGGCAGCCACACAGCTGGGACCCCCAGGCCCAGGCCTGTTTGTATCACTTGTCCCCTGTGCTTGGCCCCGTGCAGGCATGGGGTCAGCCTCGGGCACCTGGAGCCCTTCCCTGGGATGCTTAGTAAAGATGATAAATAAGGGTGCCTGCTTGGAGCCCCCGTGACCGTCTCGTGACTTCCCTGGCTCCTTGTCAGAAGCGCACTCACAATAGAAGAGGATGACCCCAGGAGAGAAGAGGAGGTGGGGGGCGGCCAGGCCCTAGAGCTCATTTCATTCCTCGGTTCCGAAATCAGTTTTGAGTGCTGCTCTGTGCAAGGCACTTTCGCAGGTGCTGGGGAAGCATTCAGGGGAGGACAGTCAAGGTCTCTGCTTTCAAAGCTTAAGTTTGGGGAGACAGACAACAAACAAATGTACCAAACAACCTTTCAGACAGAGAGAAGTGTTTGAAGACAGACCACAAGCTAATTAATATAAGGGAACAGTTCTGGTGGTAATGAAGGAGAGGAGAAATGGTTTTCCCTCTACCTTTCTGGGTTCTGTGGCTGAAACCTCCCTGCGATAAAAGACAAATTAACAAGAGAAAAAACAAGCACAAATTTAACAGTGTGTCTACATCCTGTCCTGTATACATGGGAGAGACCCAGGAAAACAGAGTCGCTCCCTGAAACGGCCAAGCCTCCACTTTAACACCATCTTCAGCTAAAAACCAAAGAAAGATGTTGAGGTTTGGAGGAGTCAGTTACGGGGGGTCATCAGGAGAAGCGGGCGCACGCGGATGAGCTTGTCATGGAGGTTGAAGTCCCTGCTCTCTCAGGCGATTAGAGTCTCCCGTGGTTTTGAATCCTCGGCGGCTCTCTGGTACAGAGAGGGAGACACTGACAAATGGAGATTCCCTGATAAATGCAAAGCCCTTCCTGAGGGTGACCTCTGCCAGGTTTTCAGAGCTTCTCCTGTGTCTGCCTTTTCTTAAAGATACTCAGATCAAAATAATCCTTTTGCTGCAAGGGCCTTCCGCCCCCTTCGGTATCGGAGGTGATAATATAACAGGGTGAAGCAGCTGAGACATGGGTGTCGGGTAGGTGCTCGGCCATGGAGGACCTGGGGGTATCGTTGATCTGGGATCTGATGACCCAGAGGAGCTGGCTATGGGAGGATCGCGCAGATGGAGCGGCAGAGACAAGACCCTAAGGAGTGATCTCGGGATGTCGAGGGTACGGAGGACCAGGGTGCCCCACTCCAGGGGCAGCTGTGTGGGATGAGAGATGCAGCACTAACAGACAGACGGCCATCAAGTCTGCTTTCGGGGCTCTTCTCCTTGTAGGCTGTCACCCCATAAATAGCCACTGTCCTGTTACGGTCACATGACATCGCCAGATTTTTTACAATATAACCCAGTAGGTTACAAAGCTTTTGGCTGTCCTCTTTCCCCATTTTTCCATGAGGCGCTCACATTTTAGTGGTGTATGTTTGCAGATATGCTGTTTTTCTTCTCATTTTGGTCACAGAGGCACATTATTCCTAAATGCTGTAGGCACTCAAGTCTGGCTGTGGGATTGGTATGGGTAAGTGACCGACTGGAGGAGATTCTTATCAAGTTCAGCACTCTTCCGACTGTGGCAGGCAACACGTGCAGGTCTGGAGCTCAGGATGCTGGGGGAGGAGTGGAGGAGTGTCACTCTGACTAAAGGGATGAAGGTGACAGTCATGGTGCAAAGATGAGAGTCGAGTGCAGGGTTTTGAGAAGGCTGAAGGGGGAGTTTACTTGTGGTCGTTAAGTAGATGAAAGGTTCATACTTTGAAAATCAAAAGTGGTTTGTTGAGTTTTTAACGTATAGTGAATACAAACCATCCAAAGAAACAGCACATTAGTCTGAATTCTTACTGAGAAACAACAGCACCCACTCTGGCTGCTTTCAGTAGAAAATACACTTATTAAAGCACACTTAAAGGCTCTCTGGTTTGGGAGGGCTGAAGAGCCTGTTGTGGAGGCTGCACCACCAGAATGGCATTGAACTCCACCCCAAAACAGGTGTGGAAGGACCCCCTGTAGTTGCTGCCACTGTTGGCACTGCTAACACTGACCGCTGGACATCAGAGTCTCCTCGACGAACTCACGCCCCTGAAGCCACCTGGCCAGAAGGGCTTTTCTCCGTCCCAGGCCTGCTGCCTGCTTCCTCGCAGTGCTCCGTCTCAGAGCGGGTCTCACGTGGGAGGGTCTGATTGGCAGAGTCTAAATCTCAGGTGTGAACCCAGTACAGGGAGGCTGGGACGGCGAGTTTCTGGCTGCCACCTTGGGAGACAGAACTCATTATGGAGGAAAGTCAAAAGATGTGGGGTCGGCGGGTACATGGCAAATACCTTCTGCATTCAAGAAGGAAGGGAATCATAAGGATCATGGCAGATATAAATAAAATGGACAACCTACCTCAGCAATATTGAGATAATTTACAGACCAAAGATGTTTCTTGGAAAAGAATAATAAGATAGACACACCTCTGATGAGACTTAGAAAAACATTGATGTTACACATGCACAGTCTTACACGCGCACACAGTCACACACATGCACACACATGCACACATACGCACACATCAGGAAATACCTAAGGTAGAGTATTTACAATTTATAAACGAATAATACTTCATCAGCTTGAGATTCAAAGTCCTGAGAGAGGTGATCATTGGACAAGTCAGACTCAGATGCCTGCCCTGGGCGTGTGGAGAGAAGAGAGGTTCAGGCCCCTGATTTCTATGTTGGCAGGTACTTCCTCCCAACAGGATTATGCACAATAGGAAACACCCCAGAGGGGCAGCCAACAAATGACAAATGTGTAGCCCCTGTGCTGTGAGTTATTGCATTAGTTCCCTATTGATGGACGTTGATATTCTTAACAAAATTTCATTACTATAAAAAAGCTTCAACAGACATCTTTGTCATAAGTTTATCCTAGAAGTGAAATTACTAAATCAAAAGATACGAATAATTTTATGGCTTTTGATTAAACTGTCAAATTACTGTCTCTAACAGTTGCAACATTTTACAGCCTCACCAGCTGTGATAAAAGAGGGTGCACCTCACTTCATCTTTCCTAGTTTTGATTATTTCATAATGGAGGTGATATCTCATGGATGTTTTAATTGGAATTTTTAATTATACCTGAGGGTAGGCAACTTTACATGCATTATATGTCTAATATGTACAATATTTTGTAAGAGAGATGTCATGATCTTTGTTTTACAGATGAGAAAACTGAAGGTCAAAGAAGATGAAGGAACATCCCCTCAGTCCCTCAGTCAGTCCAGGATGTGGGATTCAAACCTAAGGTTTTTTACTCTAAAGCTCTTATTCTTAACTACTGTTTTAGTTCAGAGAAATGGATATATTTGACTAAATATACAAATTAAAGTATATGAGGACTAGAAACAAATGTAGTCAGAGTTTCCCAAAGAGTGTTCCAAGGAACACAAGACTTCTCAAATTCTCAGAGGGAAAAAACAATTCAATATTTAAAACTTTGGGAAATGCTGGATAATGTGTCCCTTCTTGGAGACTCCTAGCAAATGTCAGGATTTTTAAGGCATTGAGCAGTCTTGCACCAAAGAAACTGTTTAACATTTCAGGGAAGTAATGTTCCAAGGAACATGTTTGGGAAATGCTGCCAAACATGGTACCTCGTTTTTCTGTGTCATGTTTTATTGCATTGGCTACAACATCTAGACAATGGTAAATGATATTGGAGGGAGTGGCTATTTTATTCCCTATCCCCCCCACCCCCGCACTGATTTAATGAGAATGTTTCTAGAATTTCATCACTAAGTATTATGTTGGCCATGAGTTTAAGAGAGATATAGTCTTTATTACCTTCTCTTCCGGCGTGTAGAACCAGAAATGGATGTTGAATATGAATGCATCAGCTTCTCATACAAAGGGGGGAACTTCAGTGTGTATTCATCAAGTGGACAATGTGTTTGATGGACAGGGCACCCTTCCCCGTGTTCCTGAGTAACGCAGCTCCTGCCCTGGGCTGGGGGAAGGCACATACATTTTCTCCCGGAGGCAGCATGTGGCTTTCTCACCTTTACCGTGGGCTGGAGAAGGGGGAGTGCACCTAACTTGCTTAGTCGGCAGATGTTTTCTGAGGACCTCCTGTGGGTCAGGCACAGTTGGCTCTGTGTCTCTAAGCACAGCATTTAGCCCGTGCGGGGAGGGGGCGCATAAACACGGTCCACGTAAGGTGAGGTGTGAAGAGTTGGCTTTGATGTCGGCTGTCTGCACCCCACGCCAACGGGACCTAAGATGTCGGGGGTTTCTTCTCAGGCCCCCTCCCCCTCTTCCCCTCCTCTCCGCCCCCCCCGCCTTCTCACCTTGGCTGCAGGCAGTGGGACACGGACAAGCATCTTTTCCCTAGAGATACACAGGCTGACCCAGTCCTGGCTCAGATGTGGCATAAATATTGAGGATAGAATCAGGGCAGGAAGCTTTCGACCACTTAGGACACAGGACTTTGCTTTTGGCTGGAGAGGACTTGGAGATGGACTCAGAGTCCTTGGGGCGCTGGTGAGTGAGTGATTGCATTTTGGTTTGGGAACCATTTTTCTCACCCATAATCTCCCCATCTTCCAGCTTATGGGGTAGTAAATAGCCCCTGTGTGCAAAATGAACGCTGACATCATAGGTCTGGGCATTTAAAACAGCGTTTCACCAGCACTTTTATTAGCAACGTGCCCTGAGGCTGCACAGCCAGCCCTTCCCAGCCCCCTTATTCTGTTATGAACCACACTGTCTCAATGAGGCCACTTTTTCAGAGTCCAAGTCATTTCCTGCGTCCTCCCGCCGCCAGGACTGTTGGGATGAGATGCAGTCCGGTTACTCAGTACCTGACGCAGACACACGTCTTCCATCTCGGCTGTGGGTACAAAGCGGTTTTCAAGAACTGCTGTGTAATCCTGACCTAAGAGGGTGACAGTTCATTCAGGTCTGTGACAAAGTGAGGTGACTTCCATCTTCCCTCCTGCTATTTGTCCCCAACGTGGGACCTGTGAAATTCTGGAGATTTTGAATGAGCGAAGAGAATGTAAGTTGAAAGCTAGGTGAAGGAGGAAGGGCTGGGAGTTAGGGAAGAAGTATTAATGCTTAGTCTTCATGAGTCTTTTTTTTTTTTTTGGTGAGGTCAAAACGTTTTCGAAGAGACTAGGACTGAAAACTAAGAATTTTTCCTGTGAGTGGAGGAACGCTCGTTTCAGAACTGATGGTAGTGAAAGGGCAGAGGGCGTTGAAGTGATCAGATTTTCTGCCGTCAGCTTTGCTTTCCCGTCCCTGGACGCTCGGTGCGTGATGAAGAGTTGGAATGATGGGTTGGAGTTTGTAACAGTGAGTCTTATTAGTATCTATGAAGTATTGATCACACAATGTCCAACGAGTGCATAGAAACCACTTAGGATATCAGTATAGTCGGTTTCCTGCAGTCAGCATAACTTCTTGCTTCTCCTTCCTGATGGGTAGCTCTTCTCATTTAAAATGTTACCTGTAAAGTCTCTGCTTTGCAATTCCTAGATTATAAAATGGTCTGTTGTCTTCCTTTTAAGATAGAAAATGTATGCTCAAGGGTCCATCCTTAAGGAGGCTGTCAGACAATGCCTTTGTGATGTGTGGATGCAGGGAGGCTGGTTCAAGACCCCTTCCCCAGAGTCTGGGGGAGCAATGGCCCCTGAGCCCCGGGTCCCCCCGCGCTGGGCTGCCGAGCGGGGTCGTGGCTGCCACGTCATTCCTCCAGAGGCAGACCCCTGGTGAGGGGTGGAGGGTCACACACAAGGGACAGCGGGGCAGGAGCTCTCCAGTTTTGTCCTACCTTGTTTGACTGCTTGAAGGCACAGCCAGTGCTGGTTCGTCCAGCGCCCTCTCTGTTCTCTCGACCTCATTTTTACTTCAAATTCTTCTTGTGCAAAAAACGTGACTTCAACATTCTTGTGCTTTCCCATTTTGATTTTGAGAGAACACCGATTCTTCAAGGCTGTTATTCCAAGACCCAGAGCTGCCCTCCTCACTTTGTTTTTAATACCTTGATGAAAGTTTGCTAAATTCCTTATTTTTAAAAGAATTTCCTTTGTCCTGGGGACAAAGAGGAAAAAAAATCCAAACAAGCAAAAAAATCAAAGGTTTCCTGCTTTTCTAGGTTTATCACCATTTGAACGTGAAAATAAGATTTCCAAATCCTTTTTGCTTTGAATGAAATTCAGATGTATGGTCCCCTGGCCGCCGGCCTGTCCCTGAAGCAGGGGGAGGGCTGGAGGAGAGCTCCATAGCCTTTGAACTGCCTTCCCCTCTTTTGCCTGCCTCTGAGTCTCTGGGTGGCTCGGTGGCTCCTATGAGGTTGTGCTGTCCTCTTTAAGAATGTGTCTCCCTGTGCTACGCGGCTGCTTCCCACTAGCTATCCATTTTACATTTGGTAGTGTATATATGTCCAAGCCACTCTCTCACTTTGCCACAGCTTCCCCTTCCCCTTCCCCATATCCTCAAGTCCATTCTCTAGTAGGTCTGTGTCTTTATTCCCGTCTTACCCCAGGTTCTTCATGACCTCTTTTTTTCTTAGATTCCATATATATGTGTTAGCATACGGTATTTGTTTTTCTCTTTCTGACTTACTTCACTCTGTATGACAGACTCTAGGTCCATCCACCTCACTACAAATAACTCAATTTCATTTCTTTTTATGGCTGAGTAATATTCCACTGTATATATGTGCCACATCGTCTTTATCCATTCATCCGTTGATGGACACTTAGGTTGCTTCCATGTCCTGGCTATTGTAAATAGAACTGCAATGCACAGGGAGATCAGCTCAGTGCTTTGTGACCACCTAGAGGGGTGGGATAGGGAGGGTGAGAGGGAGGGAGACGCAAGAGGGAAGAGATATGGGAACATATGTATATGTATAACAGATTCACTTTGTTATAAAGCAGAAACTAACACACCATTGTAAAGCAATTATACTCCAATAAAGATGTTAAAAAAAAAAAAAAAGAATGTGTCTCAGGTTTCCTGGTGTCATTTCTTACGAGGGCCACTTAGCAGACGATTACGATGGGGCCTCCGAGGTGAAATATAACTCCTGCTCTCCGCGTGCTGGGGCCTGGGGGGTGCTCCCTGAGCCCTGGGAAAACTACCTCCACACAGCTTCGGACCCAGGGCAGACCCACGAAGGCAGGGACCCAAAATCGCCGAGAATTCATTGACTTGGTTCCTGAAATGGGGAACTATTTTATTTTTACAAGTTTCTTTTCCCTTGTCCTTGTTTCAAGTGAAATCTTTTTTCAGGTTTCATTGTTGTGGACTAGGTTATCTGCAGGTCAGTGGGACCCCAGGTTGATTGCATTTCCTAAAATTGTGCTTTTCGCTGAATGTGGCACAAGAGATTGTTTGCGGCCGGCTCTGTGAAACAGGACAGCCCATGGAAGCAGTCACGAAGGTGTTCTTTCTGTTTCTGCTGCTCCCCGTGGGGGCATTTTAGGGATCTCTGGTGTTTGAGGGGCCTAAAATCAGCAGAGAAAAATCCTGGACTTCTGAAGGTTCCGGCCAATTTTGTGGAGTTCAGAACAACTTCGTTTTTCAAGACCTTTTTTCCATGACTTTCGAGAAGCTGGCTGCATTTTGCGGCACTTTTCCTTTGGATGAATCATTTTCCAGATCCAGTGTGCGATGACTTGCAGCCAGAGACGCAGGCTCCTAACTCCAGATGCAGGTCCAGATGTCTGCAAGTTCACGGAAGGGAAGATATAAATGTCCTGGCTTTGCCATGTGCCCTGAGAGAGGGAAAAACACACCAGATTTGCTTCATTTCCTGCTTTAAACACTTATGCTTTAGAGTTCATTTACATGTGAAATTGAATCATGTGATAGTATTTGTGGGGAAATTTTGCCTGAAACCCATTTTCCTTTAATCTGCAGGTGCTGTGGATCGTGAAAATGCTGTCACTTATCAGGGTGGCAGTCTTTCCTGGAAGGCACAGTGTAAAATGCACTCTACTCAGTGAGCAGCTTTATAAACGGGTCCTAAACCTCTTTCTGAAAAGGATACTATAGAAGTTTATTTAGTTCCCTTATCTTTAAACTAGTGTAAAGACACTAAGTAAATCCATAGAATTATTTTGGCATCACTGGGAATCCTTTGGGGTACTTTGTATGGGAATAAATTATCATGTGTTAATATGAAATTATAGAACCGAGCCACTTCAAAATAGGATTTTGGTTTGTTTTATTACTTTTCATCTTTGTGTTGCTGGTGTATCTACCTGTGACTATTTGCAAAATTTTCATATTTTCAACAAATACATATTTAACCCTTGTCACAGGCTGGGAACCTTTCTAAGCACCACAGAGTCAGAGGTGCATGAGGTGGACCTGGCTGCCTGGCACACGTGGGAAATTAAGGGAGCGCAAGGGGGTAACAGGAGAAACAGTGTTCTGGCCTGAATCGTGTTCCCCCAAATCATGTTTGGGCCCTAACCCCCAGGACTGGATGACTGTATTTGGAGGTGGGAACCTTTACCGTGGTGACTAAGTTAAAATGAGGCCACTAGGATGGGCCTTAATTCCACAGGACCAGTGTCCTTATACGAAGAGGAGATGAGGACACAGACGCACACAGAGGGACGACCACGTGAGGACATGGGGAGAAGGCGGCATCTCCAAGCCAAGCAGGGAGGCCTCGGGTGAAACCAGCCCTGCCCACACCTTGATCTTGGATATCCAGCCTCCAAACTGTGAGGGACTAAATGTCTGCGGTTTAAGCACAGCCCGAGGAGACCAACACAGACAGAAAACTCGCTCATGAAACAGAAGGGCAGATTGTGCGTCAGGACAGTGGGCCGCATGTCAGCTCATCTCGTGTGGGCTAACACAATGCTGTGCCCCAAGCATGAGTGAAGAAGGCCTCATCCTGCCTGCGGGGCCGGGCTGACGCGGGGACACATGGTAAGCGCGTGGCATCACCAGCACTCTCTTTGCAGAACGTCTGAGGCCCTGGAGCCACGGCCGCGGGCAGGAGAGAGGGTGCTGCGTGGTGTCAGCTCTGAGGAGGATCACCCTCAATGCCGAGGGGTCTGTTCTGAGCGCGGGGAGGAGACCAGCCCTGTACGCTGGACTCTGTTCACACGGCTCCGTTATCGGGAAGAAGCCGAAGTCCTGTTCTCGATCTCATTTTTGTCTCTGGTAAGTGGAGAAATGTGGTTTGCATCACTCAGGGCCTTGGGAATGTCTTACGGGATATTTCTGGAATGGGCAAAGTTCAGCACAAGCTGCAGCCAGAACGTCCCCATTACTGAGTCAGTCTAGTCCGAATGTTTACGACCGTCTCCAGAATGGTCTGCATATGTGCGAAGCTGGCGGCGCAGTTAATCACATCCCTGGGAACCGAGGAAAAGCTGCAGGAAAACAAGAACGGCGTGCGGGCTGCCCGCGGGTGTCTTTTCTCTTTCGGAGCTTGCAGCTGCGGGAGAAGGCCAGCTGCACGTGAGTGTTTATGAGGCTCTTCCTCTCAAAGGATCAAGCCTCCTAAGCCTGGTTGGAAGCCCCAAAGGCCGTAGGAAAGCCCAGGTGACCTGTGTCATGATCTTCTTTCTTCTTTGCCCTGGACTCCACCTTCAGGACCAGTTCAGTCCAGCATCTCTGAAGTTTTTGACGGGAGTCACCTACAACAGAGTTCTCAAAACGTGGTCTGTGGGCCCCTGGGGTCTCTGGGACCCTTTCAGAGGTTTCGAGGTCAAAACCACTTTGCTAATAATACTAAATACTCTTCTCCCCTGCCTCTCCCACAAGCGTGCAGTAGGGTTTTCCAGAGGCTGTGAGCTCACTATTCTTGTGTTCTCTAGAATGTTCTAACTAAGTAGGGTTAAGTTGTACGTATGTGCATTTTCAGAGGTTAACAGCTTTCATTACTTCTCTGTTCTTACTAGTTATCTTCCTTTATACCTACTATAATTTCCATAAACGTTTTTTTTGAAAATCTCAAATTCCCTTAGCTATCATTAAAATTACTTATGTTGAGAAATACTAAGAACATCTCCCCTAGAAGCAGGAATTAGAGATATCTTTTGTAATTTCTAGTATTCAGCATTTTACAAGATATACTAATGAAAAAGAAAGTAGAATTATTTTTTTACAAATGAGGTGCTTATGTACATAGAAAATCCAAGAGAAATTTTTTTTACAAATGAAATGCTTCTGTACATAGAAAATCCAAGAGACTCAATACCAAGCCGGTTAACAGGACTTTTAGTATAAAAGTAAGGTGAAAATTTTATTCACAGCAACAAACATCATAATACACCAAAGGATAAGCAAAATCAAAATAACCTATATTTTTAAAATATCATAATATTTTATCAAAGAACAGAATGTAAAACCTGATTAATAAGGCAATAATAAATACATGAATAAAGAAAACAATAATTCTTCCCAAATTAATACATAAATTTAATGCAATTTTAAACAAAATCCCATTAGCTTTTTTTAGCTAGACAAAATGTGTCTAACATTTGTATGGAAAAGTAAAGGCATGAAGTCTGACAAGACATTTTTGATAATGAAGATTAGTGACCAGGGGTATATACTTATATATTATTAGAATTTACCTGTGAAACTACAGAGAGGTATGAGCACAGGATGGACAAATACATTAGTAGAACAAATTCAAACGTTGAGAAACAATCCACGTGTATGGAAGAACTTCATTTATGATAAATTTGGCATGTTATTTCATTGGTGGAGAAAGAATTCTTCAATAAATAGTGCTGGAAAAATTGTCTATTCATGTGGAAGAAAAAAAATCATACATAACACCATAAATAATCATCAACTTCAGACAGTTTAAATATATAAATGTAAAAGTAAAATGAAATACTAGAAGAAAATATTAGAGAATAGTTTTGTAATATTGTGATAAAGATGACCATCCGAACTATGTAGGAAATGCATAGCTATAAAGGATAAAATGCACAGATTTGATTATATAAATATTAAAAAGCTTTATTTTTAAAGGGGAAAAACCACAAAGTCAAAGATAATAATATTAATTATAATGGGGTAAATTCTATGTTATTAAGAAAAAGGTAACCTAGTTTTTTAAATGAACAAATTATATAAATAAGGAGATCACTGAAGAGAAAATATGAAAAACTATATATAAAAAATGTTCAATGTCACTAATAGGGAAAAATAACATAACATTTGGGAAAATAAGAAAGAAAAGTAATTTCAAGTTTCTTATGCAGAAATACAACCAAAAGTAACTATACCTTTTCATCTTGTTTTTGTTAATATTTCAACTTTATGGAAAAACATTTCTAAATTTTATAATTGTGTCTGAAACTATTACTATTTTAGAATTTAATATCTTATTCTAAAATAAAATGGAATTTATTTATAATATTTTTTGTTGGGTTTCCCTGGTGGCACAGTGGTTAAGAATCCACCTGCCAGTGCAGGGGACATGGGTTCCAGCCCTGGTCCGGGAAGATCCCACATGCCGTGGAGCAACTAAGCCTGTGCGCCGCAACTACTGAGCCTGCGCTCTAGAGCCCGTGAGCCACAACTACGGAAGCCTGTGCACCTACAGCCCGTGCTCTGCAGCAAGAGAAGCTACCGCAATGAGAAGCTCACGCACCGCAACGGAGAGTAGCCCCCACTCGCTGCAACTAGAGAAAGCCCGCGCATAGCAAGAGAAGACCCAACGCAGCCAAAAATAAATAAAAAATAAATTAATTAACAAAAATATATTTTGTTATATTTAAGGATGACTCATTGGCTTTAAAATGGGAGATTAGAAGGCTTGCTTTCTCAGTGCACAGCTGCACTGTCTGCGTAGAAAGATGCTGCAAAGGATAAATGCATGCATCAGGGCCTTCTCTTAAGAAATAAGTCTAATTCAAAGAAACTGGTTGAAACTGCAAGTAAGAAATGGAAATATGATGAAAGCTATTTCCCCCTCCGCTTTATAGATTAAGAATGTACCTTGTGTTTAATGCAACAGAAAAAATCAGATTATATTAAGGTACCAGTTAAACTGTGACATAATTTTTGGACCTATCATTCAGAGTTTAAAGGAAGAGAAATAGAACATTTTAAACATAGATATTATGAGTTCTTTTAAAAACCAAAAATTACTTGATAAAACTTATCAAACGAGAAATGAAAAAGCCACAGAAACATCTTACGGAGTAGGCGATGGTCTTGCTGGAGACTGGCACACAACAGCACAGAGAAGAGGCAAGCCAGGCGCTGACTTTGCTGGGATGTGCGAGCCATGCACATGCGTGTGACCTTGTAGAATCCCAGGAATATGTCAGAGCTTTTCAAGGCCCTCTCTGGACATCTCATTCCTCAGCTTTTCCTTTTAAGCTTTTTGGTTAGCCTAATTTTTGCCACTGTTTCAGGCAGTCATGATGTTACACAACTGCTACTGATATGTTTTTCACAAACAACCCTGGGGGAAACGTTGTTTGCACTTTATTTGAGTCAGGTCATTTGAGAAAGTGGGGTCTTTCATAGAACCACCTAGAAGCCATATAATGAGAATTCACTGGGGAAGGAGCCTTGAAGAAGTTCCAACTCATCCTTCCCCTTTGGTGGCTGCCAGGCTCCTGGTTTTCAGTGGGATTTCAGGCTGTGGGTTTTCAAGGCTCCAAGGAGAGAGGGAGGAGGAGATGGCAGTAGGGGAGTTAAAAGGCCACAAAGCCCTCTCTGTTCTGAGGTTCAGCTGTTTTTTCCTGAATAAAAGATCCTCGGGTTATTGCAAGCCTTGGTTAATTTCCAGAGGTCAAAGAAAGTTGATGATGACCATTTTTGCCAGTGCTTTTGTTGCTTTTATGGAGGAGAGGATTTTTGGAGGTCATTCCTCTGCCATTCACAATGATGTCTACACTGTTTTTTGTTTTTTTGTTTTTTTGTTTTTTGCGGTACGAGGGCCTCTCACTGTTGTGGCCTCTCCCGTTGCGGAGCACAGGCTCTGGACGCACAGGCTCAGCGGCCATGGCTCACGGGCCCAGCCGCTCCGCGGCATGTGGGGTCTTCCCCGACCGGGGCACGAACCCACGTCCCCTGCATCGGCAGGTGGACTCTCAACCACTGTGCCACCAGGGAAGCCCCGTCTACACTGTTTTAACAGCAAAAACCTGCAAACAACCTGACAGTCCAACAGCAAGAGAGTTTACTATGCCCTGGAACGTCTGTACCATGGGATATTGTAAAACGACTCAAAAGAATGAGTTATGTCTCTTGAGCTGGAGGGGTGTCATGATGTTTTAAATTAGAAAAGTTGGAGAGAGAGAGAATGAGTTCATGTGTGTGTGCACGTATGTAAGGATAATAGTGGGATGTCAAGATTGGCTGTGGTGAGATTTGGGGAGTAAATGGAAGGGCTTGTGTGATAGCTTATCAGCTGTTTATTATCTTTGCATTCTTTCAGAGATTGTGAGGAGCATGTGTTACATTTGTTATTTCTGAAGATAACATTATCTCAAGAAATATTTATGAGGACAAAGCTATACGTTACTGTACGATCCTGAAGGGTTTTACGTGTACAGTTTTCTCTTTTTTCTCCGCTTTCTATATCCATATCAATACATTTCCAGAGTCGTAGCATAGATAAGCTTGTGTCATTCTTGTTCATGCACACCGAAAGACCGCACAGTTCAAAACATTAAGTACTGCACTGACTCCCCATGTTTGGTTTCTAGCCTTGAGTGATGGGCAGTTCAGCTTATGCCAGAATTCCCAGCTGTGCCTCCGGTGAAGCAGTTACCCTCCGAAGACAGCTGGCAGGGCCCCTGCAGCCCCCTGCCGCCTGCCAGCCACTTAGCATGTTCAGGATGGAAGCAGAGGGAGCTGTGCGGGCAGGCTTGGCCCGTCTTGCGGAGGAGGCGTCCTCGGAATCTCACAGAACATCTGTTCTCGGTCCTCAAGTGCCCGGTCCAGAATCTTTAGTCACCAAGACCTCTGAGGGCTGCTCTTGACTCGAGAGGAGGTCGCAGGGGATGCCCAGTATTCTCCAATGCCTCGCCCCCACCCCACGGGGCCCCTCCCACCGGCTGACGCCAGGTTCAAGGAGCCCGAGGGAGGGGTTGGGGGCTGGGGACCCTCCACTCTCCCGACACCCGCGACGGTCAGCAGAGCAGGGCCTCCCCGGCTTGGCTGGGCTCCGCGGCAGCCCCTCCACCCGTTTGTTACCCCTCAGGGGTCTCGGCACGAGCCCGCGCAGCGCTCGCCCCCCAGGCGCCACCGCAGCCTCCGTGGCCCCGTCCACGCGTCACTCTCTAATGCTGCTTCTCTTGCCACTTTCTCCTGTCTCTTATCCCTCCACGTCACACATCTCCTTTCTTTTGGTCACAGCAGAGTTACTGTGTAAACGGTGCTACATTTGGACCATGACGCCGTCTCGTGTTGCCCAGAACTCGCACCTCATCGCGACACCACTGTGACCCTGTGGAGGTCGGGGGAGCCGTGGGCTGGGGCTGGGCGGCTGCCACCCTGCTGAGCACAGGATGGAGCAAAGACCCCGCTCCCACCAGCGCTGCTCTGGAGAAGCTTAGGACGGCGTCGCAGACGTGGGGTCCGCAATGGAGAGGCCGGTGGTCCCGGACGCCCACTCACCTGGAGGGCCCAGAGCACGACACACCTGCCCACTGGCCATCTCCAGGTCTGGCAGGGCGCTGGCGTCTCGGCCAGACAGGGCAGCGTCTGAGCCCCAGCTGCATGGGTTTTCCTTGTGAGGTGTTTCCCCCACGGCAGTGATCCTGTCCCGTAGTGTCGAGGGGCACCCAGGTACACACTCCTTCTGAGCACAGCTGCCCCTGGGGTTAATAACGATAGTGTAAAAATTGATTCTAAGCTTGGGGCCTTCACAAATGTGTGGTTCCCTCCGGTGCCCCTGCTGCGCTTGTCATGTTTGATTTCCTGTTGGGGATTTTGCTCTAAAGGCGTTAAAGGGCCGGGTAGGGGGTGGGTGGGTGGAGGGTGGTCAGAGCGAGCTCAGGGCGGGGAGCCAGCTCCCCTGCCTCAGGACGCAGTGGATGGGCCTAGGGTGTCGCTGCAGCCTCCACGTTCCCTGAAGGTCCCACTTTGGAGCTTCCCGTGGGGCCAGGACGAGCCCTCGCAGACACTCGCATGACGTTTTCAAACACGCTGAGCCCACAGCATTTGCTGAAATCTTGAGCATCTGCTTTACGGAGCCTCTTGGCTTCATGTGAGGGCTGGTGGTTAGCGATTGCTCCCTGGTGCTGCTGGTGATAAGAGAATCCTTTAAAGGTAGCGTCTGGGTGGTGCAGGTCTCAGCAGAGCCAGACGCGCTGCTGGTGGGACAGGGATCTGGGGCTGGACAGTGGACGGCTGACCCTCCACCACCACCTGCTCCCCAGGGTCCTGTCTGCTCATCAGCCGTCACAGGGATTTGCAGACTCAGAGACTTGGGAGCTTGCCCACTTACTTGCACTCTCGGGGGACTAACTCTGGGTCCTAGGGGGGAAGCTTGCCTGCAGTGTAGTGTCCCGTGGCTTCACAGCAACAGGCTGCACTCCAGGCCTGCACTGAAGGGCCGTCCCAGGCAGCATGGGGTCATGGTAACACACAGGCTTTGGAACCATAGGGCAAAGTTGGTGCAAAATCGGTCTCTAAGGCAGCAAGCAAGGCCTTGGGAAAGTTATCTAGCCGTCCTATGTACAGTCCCCTTATATGTAAAAGGGAGAGAAGGGTAGTGGTGAGTCTAAGGTTATCAGGCCATTAAATGACATAATACATGTGAGAACTCAGGCCTGTGCTGACACACAATGCACCCCGGATCATACCAGGCAGGGCTCTTAGTGGACACAAGCGCAGGACAGGGTAGAGATGAATTCTCAGAAACCCACCACTGCTATTAAAACAACAGAAGCAATACCGTCGATTGACATGTTTTGTTCTCTTAGGTACCAAAGACTGCAAATTTGGGCTCCTGCGAATAAACGGCTTCCCAGATTTTTCAGAAAGGTTCACTCATGAAGCTGCAAGTACTGAGATAATGGAGCCGCAAATGTAAAGTCTCCGTTTAAAAATTGACAACTGTATGTGGGGAAGAAACCCCAAACCAGGTCTCTAGTTCCAAACCACCTGCTTCCATAGAAGGGGATGTAGGGTTGTCGGCCAGACTTCTTCTCTTAAACTGAAAAGCTAAGAAATGTACATGGTAAGCAAATGCTAAAAGTTCAAAATGTGAACTTCCTGGTTCAGTCGCCTGATCCTTCTGCCCTGAAGTAACTACATTGTCAGTTTTTGCGTTTTCCTCTAGGAATAATCTGTGCGTGAGCAAATTTAGGCCAGATATTTACTTATCTCTTCATTATTTTTAATTTTTGACTGTGGTAAGATACACATAGGATAAAATTTACCGTCTTAATCATTTTCATGTACACAGGCTAGTAGTGCTAAGTGTATTTTCATCGTTGAGCACATAATCTCCAGAATTTTTTTGTCTTGCAAAACGGGAACTCTGTCCCCATTAAACAATAATGTCCCATTCCCCCTCCCCCAGCCCCCCGGCACCCACTCTCCTAATTTCTGTTTCTGTGAATTTGATGACTCCAGAGACCTCATATAAGTGGAATCATACAGCATCTGTCTTTTGTGACTGGCTTATGTCACTGAGCATCATGTCCCCAAGGTTCCTCCACGCTGTGGCAGGTGTGAGAATGTCCTTGCTTTTTAAGGCTGAATAACGTTCCATTATTTGGATGGACCACATTGTGTTTATCCATCCTCCATCGATGGGCACTTGGGCTGCCTTCACCTTTTGGCTGTTGTGAATAGGGCTGCTGTGAACATGGGTGTGCAAATATCTCTGTGAGCCTTTGCTTTTAGTTCTTCGCCCATATATTCCTAGAAATAGAATTACTTGATCATATGTTAATTCTATTTTTAATTTTTAAAGGACTCATTATTTATTTTTCTTTTTTTTGCGGTTCGCGGGCCTCTCACTGTTGTGGCCTCTCCCGTTGTGGAGCACAGGCTCCGGACACGCAGGCCCAGTGGCCATGGCTCACGGGCCCAGCCGCTCCGTGGCATGTGGGATCTTCCCAGACCAGGGCTCGAACCCGTGTCTCCTGCGTCAGCAGGCGGACTCTCAACCACTGCGCCACCGGGGAAGCCCCAGGACTCATTATTTTTTAATGGACTTTATTTTTTGAGCAGTTTTAGGTTTACAGAAAATTAAGTGGAAAGTACAGAGTGTTCCCGATTACCCCTCCCTCCCTCCCGCGGTTTCTCCTATTATTAATTGTTTGCATTAGTGTGATGCATTTTTTACAGCTGATGAAGCAATACCGGTACATTATTATTTACAAAGTCCACAGTTTACCACAGTATGATTTCACTGCCTTAAAATCCCCTGCTCTCCTCCTTACAAATCCCTGGGACCCACTGATCTTTTCACTGTCTCCATAGTGTTGCCTTTTCCAGGATGTCCTACAGTTGGAATCAGGCAGTGTGGAGGCTTTTCAGATTGGCTTCTTTCACTTAGTGATACATGTTTAAGGTTCCTCCATGGCCTTTGGTGGCTTGATAGCTGGGAGCATGTGGTGTGTGCAGCTGCCGTGGGTGCGAAGTGTGGGGGTGGGGCTTCCCTTTTTTGGGGGGAAGGATGCATCTTCAATTTATTTTATTTTATTTTATTTTTTTTTGCGGTATGCGGGCCTCTCACTGTTGTGGCCTCTCCCGTTGCGGAGCACAGGCTCCGGACGCGCAGGCTCAACAGCTATGGCTCACGGGCCCAGCCGCTCCGCGGCATGTGGGATCCTCCCAGACCGGGGCACGAACCCGTGTCCCCTGCATCGGCAGGCGGACTCTCAACCACTGCGCCACCAGGGAAGCCCCTGCATCTTCAATTTAATTATAGCCTTTTGGAAAGAAAGGAAACACTACACGATAAATATGTACTTCCGCTGTAAGACACCCCAATTTTAGAACATGAAAATTCGTATGGGAAGACAAAGTGATTCTCGTGCAGGAAGCAGTGCAGTAGGTGGAGATGATGAGCTTGAACAGCCTCAGTTGGGCTCGACAGCCAGGCTGTACGTCATCCTGATGGGACGTCTGCCTGCGGCTCCCCAAGTTCTGTAAGCTGGTGATTTGACCTCTCCCAGAGGTCAGCACTTTCCATAGCTCAGTCTCACAGACATTGATTCACTCTGAAATGAATCAGAAAGACTTTTACATTTTTTTCTTGGACTGATCTGACCTCCAGAGTGGGGACTTTTTGGGGTACAGATCCTGTAGATGCTGCCCAGTTAGCATCCTAGTTAGTTGGACCTCTGGGAGCCAAGGCAACCCGAGGCCAGTGTGCATCTCACTGTGACTGCAACACAGGAAGCAAGCCCACCCTGCTCCAAGCCGCACAATGGTGGTGTGCACGCTTTGCTTCTGGCTCTGCGATCCTGACGGGGTGAGGGCCACAGGCTGCCCATCGCTGCAGAGAAGGAAGATGGCGTGAGCCTGGCTGCCTGGCTGAGGGAGATGCCGTCGGTTCCGGGAGGAAGAGATGGGCCGCAGGAGCTGACAACGCCAGGATGGGTTCCCTCTGACGTCAGTCCTGGACACTTGGATGGTGACAACTAGAAATGACCATGCCACCAGCCGGTGTCCTGACCTGAGCAGTGCGACCAACAAGAGCCAATCACGTCCACCTACGGACGCCCCTGCGGGAAGCAGGACGTGGGAAGCAGAGTCGCCGGGCAAAGTCACCAGCCACTGGTGTCAGCTCAGCCCTGGGCACCTCGGAGCTGGTCAGGGAGGATCCTGCAGAATCCAGAGCTCGTGAGCGTGTCCCGGTGAGCCTTTCAGGGGGGACCCAAGGCCACTGGGATGCATGGGCTCCCTGGCCCCCGGGACAAGGGCTGGAGAAGGGAGGCTGACGGGAGAGGGCGGCAGCCCTTCTCGGGGTGTGGATGAGGTGAGGAAGCTGGGTGACATTCCTTCTCTAAAACAGCACTTCTCAAAAGTTAAGGTGTGTGGAAATCATTTGGGAATCTTACGAAAATGCAGACCGTGTTGCAATGGGTCTGGGATCAGGCCGGCTACTCTGCAGTTCTAATGAGCACTCAGATGATGCCCAAGCGAATGGTCAAAGATCACCCGAGTCACAAGGCTTTACTGAAAGCTAAACAAAAATCGGCTTTTATTTTCTTTTTTCTTAGATCTCCTCCACTTACCGACCTGCCTGTGATACTGCTCCAAATAAGTACATTAAGAGTTTTCATTAAGGCCTTCCCTGGTGGTGCAGTGGTTAAGAACCCACCTGCCAATGCAGGGGATACGGGTTCGAGCCCTGGTCCGGGAAGATCCCACATGCCGCGAAGCAACTAAGCCTGTGCACCACAACTACTGAGCCTGCGCTCTAGAACTGGGAGCCACAACTCCTGAGCCCACGTGCTACAAACAACTACTGAAGCCTGTGTGCCTAGAGCCCGTGCTCCACAGCAAGAGAAGCCACCGCAATGAGAAGCCTGCGCACCGCAATGAAGAGCAGCGCCCGCTCACCGCAACTAGAGAAAGCCCGCGTGCAGTAACGAAGACCCAACGCAGCCAAAAATAAAATAAATAAATTTATTTAAAACAAAAAAGAGTCTTCATTAAAAGACTCTTTTGTGTCCATGGCATGTCAGTTCGTATTGGTGGACATTTAGGTGGTTTCTCATCTTTGTTCGTTTAAAAAAAAAAATCTTAATTTCAGTGGTGTATAGTTGATTTACAACGTTGTGTTAGTTTCAGGTGTACAGCAAAGTGATTCAGTTACGCATATATACATATTCATTCTTTTTTAGATTCTTTCTCATCTTTGTTCTTACAAGCCAGACTGCAAGGAACAGTCTTGCTCACATGAATATTTCACGTTTGTGTGAAAAGATGTGAGTTCAAATGAAGGAAAACGTATGGAGTCACTTGTACACTGAAAACTATGATTATTCTAATTAGCGGGGACACCAGGGGTTAGTCTTTCTGGCAGTCTGGTGTCATTTTGACTCAGGTCGAGCTGGCCGTCTTCCGAGATGCTGTCAGTTTTGCATGTGCTGCTATTCAGCCCCATTATCTTTCCCACCTTGTGCTGTGCAACTGTTCCCTGAAGTCTAAGTGTGGGACTGCTTTCCACAGCCTGCTAAATTCCATTTGCTAGCTTTAGACTGTCGTTCTCACCTGCCGAGATGATTGTGGTCGTTGACTACAATCTAACGTTTACCCTCGCTCTCCTGGGTTATTTCATCTTCACATTTGATATCTCCATCCATCTGTCCATCCATCTGTCCATCCGTCTGTCCATCCATCCACCTACCCAGTGACTGTCTCCAGAGCGCCCCACGCTATGCAAGCTTTGTGCTAAGCTCTGGGGTGTGCACCGTGGTGAACAAAACAGAAAGTAATCTGTGTTCTCCTGGACTTACATTCCAGTAGGGAGGACAGACACTAAACAAAGATAAATAAGTTCCATGGATGGTTTGCTGATGGCAGGTGCCCAGGAGGAAAATAAAACAAAGAGAGACGGGCAGGGTGGCAAGAGGAAACCTCACACAAACGTGACGTCTGAGCAGAGGTCTGAAGATGTTTCTATCCAGTTCATTGGCCAATATGGTGAAAAAGAATGCTTTGATCTGTCACTAGAGGCCTCCCTATAGGTGGACGTTAATCCATGAACTGGCACCTTTGGGGTACAGCAGATGAATCCACTTACGTGCTCTGTGATTAAGTATCCAGCCTGTGTTCTCTAAGTTGGTCTTAAAGATATTTGAGGAGTGTGAAAACCTGGGTTCTTAGCATCCATGGCTCTTCCCCGATCCCGGCTGGTCCAACTCTCACCTCAGGGAAGTGAGTTTAATGTGAAGGACAGTTTTCCCCCCGTCGCCTGATCGAGCAGCAGCAGCCGCTGTGGGCAGAGGGCGGGGAGGGGCGACTCTGGCCGTTCTCCATCCTCATGGGCCTCACTTATAAACCCCAGGTGGAAAGACCAAGTTTTCTGGGCAAAATCATGGGAAATTCAAGGTTTTACTCGGGAAACTTTGGCCCTGCCCCTGTGCTGTCAGGAGGCTCCGTGCAGGTGACCAGGTGTTATCTTCAGACTAACCTGCAGGCTGCAGTGTTGCCATGACTATCTCCTCAGCCACACGCAGGGCTGGGCTCTCCAGGTGAACAGACAGGCGGCGGTGGGGGGGTGGCGGGGGGGGAGGTTTCGGGCAGACACGGAAGTCACATGGGAGACAGAGAGCACGCGAGATCACCGTGCACCCCGAGCATCAAGGCAGTGCAGGGCCTGCGTCAGGGCCCAGCTGTGGTGAAGCCAACTCTCCTCGGCTCCTCTGGCTTCGGTTTCTCCATCTGTAACATGAGGGGACTAGACCAGATTATTTCTAAAGACAGTTCTCTATCCCTGAAATTCAGGTTCTGTGTATTCGTTTTATTAGAAGCAACCCGGGCTGCCACACTTTAGAACCTGATTTCACACATACTAATTCTGACGGAGGAAGACCCATGTGGCCGGGGGACAGCCTCGTGCAGGCCAGGAGGAGCCAGGCCAGGCCAGGCCGGGACGCGGGAGGCTCGGAGGCCCAACGGGAGGTGTGGCCCCAGTCGGTGAGCAAGGCCAAGGGGCTGGGACGGAGCGTCTTGACCTGGTGGGAGATTAAACAGCGGCAACAGCAGCAAGAAGCCGTCGGCAGGACCAGAAGATGCCCACGGAGTCCGCAGGCGGCAAACACTCTGACCCTCCTCCTCAACCCCGGGGACCCCCTTCCGGGTAGAAGGTGCCAGCACTGTCTCTTTTCCAGAGAGCGGATCCGTGCAGCGTCGGTGCCGCCCTGGTCAGAATGGCCCTTTGTTCTGCGTCTTCATGACTAATGATGCTGCTATGCAAAGGCTTATGCAACCTGGCAGAGCCTGGCCCTCGCGCCCGACCCGGGAGCCTGTGATCTGGGAGCCGGGCCTGCAGTTGCGCAAGAAGCAATTAGGGGTCCAGCCGAGGCTTGCTGGCTCCCCGTCAGGCCGGCTCCCAGCCCCGCTCCCAGCCCCAGCTCCTTGACAGGCTCGTTAATGTTGAATCCTCCGAGTACAGGAGAGTATTTTGCCAGCTCCGCGCATGGCTGTGGAGTTCGGTGTGGGGCTGGGCTGTAGGAGATGGGCCCATGGCTCTTCCTGCAGGGTTTGTCCTTCTGCAGGGTTGGCCCCGTGGCAGGGCTGACCTCTCCTCCTTTTCCATAAAAGTCATTTTTAAAGCCTTCTGAAAATCTCTCAATTTTTACAGAGTTCTTAAAACATAATCCTCTGCACCAACCCATTATCTTCTAAAATAGACCTCAAATATGATTTTAACGTTGAGAAATAAGTGAAAAAAATCAATCGAGCTTCCCATCAGCTACCAGAATCTAAAAGGGGAAGAGACAAAGCTACTGTATTTGGTAAAACCTCAAGTGCACTAGCTGCAGAGGCCGCCCCCGGGAAGCCCTCCTCCTGCCTCCAGGATGGCCCAGGCCTGAGAAAGCAAGCCAGCCTCCTGACCTCGTCTGTCTCATCTCTGCAGAAACAGGCGAGCTCCCTGCGTTGTGCTCCATGGCGCCAGTCGCTGGGCGGTCCAGAACATCAGGCAAAACACAAGTTTGTGTGTCACAGGAGGAGGGCGCATCTGCCTTCCGGGAGCCCTAAGGACTTTATCCCAGCGTGGTTTGCAGGGACCAGGGAAAGCGGGCAGACCCAGCAGCCTGGCACTTCCTTGTTTCATGTATAGAAGAAGTTAGAGGGTATCGTGCTTGTGAAGTTTGGTAAAATTGCTGAAGCTTCAGATGTGCTGGTGTCTGTCTGCATCCCAAGAGGCAAAGGGCTCATCTACCCCAAAGAATGAGAAAGTTTCTGCCCCAGCTTACCTGCCACCCTCCCTCTTCTTCCTTCCCCCTCGCCCCCTTGGTTTTCACTCCCTTTTAGTGAAATAGGCTTCTTTAAATTGTAGAGCAACGAACAATAATGGTAAAAAATAGTTCTTCCAACCAGAATAAAAGCATCCAAGATGAAAGAGAAAATACTTTCAGCACACCCCATCCCCGCAGCCCCATCAGCTACCCAGAGGTGACTGTACAATGTAAGCATTTGGTACAATCTTTCTGAACATTTCCTGGACCAGCACTTTTGCGGGTGGAGACACATGCAGAGCTCTGTGCTGAGAACGGGGCCTCTGTCAGAATGCAAAACACACATGCTTCCATAACACTGACGTCCTAATTGCTGAGCGGTCCACTGTGAGGCTGTAACCCAGTTAATTGAAACTTGATCCATAAATGGTATATAAAAGTTTTCCCCGGTTTTGGGGGATGACAAACAGTGCCGCCCTACACACCCTTACACGTGCACTTGTGCACAGTCGAGAGAGTGTGCCCTTGTGATAAATTCCTAGCAGTGGAATTGCTGGGTCAAAGGTTATGTGCATTTTACATTTTAATGGGCGCTGCCCAATTGCCCTGCAAAAAGTTTGTGCCAATTTATAGCCCCGTTAACGCTGTATGAACAGCCAGTTTCCTCAGAACTTCACCAAATTCACATTCTATCAAACTTATAAGTCTTTGCCAATAGACAAAAAAGGGCGAGTCATTATTTTCTTAAATTTGCATTTGTATTATGAAGAGTGTTTATGGAGTATTTGCCTTTATTGGATGAAACATGGTGGTCTTGACTACTGTTGATTTCCATTAGGTTTTTAGTGGTTTTAAAAATTGATCTATAAAAGCTTTTATTTATCATTAGCCTTTATTTGCCAACTAGGTCACAAATACATGCCCTGTTTGCCTATTATTTAAGCACATAGCAGTTTACAATATTTATGGAATACAATTTATCTGCTTTTCCTGGAGAGCATTTAGGGTTTCCACTAGGCTCACGTGGGCCCTGCCTACGTAGAGAAGACTTAACCTCTCCTTGCTTTCCTCTTGTACTGCCAAGGGTTTGCTTTCACATGTGCATCTTTGCTACTTCAGATCTGTGTTCTGGTGTGTGGGGTGAGATAGGGATTCAGCTGGAGGAGGTTCTGCTGTAGTCTTGCTCATCAGCCTACTGGCTCTACTGACGCGCTGCCAGAACAGGGCTCTCTGCTCCTTTGGAAATAAAAGGATTCAGCTTTTGGAGGATCCAGGCAGGAACTTGCCTCATTCCCTTCTTCTTGGATCAAAGATTCGGCCCTTTTCCCAGTCGGGGGTGGGGGGGACCCTGGGCTGTATTTTGAAGGAGGCCTCAAGGAGTAAATGCAACGGGAAGATTGAGAGAAAAATGGAAAACAGGCTTCTGGTGCGAAGAGAAAAACACCAATTTAAAATGACAAAATCACTTATGTGCATAAGCCACAGAGCTAAGAGGCCCCATTTTCACTTAAACAGCATGAACAACAAACACAACCACTGGGCTGAAAGAACAGCTGAGCAGATGAATTCTGTTTACCGTTTGTTTGTTCAACTCTGCTCAAGAAAGAGAGAAGGAATATACAATTTATTTGTTACTCTCGTTTTAACAGTATCTCTGCAGTGACTTTTCCTGGTTGAACAGATAAAACTTCTTATGGAAAGTTCAAGAGGTCACATTATGGCCAAGGTTTTCAGTATTCCTCCCACAGTTCATAAGTAGGTGGGATATTTTTTCTGTAAAGACCAGATACGTTAATTGCACAATCAGTAGCATCAGCGATTTCTATTTCTTGGCACGAGTGATATGATATTCCTGTTGGCAAAGACCTACAAACTCTGATTTGCAACATAAATGATATAATCCTATAGATCAAGTTCCAGGTAATTTAGCTGAAAGGTATAGAAGAACTCTTCCCCCACCCCCCCCAAGTGTCTGCCTCGTGGTAAACTGTGTAATTTGTATAATAATTATAAGGTGATCGGTGAGAATATGATGTCAGCGTTAGGGACTGAGGCGCATCACTACCATCAGCACCGATCACCACTCACGCCTCCATGCTCCACGCGCAGATGCGAGTGTGTGCTCTGACTTCATCCCACTGCCCCGTGAGCCCTACAGGACCTGTTCTGTGATGCCTGCTCTACGGACGCAGGTTCAGAGGCTCGGCTGACTGAGATCACACAGCCCCCGATGCAGAGCCAGGACCTGCAGGACCGCGTGACCCCAGGCTCTGTGTTCTTCCCGGGATTTCTTACTGTGCCCTCCCCTGCAGGTGAGACGGCCCCGGGAGAGGCAGGACCCTTCCCAGGGGTAGGTTAATTGCACGTCACCTTAAGGATCAGGATCAATCACACTCTCCCCCTCCAGCCCTTCTGCCATTTACTGAGGAAGTCTTTCCTCAAAGGGCCAAAGGGCGCCCACCCCTGACCCTGGCCAGCGTTCCAACTCTACCAAGAGGGTCCACAGGGAGCCCTGGGGGCAGGCCTTCCGGCTGAGGAAGGGCTGGACCAGGACCCGGGGCGGCTTCCGCCTGCTGGACCAGGACCCGCCACGACGGCCCATGTCCAGGCCTGGTGCCTGGGGTGATGGCCCCCAGCGCCACTCTGCAGCCATCAGCCCCACCATCCGTGACAGCCCTACTGCCGGTGGCTCCCTGGCCCCTGCCCCCCGCAAACGTGGCTCTTCTAGGCTTCGTGATTCGCTCTCTCCTCCTCCCCACCTCTTGCGGCTCCTTCCCTCGAGCCCCCCTGTGTGTCTCACATCCTGGCTCCCCACCCTCCCCTCTGCTCAGACCACTCACCCCCATTTTGGACATAACCTTAATTTGCTGTTTTTATATATTTTTGTCAACTGATTTCCACCGAAGCCCGTTACACACTGCCCTGGATGACGTCATCATGTCCTTGGTGGTAGACACTGTCCACGTTTGCACGGTGCCCCATCACACCTCCAGCCCGTACTTCCCGAACTTCAGACACTGGGGTGCCCTACACGGAACCAAACTCAGTCACCTACAGAGTCTGCCCCGTGCACTCAGGGCCACGCTCAGATGGTGCCTTTGAACACATTAGAAAAGAGTACTTTCCTCAAAACACTTCAGTGCCGTTGGGCAAAAGTCGTACTTGACACACGGAATTATTAGGACTGTGATGTGAACAGCACCCCTTTATTTGTATTAAAGGGGGAACAACTACACACTCACACTGGCCTCTTGTCCTGCATTTCAGAGACTCCGTTGCTGTCGGGGTTCGGGGTTCGCCGTGGGCCGGCCACCCCTCGCTGCCCAGGGAGTGTCCACCTCTCCAGGGAGGACCTGCAGAGTCTAAGTGAATTTCTCTCACTGGGAGGAGTGACACGGGCTTGTTGTCATCCTTCTGGCGCAAGCAGAGAGGTGCTCCCACCGAGCCCAGGTTGGGTACCGCCTGGGCCTCCATCCAGGAGGGCAACGTGAGCTTTGCTGGAGGAGTCCCCCAGTTCACCAGTGTGCTGGGACGGCAGCAGCAGACAGCATATGTGGGACGTGTGGGGAGGGGGTCTCTCTGAACGGGTCTGTCCCCGGGTCTGGCGGGCGGCTGTGCGTGGTTACATGACCCCGTGTGTGCATCCTTCAGGCAGCTTCTCTTCAGGGCCAGAGCCTGCCTCTGCTATGGGCGTGCTCAGCGCCAGCAACACGGCTTTATTCTCCACAAGGGCAAGGAGGGGACACGCAGGCAGGCGTCAGGGAGCCAGGCCTGGGAGCAGCGTCTGGACCGAGAGCCAGGCTGGAGGGGCGGGCAGGGCTGTGGCCCTTTGCCGGGTCGCCGTCCTCATGCCGCTTTGTGCCCCGTCACTCCCATCTCCCCGGAGCCTGATGCTAAATGTGGGTTGTGGGCTTTGTTAAGTCCTGAATTTGCTTTCTAACGTGGATACTCAGCAGTCGAAGGAATTCAAAAGCAGATTTATTCCAGCGCACTTGAACAATGCGTTTGAATGTATGACTCACATCCTTGGACAAAGGAAAAGGGACCCCTAGGAGGGAAAGCTGCTTGTGGCCTGTGGGCAGCAGAACGTCTTCACTGTATGGACTGTACTCTCTGCCGGTTCCCTGGACTCACAGCCGGTCCCCTGGATTCACTGCTGGTCACCAGAGGTGTTTCCTTCATACCTAATGTCTCCACTAGTGATGTATGGCAGGCAAAAGCTTAAGATTGGCAGCAGGAATGTTTTCTGAAGACTCTGCCGTTGGTGTTGGTCTGTGGATGGGCGCGTTTGTATGTGCACGGTGAGTCCTCAGAGGCCAGCAAGCCTGTACATGGGCCCTGTAGTCACAGCACGAGGACGGGAGTTGTGTTTGCGATGGAACATGATTGCCTTGGTCTCCCTGTGCCTGTTTTCTCTTTTCTCCTTTTGGAGAATTTATGCCCCGTGTTCGCTATGTGACTTGACAGAGCGACTCGAGACATTTGAGACAGGAGGGGACGGGGTGGGCAGAGGGGAGTGGGGGACACGTCGCCAGCAGGGCCCTGCGGGTCCCTTTGCGAATCACTCTGCAAGCAGCCACTGCTGGCCCAGATGTGGGCTGATGCTGTGGAATCAACTGTGACTAAAAAATGGGCTGGTTTTAATCTCCTGCGATTCGGTAAGAAAGCCCCACTGGGCAAGCTGTTCCCAAGGCCCTCTGACGGCTGAAGGGCATGGCTTGAAGGGGTGCCTGGGGCCACCAGGCATCTTTTTTCTGTCACAAGTCATTCTGGGGTTACGAACTGGAAACTTGGGTTCAGGCTTATTTTTACTGGATCCCAGTTGGCAGACGGCTCCTGCCGACGCTGTAGGAAGTAGAGGTGGAGGGGTGCACGAGGGGACGGGGGCCCAGCTCTCACCTTTCCCGAATCTGGGCAGCTGCACTGCACGGCCCGAGGACTTGCTTCAGCCAGAATCCAGAAAGAGCCTCATCATTCTGCACGACACAATGATGCGGCCTTTTATTGCATTTATAAATGTACCCAGAGGCTATTAGTCAAAAGGGGTTCAGCTAATAAACACAGAACTAATAATTATCTTGGTTCAGAGCGCTGACTTGTGTAACTGCTGTCGGGGTCAACAATGTCCTGTTTGCTCAACTTCCCGGAACCCCGACACTTATGGGTACAGAACCAGGGTGCAGGCCGGGGTCAGGGATCAGGGAGCAGGGATCTCTTTGCTACTGGGTCTGAGCGTGGTGGACAGGCTGGGGCTGTGTCACCTGGTCCTGGTGGCTCCACCTGGGGCCCCTCTTTTGGTGACCTTTCCTTGCAGGGGTGCTGGACCCTGATGTAGGCCCTAGACGGGCAGCAGCCCGCGGATCTGCTCTGGGAACTAATCCGGGCGTCAGGTGGGACCACAGCAAGGCTGCTTCTCTTCCTCTTGGGCGCTCGGCCCCTTGGTCTGTTCTCGGCCAACTGGTCAGCTAGAGAGAACAGTGTTTCTGAATGTAGGAGGAACACGTGGGTACATGCTGGAGGGGTCCGGTTTGTTGGGTGGTCTGGAGACATTTCCTGTGTGGAGTGCCATGGGTGCCAGGGCCAGGGGCTGCCTGGCTCAGAGAGGAGGGGGCAGCTGACCCCTGCGTATGATTTCAGAGGCATCGGGATGCTTACCTTTCCTTCGAAAATACTCCCCTGCCGACCTCCAGTTATAGCCAGACTTCCATAAGTAAAGCTTTATTTCCTTCAGCTTCAGCTGGGATTGGGAAACATCCTGGCTTGGGCAGTACAGTATGTCTTAGGGCTCATTCTCTGTGAGTGTTTGTCAGATGCGGGTGATTGAAGTTAATCTACAAACAGCAGCATATGCATTTCGGTGCACAGTCCTGAGTTTGGGTCAACGTACACGGTCCTGAAACCACTCTCGCCATCAAGAAGAAGACTGTTTCCATCACCCGAAAGTCCCCTTGTCCCCCTGAGAGCCCCCATCTCAGCCCCTGGCAAGGATCTGATTTCCGTCCCTTTTGCCTGTTTCAGTGCCACGCACGTGGCCTCATCCAGAGGGAAGCTTCTTCCCTTGTGCGAGGCCCCCTGTACTTGCTGTCGTCCCCTGGGGGGCGGGGGACAGAGCCGCTGCCTGCACTGCCGGCCTGACCCCCACTGCCCACAGCCCAGCTTCCTCATCCCCACGTCCTCCCATGGGCACTGTGGGTGTCCTCCGAGGGCCAGCAGGGGGAGGAAGTTCACACAGCAAAGGCCTGGCTGGCACTGCGCCTGGGCTGACCCCACAGGTGGCGCTGAGGGTGCTGGCGACAGAAACGTGGATGAACAAGTGTGACTGAAGCAGGGCCATTTGGGAGGATTTTCCCCAAAAGGAGACAAGCCAGGGCTCCCACAGCTGAGCCTGACGGACCACTTCCCTGGGGTCCCAGGGACAAGTCAGACCCCCTCCGTTTGGGCTTGAGTCCCGCTGCCCCAGGTCCAGAGCCCTGGGGAGAGAGGCCGCTGTCCGGCCCCAGGCCGGGACCCACAGAGCAGACCACCGTGTGAGCAGGGCCTGAGGAAGTCAGGGGGCAGAACAGATGTTTGCTCCCCATCAAAGAGGGTTGGTCTCTGCAGCTTCGTGTGGCCCTTGTCACTCCTCTTTCCCCGGGCCTGAGGCTGTGTCTGCAGTTCACTTTATTAAATAATACCCGTTACTGTAGGAGTTGGTATTTCCAGGGCTTTTCTCTAGTTTCCAGGTTTGTCCTCCTTCTGACGGCCCACATTGACTTGATTTCAGTATTTAGTATTAGTATCTCTGTGCTCCATGTGTGCACACACAGACACACGTCCGTTTCCAGCCCCGAGTCCTGGGTGCTAGTGTGTGTTCAGGTTGTATCGACTCTGCTACCCAGAGAAGCGCCGTTGGCATATTTGGACTTTGTTCCTCAATAAACAAACGAAGGGCTGGTCTGATCCCCTCATCCCAGGGTCTGAGCACGGGCCTGGAGCTGTCGCTGGAGCGGGAACCAGGCCTGGATGCCTTGCTTATCATGAAACCGCAGGAAAATAGCCCAGCCTCTCGAAGCCTTGGTTTCCTGTCTGTGAAATAAGCATGTTGGTGTTTTACACCTAATTCTGAAAGCTGGGATAAGTTGTTGAGAACACCCTGGGGGCAAATGTTTATTGGAGCTACATGTTATGATCCACTAGAATGACAAGCTATATATGTCTGCTGAGCCCTGGCGGTCTCCAGTATGTTTTGCTGTGTCTATGAGAACTTTAATTATGTTGACTAATGCACTAAGGAAGCTTGTCCCTGAAATACACATTTGCTCCCAAGTTGATTGAGTTTAAGGGAAAGAAAAAGCACCTGTCAGCATGACATCTGTGACATCCCATGAGCTGAGACAGGTGCTGGCTCAATCCTCTTGTCCTGCTGAGGCTGGCAGGTGGCCCCCTCCCCTAAGGTCGCCCAGCTTCGAGAGACCTGGCCAGAGCTCAGTCTTGTCTTCGAGTTCCCATTCTGAGCTCTCCCTTGACTGCACCACTTTTGTGGTTTTGAGCGTTACCAGACATCTAACTGCAGTGAGCCTAGGCAGCCACAGGTTGCCAAACTTTTCTACCTTTTCCCTTAACAGTTAGAACTTGGTGATCAGAAACAACAAATCCATGTCAAGGCTGTTGAATACGTATGTTATTTTGGGCTCCAAACAGATGTGATAGAAAGGATCAGTTACGGCAAATCTTCTAAGTTAAACTTTTCCTGAAAAGACTGGCAAAGAGGGTCCAGGAGTGGTACGGGACGTGTGGTATTATGTTAATATGTATGTTGGGCTGTAGTCCACCAAGGAGGAGGGTGTAAGCCCCGTGTGTAAGCTGGCGAATGACAGGAACAGCATTTGCTTCTAGTCACCAATCCGTCTGAACGCCGAGCAGAGAGGTCCACACAACAGCACCCTGTGACGTCGGAGCCTCTGCAAATTTGAAAGAGGACTTGGAATCGGGGGCAGTTACAGTTTTATGGTTTTGATCACGAAATTAGAAGACGCTTATTAGGGCCATTTGTTGACAGCATTAAGAATTAACAAATTACGTTGTTAAAGCATGACAAAAGTTTAATGGTTTCCTTAGAGAACTATAAAGTCTGTTACTTAAGAGAGAACTATTGTGGTTTTAGAAAGCGGGAAATATTTACTGGACTCTTTGGGGTCTAATTTCTAGAACCCAGGCAAAGCTTAGCTATTATGATGTAAAGAATTAAAAAAACAGTAAACCAGAGGAGCAATACCTTTGTATGTGTGATGCCAACAAAGCCCCTGACCACCTGAGAAAGCTGTCAGTCATGTGAGTCCACGGCGTTGGCATTGTTTTTAGAAGGTAGAATTGCAAGGCAGGTTATTGTAAGAAGTTCCTTCTTTCCAGGGTGGGGAAGGGGCTGTTTTTTGTCGTTTGGGGAAAGTAGGAAAGGTTGTGGGGAGAGTGCCCACCCGCTTGTGGCACCAGAGACCAGGGCCCGTGGAGGGGGCCCTGAGACCCTCTCAGCACAGAATCCTGGCTGCCCCCCTCGTAGGGGTGGGGCTGGCGCTCTGCAGAGTGACAGGAAGGGTGCCAGGAGCACCGCTTAACAGTGACACTTGAGGGTCTGTGACCCCCGCGCCTGGCCTCCCAGGCAGAGGAGGGGACAGTTGTGTGAGGTGAGGGTACAGCTCTCAATAACGAAAGAAACCATTTTCCAGTTTGGGAAGCTCGCCTACCATTTAATGAAATGAACCGAGACGATTACCTGAGTAGTTCAACCAAGTTCGGGCCGCAGTATGTTTTGGTCTGAATTATGCTGATAATTGTGTTATGGTGGAGAGAATTCTGAACTGGAGTTGGATCTTGGTTTCCAGCTGGGTCTGTCAGGAAGGAGTGTTTAAGCTACTCGCTGGACCCCGTTTCCTCGTCTGTAACATTAGGGTCTATCAGAGAGTCAATGAGTCATCTGTGTACTTGTGTGTGAACACCATTCCCCGAGAAAGGGAAGTGTCACGTCTGTGACGCTGTGTGGCAGTGGAACAGGGTGGCCTGAGGACTCTCCTTAGGCTGCTGCCCCCCGCCGGCCTGGGGAGCCCCCGCGCACCATGAGACCCTTCTCCCCTGCCAGGGGGAGACTCTCTCCGTTTCTCTTCTTTTCTGCAGAGTCCACGTGGGACCGAGAACCTGGAGGCAGCCCGCGTGAGGCTGTGAGCCAGGAACCCAGGGCCTGGAGTGGCCGTCTCCAGGGGTGGCCAAGTTACTGCAGGGGTGGCAGGGCCAGGGCCGCCGCCAGGGCACAGTGCCCCGCTTCCTGTATTCGGGAGACTCCCCCTCTCCCTTAGGAAGCGGTTTGCTGCTCAGGTTTTCAGCCCCCAAAGGCCGCAGACCGGCTCCTGGTGGCCTGGGGCCTGGCCGGGGCACTGGGGCAGGTCTGGGCCCTGCAGGCCAAGGTTCCAGGAAGGGGTGTGTGCGTGCGTTTCTCTCTCAGGCCACCTCGAGCGTTCTTCCGGGGATCGGGGGTCAGGAAAGGGGACTGCAAAGCACCCGGGGGCTGGGGGGCTCTTTGAAAACTGACCCAGGGCACCCTGGCCCACGGCCCAGACTCCCAGGTATCAAAGGGCGTTGCCCAAACCAAACAGACCCGCCCTCACCCCGCGGTCCTGAGCCCCCTCCTCGGCCTAGGGTCAGCTGCCCGCGGCAGCCTGGTGTTTGCACAGGTGGGCCTTGGCCCCTGGGCCTGGAGGCTGGGGAGAGGGGTGAGGCAGGTTGGAGGATGGGGTGGGCTGGGGGAAGGGGATGGGCTGGAGGAGAGGGGAGGGGATGGGCTGGGGGCCGGAGGAGGAGGATGGGCTGGGGCTGGGGGAGGGTCATAGGCGGGGAAAGGGGAGGGAATAGGCTGGGGGGCTGGAGGAGGAGGATGGGCAGGCGCTGGGGGAGGGGCGCGCCCTGCCCTTTGCCCACCGGAGCGCGGAGGAGGAACCGGACTTTCTGGGCAGATGCAGGAAGGGTGGACCTCCGCGGGGTCTCGCAGGGGACCTGCCGCAAAGAGGCCGAAGCTCCCAGGGCTGGGGCTGTGGAGCAGCGGCCGGACCCCGACCCTCCGTCGCCTCCCGCCTGGGTCCACCGGGAATGATGGGAGCGGAAGCTCGGCAGTGGTCGTGGCGCCGGACCGGGGCGCAAAGGTCCCGTGACCCTGGCCTTTCTCTAGAAAACCTGGTGGTCCCCGGTGACACGGCGAAGGGGACCCCTCACTCACCTGAAGTCCGGAGTGTTCATTAGGAAGGAAGGACCTTTGAGGGGAGGGGAGAAGAACTGTGATTGAGAAAACATCCTTTTTTACGTTGCTGTTTCTGTCCATTTGCAGAACTGTCCCGGTGTGTCGATGTAGAAATGAAAACAGTGGGCTTACAAACCCGACGTGGAGGTAGGCGGCAGCTGGCCTCAGGAGGGGGCAGAGTCGGAGGGGAGGGGTCCGTCCGCGGGAGTCAGCGATGGGGGCGGGGGCTCCCCAGGCGTTGGGTGTGGCTTCAGGAGCGCAAAAAACTGAGCGGATGGATCCCCACCATTTCAACCCGCTGAGCCTGGACCACCCCCCCGCTCCCCCCGGCCCCCGCTTCAGTTTTATTTTCTGTTCTAATTACTGGTCGTGTGGGTGCAACTCTCTGCTTAAACGGGTGCTTTTTGTCATAATTCAACCCTGTTATTATCCTTCTTCATGACTACTAAGTAGATATAACCAGATCGGTCAAGACTTGTTTCTTGTTAACTAGACTTAGGGATGGGCTTTTTTCCCTCCCATTCCTGCCAAAACACAGCATCCTGAAATGAACGCCACTTTCTTTCCCCACTTCACCATGCGTAGACCCCAAATCCTCCTCTTGTCTTGGATAAGATGACATCTGCCCAGCGGCAGGAACAACAATGGGGCCAGCACTTACAGCCTCTGAATTTTTCCGTCTTTGTACTACTTTTCGAAGACTGCAATCCATGAATTGTTAGCGCTCTACTGCCTTTGAATTTGAGAAACTGATGTGCACACTGCTTCCTGGTACTTCTGCTGATGGAAACCTTTCATTTTTAATATGGGTAATCATCTCTGCCCCATCGGAGGTGGCCTCTCTCCTCAGATCACAACTGAAATAGGCCTGGCAGCCCCACGTCTGCAAACCTTATCCTCCTACAAAAGGAGAGAGTGACAAATTCCTACTGATGGGCTCACACCCGGGTGGACGGGGCACGCCTCAAAAGGTGGATGGTTTTGTTTTGACAAAAAAACACTGACTTTCGAATTGCTCTTAAAACTGCCCTGAAGAAATCTTCAGTGTGTTAAGAAAGCCCCTTGCCAAGATGGTTTCCAGCTTTTTGAGCATCAGAAGAACCACTTTACCTGACAATGTCTGCTCGATGCTAAGATTGTTAATAGCTGAACTTGTCTACTAAAGGATTCTTGGGGAAGAGGGGCCCACACCTTATCTTGCTCTGGTAACTATTAAGTGAATTCTTAGAGAGGCCACTGGTTTGATGTTTAAGAAGTCCCACTGATGGACGTTCCACCCCGGGGAATTGTGCAGCAATTTGTCGGGTAAGGAAACCTGCAGCCTCTACCTTCATTGAATTATTCAGGAAAATATTTGGAACTCCACAGAGAGTTTCTTAAGAGTCAAACCTGAACCCATTTGGAGGTGGGGGGTGGCGGGGGTGGGTGTAAAAAGCTCTCCATCTCCAACCCATCACCACAAAGTGCTGAGGTCGATTGTGAGTTTTATTAAAAAATAAGCACTATGCCTGGGTTTCATAACATTCATACATGAACATGTACACAGACACAAATAAAATAATATTAAAAATAAAAATCACACTTGCTTTCACGTGGCAGTGGTCCTGGCACCCCACATGCATAATGTTAACTTGTCCTTGGAAGAAACCGTTTGGCCCAAGGAGACCACAGTTATGAGAGAACCCAACCGCGAATAAAGCCCTAACCGTTGCCTGCAACATTTTCAATTTGGGTTTCAAAAATATATAAATAATTTAACTACAAATCCCAACAATATATATATTTTTCATTTTTGGCACAGTGAGACGTGGGTCAAGAGCAGAGGGATGGCTGGAACTTCTCTGGCCCCTCCCGCCCTCAGCCACACCTGTAGAAGCCACACGCGTGCAAGGAGCGGGGCCGCTACCCCCGCAGTAGTCGTATCATGGATCCCATGGAATGGTTCCCTGACGTGCTTTTTTGTTTTTGTTTTGCTTTTTAAGGGACAAATCACTGGACGGTGCAACGAAAACAGGAGGAGCAAAGCGGAGCCTGGACACTAGGAAGGGAGAAGTCTCCGTGGAGGGGGCAGGGGCAGGCTTGGTCAAGAACCGAGGCCGTTGTGAAGCGCTGCTTTGCTCCGCTGTGACGTTAGTTATAAAGGACGAAGGGAAATGTCCGGGACCGAGTTGGGACACTGGCGTCAGAAGGCGTTAGCTCTAAGGCACGTTTGGTGGAGATGTTTTCTTTGACGGTCTCCGTCCTCTGGGTGGAAAGCTCACCCCCACCCTGCCCGAGCCCGCGTTCCCGGCCGGCTCCGTCGCGCTCAGGCCAGGAGCGTCTCGGGCGGGCCGGGCAGGTGAGGGCCCGGCGCGCGGGCCGAGGCCGTGTGCAGGGCGTCGGGCAGCCGCACGGGGCAGTACAGGTGCGCGCAGGCGGCCGGGCCCCGGAGCTGCTTGGCGGGGGCCGGGGCGGCCAGGGGCGCGAGCAGGAGGGGCGGCGCCTCGGCCCCGCGCGCGCCCAGCCGCGGCGGCTCGGCCGCGCCGAACGCGCCGAGCGGCAGCAGGGCCCCGGCGGGCGCGCCCGGAAGCAGCGCGGGATAGGCGGGCGGCTGCGGGCAGGGCGGCGCGCCCCACGGCGGGCGCGTCCCGGGGCCCGCGTACCCGGCGCGGCGGCTGCGGAAGGGCTTGCTGAGGATGCTGTCGATGGCGAAGGGGCCGGAGAACCTGCCCGCCGGACTGGCGCGCCCCTCGGACCGAGCGGGCGAGCGCGCGCGGGGCGTGGTCGGCCCCGGGGCGGCGGGCGCGGGCGGCGGAGGCGCGGCGTCTGGGGGCCGCGGCCCGGGGCCCGGGGCCGTCGCCCGGTGGCTGAGGCGCTTGCGGCGGCGGCGGAAGACCCCATCGGCGAAGGTGTACTCGCTGCTGGGGTTAAGCATCCAGTAGTTGTCCTTGCCCCAGGGCCGCGAAGGGTCGCGCAGCACCTTGACGAAGCAGTCGTTGAGCGAGAGGTTGTGACGCACGGAGTTGCGCCAGCCAGTGTAGCTGCCGCGGAAGAACGGGAACTTGCCCATGAGGTACTCGTTGATCTCGGCCAGCGTCAGGCGCCCGCCCGCCGAGTCGCGGATGGCCATGGCGATGAGCGCGATGTACGAGTACGGGGGCTTGGGCCGCCGCGTGTACGGCTTGCCGCGCGCGCCCGCGCCGCCGCCCGCGCCCCCCGCCGCCGCCGCGCCCACCTCCGCCGCTCCCGGCCCTCCGCCCGCGCTCCGCTCACCGCCGCCCGCCAGCGCCACGGCGCCGCCGCCCGCCGCCGGGCTGTTGGCCGCGCAGTCCCCGTCCGAACCCAGGGAGTCGTCGCCCGCGGCCGACAGCGGAGACGGCGCGTCGCGGCCGCCCGCCCCCTCCAGGTCACTCCCCGGCTTGTCCCCGAGGCCCTCGCGGGGCCCGAACACCTCCAGCTTCATGCCCGCGCCCGTCCCCGCCCGGCGCGTACCCTTTTTCTCCGCTTGGTCCTGGGCAGCGGGCTCCGGGGGCGGGGTGGCGATCCGGGGTCGGAGTCCTGGCCTCTCTCTTCCGGAGCTCGCCTTCCTCTTGGAGAGACAGTCGCTTTCCGGACAGGAGTCCCCTTCCACTGGAATCCTTCTTTGGAGGGGTTGTGCTTATTGGGTGAACCGAGAGAGGCGGAGAGGGAGCAGTTGCGCGGGCGTGTTGCCTTCAGTTAGAGGAGTGGAGACTTCGGGGGAGGCGTGCAGGGCCGCGGTTCCAGCCTCGGGTGCCCGAGCGCGTGGGGCTTGGAGTTCCTGCTGGAGGAGGAAGCGTGCGCATCTGCTTTCCGTTCCCGAGACGGGGGTTTCTTCTCTGCAAGTCCCCGGTCCCGGGCAGGCGTCCTCGCGGGCCGAGACGGTGCCGGCTGCTGTGCGTGCCACCCACGCCGGGGGGGGGGAGGGTCCGGCCTTCAGGCTCTAGCGCCCACGGAGCAGTCCCCGAGGCCGTGGCGCCCGCAGCCGCCTTCCCGCCCCCGGTCTCCGGAGCAGCATCTCCACGCCGGCCAGCCGCGGCTCCGTCTCGCTTCCACCTTCGGCCCGGCCCAATATAACCCCGCGGCGCCCCGCGGGGGCGGGGCCTGGGCGCAAACCGAGAGGGGTGGGGAGCGAGGTGGCCCAGGTGGCCGCAGCTCCGGAGCGGGCGCGCACCAGGCGGGGGCCACGCGGCGGCGCGGCAGCAGGTTGTTTGTTTTGGGTCCGCCCGGCCCCGCCCTCCGCCTCCCGCCAATGGGAAGCGCGCGCGCGGCAGCGGTGCGCGCGTGCGCGCGCGAGTGTGCGTGTCCGCGAATCCGCCCGCCCGGGAGGGGCCCCTGCACCCTGGAGCTCACGGAAGCGATTTGGGCAAGTGGGCAAGGCCGGGGGGCACCTGTAGGGGCACCTGGCGGGGTTGGGGCCCGCGGCCTCCCTCAGCTACACGCGGTGTGTTGGCTTCTCTGGGCGTTAAAACGATGCTGCTTCCTAGTGCCAACCCCTCTCGTCGCGGCCGGGGTTGGGGGGGGGACGAACAGCGGAGAACGCTCAGGACACACTCTGCAGTGGCCGCCCACCGGAGCCGCATGGTGTGTCCTTCTTGGGACTTCAGTTTGAGGACCGTCTCTGTCTTGTTTCCTTCTTTAATGAATAAACTAGTGGACTTGAAATTGGTTACGCTTTCTGAGATGACCTTGACTCGCTCCCATGTTGGCCTCAGATTTTCTTTTGTCTTCCTTTGCCTCTTCCTTTACGTGGCTGGTGGCCCCTGCGAGGAGCGGCGGGTCCCCTGCGCCCGCGCTGTGCGGTTCTGCCTGCGCGGCTCCCACCCCCGGGAGGGCGGTTCCGGAGGACGAGGGCGGGCGCAGTCCTCCTCCGGGACGTTCGCTGTGGTTTCTGTGGCACCGGCGACTGACCGTGGGGAGACAGGACCATCTCTCCGCGGCGGGGCGTCGGGGCCTGACGCCCAGGTGGCGTGGATGCTGCCGGGAGGGGCGCCCGCCCCCCGAGGGCGCATTTCTAACCCGCTGCCCTTCCACGCCGAGGTTTCGTCCTTTTCCGGCCTTTGTTGCAAATAGCGACGGAGCTGCGAGTAGGCGGGACCCCCGCCCCCGATGTTTATTTTATTACTTTCCACCATTTGTGCAGAAAACGTACACAACCTTGTCTTATCTTCATTCAGGCAGTTTTAAAGGCATTCAGCATGGGGCCCGAAAAATGACGGGCCCATCGAGGGCTCTGTTGTTTTTGGTGTTGGAGGAAAAGCTCTCGTTCGCAGAGTTCAGACTGACTTTCTTGCGTGCCTGCGCGAGTGGGGAGCGGGCGGGGAATGGCTTTCTTCCGGAGCCAGCCGCCCCAGAGGGCTCAGCTCCGGGCCGGGGAGTTTGTGGTCCCCAGGACCTGGAGCGGGCAGTGGGCCGGGACAAGAAAGCCGCCAGGTAAAGAGCCAGGGTAAAAGCCATTCAGAGTGAGTGCTGTCCTGGTTTGACCTCTGGGGGCAGGCGGACGAAGGCCTGTTTTTTGCGGGAGATAGGCCGGCAGGTTGAGGTGTGGGCCAGGTTGGCCGCTGACCCACGCCAGGGCCTGGGTGGCACGGGGACAGTTCCATCTTAGAGGCGCCTACGTGAGCAGCCCTGCAGGCCCGGCCACCCGGCCGCCACACCGCTGCCCCCAAGCAGCCCAGCGCCTCTGCTTTGCACCAGCACTCACCTGGCGGGCAGTTCCCTCCCCGCCTCCTTCCCCATCCGAAGCCCCGCCTATCTCGGGATCGCCCTCCAGGCCCCGCAGCCGGGCTCAGGGCCCTCGGGTTAGTCTGGGAAGTGCCAGTGAGCTGGGCGTGTTGACGGGGATTTTGTTCAGAGAAGAGAGAAGAGGATCGCGCTCCCCGGGCCCCGTTGCCACTCACATGTGACTGTGTGACCCTGGGGCTGCATTCCTCCCTCCTCCGCCAGTAAAATGACGCCCGTGAGGAGGGACTCCTGCCCCAGATAGGTCTTTGGCGCCGCTCCTTTCTCGGGGTGAATTACAGCAGCTGCATTAACCCCGCTGGGGCCTTGGAGGGGTCTTTGGGTGAATTTTCAGCGCCCCGAGAGAGTCCTGCCCCTCCCCTCGGCTGTGCTCCAGGCTGCTCGAGCCTGGCCTGGTGGGAGGGGGGCACTGATGTGTGCTTGCTCTCCTTGCCTCTCCCCTCCAGCGAAGTAGACCCCCTCTGCCCGCAGCAGCAAGCTCTCCTTCCCCCATCCCAGCATCCTGGTGGGGAAAGGACCAGCCAGTCACTCCTGGGGGGCCGGCCTTCCCTTGCCTGGGGCTGGGCCACTGGTGGGCCGCAGGCTGCAGGTTTCGGGGAAGGGGGTGGCGTGGAGGTGGGAAAATTCTCGCCAAGAAAACCTTTTCTATTTTCAGAGTGACTTAGAACTTTGGGAGGTGGGGAGTGGGCTTTGGAAAGGAAGACCCCACTGAGAATGGGGGGCAGTGGGCCACCTGGAAGGTTAAAAAGACCCCCAGGTGCTAAAATGCAGGCCCCCAGTAGGCCAGGAGTTCTGTCTTTTTTTGTCACTGCTGTGTCCCCAATCCTTGCCTTGAGAGGGACACGTCATGAACGCTGTGCCATTCGCTGAGGAAAAATGCATTCGTGTTCAGTTTCCCTTGTGATTGACTTTGCTCTGTTACCTTTAACTGTTCTTTTACACCCAGGAAGTCCTTCCCCTGCTGCAGATATAAGAAAACAGAAATGGATGGAGAAGGGCATCCCTCCTCTGCATCTCTGTCCACGATGCCCTCAACACCAGTGCAGGTTACGAGCTCAGACACTGCAGACATTTCACGTGCGTGTTAGTTCACAGATTCCCTAGAGATAAATGCTCGCTTGGAGATAAATGCTCCCTAATTCTTTGTCCAAAAAACAAAAAACAGTGTAACCCCATCACCATTGTCAAATGTTGAAAAATTGCCAATATTTCCATAATGTTACCAAATAACAGCATAATTAAATTTTCCCAATGCTTTCTTTTCTTTTTTTTTTTTTTTTTTGACGGTACACGGGCCTCTCACCGCTGTGGCCTCTCCCGTTGCGGAGCACAGGCTCCGGACGTGCAGGCCCAGCGGCCATGGCTCACGGGCCCAGCTGCTCCATGGCATGTGGGATCCTCCCGGACCGGGGCACGAACCCGCGTCCCCTGCATCGGCAGGCGGACTCTCAACCACTGCGCCACCAGGGAAGCCCCAATGCTTTCATTTTTAACGAATAGTTTAATGAATCCAGGGTTCAAATAAGGTCCTCTTGCATTTGATTGATAAGTCTTCTAAGTTTCTTGAATCTATAGATCTTTTTTCCCTGTTTTTAGTTTAATTGTTAAATAAGCAGGTTGTCGGTCCTGTAGATATTTCCTATCAGTCGGATTTTGCTGACTGTGCCCTGTCGGTTTACACCGTCTTCTGCTTTTGCTGTGTTTCCGGAGAATTGACAGATCCGGAGGCTTGAACACACTCACTTTCGATGTTTTTGTCAAGAATACTGACGATGTTGGGGATTTCTGTCAGGTGGCTCATTATGACAGGGTGTTGCTCTTTTTGTGACTTAAGACTAATCAGTGAATTCAAACGTAAGCTTGACTCGTCCACTTCAAAGCTCCCCATCAGCTTCTCACCTCCTGGTCTTTGCAGCCATTGCTGACAAGTGCCCTGACAAGTGCCCGTCACCATCAGGGGTGGCAAGATGGCGACATTCTCTCCTTTATTTGCAAGCTCTAAACGTATTGGAAGAAAAACAGTTCCTCATCAGCTTTTTGTCACTTGGAAATACCGTCTGTGCAGAAAAGAAGGTTAAATGCCTGATTCCTTTTATTTACTTCTTTTCAAATAATTTGATAGTTCCTCTAGAATCCATCGAAAGACACACACACATTTATATAAATATCATAGTTAACAAATAGGTCTTTCACATATGTGACTTGTTTAAATCCATTCATGGCTTCCTAGACTTCTACTGTGACAAGATATTCCAGAGTCACTTTCTATTTCCTGCCTCATACCTGGAGTTATCTATTTATCCAAAGTATCCCTGGTTCTTTCTAGATAGAAATAGTACTGAGGGACCAAAGTCTGAGCTCTAGACCTGTTCATTGCTCCTGGGTTGGTCATTGTTTCTAGGACTTTACAATGGACAGTACTAGGGGAAATTTTTTCTTAAAATATATGATATTTCCAATTCCACTATGGGATTACAGGGTTTTCACTTAGGTTTTTTAAAATTTTGTGTCTATATCTATTTTCTCTTATGCTGAATATCACATCAACATAGCTACTCATTTGCTTTATCATTCCTGTGTGTGTGTCTCTCTACCTATTCCTGTTTCGGAATGTCACTTTCAATTTTTATTATTAACATTGTGATCACTGAAAACAATTTGAGTTTTACTTGCTGTTTTTTTTTTCTCTACGGGGATATAGCTCACTAGCTACACAGTCACATTACTGAGTTTTAAAGTTACTTGAGATAATTGGACCCTTGATATCAGGTTAACATCATTTGGTGCATTTTGCTTTTTGTTTCCTTCATTGTTTTAGTTTTTCCATAATTATGTAATACTTATCTGGCTTCAGAATCAAAGCTGTAACCTGAGTTGTAATCAGGAAAGTTTAATTTTCATCCCTGCTTTTTCCACCTTGCCTTCTTCTCTACTCTGTAGGTAACCATTTGATAAAAGTTTAAAAATTACCCTTTGCATTAGTTTGCTAGGGCTGCCATAACAGGATAACACAGACTGGGTGGCTTAAACAAAAGAATATATATTTCTCATGGCTCTGGAGGCTGGACATTCAAGATCAAGGTGTCAGCAGGGCTGGTTTCTTCTGAGGCATCTCCTTGGTTTGCAGACAGCATCACAGCACCATGAACTTGGCCAGTGAGGATGGAAGGTACATAATTGGTGGCATGTGTTGGGGCTCGATTGTCTATCAGAACATGCTGTTTTTAGGTGGTCTGACCATATATTCACTGCCCAGAACATTCCCATTTTCTGCTTTTTGTCCCCATGTTATTATTATAGGGTCCCCCTTCCTCTTAAAAGTGTTCCAGTTTTGGACAGTAAATTCTATGGGCACCCTAGTTTTGGAGGTCCAATAAATAATAATAAAACTGATGGTCTCCGTGTTAAAAATGTTAGGGCTATCATTTTCTAGTCCTGGCTTGAAGTCTGAGCTCTACATTATTCCCAGTTAGTTTCTTGGCAGATTCCGGTGCTAAGCCAGACTCAGCCTGTTCTAAGGTCTCCTCCATCCTTTTCGTAAATGATCCCATGAGCCTTCGACTTTGGGGTTCAGCTTTAGCTGGGAAGAGCCTTGTCCTGGTCTTTCCCAGCCTAGGCTGGTACATTCAAGAAGTGGTCAGCTACTTTCTAATTAATTCCTCCTCCCAGGATGGAGTCTGTGCTGTTACCTGAAGTAGGCTGCATACCAGTCTGTTGGCATATGCTGCCCACCTGGAAAGGGTGGGCAGGATTGTATAAGGCTGCATCACAACATGTTGTGCAGAATTTAAACACTGGGTATAATGTTCAGAAAGCATGCTGGCAATGCAGACTGAATCAGACTTAATCAGCATATTTGCTTTTGCAAAAATGAAAATACTGTGTCCTGTGTAGTGCTGACAGTGATCGGCCCCAATTCTCCCTTTTGAGTTTGGAGGGTTCCTACAGCTTCTCTACCAAGTTCTTCCCAAGTTATAGAAAGAGAGCCATCTCTCCATATTACTGCTGTTTTCATGTACCTCGAGTTATGGTCTTCACTTTCAGAGTCTTCCGTGTCAGCTGCTTTGCACACTGCCTTCAAGTGCACTTACAGTCTATGGGCTGACTTTGTTCTCAGGCCAGACTGGAATCAAGCTATTCTCTGTTGAATTTATAGTGCCCTATATTGTAACCGATATATAATTTCTCCATTTTAAATTCCCCATCAGGGAGTTTAGATTATTTCTTTTCCTCCTTCCTTCTCATTTAAGCTCTTTATCTGTGAATTAGAAATTATCCTGATCATGGTCAATAGCCAGCAGCCTAGCGCTAGTGCTACCATATTAAAGAGAAGCGTGTACAAGTTATGATGGGCAGTTGCACTGAATGGAGACTACGGGCGTCTTGAGGAGTGTTCAAAAGTTCCCTTTAAAATTCCACCAGACCGGGGCTTCCCTGGTGGCGCAGTGGTTGAGGGTCCGCCTGCCGATGCAGGGGACATGGGTTCGTGTCCCGGTCCGGGAAGATCCCACATGCCGCGGAGCGGCTGGGCCCGTGAGCCATGGCCACTGAGCCTGCGCGTCCGGAGCCTGTGCTCCGCAACGGGAGAGGCCACAGCAGTGAGAGGCCCGTATACCGCAAAACAAACAAACAAAAAACATTCCACCAGACCCCCATCTAACTCCTTAATCTTGGCTAAATTAAACTGAGTATTGACTACGGAGCAATAAGAAATATTAAGACAATATTATTCTACTAGTTTTATGCCTCAGAGTATCTGCCACTCAAAATAGTTGATCAGTTTATATTTTTAAATGAATAAACACATGACCTCATTCATGTGTTTAAAGCACTTCAAAAAGCTTTTTGTTATGGAAAGTTCCAAACGATTATTTTAAAAGGTAGAGAAAATAGTGTAATGAACGCCCATGTACCCAATATCCCACTTCAACAACTACCAACTGGTGGCCAATATTGTTTTATCCTTACTTCTTCCATTCCCCTGCCACCTACATTGTTTAAAAGACAAATCTCAGATATCATATAATTTCATCTGTATTTCGCTATGTACTTCTAAAGATAAGAACTCATTTAAAAATATAATACCATTATCATACCTACAAAATTAACAGTAATTTTTAATATCATTAAATACTCAGTAGGTATTAAATTTTCAATTATCTTAAAGATGTCATATTACTTTAAAGTCATTTTTATTGAGGTGCATTTTTCATGTAATAAAATGTACCTATATTAAGGGTGCAGTTAAATGAGTCTTGACAAATGTACACACTCCTGTAACCACCATCATAGTCAAGTTATAGAACATTTTCACCACCACAGGAAGTTCTTTCATGCCCCCTGCAGTCAATTTCACCTCCTCTTCCCATCCTCAGCCCCAGGCAACAGCTAATCTGCTTGCTTTCACATGTATATGGGCATAGAAATATAGGAATATAGATACATATCTATCTTTTTCTGGCCACTTAAAACATTTACTGCTAACAATTGGTTCTCAGCATTTGATTATGATGTTCCTTGCTATGGTTTGTGTTTATCCATCTTGTGTATCACTGAGCTTCTTAGACCTACGGATTTGTTGTTTGCATCAGAGATGGAAAATTTCCAATCCTTATTCTGCAAATGATTTGTTTTTGCCACTGACTCTCTGTCTTCTTCTTCCTGGACTCCAGTTACATGTGTATTTGACTACTTGACATTGTCCCACAGGTTGCTGAGTTTGTGTGTGTGTGTTTTGTCTTTTTTCCTTTCTATTTATTATTTGAATATTTTCCATTTCAGTGTCTTCCTGTTCACTGACCTTTCTTTTGTAGCATCGGATCTGATGGTACAATTGTCCAATTAAATTTTCCCAACAAATAATGTACTTTTCTTCTCTAAAAGTTCCATTTGATTCTTTTAAAAAATATTTTTCTTATGTCTCTTCATTATGTGCATGTTTTCCTTTGAGATTTTAAGTATACATATAAGAGCTTTTTAGAAGTCCTTGTCTGCTGTTTCTAACATCTCTGTCATTTATGGATCTGTTTCTTTTGATGGACTTTACTTCTTGTTATGGGTCATAATTTGCTGCTTTTTTGCATGTCTAGTAATTTTTGATTGGATGTGGGGCGTTATGAGGTTTAGGTCGTTGAGTGTTTGGATTTTGTTTTCTTAAAGTGTCTTGGAATTTGTTTTGCTAGAAAATTAAGTTACATATTTCTGATTAATCCTTACCAGGTTTGTATTTAAGCCCTTTTTAGGGCAGTTCTAGACTAGTCTGTACTTTAGGGCTAAGTTAACCCTATTACTAAGGTGTGCCACTTCTGGCATCTCTACATATTGCTCTGGGTGTTCAAGCAGGAGTGTCCACTATGGCTGGTTAGAATCCGCATCCCTCCCAGCCCTGTGAAAGCTCTGGGAACTGTTCTGATTATACTTCTTCTTCAGTTCTTTGTCCAGCCTTGTAGAAATTTCCCCTGTGAATGCACAGATTTGGATTCAGCCAAAGGCTCAAGGGCCCCCATGCAGATTTCTGGAGCCCTTCTTTGCACAGTTCAGTTCTCTCTGGTACAGCCTCCCTGAACTCTGATCTGTTTCCCTCAACTCAGATGTGGAGTTCCTCTTGGATGCTCCTGTCCCTTTGCTGTTGTTTTAAATTTGCTTTCAGGCAGAAATCCAGGAGATCGTAAAACTCAGCTTCTTTGTTTGTTTTTCTCCAGGATCAGAGTCATATTGTTTGATATCTTATGTCTAAAAACGTTTTTATTTATGTTTTGTACAATTTTCTATTTGTTTGGGGGAGAAAAATAATCTGTACTGGTTTCTCCTTCATGGCCAGGAATTTAAGTTGTAATTTTAAAAAGCAGTTTGTATACTTGAATTGGGATTCAAGTAAAATTCACACAATTTGATTGGCTGGTGTGTCTTTTTGCCTTTTTAAATAATTAAGTCCATCCTTCACCTTCCTCGCTCTCTCTTTTTTCTTCCCTTTTCTTTTGTTGAAAAACTGGGAAAATTCGTATGTTGAGTTTCACGCATCATTCTGGGTTTCACTGACTGTGTTCCCATGGTGTCGTTTAACTTATTCCTCCATACACATTCCCTGGTAACTGGTGATTGAATTGAGAGACTCGATCAGATTCAGATTAGTTTTTTTTTCAAGATGACTTTAAAGATGTTGGTTGCTTTTCCATCAAGCGGCACATGCCTTTTTGTTGTGTTAGCAGCCACTGATGCTCAGTAACTAGACTAGGACATTTCATTTAATTTGTTGATCTATCATAGAGACTGGGCCTCAGCAAGGATGAATTTCTAGACTGAGCAAATGGGACTATTATTTCTAGCCGTGTACTTGCTTTCAAAATATCAATTACAGTGACAAATTGGAGCTCCAGTAAAAAGTGGAATGTTTTTAAACTTGCTCAAAGAAAACTTGACCCATTTTTACAAAGTGGAAGGAGGCCAGCCTGAATTATATCAATCTATACATGTGACTTTCAAAGTTGTGCTCTAATTAAAGCTGGGCTCAAGCAGTGCTGCCAGGGGGAAGGCACCCTTTCTCTGCAATGTGAGGCAAGAATGACTTTCCGGATCAGTCATAAGACAAGGATGCTTCTGTGGTGCTTAAGGGCATGTTAAAGCTTTTTCAAGTGTAAATTTGTTTAAATATGTCCTTTCCTGGTAGTTTGTGGGGATGACATATTAGCTATGAACGTAGGATTTTCTAGGTGAAGTTGAATATCTGTCCTAGCTCAGATACTAGTTGACATGATACTGTTTATTTTTACAAAGCACTTTCCACTATGCTCTTTCATTTCTTCTTCCTCAAGATTTTTCTCGATATTAGCAACCTACTTTTGTAAGACATGGAAACTGGGGCACAGAAGACCCGGGACTGGGAGAAGCTCGTTCAGCTCCTGGCCTCCGCTGTGGTTGACACCCTCCCACCTGCCCCACCCCATGCCCTGGAACACAGCCAGAAGGTTCTCCAGTCTCCCCACTCAGCACTCCTGTGCAGAAGAACCAAGGCCGGCATTTCCCTATAGCTTTTGGGATAGTGATCGCAGGTCAGGTGTGCGTGTGGTGTCTTGTTTTGAACTTCCTTTCTCCATGGTGTCTCTGACTCTCCGGAGCATCTTTCCAGGTGTTGGTTGATCGTCATCAGTAAGCTCGACAAGCAGAGCGTGCAGGTGTGCTCCCAGAGTGGGCCAAGCCACACAGCAGTCCGTCTGCAGCCAACCCCTGTCCTTCTGGAGTGCTCCCAGGATGATTTGTACATTTGGTGAAGCACAATATTGGTTTCCCAGGCTCCATGTGTTTATCTTGGGAGCATTGCCGTGTTAGTGTCCTTCACCCATCACACTCCAGATACCCCTTAGAGGGTGACCTCCTCCTCTCTAAAATATTTGTTTGGTGTGGGATGTTTGGTTTCGACTTTCTGGAAGGTACGTTTTAAAGGATGCTTCAGCCATTTCAGCTCAGGTGTGCTGACAGCCGCTTAGCGTCGACGTGACTGACATTTTTTCCTGCCACACCGGACCTGATATTCTTGGCCTCTTTGTCTCATGCTCCTCAGGGAAGTAAAGTTAAACTTTATCTTCACTGTTCTTATAGAGCTGCAGCCACCAGACATCCCAGATTTGGGCAAAAGCCCGATTTCAACTCTTCTGACTAATGGTCCACACAAATCGTTGAGATGCTGTTGGGAATTCTGTATATTTCCATGTTGAATCTGTGTCTCCTGGGCTGCCTCCTTGAAGGTAGAAATGGACAGAAACATCTTTTGTAAGGTCTCATCTCCTGTTGATTTGAAAACTATTGTGGTTGGATTTTACCGCAGGAAATTATTTTTCTAGTCTGGGTTACCCTGAGACCGAGGCTGGAAGAGAGGCTTGTAGGCAGGCGGTTTGTTTGGGAAATGACGCTGGGGAGCAGGAGAAGGGAGGAAAGGAAGGGAAGATCCTACAAGCTGCCTTACGGCGGGAGACCGGCCCCCAGAGGCCTCCCCGGGTGCCTGGAGGAAGGCGTCTTGGAAATGCCTGCCTTTACCCACGAAGGCTGGAGCCTTCCTCCGTGGCTCTGTCTCCCGCTGGTCGGCGGCGGCCCAGTGGGGTCTCTTCCTGTGCCGGTGCCCAGAGGTCCCAGCAGGCACCCGAGAGACCTGGCCAAGCTGCCTGCTCAGAGCTGGTGGCAACAGTGGCTGGAAGGGGAGGTGGGCTGGGGGGGCTCCAGCGGTGCCCGCCAGTGGGGTTGGATGTTTTACTGGGGCAGAGGGAAACAGACGCCCCACAGGTACCTTTACATGAAAGTACCTTCTTCATTGTTTACCAGATCTCCATCCGCGTTGAGACGTGAGTCACGGTGAGAGACAGCGCCTGCCCTTATGCAGCTGCCCACGGCCCCTCCTGAGGCGTCGGTCTGCGTCCCGTTTCCAGTGTCCCCCTGCCCTGGAGGGGAAAAGGTGGCTCACTGTGAAGAAGGTACGTTTCTTTCTTTATTATTATTATTATTTATTTTTATTTTTATTTGTTTTTAGAAGGTGCATTTAAACCAGCACAGTTCTGAGGGCCTGTCGTTTACCAGGCCCACGTCAGTTCAAGCAAATCATGCGTGCTTTTCAGTATTCTCTTCATCTTTTATTATCTTAAAGGGCATTGAAGGATTGGTCACCAGAATTGTGCGCAGGGCCTCCTGCGAATGGGAATGTATTCAGCTGGTTGTAACCACGAGCCTGTAGCCGTGAGGCCTCAGGGCGTCCTGACTCACAGAGAAGGACAATTTCATGTTGCCACGGAGACCGGGCGGTTGTCATCCGGACAGGAGCGGGCGCGGGGCTGGGGAAGGGGAGGCTGCCCTGTCTGCTTGGAGTCCCGTGCGGGGCTGGAGGTCGGGGCCGCGCCCTCCTCTCTCTGCTTAGACGTGCCTGCCAGTGTGGGACGCTGTCTGTCCACTTGAATACAGTGGACGCTCATCACAGTCTGTGCGGACGGGGCGGGTGGGGGACCCTGGGGTGTGGGTCTGGCCGAGGCCCCCACCCTTTCTGGCCCCGTAATCCTGTCCAGTTGCCTCCTGTCTCGGCAGCTCTTTCCTCACTGGGGGAGTAAGAGTCATGGGGAGGATTAAACACGAGCCTGCTTGGAGACAGTCAGCTTAGCACGATTGCTTGGTGAGCGACGAGAGTGCAGCGGGTCAGCACGCAGTGCCTCCCAGGCCCTGGCCGGTTCCTGCATTTTTCCCTGAGGAGGTTGTGAGTCAGGGAGCTTGACCTGCCCACCCCCAAGGCCTTGAGCAAGTTTAGGCTGCTGCCAGGACGGTTACAGGGAGCTTGGAGACGCTTTCTGGGCCAAGGGGCTGCCCAGACTGTCCTCGTGAGCCAGGGACGTGTGTGAGCCGAGGCGCCTTTGGATGCCAACCCTGGCCGGCATGTGGTGCTCCCCGCTCGTGGCCCCAGAGTGTCTGAGTGGGTTCTGAGACCAGGCCGTCGGGGACGTGTCCGCCTCTCTGCTCTGGTGCACCGTGGTCCTGCGCACGCTAGGCCCCCGCGAGGCTGGGGGTCAGAGGCGTGAAGAGGGGCAGGCTTCTGACCTTCCCCCACCGGCTGGACCGAGTCCTCGGGAAACAGCCACTTCACAGACTCTCTCACGAGCTCACCACACGCTCAGCCAGGGTGGAAGGAAAGCTCTCCTGCTCCGGTCTGGGCGCCTCCTGGGTCAGGTTCTCAGCTGATGTGGGGTCACCGTTGCCCTCTGGAAGCTGTGATCTTGTGGGGACGTGCACACCCAGAGGACGTGGCTTGAGGGTGCTCGGACGGCAGCATGTGGAGGACAGTGTCATAGAGGCCGGGGGCCCAGTGTCCACCGGGAAAGGGCCTCTCGATCGGGTGAGTTTTGAGAGGGTTTTGGGAAACTTTGCTACCGCCCTCACCCGCGGGGGCAGCTGCAGACCTGGAGTTTGGGAAAAGAACGGGCAGGACACGCTTTTCTCCACCGCGGGCGGTGACCAACCCAGTGCCTTGCTGTCTGTTTGGCTGTTTTGGTTAGGGAGTCAGCAGCCAACGTGCAGCATCTCATTCACTCTAGCGACGCCCCTGTGGGCCTGGGCTCAGCGTGTGAGGATGGCCAGCTGCCCAAAGTCAAGGGGGTGGGGGGGGGTCTTGGCCCCGGCTGACCACAGAGCCCCCAAGCTTTACACCAACGTCTCTTGCCCGACACCCGCCGGGACACGGCCGGGTCTGTGCACCAGGCGCCAGCATGGGCCCCCCCTGAGCATTTTTACCCATGGTCACTTCACAGCTCCATGCTGCCGCTGGCCTGCGTGTCGGCCGATCGCCAGGTGCAAACGCAAAGCTGAAAGTAAATCAGGCCCCTCCAGCGCACAGGGTCCCCTCTGAGAGCTTCCTGGTCAGCGTGTCACCGGGGCGATGTTCCTGCCTGAGGAGGAGAGGCACGGATGTGTGTGTGCAAGTGTGCACACGTGTGCATGCGTGTGTACAAGCACACGTGTGCATGTATATGTGCGTATGAGCACATGTGCCTTAGATGCGTGTGCACATGAATGTATGCATGTGTGTACGTGTATGTATGCACGTAGGTGTGTGAGTGTGTTTGTGTATGCATGTGTGCCCATGTGCGTGCATGTGTGTAGGCGTGCGTGCGGGTGAGTGTATGTACGTGAAGGACTGGAGGGAAGTCCAAGTGCTTGGAAGCGTGCGTGAGGCGTTACTGGAGCCGCCTGACTTCTGGCCACTTTCCTGCCATTGACCAGCTCATCCAGTCCCTTAACTAAACTGTTTGGAGGTTAGTTCCGTCAACGGTTAAACACAGGGATTGGACTGGATTTTCCCAAAGAAGCCTCGGTGATTCCTGGTGGAGGGCAGCTCAGAGCAGTCTCGAGCTGGCCTTGCCTGTGGCTTCTCTCCGGGATGAGCCTTCCTTGGCATCTGTGCCCTTGAACTTGGGGTGTGTGTGGTTCGCGTGCCAGCCCTTCTTGTAGGTTTGTTCTCCATCTGGGCAATGCTGGTTTTGGCTGCGTTTCCCAGCTTCCTCCTAAGAGCCGTGATGGGTTTTACCTCCTATCGTGCGGCCCCGAGGGCTGTGGTGCCACCCAGTTCACAGGTGAGCTGAGCTATGGGACAGCCCCGGGGACGGGCTGGAGGGCGGGGGCCAGCACCCGCTTGTTGACACCAATGTGACCGCCCTGGGGAGGACCGTGGGCACCCAGAGCCTGGGCCTCCAGGCTGCCCAGCGAGCGCTCAACCCTGACTTAGAGCTGCCGAAATGGGACGCTGCCAGGGGGTTGAGAGCTGATGCCTGGCTCCCGTCAGGAAGTGGGGACCAGGAGCTGTGCTGCTTGGAGGGTTTGGGGGAGACCAAGGACATGACGAGTGCAGAAGGGCTTGGCAAGCGCGCGGCCAAGGGCACGGCGGCCAGGCTCTGGCCAGACGCACCTGGGCTGCATTGCACTTCGGTCAACTGTGCGTTTCGTCCTTTGCAACTACTCGGGCTCCAGGTGTGGTGGGAACACGCCTTCCAGTCTGAAGAGCTTTGGGAGCAAGAGCAGCACTAGGGTCGGTGGAGCCGAGGCCAGAGGCGGGGTGAGGGCGAGCCAGGAGGGGCGGCTGGGAATTGACCAGTATTGATGGATCAGATATCAGCTGGCGAGGGGGTTGTTTTGGTCCCGATAGTGAATTAAGCGGATCGCCTTTCTCATCTGTCTTCCAAGGAGTTCTGATGTATCTGGGATCTGCTTTGTAAAGTTTAACTCTGCCACCCTGTATAATAAAAGGCAAAGGCAGAGGCTTCTATGGCCACGGGATGGCTCTGGACCAGCCCCTGGGGCCTACAGCTGTGGGCAGCAGACAGAGGCAGCCTGCAGCCCTCCAGCTGGGTCGTTGAGCTCAGGCGCTGTCCTGCGGGGCGATTTTGGAGACACACAAGCTGAAGTTCTAGGTTCCTAGCAGGGCAGCCAGGTCACAGCAGCTTCACCCTCCTCCGGGCGCCCACGAGGCCTCCTCTCTGCTCCACGAGCTCCATCTCTAAGGGCCCCGGGGGTGAGGGGGGGTGGGCAGCGGGCCATCTGCTGAGGCTCGGGTCCCATGAGGCACAACGCTCGATGAGCGTTTCCAAGCCACCGTGTGACGTCGTCATCGTTTCCCCATCTTGCTGATGAGGACCCTGAGGCCAAGAGCCTGGGGCAACTTGCCACGCGGCCAGACGCCCGGGTGGTGCCCTGAGGCCTGGCCTCTGACCGCCCCCCCACCCCCCTTGGCATGTGCCCTGCTTTCTGGAGGATGGTCTGTCAACAAAGCTTAGTCTCTGCTTCAATAAAGGGAGATTTAAGTTTGGGAATGAGAAGAAGAGGGTTAGCTCCTCTGGAACCATCCCAAGTGACAAAAGCCACTTCTTGGGGGGGTGGGATGGGGGGTGGCAGAAGGGACAGAAAAAGTCCTGGAGGGGCAACTCAGCAAGAGACCCAACAGAGCAGGAACCGCTGCTCCGGCGACTCAGTCCGTCTCTTTCTTCCTCCCTCCCCCTGCTCACTGCCGAGCCCCTGGCTCGGTGACTGAGTCACCAGTGAAATGTAACATCAGCTCAGCCTGCCTGCTTGTGATCCTCTGTGCGTCAGGGGTCCTACATCAGGCTCATTCCAGCCCTCGCTCAAACCCCTACACTGAGTGTAAACAGAAGTGAAAGTTGTAAATTGGGTGTAAATACATTCCACAGAGTAAAAGTCAGTAGCCAAAAATGACAAAGAGTTTATTATTCTTAATATACGATGAGTCATTGCTAATTAATAAGAAAATGATGAACACTCCAATTGTAAAATGGGCAAAGGGCATAAACACATAACAGCCCCAGCTAGAAACATCCCTAGAAGAAACACAGAACCAGCCTACTGGCATCTGGAGGTAAGTGGAAGGACAGCCCCGCTCAAGGACATGGCTGTAGAGGCAGGTCTACCTGGACTGAGTTCTGGGGTCACTATTTATCGGCTCCTTGACCTTCGGCAAGTGAAGCTCGCTAAGTCTTTGTTCTTCTCTGTGAAACAGGGGCAGCGGTACCTGCCTGCAGGGCTATCGTGAGGGTGAAAGAGAGGATTCCGTGAGGAGCCTAGCACAGTGCTCAGTGCACAGCACGCTTTCTTCATCACTGCTCACGGTACAGGTGCGTTGATAACGAACGAGCCGTGTTCGTAAGTTCACACCTCACTGAAATCAGAGACAGGCGACGGAAACAGCAGTGGAATGTTATTTGTTACCTATCAGGTGGGGAACAAGGTGGAAGGATTGGTGACAGCCCCTGTGGGTGAGGTGCTGAGACAGTGGGACCCGGCACCCCCCCTCCACGGAGCGGTTTGCTGGTTTGCACTAACGCCGGAACCGCAGACAGGTTTTGGCTCTTTATTCTGCTAGAAATGAACCCCATGGAGGTAATGGGACCAGTGCACAGTGATGAATGTGTAAAGATATTTATCCTGCGTTGTTTGTACGAGCAACAATTCAGAAGCAACTGTAAATGGATCAAATTAACATGTTTTACACCTTAGATTTACACAATATTATGTGTCAACTCTATCTCAAAAAAAAAATTCAGAAGCAACTTAAACGTCCCTTAGCGAGGTTGATTAATAAATTGCGCTTCCTCCGTACGAGGGAATCCTACACGACCTCTAACAGCATAATGAAGTGTCCTAGCCCTCCACTGGCCATCATGGGTGAAGCTCTCTGACACTGATGGATAAACAAAGTGGGTTGTAAAGTAACATCTTCCTGTGTCTCCATTTGTGTCCATCCACCTGTTAGTTCAGAAACAAGTCTGGAAGGACGCACCCACTTGAAGATGCTGACATTCCTTTCTTCTCGGGAACTAAGTTTATGATTTGATTTTTGTGTGTCTATTATCTTTCACTTAGAAAAGAAGAAAGGAATGGATTTTTTTTTTTGCCCTTTAACAGCTTGCTCTATAAACAGAGATCTGCATGTTGATTTTGCTCATGTAAACTGACTAGGAGTTGTGGTGCAAGAACACATCATCCTAGCTTTCTTCCTCTTCTTTTTTCCTTGTTTGTCATTCAGAAGCGTTTCTTCATTCTTTAGTCTATGACTCATGCAGGAAGACGTGAGAACCAGTGTTTGGCAAGATCTTTCCGTGCAATGGAGAGAACCTCAGCCTTGGCGCCAGTAAAAGGCAGGCACGTGGCCTTGCCTCTCCACCCTCGTAGTGATGCGGCTCTGCGGGGCTGGGGTGAGCTGGCACGATCCGCCGGCATCAGACATTCGGCTGCCATCACACACAGCAGCCCTGGGGCTGATGGTAGTAATGAGACAAACTGCAAACCTCCTTTGCTGGTGCTGCTGAGAATCACTGCAGCAGAAGTATCCCTGAGGTGTCCGCCGGCCTGTTACCCAGCTGGACACTGAGGGGCCTGGGAGGATGCACCACCATGGCTCCCAGACAATCCCCTCACCCATCTCTTCCCCTCCTGGCTTGAACTTCCCACCGTAAACCGGACGTTCATGGTGCCCCAGTCAGCCTTGTTCTGTGCCGTGTACAATGTTTCGCAACCGTTGCTCCACTTGAGCTGCCCAGAGCCCCGGGGGCAGGCAGGGCAGGAGTCGCCATCATCATTTTGCAAATGAGGAAGGAGCCCAAAGAGATCTGGGGCTTGTCTGGGGACACACAGCACGGCCAGAACTGACTGGGTTCTCTGTCCCCACTGGTTTTGTTTTCCTCCCTGTGACTTCACGGCTCTTCAGAAAGCCATTGCTATCATGCTCTGGGGACCACCCGAGATCTGCCCTTCCGTTTCCTGACTGAGACACACAGTTTTAAACTGTGATCCTGCACGCGCGCGCACGCACGCACACACACACACACACAGAAACAGAAGTTTCAAGAAACAAAGCTTAACCTTTCCATCCCATGTACTCCATGACTCAGCTGTTTTCTAGTCTTTTCATTCCATTCCATCCTATTCTTTTTCCAAATAGGAAAAAGACTCAGTAACTTGATTTTGTGACCCCTGGGGACGGTCCTCTGGCTGCCCAGTGAGGCAGATTTGGGATTCCTGTGAGCAGCTCCGTAGGGTGGGCTCCCGGGTCGGGGTCGGTGGAGCCAGAGGGGAAGGGCTGAGCTCGCCGTCTCTGCAGGACGGAAAGAGGGGCTGGGCAGGGTGGGTGCAGACGGAGGCGGGCAGGTGTGGACGGTGCACCTCTAGGGCTGAAAGGTCTGCTTCATTTTCCTGCCCCCTGTCTTTCTTTGCACGAGGATCTTCCTGGTTGCCTGGAGGCCTCTCGGCCCTGTCTCCTTTCCAGTTTTGGGACAGGCAGCCTCTCTGGGGAGGACTGGGCAGGAAATGCAGCTTTCCCACCCCACTGCCTGGTCAGGGCATCACGGCCACGTCACCAGCTGCTGAGGGTCCTCACTGCAGCCGCGTCCCCTGGTGACTAGACCAGGGTCTCCCTGGAGTTGCCGTGGGCCTTCAGCAGACTTCGGGTCAGGGTGCCCTTGAGCTGCACCCCGACAGAGACCCCACCCGTCCCGGGACGGGAAGCCTGTAGCCAGGCTCTTCATCTTTCCTGGTTGGAGATCATTCCGAGCTCTGATGAACCTTACAAAACACACAAACGCACACACATGAGAAAACTGGGGGTAAAATGTCTCGTGTTTCACAGATGCAGAAGTCAGTACCTGTCCAAAGCCAGGAAAGGGCTGTGGACCCAGAGGGTCCTAAAGGCTGAAATTCAACGAAGGTGGTGCTAGAAAGTGAATTCACAAGGAAAATTCTTCCTTGCCAGCTCAATTTTATCTAGATTTTCCGATGAATCTCACTGTCTGTTGGCTTTGGGCTTCACAAAATCAGCCCTCTTCTTTTCCATACTCTTCCCTAAATTTCTAGCAAGCTTTCCTCGTATGTTAGGCTGTGTATCATTTATGCTGGCACCCGATTATCCCCCATCCACGCTGCAGGAAGAGCTGCCTCCAGGAAGGCTGCCTGGAGCTGGCCAGGCCCTGTCTTGGTCCAAGGGCTCCAGCTCTTCTTCCTCTTTTGCTACGTCACCCCCACTAGCTCTCGATCTGGATCTGGATCTGTCCAACGGGGTAAGAATACCCTCCCAGAAAGTTACTGTAGGAATGAAACGAGACTGTTCATATAAAGCATTCAGCATGATGTGTAGCACCCAGGAAGTGCTCAGTAAATGCAGCCTGTGATCATTGGCCACTGCCGTCACTTTGGGACTCTGCGTGAGCTGGGTCACTTCGTCCGCATCAGTGTCAGGCTTTCCCCTTCCTTCAGATTTCTGGTGTGTGTGGTTAAGCGTTGAGGGCGTGTGTTTGCGTTTCTAACCACAGCGTTAGACTTGGACTCAAGCACTGTGGTCCCCCCATACTGAGAACCGGCTGGCATCTCTCTCGTGTGGTCCCACGTCAGGCTCAGAGCAGCACCAGAGGTAGGGCTGCTGCCCTGGGACTGCGATGAGGATGCTCGCAACTGCCGAGCTGCTGGAGTCTCGTGTCCGAGCTGGCGCCCTTCCTGCTGTATTGCTGGGCTGCCTTCAGTTCTGCTTTTAGAGGAAGGGCCATTTGATCTAAAATTTATGGTTTTACATGAGTCTTTCTGAGCACTCGCAGTAAATCTGAGCTGCTTCAACCTCATTGTTAAATTGGTCCCTTGTAGCCTTATTTTTTGTTGCAATGAGTGAAAAAGCTCCTTTGATGGATGAGGACAGTTGTAGACTCTTAGTATTGTTACATAATAATTTACACTTAAACAGATTTATCACTTCTGATTCTGGTTTCTGGTTTAAGACACGGCAAAAATCCATGTTTTCATTTAAAAATTATGTGCTTTCCATAGACTCATAAGAAAACGTGCGTGGCTGTTGTCTGGGAGCTTGAGAGCAGAAATCGCTGTGTGTGCCTTCTGTGTCTTCTTAGATCCTAGGGCAGTTTAGATGCAGAGTAGACAATAAATGCCTAAGGCACTTAGAAAAGGACCAACTCCCAGTTTGTATGAAGTGGTGGCCAAGTGATGAACACCTGAATTTAAAAGGCAGAGCAGCCAGGTCAAGGGGGCCAAAGCCTCAGGACTTGCAGGGCAGCTGGTCCCTGTCCACCGAGGGCCTCCCCAAAATACGGCCTCTCTTCTTGTCTAAAAGATGTGCTTTGGGAATAGTCAGCAGGAAGGAGAAAACTAACCGCTACAGTCAGTGCTTTGGTGGAGGAAGGTTCTAGATCACAACAGGTGCCTGTCATTGGGGTGAAGTGTCTGAGGCGTGAGATGTACGGCTGGTCAAGGGCTCCTGGCTTCCTGCCGGTCAGAAGATTGGTGGGTTTTGGTCAGTATTTAATGACACAGAACAAAAGCCACAGACAGGCTATGAGGAATCAGAGCATGAGTGATTGGGTTGCAGAAGGTGCTGTTTTCTATTCTGGTCATTCTCTGTGCCCCCACCCCCACTGCCCCCTCCCCCCTCCCACCATCACAGACCAAATGCAGGAGGGAGAGTGATATATATGTCCCCCAAAGCATAGGCAGCCTTTTCTGCTTTAAAAGAGTCAGCATGAGTCACTCATCAGGTGACAAAAGTTTAATTTAGAGAAAACAGGGGAAGTAGCAATAGTTTCCTCACAATTTTGTTGCCCATATCCATTAGGAATAAGATGAGTTATCAGTGCTACAAAACTCAAATTAACAGTGATTCAAACCCAAAATGCTTGATGTGCCCCTAAAATACTGGAAGATGGGCAGTCCGGGGCTAGCACCGCTATTCCACTAGGTCCTCAGAGGCCCAGGTTCCTTCCTGCTGTCTGTTCTGTCACTCCCTAGGCTTCATCATCCACAGTGGATGCTTGTGCTCCTGCCATCACACTCACATTCCAGCCAACAGGAAGGAGAAAAGGGCAAGGAAGGGGGCCTCTCTTCTTTGCGTGCAGGATTTCCCAGGAGGTGCATACAACACTCTGCTTGAACCCCATTGACCAGAATGCACTCACGTGGCCACACATAGACAAGGAGGCTGGGAAACGAAGTCCTTACTCAGGGCAGCAGGGGCAAAGGCCAGGGAGTCCTAGCATTTAAGGAACGGGGAGAACCTCTACAGGGGTCCAGCATCAGTTTCTGCCACGCTGCTGCAGGGACTTGATGGCTTAGGCAGAGGGGGGCTTGGAGGGTCCCACATGAAGCCCTGGATGGTAGATTTCAGTAACCTGGGCTCCGTGTTGCAGAGCTGAAAACCCGGGTGACTGACTGGTGGGCTGGGCCACTGCACTGGAACCGATCTGGAAGACGGGGAGAGGGAGGGACAGGACTCCAGGGAGACGGCGTCTGGGGAAGCCGTCTTCGGTGGTTAAGCAAATGTTCTGGAGTCACTCTAAACTTGGACTCAGGTCCCAGAGCTGCTGTGTGATCTTGGGAAGTCGCCAATCTCTGGAAGCTTCCATGTCTTCATCAGCCCTGTGGGGGGCCTTATATCCACCCCAGGGCTGTGAGTGGGGCTGAGGGGTGTAACGTGGGGTGAGGTGGATGTAGGTGTTCAGGAAACGGTGTCCGTTTTTACAGCTGGCCACCTGGGAGCAAAGGTGGGCCTGACACCTGGAAGGGTCGCCATCAGCCTGGGCCGAGCTGAGCTGTGGGCTGTGGGGAAGGAAGGGCCGGGAGCGGGATCTGCCGTCTGGTCTCAGCTCCTGTGCGGGTCCCCTGGCGTTGGAAGCCGTTGGCTCATGGTTTGCAGGGTCCCTGCAAGCCCCAAACTCCTTGGACTCCTCATTCAATGCCGGTCGGCCTAGCACAGCTGCACCAGGCAGTGTTTTTGATGCTGACACAATTCAGTTATTTTAAAAACAGTTTCCATAAACAGAGAGAAAACAAATTGTGTTTTACTTGCGTTTCAGGCTTCAGTAAATACTGACAAGTGCTCGCAGGTAAGTTTCTGTGATGGAATCTATCACCTGTTCAGACTGCACATCGCGGGCACACAGTGGACTCAGGCTGGACGCGACACAGCGAGCAACACGGGCACCCGGAAGTGAGAGGTGGGGCGGGTCAGGATAGGGAGAGGCTGTGCCCGGCTTCCCTTGGATGCCAGGACTCTCAGGAGACAGTTGCTGTGGAAACGTCAACAGCGTGTTTCTGAGAGCGATTTAATCATCATCCCCAGCACCAGTTTTGTATTAATAGCCCCAACTGAGGGTTTGTATCCAGCTGGGAGAAAGGAGTTCTGATGCTTCCCTCATTCTGTTAGGAACCTGTGCCTTTGGGGAACGCGGGAGGGAAGAGGAGAATCCTGTTCTCAGTCCAGCGCACTCACTGGAGTCCCAGGGGCCCTGCCAGTTGTCGACATGGGGGACCCAGCTCCGGGCTTCTGAGCCAGTGGGTCTGGGAGGGGGCCTGGTTCTCACCAAAGGGTTTCCGTGCGTCACCAGGCTTGGGGACCACGAGGTGAAACCATCGAGTCATCACACCCCTCCCCTGGCGCTGCTGAGGGTCATCGTTGAGCACACCCACCCCAGTGCCCCCATTTCATGCCAGGGAAGTTCTGGGTCCTCAAGTTTCCTGGGTCCCCTGCACAAGGGTGCTGCTTCCAGGGTTTCTCAAGCAGAGTCTTCTTTGTCCTCAGAAAAGGGACACCTGGGAACTAGTTGTGATGAATTTATAAGCCTGCTGGGACGCAAGGAAGGCTGAGTGTGCCTCCCTGGGTGGAGGACGGCCCAGAGCAGCTTCCCGTCCTCTCCCTCCAGGCCCGTCTAGGCACGGAATGTTCCAGAATTGTACTGCCCTGTAAGCAGCTGCAAGCCTTAGGTGGTTCCTGGGTGCGTGAAGTGCAGCCGATGTGGCTGAGAGCATCTACTTTCATTTCACGTCACTTCAAACGTGCATCTAAACAGCCCATGGGGCTGGTGAGCAGGTTAGGACAAAGGTCGGTCACGGGGTCTGTCAGTGCCAGGCCGCCGGGATCTGGACTTTGTTTTGCACAGAAAGGGGAGGAAGCTGAAGCTTCTGGACTGAGTGCAGGGAGCTGGGGGTGGTGACCAGGAGGAAGGCTGGAGGTGGTGGCAGTGACCAGGTGAGTGACAAGGGGAGGGACACGGGGGGCATTCAGGGGTGACGCGATCAGGCTTAGCGCCGGGAGGTCCACACTGGTTGGGCAGCTGGGCCAATAGCGGGCGTGTTGAGTCAGGAGAGAAAACCTCAGGATGCAAAGTGATTTCGTGGGAACATACATCCAGCTGCTTTTGGATGGCAACCTCGCTGTTTGCCAGCGGATATTTTGCTTTCAAGGCAGAGATGACGCAGGCAGCGTCAGGGGCCTCCCGGGACGTGAGGTCCATCCTCACTCTGCCCGCCCACATGGGGGCGGGCTTCCCCTCCGATGGGCGGCCTGCGGGTGGTCCCGCACCCTCATCAGACCCCCTCCCCTCCTGGCCCGAGGCCCGAGACCTCATCCCCAGAGCTGAGCGCCCACAACAGAGCCTCCCCGGGCAGGACCCTTGATGCTTTCCCCCACCCCGGGCACCACTGAGCACACCTGGGTCCTGGGGCAGGTCCAGAAGTCGAGGCGGGGGAGGACCCATTCCCGCCCTGGGCAAGTTCATCTTCTGATGCGAGACAGGCGCGGGGCCTGGCCCAGGGCGGGGTTCCTGCGTGGGGGCAGTTTTGCCCTCCAGGGCCCGCGTCGCAGTGACCCCTCGTGCCCGGGGGGTGTTGAGGGAGGCTCCTTGGGGGGCTGCCTGTGAGCTCGATCGGGGGCCACGTTCCGAGTGAGAGACAGGGAGCCGGCAGTGAGGATGCTGCGCACGGGGCCCAGCGCAGGGCGGGGGGCAGAGGCGGGGGTGCGTCCGGGGAGGTGGGGCGCGGCGGGGGAGATGGACGGGGCCCCCGAGGAGAGGCCTGTGTGTGGTGGACACTGGGGGCGGGCCCTGGTTTTGAGCTCAGGAGCGACACGTGCTGCTTGCCTCTTTGAGGTGGTGCAGCTTCTCCCCCGTCACAGCCGGAGAGACTTTGCCCTGGCCGGCCCCTCTACCACTCTCCATCCTTGCCCTGGCCGGCCCCTCTACCACTCTCCATCCTGAAACGGGTGTGGTGTGCGAGATTCCTGGGGAGAACGAAGCCTTGTAAAGTCCTTGGAAAACTGTAAGTGCTGTCTAGAGATCACCGCTGCTGCCAGTTAAGGAGTTACAGCGGCAATTACCTAATTGTGAGCAGGCTGGCTCCTGGCCCCCCCAGTTAGCCAAGCAGCTGGCAGGAACGCTTTGCATCCAGGTGCAAATTTTCCAAAAGCTCAAAACAGAATGTGTGGAAAAGTGAGGCGAGTTGAGTTTCTTTAGAGTTGGCCCTAAATACCTGCGCACGCCCCGCCTGCGGGGTGTTCTTTCCCTCCCATCATTTATGTACGACTTGCTTATTCCACAAACTCGGGGAATTCTCAACCTGTGAGCGAACAGCCGGAGGAGGTGGTACCCGAGACTAGAGGTTGCTGTTATCTTCCCGTTTTGCAGAGAAAACTGAGGCAGGGGGCGTCCAGGGGACTCAGGCTGCTGCCCAGCCGCCCTGCGCCCCGCTCCTCTCAGCTCGCCCTCCGCCCTGTCACCTCCGCTCGGCTCGAGCCGGCCCAGGACCCCGGTCTGCCTCGGTGTGGCTGCCTGCGCCGTCATCCGCCCCTCGGTCGCTTTAGAAACGTGTCCTTAGCGAGCACCTCGTCATCCAAGGGCCTCCTTTCCAGCCACCGGCGAGGCCCCCGTGGGGAGGCAAGCGGAGGGGGGTGGCCCTGCTCGCTCTGCTCCCCAGCTCGGGTGGAGCCGGAAGACGGGGCCTCCGCAAGCTCTGGATGGGTGGGCTCTGCGCCCAGCATCTCCAGACATGGGCGCCCAGCGGCCCCTCCTTCACGGAACTCCCCACCCGGTGGAGCGAGCAACCGACCAGCACCCACTGGGCCAAGGGACCAGCACCACGGGGGGAGGGGCCTCGGCGCCGAGGGGAGGGGCTCCGGGCGGCACCCACTGAGAAGCTCGACCCGACCGGACCAGCCGTCGTGCCGGGGTTCGTCCCCGGGAGGGGCACCGCACCCGTGCACGTGGGGCCCTGGTGCCTGGCCTGCCCAGTGGGCTCACCGCGAACCGCGTCTCAGCCCGAACGACGGTTTCCTTCACCTCACGTGTGCTGAAGTGTGGGGTCCGAGGACCCGAGTGCAGGGCTAGCGGTGACGTGGGGGAGGCACGGGGTCGGCCCTGGGGGCTGCGGTGACCCTGGCTCCTCCCTGAAGGGGGCGGGGCTGGGAGCCCCCTGCGGAGCCAGGCCCAGCCTTATCTCCGGGGTCCTGAGTCCTGCGCAGGTGTGCGGGGGTCAGTGCTCCCCTTTACCACGTGCTCCCGCAGCGCTTCTGTCCCCGAAGGACCCGGCCGAGGAGCTAGAGGTCCTGGCCCAGCATCTGTGCCGGGGCCGATGCTGGGGCGGATGTGTCCTGGTTCTGGGACGCCAAGTCAGAGCCCCTGGTGGTGCGTTCCTCTGCCACGTCCACTTCTGGGGATATTTCAGGGTGATGCCATCAGTAAATAGTAAGCCATCGAGAAAAACCAGGGTGACATTTAAGCTGTCTGGTAGCTTATTCTTTACAGTCATACATCTTTCCCTCCAGACACATATGCAAGAAATGAATTTCATTCCACTCATAGGAATTCCTATCCACTCATAGGAATGACTGGATCTTCTAAGATTTCTGGATTCAAGAATGAAGAAGCTTAGCTCTGGGAGAGCAGACAGGTTCCTGGGAAGGTGCAGGCTGGTTGGATGTGTAGATGCTGCCATGGGGCTGAGCGGGGCCGAGAGCCGTGTCTGGACCTGAAGGCCCAGTGCGCTATCGCGGTCCCTCGCAGCCTGCCCAGCTGGGGGGCGGGTGGGGGTGGGCTGGGCCCTGTACTCACCGACGCTGGGCCTGCCTGAGAGTAAGTGTGTGTGTGTGTGTGAGTGTGTGTGTGTGAGTGTACGTGTATATAAGTGTGAGTGAGTGTGAGTATGTATGTGAGTATATGTGTGTATATGTTCATGTGAACGTGTGTGTATGTGTGTGAGTGTATGTATGTTTGAGTGTACGTGTGTATAAGTGTGAATGTGTGTATGTGAGTGTATATTTGTGAGTGAATGTGGGTATGTACATGTGTGAGTGTGTATGTGGGTGCCTGAGTGTACATGTGTGTACATGTGTCTGAGTGTGTGTGTATATGTGCGAGTGAATGTGTGTATATGAGTGTATGAGTGTGTCGAGTGTTGGTGTCCACGCCTGTTTCTCCCGCGCCCGCCCCGGGACCTTTCTCACCAAATCCCACTCTGCTTTGGGAACCTGGACTCTCTCCATTGTATTTATGAGGAAAAGAGCCGTGAACAAAGGGTGTCGGGCTGGCGTGGCCCTCTGTCCACACCCTGTGCGAGTGCAGACCCCGTCGCTGACTCTCGCCGTGGGCTCAGTGGGGATCCCCTGCCGCCGGGGCGGGAAGGCCGGTGGCCTGGGCAGGAGGTGGTGGCTCAGGCTGGATCCCCCACGGATGCCACCCTTTCCCGGCAGGGGCTACCGTGGCCCTGCGCTCACACAGGATGTCGTGATGTCCCCCCAAGTTTAGAAGCCACTGGTGCCTGGGCAGGCTCGGGGAAACCCTCTTTGCTTTCTCAGCCGAATGACTTCCAGACAACTCGGCTCTTATCCCTCAAAGTTCCCTTTGGTGGAGCTCGCCGCGGAGGCTTACTGCCCACTGCGCCCACGGTGCAGCCCCTGCAGAGGCCCATATTCCAGAGGCACTGCGCTGCAGGCTGACCTCCTGGCCAGACAATGACTAAGGAGCAAATTACATAAAGGCCCGCATGGGCCTGCGCTGCTCCAGGCCCGCGACTCGCAGCCAGTGTGTTTGTGCTGCATCCATAGGCAGAGACTCTAAGGAAACCCTTGGGAGAGCAAGAATTGTGCAAGATGCCAGCCACAGAAAACCTCTGTCAAGAGGTGATGACTTCCTGGCTCGAGACGAGGCTTCCACCCCTGTGGCCTCCGCGCAGCCCCCAGGACCCCTCACCAGGGCCCACGCCTTTCACCAGCACCATCAGGTACAGTGTCAGGAGGCCAGGATGATGGTGCCCATGACCTCTTTGCAGGAAGTTTCTAGTCTTTAATAATAGCTGATGCTATTTTTAAAAATTATGGTAAAATACACATAACATAAAATTTATCATCTCAACCGTTTTTAGGTTCACAGTTCAGTCATGTTACGTGCATTCCCGGTGTTGTGCGACCATCCCCGCCGTCATCCCCATTCTCCCAAACTGAACCTCCGTCCCCATTAAACACGGACTCCCCACCCCCTCCCCCAGCCCCGGCACCCACCCTCCTGCTCTCTGTCTCTGTGAATCTGATTCCTCCAGGGACCTCATATACGTGGAACCACACAGTGTTTGTCTTTTCCTGACTGCTTTATTTCACTGAGCATCGTGTCCTCAAGGTTTCATCCATGGTGTGACCTGTGTCAGGATTTCCTTCCTTTTTCAGGGTGAGTCGTACTCCACATTGTGTTTATCCATCATCTGTGGATACACACTGGGGTTGTCTGGGGGACATCTGTATTCCTGTTTTTCTTAACTTTAATGCCGCTTCTGGAACCAGACATGTCATGTGTGTCAGGCATGTCAGGCGGGCAAGATGTATCAGCATGCCATGTGTGTCATGCACGTCATGCGTGTCAGGCAGGGGCCGGCAGAGTGAGATGTGCTCCCGACACCTCACTGTGGAGCTCAGTCCTCTGTGGACGGCGCTGCCTGTAGGAATCCTGCCCGTCCATTACGTCAAGTCTGTTCCACCCGGGCTGCGTCACGGCTGCAGGACAACTGAGCTGTGACGCTGGTCTCCGCACGAGGTCAGTGCTGTGGACTGAACATTTATGTCCCCCAGATCTACACGTTGAAGCCCTCACTCCAGTGTGGCTGATTCAGAAGCAGTGTCCGTGAGGAGATGGTAAAAGTAAACACGGTCCTGAGGACAGAGCCCTCGTCCGGCAGGGCTGCAGCTCCTGCAAGAAGAGGAAGAGACGCCCTGGCTTTCTCTCCACCATGTGCGGACACGGTGGCGGGACGGCTGTCACCAGGGATGGCATCAGCTGGCACCTTCCTCCTGGATGTCCAGCCTCCAGGACTGGGAGAATTAAATTTCTGTTGTTTAAGCTGCCCGGTCTGGAATATTTAGCTCTGGTGGCCCTAGCAGCTGGGACAGTTAGTGACCTGGGCGAGAGGCTGCAGGTGGGAGGCCGCTGCGTGTCCTTCAGTCATGCACGCAACCTCGACGAGGAGGCTGGAAGCTGTGAGTCCTGAGGACCCACAGCCCCGGGCCTGCCACCCCCTCCCTCACTGCCAAGGGCTGGGTCCCATTGATCAAGACTTCTGTGCAAATACGGTGACTTCATTTGGAATGTCTTTGTGATTGTCGAAATGCACAATCCTTTTCTCACTCTTAGGGAGAAATTTAAATAGTGTCATAGGCTGACTGGTGGCAGTCGGGGCTCAGTTAATTCATTAACGCCTCTGGGAGAAATTGCTTATTTCCTCTTGGAATACACTGCAGATTTGCGCTGTTCTAACCTTCCTTATTATTTTTTCTCATAGACCAGCAGTGAGATTAGCATTTTCTGAGTGAATGGTGGGTGGAGAAAGGCCGTGAGCCACATCCTCAGACATCTGGGCTGTTTATAAAACTGGCCGCGGCTGGAGCGGAGGCCGCGCTGGGTCCTCCATCACCACCTCCCAGCAGCAGGGCCCCCCAGCGGGAGGGGCCAGGGATGCACTCGCCCCTCTGGGATGGCAGCTCCCAGGTATTTGGAGGGAAATGGCCTCCGACACAAGTTTGGAAATGCCGAGTTCTGCAGAGTTAAAGGGGCTTCTCTCCATCTTTCACCCACTCGTGCATTTTGCACTTCCACTGGACGGTCCCCGTGTGCCAGGCCTTGTGTCAGGCCCTGGGAAGGGAGACGGGGTGGGTCAGGTCCCCAGACACACTTACCAAGGAGACCCTCCTCCAGGACCTTTGCTGGCTCGCGGGTTTGTGGGTGCCCCTTGGAAAACATAGCTGCCTCTGAGGAAGATTGAGGTGAGCAGGAACCCGGGGGTCACGGTAGCAGCTGTACCTGCCCTGCAGGTCACACGTGCCGTCTCCATCCTCACGACCGTCCAGAGCCAGAAATGCCCCCATTTTCCAGGTGGGAGGATGGGGGCCCAGAATCCTTCATGACGAGCCCCAAGCCCGGCTGGCAGGAAGGAGCTGGGAGTGGAGTCCAGTCTGTTTGGGTCCAAATGCATGGTTCTTCCATCTCCTGTTGCTGTGCGTCCTTGTCCTGACCTTTCCGCTCACCAGCCTGGCCGTCTTGACCAAGGCCTGCAGATTCCCGGAGGTCACGTCTGTAAATAGTTAGGAAGAGTTAAGGTCCGCGCTCGCCGCATGCTGAGTGGTGCGTGGTTTGCCTTGCGAGGGGGGGCGGCCCCGTGTGGGCAGCACTATCGTGTCCCGACCCTCACGTGTGAGTTGGCGGGAAGGCAGGAAATTGGTGGGACCAGGTTCAGCTCCACTCGACCCACGGGCGTGATGCTTGGGCTGCTTGAGAGCACGTCCTGGACTCCAAGCCGGGGTCCTCTGCGGAGGAGCCTCCCTACCAGCTGCCTCTGCAGACAGCTTCCTCCTCACGACGCTTGTTGAAGGAGCTCCCAAGAGCCTGTTCATCACCACCCCTGCTCACCGGAGATCCACTACACATGAAGAGTGAGGGCAAAAATACCGTTTATGCAGCAAACCACTGAAAAAACGAGACAGGAGCACCTCTGTGGCGGAGGCATGAAGTCCTGAGCCGCTTGTGACGGTCCTCAAGGGCGTTCGGACCAGGAAGGCCTGTGGCTTCACTAGCACGGAGGGTTCTGACCTCACCATCATCGGGGAGAAGCATTTTCCTCTGGGATCCAACCCGACAAGAGGCATATTTCTCGGTGTGAAGCAGGACCACAGGCCCCAGAAATGCTTATCTTTAGCTTGATTGGGATGCTTTGCTCTGTTACCGGGATGGGGTCCTCTTGCAATGTGAATCCATAAACCCATCCAGACAGACCCGAGAGCGTCAGGGGAGGTGGGACGGGCCTGTAGGCGGCGGGGGCTACACCCGAGGCAGCGCGTGGCCCGTTGCAGGGGAGCCAGGAAGGCATCCCGAGGAGGGGACAGTCTGAGGGCCCTTGCCTGGAGCAGGGGCCTGGCCGGCCTCCCGGACCGGGAGTGGGCAGCAGCCCTGGACCTCCCCACCCTCCCCCTGTCCCCCCAAGTGCCCTGCACGCTTTCCCGGGGCAGAGCTGACTCTCGGGGCCTGGGCAGATGCTCAAGTCCAGGGTCGCGGGGCCATCGACCAGGGGTCAAAGAAGTGTGGCTACTGCCTTGTGGTCGGCAGGTGGCAGAGTCTCTCCTGATGGTGTCCTTGCACAAGATGAAGAGCCCATTAGGATGGGCAGACAGGAGGCATCCGGCTGTGTATGTGCGTATGCGCGTGTGCCTGTGCACATGTGTGCCTGTGCATGTGTGCGCCTGTGTGCCCCGTGCACGTGTGTGCCGGTGTGTGAGCACATGTGTGCGTGTGTGCACACACGTGCCTGTGTGTATGTGCCCACGTGTGCCTGTGTGCACACGTGTGTGCATGTGTGTACATGTGTGCCTGTGTGTATGTGCATGTGTGTGTATTGGGAGTGGTGCTCCTGCGTGGTTTTGTGTGAGCCCACGTGCTCCTTGGCTGGGCGGTGTCCACGTGGGACGCTGGGCCAGGTCTGACCCTGCGGGCGAGGGTTCAGCTGGTGAGACGCTGTGTGAATGAGATTGGAGACGCACACGTCAGCAGTGCACGGCCCCATCTTTCGAACAGTAGCCGCGTGGGAACCGGGAGTGAACAGCATTTACTGGGCGCCGGTTATGTGCTGACACCCCTCCCATCTCCTAAAGAAAAGCCGTCTTAGAAGGAAGTCCACGGCCTTGGCTCTGACTTGACCCAGCCGGATCCAGATGCAGGGAGGGTGGTACCCAGTGAGCCAGCCGGCGGGTGAGCAGTGAGGGCTCCCGGGTCCCCCACGTGTGCTCCTGCAGCCGCACCCCGGTGCCCACGGAGACGCGTATTCGACAAGTATATTAATGTCCTGGGGCCGCCATAACAAAGTACCGTAGGCTGAAACAACAGACATGTGTTTTCTCATGATCTGGGGGCTAGAAGTCCAAGATCAAGGTGTGGGCAGGGCTGGTTTCCCCCGAGGCCTCCCTGCTTGGCTTGGAGGTGCCGCCTTCTCCCCGTGTCCTCATGTGGTCGTCCCTCTGTGTGCGTCTGTGTCCTCATCTCCTCTTCGTATAAGGACACTGGTCCTCTGGGATCAGCACCCATCCTAGTGGCCTCATTTTACCTTAACCACCTCTTTAAAGACCTCTACCCCCAGATAAGGTCACACTCCGAGGTGCTGGGGGCTGAGACTGTACCACATGAATGGGGGTCAGGCCCCGTGCAGCCTGTCACAATCCCAGCTAGGAATCTGGTATTTGTTAATGCAGAGTGCTTATCTGACCTGTCTTGAAGGCCCCCCGACCCCATCTCCTCTGTCCCTCAGCATCCCCATGCCAGTTCAGCTCTGGCTATGGCACTGGGCAGGGGCCACTCAGAGAGAGACAGCCGGCGGGAGGGAGTGCAGGGGTGACCCGACCCGTGAGTCTAGGGTGGGGTGGGGGCTAGAGAAATGTCCAACAGCCTGGGTCTTGATGGAAGGAGAGCAGAGCCATTCTGCGGGCTGCAGGAATGCCCCCCAAGGAAGGATGTGGCCCCATAACCAGCAAGGGCTTTGTGCTGAGTTACGGCACCTGTCACCCTGGCCTCAGAGTCCGTTCCTTCTATGTGGGGTGTTTTCTTCTGGCCTAAAACATTTCTTTTAAGGGCTGTTGGGACACTGAGGTGAACAAGATGCTTTTAGCAGGAAGGGCCCTTGGGGGGAAGAGTTGTATAGCTCCCAGACCTGGAGGGAAGTTTCCAGCCTGCAGCACAGAATGGTCTCAGCCAACACCAGAAAATGGGACGTGTGCTGAGCTAATGAAGAGTGTTCTGGAGATGTGTGTGAACCGATATATATATATTTGAACCTCAACTGGACATACTCTTGAACATTAAAGGGTTAAATAAAAGGCAAGCAAAAAGTAAACTGAGGTTGATGAAAATGTGAATGACCACAGATCCTTGTTTTTACACGTGGCCTTGGAGACTGCCCTGTTGAGCTGCCCTTTTTACAGATGAGAAAACTCAAGTGCAGACGCTTCGAGGCTAAAGCAGCCCCTTGAGTTGTTGGAGAAGTGGAAACGAACCAGAGCCTCCACTGCGGGCCCAACACTTTTCTGAAACCCTGTGGACCAGAGCTTCATCATCTGGGGGAATTTCATCCTTCATAGCAGCCTGTCTTGACAAAGCTGGGTTTCCTAATTCTCCTTGGGTCTAAACCATGTACTTCTCACTCAGAAATTGGGCAGCTTCAGAATCTCAATTACGCATTCTGCCACGAGGTTAATTCTCAGTAAAGTAAAGCTTTAGGGTATTTCTTCCTGGTATATAATTTGAGGGTGCTCTCATTTTTTCTACTGAGTGTTTTTTAATTCTTATTTTATTCTTCATCCATGAATACAAACAAACAAAGAGGGCTCTTCCTCCGTGCCATGGTGAGCCTTCTAGAGAATGTACATTAAAAAGTCTAGGACCAACTAACAGTACAATTTCAAATTTTTTGAAGTGCTGTTTCTTTTTTCTTCATTTTCCTTTTAGTGACATACCTAACAAGTTTGCCCCAAAACACCCGACCCCACTGACACATTTTTTATTTTAAAAATGTGTATTTTTAAATTAAAATTTATTTTCTTTTTTATTCTTGTACTCAGTTTCCCTTAGCATATTTTGCTTTCTAAACTAAGGAAGGAAACAGAAAAAAAGGACAATTTACCTTAATCTAACTGCTCTAACACAACTTTGCAGTTCTTTTAAAGACCAAAAAACCTACGAAACATAAAAACCCAAAACTGCAAAGTCTAGGCAATATTAAATATGCTCTCGACAACCGGTGAAACTACGATTCTGTGACCAGATCATCTAGGGAGCCAGAATTTCCAGTTTGTTCGCGGGACTTTCCAGGGCGCCGGGCTCTGCCTCTTGTGCTGAATAAATAGCAGATGATAAAGAACAGAAACAGTTCCTCTTTCCTTGTTGAGCAACCAAGCAGCACAGAAGAAATCATTTTTTTGTTTAGGAAGCAAACAAAAGAAAGTGCTGTTTTATGGACAAGGTGTGACGTCACCCGCGCTGAGGCTCCTCTGGGTTCTGCACTCATTCTGGCGCCTCCACTGTCAGGTACCCGTCGTCCAGGCCGGAGGCTTGGCATCCACACCACAGAGAGCGTCAGCCAGAGGCCGGGTCCGTGGGCCCCCCCACAGCCTGGAGCTGGAGGTTCCAGGAGGCAGGAGGCTGCAGCCCTAGCGCCCGTGCACCCTGCACTGTGTCATAGGGCAGTCGCCACGGGCTCAAACGCAGGGCGTCTGTTATGGTTTTGACCTTCCTCGCCTGTGCCCACTGTGTTGTTCCAGACCGACATCTACATAAACAACCCTTCTGCGGGGCTCCGCAGACGTGCCTGCGGTCACTTTGGGTCAAGGGATGGCATGGGCCTGCCCCGTGACGTGACCAGGTGGTGCCCGACCCCGTCAGCACGGGTGGGCTGGGAGGAAGGCACCTTCTGGCCCAGCGAAGGGAGGTGAGGGATGACTTCCCAGCCCCTTGCGTCTGAGTGTCGGGTCTCTCCTTCTCCTGTAACTCTGGTTCTGACGCTGTCCGCTGGTTCATATAAAGTCTCGGACGCCGGTCTGGGGTTGGCCGAGTGCTCACCATCACCTCGGGGGCTGCAGTTCTACCCCACTTAGAAGGCAGAGCGGGTGGTGCTCGGAGCGCCGACTGCAGGCTGGACGCTGGCATTCACATCCCAGAACCGACACCCAGATGCTGTGTGACCTGTCTGAGGTTCTTAACCTCTCTGGGCCTCACGGTGAGATTTGTTTCAATTCGGGGGAAACCTGGCATCTAAAGTTTCAGAAGGTTCCTCCCTTGAAGTGCATCTGAGCGCTGCCCACTGAGCTCTGAGAACCTTGGTGGGGTCTGCAAGTATCTGTGGGTATTGATTACAGCTGTCATCACCTGTCGACATTCTTGCTGTTGGGAAAGGCCACAGGGCAGGGTGTTTCGTGGTGGGCGTGCGACCTGGGCTTCTGCCTCTGAAGCCAGCCCTGCTGGCCATGTGGAGGAAGCTTGTCCCCCTTGTGACCCTGTCCAGGGTGACGAGACCCCACGATATGTCTTGTGAAATTACAAGAGTAGCTAATATCTTGGAGCAGAGAGAAAGAGCCGGATTCCCGTGGGCTTCAGGCTCAGACAAGTCAGGGAGGCTCTTTAAGGAAAGCATGAGAAGCTGGTGTGCTGAGTGGCCTCCGACTTTTTGGATGAGGGGCTGTAGCCTGCACAAGGTCACACGTTAGCGCTGGGTGTGAGGTCAGACCCCCGAGCCTGGCACCCAGATCTGCGCTCTACCCCACTGAGCTGCCTTTCCCGAGTTTGCTACCAGCAGTCTCTGCCCGACTCGCCCAGTTTGGTTTACTGGTCTAACCTTACAGTGTTCCCCTCTGCGCCCTGGAACCACCGGCCCCACAGATCTGCTTACGCAGCCCTTCCCCTCCCGCCTGGAGAGCCACTTTCCAGCTACGTGATCTCAGGCTCCTCCATGAAATCGAGACCATATTCAGCCTTGTTCATCTCACAGCAATGCTATGTCAAGAGGAAATGTCTGGAGGCACTTAGAAAAGCGTACTGTGCTGTGCCGTATATGTGAGCTGCGGTTGTTAGCTCCTGTCCACACGGAGCTTTCCTGTCTGACGCACTCTGAATCTGTCGCACAGGTCAGCATTTCAGTGTCACCTGCTTGTTTTCTGTGAGTTTGTTTTATGTCTGTTACCACATCGTACGTTCTTTGCAAAGAAATCAGACTTTTTGCCTCTGCATCCTTTCCTAACCAGCACACTTAGAAGTCTCTTCAACATATTTCTTATAAAACTTTAAAATTTCTTAACTTACTCAGACTTGTGATAACTTAAAGTTTTGTCGGTTGCCTCAGATATTCATGATTTTATCTCAATCGTTTCCGAATTATATTTGAACATTAAGTTATAAATTCCGTGGGCTCTCATGTATGTCCTAGCTGTGAATTACAGGTCAGATAGGCAGCTTGTCTCCTGATGAACAGAGAGCTCGAAAGGCCTCTACAAGTTTCACGGGGCCTGAGCTCGCTGGCTACGTGGGCTGTCCAGCTGGGCAGGCACACAGCGTCAGGCCTTACCGGCCGTCGTTCTGGTTAGAACTCTGTAGGCGGAAGAAAGAAGAAACCAAACCCTGTATGAGAGTTTGACACTAAAGAAATGTAGTTGTTAGGAACTCGTAGCCTTGGAGAAATTTTGTCCCAGCATGTTTCACAGTGAGGACTGGGGTCTCCACCAGAGTCCACCTCCATGGCTGAGCAAGCTCGCCACACCTGCCTTACTTACGTTTGCCTACCAGCTACCTGTTCCTGCATCCGGCTGCCAACGCATCTTATTTTTAAGTACATTTCAAGAATGTCCTCCTCTCCATAAATACTTAGCCTTGAGTGAGTTTGATATTTACTCACAGTTTTTCTCTTTTGAGGTAAACTTGACTCAAAGTGAAATGCAAATCTTAAGTGTCCTATCCTTTGGGTTTTGAGCGAGGTGTTTATGTAACCCAAACCCACATCAAGATGTTGAATATGACCATCAACCCAGCTCCACGATGTCTATCAAGCTCCATCCCCACCATCCTCAGATTAACTTTTCTTGTAGAATTTGATACAGATAGACTCACATGACATGCACTCTGTGTACTCTTTCACTTAGCAAAATGCTCTTAGGATTCATGTGTGTCGTTGTGCATATGAGCAGCTCGCTGTGTTTCATGGCTAAACTGCAGCTCACTGGAGGAGTGCACTGCAGGTAACTTACCCATTCTCCAACAGACGGACCCCAGGGCTGTTTCCACCTTTTGGCTATTGTAAATAAAGCCATTGCAAACATTCTTATGCAGATCTTTTGTAGCAATACACTTTCATGTCTCTTGGGCAAATACCTACTAGTAATTGCTAGATCATAGGGTAGATATATGTTTAGTTTTTAAGAAACTACAAGATCTTTTCCCAAAGTAATTGTACCGTTTTATACCTCCACCTGATTGCTTTAAATCCTCACCAGTATTAAGTCTTGTCAATCTTTCTTCATTTTAGGGAATTCCCTGGCGGTCCAGTGCTTAGGACTCTGCACTTTTACTGCTGAGGGCCCTGGTTCAATCCCTGGTTGGGGAACTGAAATCCCACAAGCTGCATAGCGCAGCCAGAAAAAAAAAAAAAGCCTTCTTCATTTTAGATCCTCTATTTGGTGCCTAGTGGTACCTCATTGTAGTTTTAATTTGCAATTCCCTAATCACTGGTGATGTTGAACATTTTTCACATGCATCCCTTCTTTTGTAAAGTGTTGAAATCTCTTGCTTTTATTTATTTATTTATTTATTTATTATTTTTTGCGGTACGCGGGCCTCTCACTGTTGTGTCCTCTCCCATTGCGGAGCACAGGCTCTGGACGCGCAGGCTCAGCAGCCATGGCTCATGGGCCCAGCCGCTCCACGGCATGTGGGATCTTCCCAGACCAGGGCACGAACCCGCGTCCCCTGCATCAGCAGGGGGACCCTCAACCACTGCGCCACCAGGGAAGCCCATCTTGCTTTTATTTTTATTGAGTTTCAGGTGTCCTTTCTATAATGTGAATATTTCTTTTGCAAATAATTTCTTCCAGTCTGTGTCTTGCCTAATCATTTTCTTTCTTTCTTTCTTTCTTTTTTTTTTTGCGGTACGTGGGCCTCTCACTGTTGTGGCCTCTCCCGTTGCGGAGCACAGGCTCCGGACGCGCAGGCTCAGCGGCCATGGCTCACGGGCCCAGCCGCTCCGTGGCACGTGGGATCCTCCCGGACCGGGGCACGAACCCGTGTCCCCTGCATCGGCAGGCAGACTCTCAACCACTGCGCCACCAGAGAAGCCCCTAATCATTTTCTTAATGGTGTTTGTTAATGACCAGCAGTTTAAAATTTTGATAAAGGCTAATTGTTTTTACTTTATGATTACTGTTCTCCATATCTTGCCTGAAAAAAATCTTTGCTTACCCAAAGTCACAAAGATATTCCTGTGCTCTCCTTTAAAAGCTTCATGGTTTTAGCTTTTACATTTTAGTCTATGAACATCTCAAATTAATTCTGGTGGATGGTGTAAAATAAGGATCAAAGTGTATTTTTCCCACACCGATGTACCATTTGTTTGATCTGTTTTTTTACAGGGTCTGAAGAGCAAGGCCATCTTTTTTCAAGTCCACTTGTCCTTCTCAAAGGCCCACAGGCTCCCTTTCTCGTTTCTGAACAGCATTATGATGAAGATTTTCGTTATGTAATAGATCAAGGTCTAGAATACAGCATGCCAAACTTGTTTGAAAACCATTTCAGTAACTCAAATCGCAGACCACCACCCCACAATTAAATCAGTTATGGCACACCTACATATTCTAGTTTCTGCCTACTTATTTTTCTTAACTCATCTCCAATATTTTTAGCTAGTATCTTTACTATTAGTATTTAGAGCACTTTGTTTCATGACAGCATTACTCAGTTATTGGATTTTATAGTCTGAACCGGAAATAAAGTTTTATTTCATAACTCATTTTATGTAAGTAAACAAATCATTTTGTGGAGCAAGGGTGTTTCATCTCATGATGATGGCAAAGAATTTGGGGATTAACTAAATGATGGATGTTGAACTTAATAAGTCATGACAGATCTGAGGCATAATCTTTTAAATCCTTGTGAATATGTTTATATATTGTGTTTTACTTAAATACTAAATAGTCAGTATCTTTGGACTCATAAAATCTCCCATATATGTCAAAGCTTAAGAATTCATAATATGCATAAACTGTTCATTCATTTTGGTTCTTTGATTTGTTTTTGATAATAGCCCATAGTATAAATTCCTCAGAAGAATCTCTTCAACCAACAGACAATGCACCAAACATCCATCACCCTTACCCTGCTTAGCAGACTTTCCACAGCTTATAAAATTGGGAATCTCCTTTCATTCTATTAGGAGAGTCTAATGAGGGCTTTTCTCTTTAGCAGGGCAGATACTTTTATTTATATATTTCTTTCCTTGATACAAACATGGAGACCAAGAGGGTCTCTTTTCTTCGACCTAGAACATACCTTTGGTGTATGATGAAATTTGATGTGAGGTGAGTACATCTTGGGCTCCAGGGACTCAAGTGTCTTGGCTGAAGAGCTAAAGGACATCAGGATGGGATGATCCCCCTGTGTGGCCAACTTGAGGGCAGGACTCCAGGATGCAGTAGAATTATCTAGTTGAAATTGTGTGCCAAGGATTTGTAATGAGTGTGTGTGTGCATGTGTGTGGGTGATTGTATGTATCAATTAGGTAATGTATTAACTACCTAATGCTGAGTAATAAATTACCCCAAACTTAGCACCCTAAGACAACAAAGAATTATTATATCACAGTTTCTGTGGGCGGGGCAACGGGGAGCACTCAGCCAGGTGGTTCCAGCTCAGGTCCCATCGTCGGCCAGCGCTGTGGTCATCCAGAGGCTCAGGGGAGGGAGTGTCCACCTCACATGTTTGTGAGTGGACCTCTGTTCTCAGTGCCTGTCGGCTGGGATCTCAGTTCTTTGCCCCAAAGTTGCCTGAGTATCCCCAGGATGGCAGCTGCTTCCCCCAGAGCTGTTGATTCAGGATAGAGAAGGGTGGATGGGCCTGACCCCAATTCATGTGGTACAGTCTCAGCCCCCATCACTGGCGCTGTGTTCCAGTTTGTTATACAGACTAACTCTGGTGCAGCCTGGGAGGTGGTATCACAGGTGGTATCACAGGTGAGTTCCTACTGTAGAACTGGGCACGTTGGTGATGTACCTAATATACAGATGTTTCTCTATTTCATTAGCTTTAAGTAGCAATTTTCTATCCAGCAACACAGCCATGATAATGTTACATTTCATAACTGAATCATTATAGGTAGTATAACAAGGCCTTATTATTTTTTGGAAAACAATCTTTTCTATGTAACTCCTCACTCTGGGAAGATAAGAGAAACGGCCATAAAACAGATCTTCAAAGCACCAGGCAGAACATGGCAGCATTTGTTACTGGTCCTCATTTGAAGAACAAGAGATGCTACAAGAGTGACTGGCCTGAATGTCCCGTGCATGGGAGAGAGGGAGCCATTTTACAGGAGAGCAGGTGGAGGCTGAGTAAGGAACTGGGTCATAGCGCTGGGAGGTCACAAGTGGAGCTGAGACTCAGCCCAGGACTTCAGGCTCGAGCCCATCGCCTTCCCGCCACCCCTGCTCTCCTGGACAGAGCCCCGGATGCCGCAGGCCGCAGGGGGGCCCAGTCTGGGATCAATGTTAGGTCTTCATGACGTGACGAGGTCAGGCGTGTGCAGCACAGATTAGTGCTTCATGTCTGACCTGTGTCTCAGGACAACCAGGGCCCTTGTCCCCACTGGACTCCCCGACCCTTTGGGGCTCCTACACTGGGCTGGCACTTGGACCTTAGGACACCGGGGTTTTTCAGGGAAAGGAGCGGTGTGTGAGCTGAGAACTGGAGAATGCCTGAAAGACGCTGGACCTCTGTCCTTCCCGACTCACCCTCAGCCCCCATCCCGCCTGGCGCCCTGGGCTAAAGGACACGTGACGATGAAGCAGGTGTTTGAGCTGTGAGGTAGGGAGCTGTGACCTTCCTTGCATTAGCATCCATCACAGACTCATCCTGGGCTCCCACATCTGAGGTCACCTGGGAGAAGCCGTCCTGGGGCCACTTTCCGAGGCTCCATCCACCCGCTCCGGTCGAAGTTCTCAGCTGCAGCAGAAACCAACTTGGGCCAATTTTGGAAGAAAAAGAATGTGTTAAAAATAAAGTGTGCTGACCCTCCGGGAGGCCTGGACAATCTGTCTAATCCATCTTCCCATCGTGCAGAGCCAGGAAATTCCTATGATGACATCACAGACTGGGAGCCAGTTCCCCCGACCAGACCACTGGTGCCTGTGACGCTGGCATCACTGAGGCCACCCTCTGAGGGGACACTGGTTGCCAACTCTGCAGACCAGAGGGAGCTACTGCCAGAAGGGGGTCCATGCATCACCCCTGCTTTGCATCCCTGGATCCTGAGCCTACGTCCCCTGCCTGTGTGCCAGCTGCAAGGGAGGCTGGGGAGACAAGGTCGGCTTCCACAGAGGGGGCAGCCTGTCCCCCCATCATGACCTGCAGAACATCCCGAAGCTGAGAAAAGAAGTGAAGATGGAAGATGACCCAACAAGAATGACAGATGTCGGGCTTCCCTGGTGGCGCAGTGGTTGAGAGTCCGCCTGCTGATGCAGGGGACACGGGTTCATGCCCCGGTCCGGGAAGATCCCACATGCCACGGAGCGGCTGGGCCCGTGAGCCATGGCCGCTGAGCCTGTGCATCCGGAGCCTGTGCTCCGCAACGGGAGAGGCCAGTGAGAGGCCCACGTACCACAAAAAAAAAAAAGAATGACAGATGTCCATCACGGCTCTGCCTGAAGTTCTTTTCTGCACTCTTTTTAGTGAGAGCATCCTTTCGGGAAGCCTTACGCCACCGGTTACTATTTTAGCCCCTTCCGGTTAGTTTCCCCTCAAAATGAGCGAGTCTGTAGTCACCCACCTGATTGGATGGGGTTTGGAGGAGAAAGAACTTTGGATGGAAAGAAGCAAAAAAGAGAAGTCGGGGGTGGAGGGTCCACAGAAAATGCCACAGGTTTTTACTGGAGTTGACTGGTCTGCCTTTTTTTGTGTTAAAGACTCGTGTAATTTTCACTCTGTACTTGTTCATTCTAGGGCTAGTCACCGCTGTGGGCTGCTCCAGTTTTTGCCTGTCCCAGTAGGCGGCCCATGGAGATTCTTTGGAAAGTGGCCTCAGTTATTCCTGCTTTTGCTCACCCTTTCCCTGAAGCCCTCCCAGACTTCTCTGGCCTCCCTTGTGTCAAGATCAGCAGAGACCTCACTGTTTTCTAGTTATTTACCAGCTGGTGCCTTATTTTGTGCTCTAAAACACAGGCATCCGGCACGTGCATGGAGGAGGGAGGCCCAGGACTCAAGGGGAGCAGAAGGGAGGCTGTCTGACCTCGACTAGGTCTTCAGCAACGACTTCCCGGAGGAACTGACATCTAAGGTACATCAGTCTGTCTGACCTTCACAAGTGTTCACCCCTCACCCCCAAGAAAAAAGGGCTTTGTTACACACACGAGGAGCTCAGTCAAAAATTCCTGAGTCAACGCCGCTTACTTCAAATGCACCTGCAGCAACTTCAGCCTCAGGACATTGTTGAGCAGAGAGCTTCGTAAGATTTTAGAAAGGATTAGCCGTGTGTGTGAATAGGACCAGATTCTGTAATTATTCCTGAAACCCTTTCTCAATGGGCAATTAGGGGATTAACCATACAATTTGATCAAATGTTCAGGCCTTTTACATACTGTACGGTACTTACCAGGCCTAGGAATAAATCCATTTGTCCTAACATAAGTCATCCTTAAAAGAATCGCTCAGCTAAGAGATTTACCACTGATACTTAAACCGAAAGCACTACCACTCAGACTAACACAGCAAAACTTAATGATTTTTTTTTGTCTCCAACATCACAGAGAATTTCAGCCCTTCTTAGAATTTCACAACAGCACATCATCCGTCCTGTGTGGACGGTGCTCCAGATCAAAGGCCCTGCGTCTACACACGAGTTTCACATTCAGTCTAAGTAATTCTTATGTGAGAAAATGGTATGACTAAAGGTTAATTGTAGAACTACAAGGGATAATACCATGCATTTTATGAAGTCAGTGGGCAATGAATAGATGTTCTCTGAAGAACAAGCTTCCAGCATCTTAAGGAGTGAATTACTCACAGTAGAGTCACAGCCTTCTTTATATGTGAATTCAGATTTTCCATCAAGATTCCAGCGTAGAGCTTGGCATTTGCTGTTCCCTTTACGTGAGACATTCACTTTGAAAATAAGGGGACTCTTGACAATGATCCAAAAAATGTTTAAAACTTTGTTGAGTTTAATAACACCCATGCACCTATATCCATTTTTTCAGAGGAAAAGAAGCCAGGGTCTTGATCCTTCAGGAATCCGGCTGTGCTTCTCTCTCGGGCTCCCCGGCCATCTCTCATCTATGCCCCACGTGTGCTGCCTGTTTCTTGCCTTCTGCCTTTTGTGCACTGTTTCTTGCCTGGACTGCATGTCCCACCCCTGGTCTTTCTTGTCACCCATTGGACGCCTACTTTCTTAGCAGGGCCCTGTTCCAGCATCACCCCCTTGGGGGTGATCACTCTCAGGCAAAGATGCTTAGACTTGCTTTTGTGCAACACTCTTAGTTTTATGTAACTCTGCTGCTAAACTTTTTATATTCTATTGCAAATATTTGTCCATGTCCTCAATAGTGGGGACGTGGTGGGCTGGTGGCAGAGATTTTGTTCTCCAGAAAGCATTTGTCAATGTCTGGAGACGTTTTTGGTTGTCACGACTTGGGGTCCAGGGGTAGAGGTCAGGGTGCTGCAAAACATCTTACAACACAGGACAGACCCACAACAAAGGACCATCTGGCCCCGAAGGCCAGCAGTGCTGAGGCTAAGAAGCCTGGTCACACAGAGTCCTTTCCTCTCAGATGGAGTTCTCGTCAGCAGGGCCCGACACACAGGAGGCACCCAAATCTTTTCAGACGAATGAATGTCGTCCATTTCTTTTATCTCTTCTCCCAAACCCACAGCTGGAGCTGGGTTCATAGTGGTGCCAGGAGCCAGTGTTGATAAACTGTTTAACTGAAGAGGTGAGTGAAAGAAATGCTCCTGCTCTTCACCTGGTGACGAGCATCCCCCGGAGCCCTGTCACCTTCTCCGGTCTCCTGCCCAGTTCACTTCCTTCGGGGCAGGCCTAGTTTCAGATGAAAAGTTCCTTTTTTTGGCCCAGAATTGTTTTGCCCAGAAAACATCTCCTTTCCAGCCCCGTGGTTCCCACGTGGGGAAAGAAAGTAAGAAAGGACGGGGTGCTGGGCTGCTGAGTGAAAGGAAGCAGCGGGGCCTCCTCCCTCCGGCCGCGAGGAGTGAAGTGTTTGGATAAGCATCGCTCTGGGCTCATCTGGAAAGTATGCGTCTTGAAAGAGAGATGAGGCAAGAAATCCTGCTTGGTCCCCAAAACTGTCGCCTGGAGGCTCGGCGCCCCCTGAGAAAACTGGGCGACTCCAGGCTGGAAAAGTTCAGAAACCCATCAGGCGTCCGCTGGGGGTGCGGGCAGTGTCGAGGCCTAGCTCCGCGAAGGCCACAGGTCATCGCAGGGTGGCTTCAGCCGGATGTCGTCGCCCACGCGCCCCTTTGAAGGGAGGATCATTAACCTCTGGTCTCACTGAGACCAGACCTTCTCTCACCTGCCCTTTGAAAGAGCCGGTTCCGTTGGCCGTCCACCAGGACAGCAGACAAAAGTGCGAGACGGGGTTGCGGGGTGCGGGCGGGACGCTCGGGCTGAGTGCCCACGTCTGCATGATTATGGTCTTTGTGGACACTGATCCTCCGCGCCCGAACTGCGATCACAAATGAAACCTGACGGCGGGGTGGACCCTGGCGCTGAGAAGGGCGGGAGTAGCTTTCCCCATAAAGGAGGTCCCCGCCGCGAGTTCCTGTCTCCTTGAGCAGGGCCCGAGGTGCGACCTCCCAGACGACTCCTCCATGGGTTTCCGTTCTCGGCTTTGAGTGTTGATCCTGGGTAGGAAGAAGTCACCTGGCCCATCAGTGGTCCACCGTGGCCAAGTGAGCTTTCCAAAGAGACTGTTTGCTTTAGATGTTGCCCTTCTGCTTACTTCAAGGAAGTGGCGTGTGATTGTTTGTATGTGTGTGGCTTCTCCTTTTTAAACACATAGATTACAGGGTGATTGCGCTGTTATTTAGAAATCGGTGAGTCTAGATGGGGCTAGCACACCCACAGGAGGAGGGCCGGGCACACAGTGACGGTACCACCGGGCTCTCCGCCAGCCCGTGGCCCGACGTGGGCTGCTTGCAGAGACCCGCGTGCTGGTCCTCCTGTCACTGCTGGGTGGCGGCGAGCACACTGCTCCACACAGAATCCAAGGAGCAACTCGGGGCGGGGGGGGTTGGTGAGGCTGGTCCTTTCTGGGAGCCCCCGGGGCAGGTTTTCATATGACCTTGTGGAGACCTGGATATCAATTTCTGTGGCTTATGTTTCGCCTCCTGGAAGTTTTAGCTGTAAGTACCAAATATGCTCGCGAGATACACTGTAAAATAATTCTGCCCAAGGGCCAGCGGAAAATGTGGGCAATAGTGGTTTCTTTAGGTTGTTTCTGAAGCAGGGATCGCACTGGCCCCAGGGGAACACAGTGTATGTTCTTGGATGAAGCTGGTCCTTCATGGGGTCTGAATAGGGACCCCACGTCCCTATTCACGTGCTGAATAGGGAAAGGGGAACGGCCCCAGGGGGGTCAGCGGAGGGTCAGAGGTTCCCAGCTGGGGTGACTGTGCCCCCAGAGGACATTTGCCAACGGCTGGAGACGTTTTCGTTTGTCGGTTTGGGTGGGTGGTGGGTGTGCTCCTGGCATCGAGTGGGCGGAGCCTTGGGCTGCTGCTAAACGTCCCCCGAGCACAGGTGGCCCCTCAGCGCACAGCGTGCCCAGCCCGAGGTGCACCGTGCCCAGGGGACAGACGCTGGGGGACGTGGCAGTGAGACAGTGCCTTCCAGAGCCCCGGCCCCGTTCCTCACTCGCTCTTCACTTACCTGGAAGCTGCAGCCCACGGGAGCGGGGCTACCACCTCCTTCGAATCACACACCTGCAGGCGGCGCCCTTCTCTGTGTTCCTTGGGCCGTTTCCCCCTGACCCTGGTCCCTGTAGACCCCGGGCTGCTGGCCCCTCTACGTGGAGGGGACATGCGCCCCTCGCCTCCGGCGTCTGGACTTGCCCCGCAGGCTCTTCCCCCCACCCCACGCCGCGCCGTCTGCTCCCGCCCTTCCTGTCTCTCTCTGTCCGCGCTCGGCTGACCATCTGGGTTCTTCTTGAGAAACTAGAAGTCGCCCCGCCTGCGCCCGGTCCTGGCGTCTCTGTCGTCTCGTCGCGGTGATGGCCGTCTCTGCTCCGCTCCCAAGACGCCCTCCTGCTGTGTGGGGGCCCCTCCGCTTGCCCCTCCGCACAGAGCCTCCACCGGCATCACTGACTCTCCTCCCCTTTGCTTCATCCCAAACAGCGTACAGACATTCCAGACTCTTCCACCTAAAAAGCCCTTCCTGACCCACCGGCCTCCCGGCTACTGCCTTACTTCTCCCTCCCCTTTCACAGCAAAACTCTTTACAGACCACTAATCTGGCCTATTTCCTCCGATCTTAGCATCTTCTCCAGCACATTCTGTGTGGCCAGTCACATGGTCAAGGGCCCATCTCGTGCTACTTTTGTCAGTAGCAGCTGACAAATGCACAGTGATCGTGCCCTCTGTCCCCCAGGGCTTCTGGAATATAAAGACTTGTTTGGTTGTTTGTCTGTTTTTATTTATTTTTGGCCTCACAGGCAGCTGCCTGCCAGCGTCCTTGGCTGGCGCCTCTCTTCCGTCCGCTGTCCTGTGCTCCCTGACACAGGCCTGGGCTGCACCGTCCTCTTCCTGGGACTCTAAATGCCGTCGATTAAGTGTCCTCCGCTGATTCCCACACGGTCTCTCCCTGAGCCCTGGGAGAGCACCGTGCTGTCTGTGTGGCCTCTCTCCTTAGACGGGTCTGAGGCTCCGCGGATTTTAAATTGTCGACGTTAGAACTGGGTCTTCCCCATCTCGTTTGTTGCCTTGACACATGATAGTTGGAGCCTTGATTCTTTCATTTTCCTCACCCTCGTGGTCTAAACTCGACCACGTCCCATCCACCCTACCTGGAAAGCCAGTGGCTGGTGTGGCCGAGGCCCCCGGCTGGTCTTCTGCGAGGACCTTGCTGCTCCCCTGTCCCCTGCACCCCTGGCCCTGGCCCTGGCCCCGGCCTCTCCCCCAGTCTGATCTCTTCAGCAGCCGCCAGAGTGACCTTTAACATGTGCATTAAAAGCAGGCCCCTCGGGCTTCCCTGGTGGTGCAGTGGTTGAGAGTCCGCCTGCCGATGCAGGGGATACGGGTTCGTGCCCCGGTCCGGGAAGATCCCACATGCTGCGAAGCGACTAGGCCCGTGAGCCACGGCCGCTGAGCCTGTGCGTCCGGAGCCTGTGCTCCGCAACGGGAGAGGCCACAACAGTGAGAGGCCCGCGTACCGCAAAAAAAAAAAAAAAAAAAAAAAGCAGGCCCCTCTCCTGACCAGGGCCCTCCAAGGGCTCGCTCGTCCTTAGGATCCGGTCAGGCCCCTCATCTTGGTCCCCTGCCCTCAGGGCCCGGGCCTGGCTCCTCTGCAGACCGGCCACTCCCATGCTCACCCTTTGGGGTCGGGCCTCAGCCCCTTTACCCTCCCTGTTCCCTCTGGCTGGGACCTTCTTCCCCAGGGCCTTTCCATGTGCTGCTTGTATAACCCGGGGCTTATTAAATTTCACCTCCTCGGGCAGGCCTTGCCCACTGCTGTGCTCAGGAGGTGACCTCCACTCTGCCTTTTTCTTGTTTTATTTCCTGCCTGGCCTTGATCACCCGACACTGCACATTCTACGTGCCTATTTACTCTGTCTTCCCTGTTAGACTATCGGGCCCCCCAGGCAGGGATTTCATCTCTTTTATTCACAATACATCTCTGGTGCCTGGAACAGTGACGGGAACAGAGTGGACACTGGCTGGATGCCTGTGAGGTCCTCTCCCCTGAGACGGACCAAGAGAGCCTGAGCCAGAAGCTTTGGTTCCCGCAGTCCCGAGAGCAGTGGTATATCGTGGGGTCTTTTTCCATCGGTCTTAAAAGTAGGTGGAGCAGGTTAGTCAGGAATTCCTCTTTTTCTCTAAAATTCTTAGGAGGAGGGTAACCAGGAGTGTGGAAAACTGGCCTCAGGTGTTGGACTCTCTGATTGCTTGTCCGATGCCGTCTCTGTTTGTTGTGTGGTCTTGGGCCATGAACTTTGTCTTAAATTTCCATATCCTTCCCTAAGGGTTGACTTGTTTGCTCTGTTAAAATGCAGACACCTCTGGGAGATGCAACATTAAAGTTCTACTGGAAAGGAATCCGGAGGCTCTTTTCTCTCCTTCAGGGGGTGCTGGACAAGGGAAGTGACCTTATTCTTCCTCTGATGAGCTCACGCTAGAATTGAAGAGTTTTGAAAATTATTGCTATTCTTTCCAAAAGTGATTTGAGGCGAACAGCGACCAACCCAAGATTTGTTATTCTTATTCTTGTTATTATTTATTTATTGTTGTCATTAACAAAATCTGTGACAGCCGTCAGGGTAGCTCTAAAATTGTGCCAAAGAGAAAATAACCAAGACTCTAGTCCTAGTTCTTCTATGATCAGAGTTAAAGGACTGTTTCAGGCAGTTCACTTCGCCGACGTTGGCGCGTTTGCAAAGCTCATGTGAGTTCTTGGGGGCATCGGACTAGATGAGCTCAAGTCCTCAAACGTGGCTCTTCCTCACGTGATCTTCCCCAAGAGGCTGTGTGTCTGGGAACCTTTCATGTTCTTTATTTGTGCCACGTGTACTCATGTTTTGGTTGTATATTCTCCCATGAATGTGAAGACAGGCTATCTATCTATACAGAAAATAAATTTAAGGTTAAATACCTTTTGGAGCAAGGTAGGTTTAAAAACTGAATAGCTACAAAGTTTTATTTCAAGGAGACAGGATAAATTTGAGTGATGATTATCCTTGACCCAGTTTCTGTATTTTGCTAAGAGTGTGGAAAATACTTTTGCAATTACAGGGGTTGGATTTGGGCTTCTTGACTCTGTAACGAGCTTGAAAAAGGATGTTTATGTAATTGAACTCAGGGCCCAGCCTCACCAAAGCAGCAAACAAGTCGCTCTGCTGTTCTTAGCGCCAGCGCTTATTACAACCCCGCGTTGCATCACTTTTCTTTATATAGACCATAGTCACTGGAACCTCTTCAGGTCTCTCTTACCATATTCTCCCCCTTGGCCTTCAAACAAGTTTACTGAGCTAATTCATGACTCTTGCTTTTGAAATATAAGCATTGATTAGCAAGTTTATTCCAAACATCTTACGTAAGTTTTTCCTGGAAACTGTAAAATCTAATCTGAAAAGGAAAGTAGGAACAACTTTTACAGACGTTAGTATAACACACACTGAGAGTTTTCTTCGTTGCCATCCAGTTACCTCTGTAGCTTTTTTTTTTTTGTAATTGGAAATAGACCCCAATGATTCTGATTGTTTCACGCAAGTCAGGAAATGAATTTAAGTATTTGATCCCTCTTGGCTAATATGCATTGATTGATAAAGTAAATTTCCCCTCTTACTTTCACATTTCAAATAGTTATAATTATTCTCTCCTTTTCCCTTATATTCAGAGAAGAGCAATTGATTCAACTGAGACCACTTTTTATCAACTGCTCCCTCCCCCGCACTTTTAAAGGACGTATTTAAGTAGCGCTCATTTTAGAGAAGAGCGTTTTGCTCAACCAGCTGCTGCCTAGGTTTCATCCTACGGTCTGTGCCTCAAACAACCGGCCTCCCCAGAAAGTCTCCATTGTAACGACCACCTGTCCCTTAATTACCTGCATCTGTCGTCCTTCCAGAGGCTTCCAGGCACTTTTCAGATACCTGATCTTTCCTCCACCTTCTTTCTCTTCATCTGCTTGCGGCACTTTGCACGAGGGCCACGCTCTGTCCTTCCAACTCTCTCCTCCTGAGGCTTTGCGACATCAAAGCCCCTGGTCCTCTGTCTTCTGACCTACTCCTCTCCTCTGGGCTCTTCCCCGGGGGGCCGCTCTCCAAGGCTCGGGTTCTCATCAGTGCTCCTGCTTTCTTGTCCCAGGTAAACATGTTTGTGTCACGACTTCAACTATTACTTCACAGCTGAGACACGCATCCCTGGATCTACTCTGTCTCCATCCCCGTGTCTTGGACTGTTTTCCAAAGCATCTTTGCTCTGACGTGTCATGGTCATCTCACACTCAGCGTGTCTGAAGCCACGGCAACACAACTGGTTTCCTTTTCCATGTCCTTTATTTCCATGAACCGTGTCACTACTCTTCTAATTAAATAGTCTCAGAATCTTGACATAATCTTTTGTATTTTCTTTTTTCTCTCTTCTTATATAACTACTTTGTAGATGATGATAGGCACAGGCTGTTTCTGTCAGTTTCCACATTACTCCTCAGAATTACTGGTAAGTTATTCCTAAGTACAACTGATAGCATGATTACCTGCTTAGAAAGACATCTTAAATTTGAATGATCTGACCAGTAGCCACAGGACGAGATCATACCAAAACTGGAAGGATAATCACGATGCTTTGAGTCAGCCTTTTGACTCAAAGTTAACTTCTAGGGCATAGTCTTATCCACCCACCCATCCATCCATCCATCCATCCATCCATCCATCCCTCCATCCACCTACCAACTTACCTACTTACTTACCTATGAACTGACGCACCTAAATCTCTATTTCTCTCTCAGGGCTTCTCAGCCTTGGCACTGCTGACAATGTCTTTACAAATAATTCAGTGTTCTGTAAGTAATATTATAATATTCAGCCTGCATTGTCTACCTGCATTTATTTTTCTAAAAAAAGACCGGATGAAGAAATTGTTTGGAAAAGCCCTTATCTGTGGCTTCTGGTTAGAGGACTTAACATGGTAAGGAATTAAGAGGCACCAGAGAAAGAGCTTTGCCCCGTGGAAATTGGAAGACATTTTATTTACAAATGCAGTGCAGAGTACAGAATGCCTTCTTGGGCTCAAAGCCCAGGGCCAGCACTTTGCTTGTTCCGAGAAGCATGCTTTTCTTATTTCTAAAAATGAGAGTAATTGTACCTATTTCATAGCCCTGTTGTAAGTGGTAAATGAAATGCTTGTAAAGCCTGGACACAGTGCCTGGCACATGGAACAACAGAGCAAGGTGAGCTCTTGGCCGAAACAGGCGGCGGGATTGCTGTGGTTGGAGTTGGGTGGGAGGTCTGGACCAAAGCTCACCCTTCCCGCGGAGGCCCAGCCCTGTCCACCTGGCCGCCCGGTTCCCTGGGGGTTACTCCTGGCTGCATCCCTGGCTGAGGTCAACTCTGTCTCGTGGCTGTTAGGATGAAGCCACTTGCACACACAGCATCCCAAGCTGTGAATTGTTTGGGTGGCAGTTTCCGTGTGGGTGCAACACCGTTTTTCTCAGACGGAGCAAAGCCCTCCCCGAGACCCCACGCGGACTGGAGTGGGATTGGGCTCTGTGGGTCCTGAAGGCTGACGGCCACGGATTCACACATTAGTTACATCACGTTTATAAACCTACTTTATCATCAAAATTAGCCTGGGTGCTGCAGGAGTACTGTTCAGTTTAATGCACAATCTGCCCTCTTGGAGATGAAAATACCAGCCAAGAGAGGCCTGCCGTGCAGGGGAAGAGTCGGCTTCAGGTCCCGCCCTCAAGGCTCACCCCACGTGAGCCCTGGGGTCAGAGAAAACCTGCATGTAAATTTCAGCTTTACCTCCTTCCAGCTCTTTATCCGGCAATAGTATCTCTCTGAGTGTCTGCAGAGATTAAATAAACCACTTTACGATCTGCCCAGCACTGCGTGTGCGTGCATAACTCTTTTCAATAAAAACGATTTTTCTGTTACTACATCACGCAAAAACAGTTGGGAAGATTTTCATCAAGTGTGAAGCTTGCGCTGGGGTGTCTGGCAGAGGCGTCAAGACCCTGTCAGTCAAGGGGAGGCCACATCTGGGGTGGACATGACCTCACAGGCCAGCGCTGAAGAGCAGGCTGACTCCTTAGCCCCACTGACCCTAGTTCTAAGAACAGGATTGGCTCTTGGTCTCTAGGTCCCAGTCCATCTTGAGAATCTTCCTAGGGCCCAGACAGCTTTAGGTTTGAGGCTTACCTTTGTCGGTGTGAGAACTGTGGCCCCAAAGCTCAGCCCCGGAACCTGCCTACGGGACAGGTGGGTGCCTCCCCCTGGCCACCGCTCCCCAGCCCTGCGATGGGCTGCTTCCGAGTCCTGGCCCCTGCGAGTGTTCCCCGCCCTGCCCGCTAGGCTGTGGCAGAACAGCATGTGGTGTGCATGCCTGCCAACCTGTACGAAGCAAGCCCTGGCCCCTCAGCTGGCTCCTGTGAAGGGAGGTGATGAAGTCAGCCTGTAAGTGCCCAGGGAGGTGGCCTCAGAGGCTCAGGTGCCAGACGGCTGTGCAATGAGGGACACACCAAGAGCGCACGGGGCATTTTGGTGTAAAATTGGCAGACATTCACTGTGTCAGGAACCCTATTGGTTTTGGAGTGAGGGATGGAATGAGACGTGGTCCCCGGGGCAGCTGCTGGGACAGCTGGGTCAGGTCTTCGACCCCAAGGGCAGATGGTGGTCCAGGTTCAGAGGCCCGTGTTTGGAAAAGGGGACAGTTAATTAGTGACAAGACGATGCAGCTCCTGCTAGAAAGGGGCCTTCTGTTTTTCACATTCTTGCTCTTAGCTGGTATAGTTTAAAAAAAACCTAAGTTGCTGTAAATACCATTTTCTTTTAAGAAATTCTATTTTCTTTAGATGGTTATGTTGTTTGTCGCATTTATTATTTTTTTCTCTCACACCTGAACACATCCCATCCAACGGTCCAAGCTGTGAACAGCACGGTCCTCCTGGCAGCAATCAATCGAGGTGCGGTGGTCAGCAGGTTAGTCACTGGCGGAGGGAAGGCTCGGCCCTTGGTGTCAATTCTAGAAAACTAGGACCCCAGGGGCCTCCCTGGGCCCCTCCGGCGGCCCTTCCCACCACACTTGGTGCCCAGGGCAAGGGGTGACCCCGAGGGAGGGGACAGCCTCTCTCCCGGAGGGGTCGGAGGGGCTGCTTCCATCTGTCACCAGCTGGGGACCCGCAAGCCCTGCCCTGGGCCCCACGCAGCAGCGCTCCCCGTGCGGCTGAGCCCCAAGCCGTCCTTCGGAGCTCTGTCCTCCTGGCCTCCGCTGTAGCTCCTGCTCTGTCTGCAGGGCCCTGGGACGCAGCTGGGGACAGTCACAAGTGTGGGGGGCAGCTGCTTTCAGCGGAGAGGGGGCACTTCGTGTGCCCCAAGTCGGAGGCGCACAGGCCAAGTCTGCAGCTCGAGCCCCGCAGGCCGAGTTCGAGAACGCTGGGCTCTCAGGTGCCCCGGGGGCTGAGACGGGGCAGGACACTTTGCTGGGGGATGTTCCGCGTCCCGAGGGGGATTTGTGCTGGTTGCAGCTCGGGGCTGAGAAGGGACCGTAAACTTGTTCGAATCCTGCAGGTCCCGAGTTTCTGGGGACCCGAGGCTACGATTTGGGGGCGTCTTTAAGGTTCAGATGACAAAATTCTCCTTTTTGTGTGTTTGTTTGGTTTTATGATTATTCAAAATAAAAATAGCTTTTAAATTGCATATATAACAAATGATCATGTAGAAAAACAGTATAGAAAATGTAGGAAAGTCAACATTATCTGGAATTTTACCCCGTGTGCTGTGTCCACCCACCCTGCATCCTTCACATACTGAGGGCCTCTCTCCTCTTTCTGTTTTGCTCCCTCACCTCCACCTCGCTCAACTCTCCACCTCCGTCCCCTGGGGACTGAGTGATTTTGCAGAATTGTCTTCATGTTCACATTACTGTATCTGATTACTTGGGTTGAATCACACATACATGGATATATTTTTGTCATTGTTTATTTTGCTAAAATAGAATCTTCCTATGTACGCTTTTGCTGTATCTCGCTTAGCCCCCTGTAGCCATTGGTGTCGATCTTTCTTTCCCGACATTGTATTAAGAAGCCTTTTAAACACACAGAAAAGTAGGAAGAATCTTATTTAGAAAAACGCCCTTATACCTGCTACCTAGAGTCTACCATTAATCTTTCCATGGTTAATCTTGATTTTCCATCTATCCATCGCTCTAAACACCCATCATTCCATCTTATTTTATGTTTAAAAATGTATTTCAAAGCAAGTTTCAGGCATCAGTGTACTTGCCCCTAAATGCTATGCCTGTGTCTAGCTACATACTTAGCTAGTGTTCATTCCTTTTCTCTTTCTTCTGAGATAAACCTACTTAGAATCTACAGCCCTAACCTTGGGGGTATTGTGTGATGGGCTTTGGCAAAGGTACACACCTGTGTAACCAGGTCCCTTCCAGCCAATCCCATCTGATTCCCCCTGTGGGTTTGTCCCACCTTCTCCAGAACCTCTCACCTGGCCCTGCTCCCCTGTGGCTTCCTTCACACGGAGTCCACCCAGATCACGGCAGCAGCCGGACCATGTCCCCGACTCTGCCTTGTGTGTCCCGCCAGGAGCCCCACTTTGGAAGCACCCCTCTCAGCGGGTTCATCCTCTTGCTGGGTGACACCGGGGCTGTTGTCTAGAAACTGCCACGCAGCCCATTCTTCTGAATGGCTGTGAAGTTTCACTGTGCCCGTTCACATGCGTGTCCTCACACAGTTCTCAGTGAATAGCTATTTAGTTCTCTCTCTGACTTGCGACCACCATGAACACGGCAGTGGTTGACCTGAAAAGGTCTTCCATCTACCGAAGCTTTCACTTCCGTCGGCTAAATCCCTGGAAGCGGGCTGGCTGGGCTGAGGGATGTGTGCTTCTTTATGCTTTTTTTTTTTTTTTTTTGCGGTACGCGGGCTTCTCACTGTTGTGGCCTCTCCCGTTGCGGCGCACAGGCTCCGGACGCGCAGGCTCAGCGGCCATGGCTCACGGGCGCAGCTGCTCCGCGGCATGTGGGATCCTCCCAGACTGGGGCACGAACCCGTGTCCCCTGAATCGGCAGGCGGACTCTCAACCACTTGCGCCACCAGGGAAGCCCTATGCTTTTTTAATAGAGTGTCAGCTGCAGCCCCTCACATTTCCACCACCAGCCTGTGAGTTTCTTTGCCGACCTCCCTGCTGGTGGGTGTCACCATGTCAGAAGGATTGTCCCTACCGAGACCATGTTGGTGTCACCGTCTTTCCTTTTCTTGGCCACCCGTGGGGCTGAACTTCTTTTCATACACATGGTACTGCTTGTATATTTCTGTGAATTGCCTCATTTCCTTGGGCCACTTTACTTTGGGTTGTAGGTCTTTTCCTTATCTTAACAATTTGGGAAAGCACTGTGCCTGTGATGGAAAATTGGCTTTACCTACAAACCATTCCTTTCATTATATGCCTTGCAGGTATTTGCCCCAGCATGTCATTTACCTATTGAGTTTATGTATACTGTATTTTTGCCTTACATGTTTAAATTTTTTTCTGTAGTCATAGGCATGTGTATGTGCTATGTATGTGTGAGTCTGTATGTATGTTTGCGTGGTGTGTATATATGTGTGGATACATTCTGAGCCCCCTTCCTTTTTCCCCCCTTTTTTTCTTGTTTGTTAAAAGATCTTCCTATGCTCTAGGTCACTTACGTATTGTCCTGAAATTTACTGTAAATTACTGCAAGTTTATTTTTGCATTTAGGTCCTTCCCTCGTTCAGCGTTAGTTTCACGTGAGGTGTGAGGCACCGTCCCAATTTCCTTTCCCTCCACAGATGGAACGCCATGTGGCCAACCTCATTTATTTAATAAACCCACTTCCACCCACCAAACTGAAATACCAACCGTGTCATTTATTACATTCTCCAATAAATTAAGATCTGTTTCTAGAATTCTGTTTTGTTTCATTAACCTATTTGTCTGTCTTTATGCCAATGTCATTTCATTTTGTTTATCGTGTTAGAGGGATTTTATGGTGTGTCTTAGCAGCTGGTAAGGCAAGTCCCTCCCAGCCCACTGCAGCCCTCCAACACAAAAAACAGCTTTTTCTTTGCTATCTCTGGTCATTTATTTTTCCATAGGAACTTTAAGATAACTTAAATCCACATTTCTCTCAAACCTAATAGGATTAAAATTGCAGTTTTTATATTATTTATTAATTTTTGGATGATTAAAGATTTATCATACTGAATCTTCTCATCCAAGAACCTGATAGATTTTCTGCTTTGTTCAGACCTTGTTTTATGTCTTTTGATAAGATTCTATGGTATTCTTCAAATGACCTGAACAATATTTCTTATGGAATGTTTTCCTATTTTATAGACATCTCTGTTAAGAATTAAACATTTCCCCAATATCCATTTTTAGCTATTTAATACCAGTATAGAAAAACAGTTATGAATTTTTCTGTGTTTATCTTGTGCACAGACACTTTATTAAATTCTTTGATTAATTCTAACGCTTTTTTATTCTCCAAGTGTCTTGAATTTGATACGTATAGAATCACATCACCAGCAAGGAAAGAAGGTTTGCCTTCACTCTGCCAAGGCTTATAGGGGCTGTTTTCTTTTCTCATTTCCTTTGCCAGATGGCTAAAGCCGCACTGAATAGTCCCGGTGAGAGTGGACATCCCTGCTTCTTCCTGCTTTTAGTGCAGGTGACTTAGAGTGTCTTCATTTACAAGGAGGTTTGTTGTATTTTGGTCCTCTGTTATATAGCATGTATTCAATTTCTATTACCACTTAACCGAAGTGTTGGTAGAACAGCCGTGGGATTTTCACAAAAGGTCTCTTTCTTCAGCATCAGCGGTGTGCTTGTGTGATGTTGCTGTCTTCAAATAGTAAATCCATGTTCATTCTTGGGTTAAAGCTGATTTGATCATATTCTGTTATATTCTTTTGGGACACTTCAGATCTCATTCATTAATCTTTTATTCAGAACTTTAAAATTTTTAATTCATAAATAATATTTTTCTATAGGGTTTTGGGAGTACTGTGGTAATCTTATCAAGCTCTGTTATTAAGGATAGACTAGCTTTAGAGAGTAAATTAGGAAATTTTTCATCTTTTTATATGCCATAGGCAAATACATACGACATTAATATTCACCTTACAGAAATACTAGACAAGACTCAGCTCTGAAACCAGCTGCCCTGGGATTTTTTTTTTTTTTTTCGGTACGCGGGCCTCTCACTGTTGTGGCCTCTCCCGTTGAGGAGCACAGTCTCTGGACGTGCAGGCTCAGCGGCCATGGCTCACGGGCCTAGCCGCTCTGCGGCATGTGGGATCCTCCCAGACTGGGGCACGAACCCGTGTCCCCTGCATCGGCGGGCGGACTCTCAACCACTGCGCCACCAGGGAAGCCCCCTCTGGGATCTTTTTTGATGGTACACCTTTAATCACTCTTTGAGTGTCTCCTATAGTATACTCACATTTTTTTCTTCTTCATGGGGAAATTTTGCCTTTTTCTATTTGTTAGAAAAATCACTAAGTTTTTCCTAGATTTTAACTTCATTGCCCCAGAGTTACACATACTATTTACTTTTTATTCTTATAATTCCTTTTGTATCTGTATTCTTTCTCCCTAGTTTTGTATATTTCTTTTACTTTTCTTTTTCTTAATCAGGCCCATGAAGACATTATTTATTTTAATGGTCTTTCCAAGTAATCAGCTTTAGGATTTATTTATCTTTTCTACGTTTTTTTTTCTTATTTTTCTTAATTCCAGCTTATATCTTTATTGATTCTTCCTACTAATTTTTTTTTTTTTTTTTTTTTTTGCGTTACTTGGGCCTCTCACTGCTGTGGCCTCTCCCGTTGTGGAACACAGGCTCTGGACGTGCAGGCTCAGCGGCCATGGCTCACGGACCTAGCCACTCCATGGCATGTGGGATCTTCCCGGACCGGGGCACGAACCTGTGTCCCGAACCCGTGTCCCCTGCATCGGCAGGCGGACTCTCAACCATTGCGCCACCAGGGAAGCCCTTTCCTACTAAGTTTTTCTTACACTTTTTTTCCCTCTAATATCTTTAGATAGAGCAGTTAGTACTGCTTTAGCTGCATCTGTTTTGGTATAAAGTATTTTTTTGATTGCTTTTGAGAGAGATTTAATTTAAAATTTGATTTTCAATGTTATGAAATGGATTATTTAGAAAGATATACTTTAGTTTCTAAGAAAGCTTTTTTATTATATTTTCTAATTTTATTGGATTATGATCAGAATATCCTAACTTCCATTTTTCTGTTAGATCTAATTCTGAAAGGAGTGTATTAACAAATTCTGCTGTAATTGTTTTTTTGGTGAATACATGTCTGTGACTATTATATATTTTTTATCTTAACGATTTAGAGAAATCTTTATGTACCTTTAAATTACATCTTTTTGTATGACTATTGTGACCCCTGTTTTCATCCTGTTTGCCTTCCCCTAACATCTCTCTCTGCTTCCGCTGTCCCTTCACTCATGGATTCTGTCCACCTTTAAAGGCTAGCCTTGTACATCAATTTGTAACAATTTAACATGCAGATATCATCATAAATCCTTACCAGAGCAAGGAGGGGAGTGAATGAGAAAGAAAGAAAATGAATCGATCACTAAAAAAAGAGAAACTTGGAGATTTAACCATAAGGCCAGGCAATGAATACAATAAGGAAGATGCTCTGAAGTAAGCATCACTTATTTATTTATCCTGGCTCCTCTCACTTTGGACCAGGCTACTCTTCTCCCATAAAAATATTTATTAATTTCAAATACACACAGACACATATATACATATATTAAAAAAATAAAAACAGAATAAATACTATTTCACTTTAATGATCTGTCTCTGTAAAGAGTCCCGTTAATAAGAAGACCAATTCAAGATAGGTTCTAGTTTTTGGCTTGAAATTTTGTGGTTTAGTTGGACCAAATTAAACATCTATAAGGAGTACTGGTAAATGCTTAACCACCAGCTTGCGTCGAGCTAACAGGCTCTGATTTGCCTTTTTGCTGATTTCTCTGATTTGTAATTTTTGCTGTTCGACTTCCAGTTGCTAACATGGTGACCCGACCACAGAGTTGGGAACACACTGCTGCATCCGAAGGTTCAGTGTATTTTGTTCCCCAGCATGAGTTTCGGGAAGAAGCTGGACGCTTGTTCACACGCGCAGCCAACCTCGCTGGCCCCGGGGCATCGCTGGATGTGGGCATGATACTCCACGATGAGTTCCACAGACGCATTCCTGTGGTCTGCCGTTGCTTTTAGTGATTTAGTCACTGCTTTCAATGTCTAATTACAGGATTTTGTTTTTATTTTTAAAAGCAATGTGATCTTGATGTAGGCAGTCTCTCCCGTGTGCATTCTCTGCTTTATCAACTGTCTCTTCTTCACAAACACAGGGCCGAACAGTCTGCACGTCCCGACACTGCAGAGAATTCGGATTTCAGTGCTGGGAGGCTCGGTGATTTAACCCCCGTCCTCGTTCGTATGGTTCAGCTGTAGAGGGGAAGCAAGAGGCCCAAGGGCGATGGCTGGTTGTGATCTGAGTTAGCACTTTCTGAATCTGTCCAGTTCTCTCACTGTATTTACCAGATTTTAATAGGAGTTAATTTCTGTGGCTGCAGGGCCAATGAGGCTGTTATACTGGGAGAAACTTCCATCATCCAAATAGGAATATTAGCTTGAAATGTCTTTCTGTGACGTCTGAACTACATAGTGAAGAGATCAGGATATGAAAGGGATGATTCTAAAAAACCCTGATGGACGTTTATGGCATATATGCCTCCTCAGCTGGGCACCTGCCAATCACGGCGTCCCCATCGAACCCTCCCGAATCAGAAGGCTCTTCCTGGTCTGGTTCTTGGTTATTCTCTTACTCTTCTCTCCCTGCGTCCTGTGCTCTGGCCACGCCCAGCTCCGAGCAGGTACCCCCCAGGTCTTTCTCTTTTTTTTTTTTTTTTTTTTTTCCCGTGTTACGCGGGCCTGTCACTGTTGTGGCCTCTCCCGTTGCGGAGCACAGGCTCCGGACGCGCAGGCCCAGCGGCCATGGCTCATGGGCCCAGCCGCTCCGCGGCATGTGGGATCCTCCCAGACCGGGGCACGAACCCGTGTCCCTTGCATCGGCAGGCGGATTCTCAACCACTGCGCCACCAGGGAAGCCCCAGGTCTTTCTCTTTTACACCTCTTTCACTTTCCTTATATTGTTCTGTTTAATGAGATTCTCTCCCCCATTTCTCATTCCATCTACTTGCATTCATCAATTCATATTTTAAGGACAATCAACCCTCACCTCTTGCAGAAAATCTTTCTTCTCGATTACCCACTTTGAAAGGGTAGAAAAGGCTGACCCTCTTTTTGGCCTTATTTTGGTCTGTGCATGTTCATTCCTCATCCTCATCATTGTCACTGTTCATCACCATTGTCACAGCTCTCACCACTGACAATCACTCTCCTGTCATTGATTTCCCAAATATTTATTGAACACCTACTATGTTTTAAAAGCTGTTCTAGGTGTTGTGTATATAGTGCTGAGAAAACCAGATACGGTTTCCTGCCCTACTGGAGTCTAGAGTATGAGAGAGAGAAATATTAAACAAAGCAATAACTATAAAATTACAAATTAAAATATATATTAATACCAAAGAATAGGGAACTAGAGGGAGAAGAAGAGTAGGAGGAAATCAACCAGGACCATGAGCTCCAAATCCAGAGCTCTTTGCATTTGCCTCTATTTCCCCAAAAGGGGACAGGAAGCGGGGGAGGTGTCCCGCACGGTTGTGTTGGTTGAGCAATAACCTGCACGGGGAGGCTCTTTGGAGAGGCACTCACACCACAGACTGGGTAGAAGAAACAAGACCCTTAAATGAGTGATTGACTGGCCTTCTCCATTTCCAATTTGAGATAAAAATAGTAGCTTGGAAAGTAATATGAGATAAGGATGAAAATAATCACAGGGGCTGTTAAAATAAAATTTGTTGCATTTTTGCTAATAAGAAAAAAGTGATCCACATAAATAAAGTAGAAATTGTAGAAAATAGACAAAGACACAAAGAAAATATAAAAAATAGAAAAATCACTAGCATTTCTACCATCCAGACCTAAACAGTGTATTTATTTCTGTTTCAGATATATACATGAACACATATATACATATATTTATTTATAGTCTATGTACTTAAAATATATAATTTTTAAAAAGTTGAAATAAAATATAGAACAGAATTGTACCTTACTTTTATTCATTGAAGAAGTACTTGTGAACATTCTCACATGCTTCTAAATATTTTTCTACAATTTGATTTTCAATGGCTGTATGGAATTCCATTGCCTGATGGGAGAACACTCCTTTGTTGGACCTTATGTTGTTTCTGATATTTTGCTATTATGATTAATAACCTTGATACACTTGTTTCTTTTGCACATATCTGACTGTTTCCTTAGATAAAATTCTGGAAGTAGAATTATTAGATGAATTGATATAAACATAATTTTATATCATTTTGATACGTTCTGATGAGTTGCCCTCCGGGAAGATAATACCAACGAGGCTTAAGAATTCACAGCACTCCCCGAGTTGCGGCTTAGACGCGCTGCTGTTCTGATTGCTGCTTTGATACTGATGAGCGGCTTTCACGGTGTCCCATTTGTACTCTTCTGGTTTGAATTACCTTCTCAAGTCTTTACTCATAATTCTATTGAAATATTTAATAATAAAATTCAGTACTTATGAATGTAAATATTTAATATTATTATAAAATAATTTAACAATAGTAATAATTACAACAAACATTTAGGAAGCCTTCACTAAGTGCCTTTTGCTATGCTAATGCTGTTTTCTTTTTTCCCTTTGGCTGCATTGGGTCTTCGTTGCTGCACGCTGGCTTTCTCTAGTTGCGGCGAGTGGGGGCTCCTCTTCGTTGCGGTGCACGGGCTTCTCATTGCAGTGACTTCTCTTGTTGTAGAGCATGGGCTCTAGGCGAGCAGGCTTCAGTAGTTGTGGCTCGTGGACTCCAGAGCGCAGGCTCAGTAGTTGTGGCGCATGGGCTTAGTTGCTCCGCGGCATGTGGGATCTTTCCAGACCAGGGCTTGAACCCGTGTCCCCTGCATTGGCAGGCAGATTCTTAACCGCTGTGCCACCAGGGAAGTCCCGCTAATGCTGTTTTATCTCTTTTAATCCTCACAATCCTATGAGATCTAATCAATTATTATCCCCATTAAAATCATACAAGTTTATGAAGGTTAAACGATCCATCCAAACTCACACAGCTAGTAATCCAGTCTCATTTACTAAGAGCTTTGCTCAGAATTTTAACCACTTGCCTATCATATTGTTTTAAGTTCTCGCCTTCTGGTTCATTGTCCATCTTTTAATTTAATCAATTCTCTTTTTATGTAGAGAATTTCATATAGTCCTACATATCAATCTTTTTTGTGAATATGCTGAGGAGCACTGTCCCTACTAGGGGTTAGATCAGAATTTAGCTTTATTGCTTTCTAGTTTTTTTATTGGGAATTTTCTGGATGTAAGTCTGTAATCCATTTGAAATTTGTTTTGGTGTATGATGTGAGTTAGGAATAAATTTCTTTGCTAAATACTCCATTTTCCCTTCTGATTTTAAAATCCAATTTTTATCCGATGTGAAACGGTCATATATATGTATGCGTCTGACTTACGCTTTATTCTGTTCAGTTGATTTGTCACCAATGTCTTGCTGTCTTGATCACTGCACTCTCATATCACGTGCTGGTGTCTGATAAGGCAAACTCTCTCTTTTTTCTTTGGCCCAAGTGCTCCTGCTATTTTTCTTTAATCAGGGCTCATTCTGAGTGGACTTAACCCCAGGCTCTGGCGAGTCCCACTGTACTTTCCCTGCCTATCAACAAATTGCCTGGTATTTGGTTGGCCACTCAGAGTCCTTTGGGTGTTTTCTGAGAAAGGTCGTGAGCCTCCCCATTCCCTGCAGGTAGAATTGAGGACCTATGTAGTTGAAGGTCTGACCGACCCTCCCTAGCAGCGTGGCACCTGGGCCCCCCTGGGCGTCGGTCAGCAGAGGGGAGACTGCTGTGTATGCCATTTACAGCAGGCGATGGAGAGATTACAGACACGTGGACCCTTGTGTGCGAGATGATGGGACATGGGGGCACCCGACGCTTCAGGCTCCTCCCCGAACCAAACAAGGGGATTCGCATGTTGATTTCTCATCGTTACATGGTACCATTTGTTCTTTCTGGATTTATACCCAAAGAAACAGATTTTGGACAGAAACCAAGAAAGGGAGTAACAAGAGGAGGTAGATAAGAGGGGAGAGGGGGTGTAAGCAAGAGGCGTCCTTTCTACCATGCTCCTGGGTCACAGTGTGGTCCCAGGTGGACTGGCGGGGGCCTGGGGAGCAGGTGGGTGCTGGAGGAGCGGTGGGATCCCTGGGGCAGACCTGGGTCCTGCGTGGCCAGCGGCCGGTCCGCAGAGGCCGTGTCACCCTCTGGGCTATGCGGTGCCTGCGGGCCCTGCTGCCTGCTGGCCCAGGGAACCTAGGGGAGAACCCTCAGCCTGACTTTTCTCACCGTCCTGCTCTGCACCCTGTCAGCAATCAAGTGTGGGGACCTGTGGGCGCCCAGAGTCACCTGTTTGAATCTCTGAAAAGACCTGATTCTGGGACCAAGGTGACAGGAAGCCTGGGTGTGAGTGCAGTTCTGCTCTGGTTTGCTTAAGTTCCCAGGATGTGGTCCTTCTACAGCCAAAGCCAGAGCACATAAAAATTGAAGACACTGATGAGAAACAAAATCCGGCCATTTGTCTTCTCGGTGTTCCAGCCTTTAGCTTTTAGTTAGACATTTACAAAAACCCGCTTATTTACGTGCCCAAACGCTTGCAGACGGTCCGATCACTGTCCGTGTAAGACTGCAGAGGCATGTTTTTCTCCTGACCAGTTTTGTCCCCCCAAGACTGCATCTGGCACAAGCAAATCGTACTTCCCTGGTCTATTAGCAGGGGCTCCCCGCATTCAGCTGTTGTCTGCTGGGAGCCAGGCTGTGTCCCAGCTCTCACTCACCTGAAAGGAGCAGAGGCAGCTAAAGACTGTCAGTGGCTGAGAAGATGCTGCTTTCTTGGCTGTCTTCCATGGCATTCAGATTCGTATCTGAGCTCAACATGCTTTGTGTATTTTCCCCACAAGCTGGGACAGGCCTGTTTTCCAAGACGAGCTTCGGGAGGGAGGGAAGCGTCTTGTTTGGCATGCAGTCACCAGTGCGTGGGGGCTCCCCCAGGTCCGTCCTTGCCCCAGGTCTTGGGAGCCTCCTCTGGTGACTCTCGCCCCATCCCCCAACCTTGAACCTGCGCTTTAACTCAAACAGAGACACCGTTTCCCCCCCTCTTGATGTTTTATCTGAGTCCCTGGCAAGAAGTCTAGCTTATAATTTTTTAATTAAATGCCTTAATTATTCGAAGAGGTGGTGACCACAGTTCTCTGAGCTCCTCTGGTTCGTCATGTGTTCCAGGAAGGGTTTAGGTCCAGATTTCAATCGGGTCATAACATGACGCTGGGATCTGTGATAATCTCATTATTCACAAGAACAGAGGGAGATGCTCTGGTCACCAACACACCAGGGTCTTTCCGTGCTGGACCCCTGGACTGGAGTTTGTCACCAGCAGGTTGAAACTTGACAGCTTCACGAGAACTTGTTTCTCACCTTGCAAGAGATTCTCTTCCTCTCTGGCAGCCATCAGTATTTTGGCTCACTTGGGCAAATAATTTAGAGTATTGAGGGATGTCGGCTGGCAGGGGATTTGCCAACACTTAGTCAAAAGGGAGCTACCTGTGTGACTGAGGGCCAGCCTGAAAAGCCAGCTTCACCTGCCCTCAGAGGGCACCTGACATCTCCACTCCTGGAGTCCCTGGTCTGAGGCATTGCCTCCAGGGAGTAACATGATGTAACTATCTCACCAAAGAGCTCATTCACTCATTCACACTCTTTATCTTAGCTCTGTTGACGGTGGGGTCCTGTGGGGCAGAGAAACTTTGATAGGGGAGGGACCATAGAATCTAAGCCTGAGACGCTCAGTGGAAGAGTCAGACCCAACAGTAAAGCGAGGTCCAGGGTGGTCCTGGAGCAGAGTGGGGGGGGTGCGGGGAGCAGGAGAAACACTCATCTCAGGCAGATTTATGGCACACATTAGTACGGGTGGCTGAGGTTTCCAAAAAGGCTGAAAGCATTTCTTTAAATACAGGAATTTTATAACGCTGACTGCTTTTGATGGTCATGTACTACACAGGTTCTTGCCCCCTGGTTTAATCTTGCTGAGTTTCGGCGGGGAATATTCCCCTCGTCACATGTCACAGTTATCCTGGGTAGTTCCTGCTTGTGGTTCCAAGTAATGACCAATTGTGCCCTTCCATTCTCAAAAGCATACTTGTTTGGACAACGAATGGTATGATCATTCTAGATAATGCAAGTGGATATTGCTATGTCCCTCTCATATACCAAAGAGATACCTCAAGCTTTGAGGCATTCCTCTCCCAAGTTTAGGGCTGCTTTTTATATCTTCCATGTGGCTCTTGTATTCTCATCCTTTTCTCTACCTTCTTGAATGTATGGAACGTAGTTACAACTGTCTTAATGTCTTTGTCTACTATTTATTTCATCTGTATTATCTCTGGGTCTGATTATGTTGATAGATTTCACCCTTCCCCCTCATTATGGAATGTATTTTCTTGCCACTTGCATGTCTGATGATTTTTGAGTGGATGTCAGACGCTGTATTTTTTTTATCCTGCGGGGTGTTGGGTATTTTTGTATATTCCTTTAAATATGCTTGGGCTTTGTTCTGGGACACAGTAAGTTACTTGGAAACAGTCAGTCCTTTGGAAGCTTGCTTTCAATCTCTGTTGGGAGGCACCAGAGCAACCTTGGTTTCAGGGATATTCTTGCCTTCTGAGCACACCCAATGCACTGCGTGTTACAAGGCTTTTTCAGTCTGGTTGTAGGAACGTCAACGCTTCCTTGCCCTGTGTAAGCTCGGGGATCATTTGGTCGCTCATCCTGATGCTCTCCCTCCCACCTCCCTTCCTTCCTCATGGTCAGTCCTCCATTGGAGAGGAGAGGGGACCTGCCCTCCGATCGCTGGAGCGTGCCCTCTGGGTGGGTCTCTCTCTCCTGGGAAGCTCTCTCTTTTCTGTTACTCTCCTTGGCAAACTTGGCCACCTCGACATCCCTGAGTTTTCAGCCATGTCAGCTCGACTTGGGGAGACTGGCAGGCTTTGTTTAGGTGCTTCCTTCCTGCACTGTTCCTTCTCTGGAGCACACTGGAGCCCCCTCAGGGCTCACTCCGTTTGCTTCTCTTCTCTCAGGAATCACTCTCTTGTGCTACCTGTTGTCAGTGTCTGAAAAGCATATTTTCCTTTTTGTGGCTGTTGTTGTTTAAGGCAGGAGGGTGACTCTGGTCCCTGTTAGTCCATCCCAACCAGGAGTGTGTATCCTGGATTCTGGGCTGTTCTCACTCCTGTGTCTTTAGTAACTGATGCATCTTCTTCTCCAGGTTCATTGTGAATGCATCTTTTCTCTCTGCTCTGCAGCTGTTGCTCTCATGTTTCCCATCTTGTGTTCTTCTCTCCCTTATTTAGTTCTTCTCTTGCTTTCCTTTCACTCTTCTCAGCATTTGCACCAGGAGGCTGGGCTTCTTCAGACCTCACCATCCATGGGATCAGACCAGAACTTTCTTCTCAAGATGGACCGACTCTGCTGGCCGTGTGTTGGCTCTGACCTTCCCGTTGTCCACACTGTTTGCCTGCGTCTGTGGGTGCACAGAGCTCCACTGCTGCAGCTTCACCAGCAGACATGCTGTCTTCCTCCCTCTCTTTCTCCCTCCCTTCCTATCTATCAGCAATCATCTGTGTAGTTATCTATTCATCTATCACCTACTTTTCTACTTATCATCTATCATCTATTTATTATCTATCAATCTATCTATCTTTCCTCTATCTACCTGTCTTTCTATCTATTGTAGACCATTTGAAATAACAATGTAGGAATGACAAGGGTCAAAAATGGAGAGATAAGGAGATGGCAGATCATGAAGGATCTTGCATGGCATGTGAAGACTTGGATTTTATATAGAAGTGTCTGGAGAAAACGTTAAAGCTTTTTAACATTGAAGTAATAGGACCAGATTCAGTTTCATGAAGACCCCTCTGGATGCAGTGTGGAGAGTGGATTTTGTCGGAACAACACCGCAGGGAGGACGATGGGGAGTCTTGGTTTATTTCAGGTGAGGAATAAAGATGAACTAAGAGTGGTCCTGGAAACGGAGAGAAATCAGGAAGTATCCAAAGATGGACCCGGCGGAACTAGGGGCTGATTGGATTTGGAGGGAGACAGAGAGACGTATGAAAGATGACCCTTGTGTCTCCAGCTCCCACGGCTGTTAGAGGACCTGAATGTGGAGGGGGGGACACCCAAGTGAGAACATATTTGGACATTTGGACGTTTACACGATGATGAGCTTGACTTTGGATCTATTGAACTTGAACTCTTTGCTACATATAATGGGAGTTGTTTGGAAGCTAACTTAGTACAGGCTTTGCAGCTCAGTAGAGACATTTGGGAGAGAAGTGGGAGCCTTCAGTTCATGAATGGTGGGTCTAGATGATGGTGGGGACCCTGGAGTGGAGGTGAGTCACCCCGATGGGACAGAAATGCACGGGCAGCTCCCTCGGAAGTACTTTCCACATCTACACTCCAGTATCGTCTATCTCCAAAGACTTACAAAAACAAGATTTCTGTCATTGTCTCTCTTTGGCATTCCACCCGACACCTAGGAGAAAATTTAACAAGGGACTAAACAGATTCCACATTTATACTTGCAACTTTCACACCCACATTTTCTATCAGCTAAGGAGAAAGAAGTCTGTACAAACCACAGCCCTGCATGAGGCTGCACGAGGCTTTAAAACCGCATGTAGGGAAACTGCTCCCCTGGTGGACAGGGCTGCGTCAAACACTGGGCCCTCCGTGACGTTTTGGAATGTTTTTACTTCTGACCCCATGACACCAAATTTCTTCGTTACACAGAATGTCCTGTGATTTCCCAACACAGTAGGTTTTTGAGTTTCTTGACCTATGTTCTCATACTGGCCTGTCTTTCCCTATTGGCCGGGCTTAATCTTATGCATTGTTTTCTTAGTTACCAATTCATGTCAAGGTGGACTTTTTAGAACTTTGCCCAGTTTCTCAGTGCAGTGCTAGAATATGACCTTTGACTTCAGACAGGCCTTGTTTGGAGGCCAGCTCTGTGTTCACAGGCAAACTCTTGAAATTCTCTGAGATGGAGCTTCTGCTAAAACCTGAGGGTGATAATCGGTTGCCATGGCTCCGTTGCAAGGACTAAAGTTTACACACACGTGAAGTGCTCAGTCCTCATGCTTTACACTGCCACGTGTGCTCCGAGCTTTCTGAGTGACCTGTCCAGGCCTCACCAGCACTTGGTGAGAACTTGCGCTTTGCAGAGGCCCCTCGGGGCGGGGAAGGGGGAAGGGCACATTCAAAATGAAAAAACACGACTGGCATCCTCAGGGGATTCGCCCTAGAGTTTAGTCATCATTCCGTACTTTGCGCTTGCTGTGGTACCCACGCCCTTCCTCCATCCAGGGGAAATATTGTTAAAGTTTTTTCCAATCTTCTCGGGGCTCTGGGAGACTTCTGGTCTGTGGGGACGGGCTTCCTCTCTCCATGTTGCCATCTGGAGTTCTTTGTTCAGGTCTTGGTCAGGAAAAAACCAACACACGAACTTAGGAAAACAACGTTTGGCAGGAACTTGGCAACCAAGACACTCTTGTTGCCAGATTCCTTGTTCACAGCGTGGGTGGCTCAGATGGTACTTAATTAAATGCATTTTCCTCTAAATTCTCCACAGCGTGCTTATTTTTGTTGGTGGCTAATGACTGCACCATCTCTAAGGCAACCAAACTTCACAGCCCGCCGAAGAGGGAACTCGCCGTGAAAATACCACATTCCTTTGTTCGCGCCCAGCCCCACTCCTCACCATTCTCCAGTGAGGACGGACTTAGCTCTCGTTTTTCCCACTCAGTGCTTTGTCATTCAGCACTTTCCTCCCACTGGACACACCGACACACCTGCGTAGTAAAAACGATACCCGCTATTTGGGGGCCAAGTACAGCTCATGCACTGCACTCAGGACTTCAGATTCCTGATCTAATTTAATCTCCCCAACTCTTTGAGGTGGGTATTCATATTCCCATTTAGAAGATGGAGAAAACAAGGCTCAGAGAGGCTCAGTGCTTGGGTCATTCAGCTGGGAAGTGGTTAACGTGGAGAGTCGTCTAAAAGATCTGGTTGCCGCCAAAGCCCGTGATCATTCCCTCGCGCCCTGTGGACTTTATTAGGGAAAGGTTTTCAGACGGTCTCCACATAGCCCTCAACGGGCAATGCATCTCCAGAAAACGATTTATGCCTTTATTCAGGGCCACACCTCACTCCTGAGCTTTCTGTGTCCGGAACATTAGGAAGGTCATGTAGAGAGAGGGGGCAAGGCACTGCTGCCCGCCTCAGCGACTAGGTAGTGCCAGGTGAAAGAGTTAAATTCATTTTTCTCATGTTTTTGAACCACCACAGAAGTTTACTTATATAGGGACATAGTTTCTTAAGCACAGCATTTTATATATATATATATATATATATATATATATATATATATTTTTTTTTTTTTTTTTTTTTTTTTTTTTTTTTTTTGCGGTACCTCTCACGCGGGCCTCTCACTGTTGTGGCCTCTCCCGCTGAGGAGCACAGGCTCCGGACGTGCAGGCTCAGCAGCCATGGCTCACGGGCCCAGCCGCTCCGCAGCATGTGGGATCTTCCCGGACCAGGGCACGAACCCGTGGCCCCTGCATTGGCAGGCGGACTCTCAACCACTGCGCCGCCAGGGAAGCCCCCAAGCATTTTATATATTTAAAGACAAAGGTAAAAGTTGGCTGGCAGTTGTAAACTGGAGCAAGAACAGGAGAGGAATTGGTTGGTTGCTCTTAAAAATAACTCGTGGTTTCCTACCTCGTCTGTTTCCTTGTAGGCTTGTAGGCTGGCGGGAAGGAGCATGGGTGTTAGCAGAGGACTGTATGGCACAAACAGTGTTTTTAATGCATATTTACAGCTTTGTCTGCTATGTTACACATGGACAGATTTAACTAAATACCTTATTTGGCCTTCATTTAAAAGATATTTTTCTACGTCTGGAACTTGGCAACCATTTTCTTTCTGCGTTTTAAAGATGTTATTTCACCATCTTATGGATTCCTTTTTTTTTTTTTTTTTTTTTTTAAGTGAGTTGTAAGTACAAGTTTTGCTCCCTTGCATGTTGCTCTCACCCCTGGCTATTTTGAAGATTCTTTTTGGTTTTGGTTTTTGACATGTTGACCTGTGATGTTTTTAGCCCAATGTAACTCAGATGCATCTAAGTGTGTTTCTCTCCTTTTGTATTTATCCTGCTTCAATTTTGTAGAGCTTCTTAAATCTGTGGGTTCATGTTTGGACCATTTTGGGGAACTTCTTGGCCAATTCGTCTTCAAATATTGCTTCTGCTCCTTTTCTCTGTCCCTCCCCCTGGAACTCCAGTTACATGTATGTTACACCTTCCCACAGTGTCATGTGTTTCTTATGCTCTCATATATATTTTCCATCATTTTTTTCTCTTTGGTCAGTCTTTCTATGAACCTGTTTCCACTCATTCTCTCCACTGCTCTGCTGAGTTCCCTGCTGAGCACATCTCTGCATTCTTCACTGTGGTAATTATATATTTCATTTCTAGCATTTTATTTTTTATAGCTTTTTAAAAAATATCAGTTCTGTGTCTTTGCCACCTATTCTCTTAGCTATTAACCAGAGCTATTTAAACATTCTGCCGGATAACAGCAACACCTAGATCACCCAAGGGGCTGTTTCTATTGTCTACAAGTTTCTCCTAGTTTTCATTTATTTGGCCCTATTTACTAGCACTCCTGATAATTTATGATTGGATGCTAGATATTGTGGATAAAAATTGTATAGTCTCTGAATGATGTTATCTTTATTTTTCATGGGATTTACTTTCCTTCTAACAGGGAGTTCTATGGGCTCAGATCACCTTGGTCCCATCAGGGACTGAGACAGTCCAGGTTCCTGTGGACAGCACCATTCCTAGTCTCCCCTTGCCTCCGGGGCCCAGCCCTCAGAGGTCTCTCTTTTCTCTCTAGTACCATGAGTTTTATGGCAGCTCTGCTCAGTTTTGTGGCCTCTTAGCTGACATTCTCCTGTTGGTTCCTTGGACTCTGATTGTACACAGATTAGGAATTGGCAAAGGCTTGGAGGTGAAGCGCACCGCAGGATGCTGTGCTCACTTCCCTGTGGTTTCCATTTTTCCAAATTCTTGGCTTCTCCAGTGCTGTTGCCTTGGGAACCCAGGACTCTGATCTGACACCCTGTGAATGCACCGAGTCTCTGCTTTCTCCACTTAGGATATAGCGAATGCTTCAGTAGGAAAAGCAAGGAAGAACGTGGTGCTCTGCTGTGGTTTCCTCTTCTCTGAGCTCTTGGTCTCTCAAGTCCTGGCTGACTCAGTTGCTGTTCATTGTCTTTCAACAACTTGTTTTGCACTTTGTCCAGATTTTATGCTTGTTCTTAGCAAGATGGTTGGATTGACACAGGCTCCTCCACTAGAGCCAGAAGTGAAAGTCCTATAGCAAAAATTTTGAATTAGAAGTTTTATTTCTTTTCTCTGGTCTCTTTTAACCCACTCAGATAATGAAATACATGTTACCTGGGTCATTGCACTGAAATTAGAATGAGGAAATTGGGTTCCCAGAATCCACAGGAAAGTGTTCTGTGGTGATGGCTCTTCTCACCCCAATTCCCCATCTGCAATGTGGACAGATAATACTCTCTTGTCTATTTAATTGTCAAGGCTGCTGAAATTATTTAAAGGAAGTAGAGGGAATTTTTTCTGAAAAAAGATTTTCTTGGTAATCTGCCTCACTCTAAGTTAGTCCTGTGTGGGAACAGAGAACTGAATTCCTAAGTAAGATCCTGCTGCAACAACTAACAGCAATCCTTCTGTGTCGTGCCTTTGTTCACCATCCATCCTCCCATCAAAGGAAACTGAAGAGGGGCGTGAGCAGATGTTAACTCCATGTGAAGCTGCAGTCAGAGCCCAACCTGTTAATATCCTGTAACATCCTTACGGGCCATGGTTTGCACAGTGTTGGGAGTGGATTTCGATGTTTTCTAAGAGGAAAGAGAAATGCATTTTGTTCCCAGAGGAGACTCTGACCTACATCATGTGTGTCCATTCAGCCACCAGCAGGAGTTAGGAGAGTAGGTCTGTGCCTGTTGGCTTGAGCACAGCTGAGCACACACACAGGTGAGTGGTCAGTGTGTACAGTCCTGGTCATCTTAGTAAGCCAAAACTGAGTCAACATTTTTCTAGGTTAACCTAATTTAAAAATAACACTTTCATCTCTTATTAATAAGCTAGATATTATCCAGTGTTTTGCTGTGGGCTCAGGACCTCAGAATAAATCATGCTTTGATGATAGGCTGCTTCAAGTCCTCTGACTCATTCGGGATGGGCTGGCACAGAGCTGTGGTCTGTCCCGGGTCTCGGCTGGGGCAGGGCTCATCGAATCCTCAGTCTTGTTTATATCGCGCAGGGGGAGCTACAGAAATTCTTGTATTCCATCTGGCAAGACGCACCCTGTGGCTGGAGCAGGGGAGGGAAAAACCATTTTAAAATATTTTTTCTTTCTTCTAGTCCCACTAGGAGATTTTGTCCCATTGTTAATCCAAGTCATCAACTAGAAGGAAAGCCAGGACGTCCTGGAGATTAACCCAGGGCGGCCATGCAGTGGGGGCCTCCTCTCATCGTAAAATCTCTGCAGCTTGAGGATCAGGCCTTCTCTCTTTGATGCATTGTTTTGCATTTCAAGAGACTCTCAGAGGACCCGAAGTACTGTCATTTTGTTTTGAAATTGCATAGGTAAGAAGCAAAGAGCAGGAAGCAGCCCCTACAGAGGCCCAGCTCGGCCTCAGGGAAGCAAGGATGCTGGGAAGGATGTGAGGCCTCCAGGGACCGGTCCCCCCGTCATCCGCTCAGCGGCAGGGCCAGCAGTTCCTGGACTAGGACTTGCACACACGCCAGACGCTGCCCTGGGCCTCCCTCTCTGCTGACGCACAGCACCCTGTTCCTAAGTCAGTCTTTACACACCTGCTGGGAGCCAGTGAGGGTTCTCCATCCGGGGGATGCGCAAGCGTACACAGCAGAGCTGTCTTCCTTCTGCATCATGTTTCTGCCCCCGATATCCGTGCATCTGTGGACCCTGCCCACCACCTGCTCCATGCTTCTCTGCTGTGCGGGTCCTTGTCCACACGCAGCACAAACAGTCCAGTCCATCACTGTACTGAGAACTCTTGTGAGCAGACCTCTTATTCCAGGCTTTCTTCTGGGTCACCTTTGGGCCAGTCAGCGTGGCCAGGGCAGCAAGGTGGTCTGTGTGTCATAGTCTACACAGGAGATGACTCTCGCCAGGAGGCCCTGAGTGTGGCAGGTGCAGGTGTCCTTCAGAAAGAGGTTGTCTACACGTTCTGTGGCTGGTCCAGGGTGATGAGTCTGCCCGTCCAGGGGCTGTGGAGCCATACTCGTGTTGCTAGATGGAACCATTCAACTCACTTCTCTGAGCCTCACAATGAAATGAAACATCTTGTCCAAGTCTGGACGGTCCTCTCGTGCCAGCAGCATGGGCTAGAGCGGTCCGGGGACTCTGCTGGCCCAGAAGAGGAGGCGGGGAGCCGTTGGGCCCCAGCGTGGACAGAAGTCAGGATGGTCTTCCCGTGGGGACAAGTGAATGCATCCGGGTGACATGGAGGCGATGAGGTTGTGGGACAGGACAAGCGAAACACAGGGCACTGTGCAGGTTGGCGGTTCCTTGGAGCAGGCTGTGCTCTGCCGGCATTAGGGGCGGGGGAACCCTTCCTGGTGGGCGGTCCTGTGTGCTGCGGGACGTCTAGGATGCCCCCGGCCTCTGCTCACTAGACGCGGTAACACCCCTGCCCCCAGCCGCAAGTTGTGAGGACAAAACTGTCCCCTGAGGCCATGGTCACTCTCAGTTGAGACCCCCTGCATGGAGGGGGGCAGTCTGTGCGTCAGAAGCAAGAATTCTGTGCTTTGACGTTGTGCATCAATCAGATTCAACCCCAGACTCTTGTAAACATTCAACGAACAAACAGAAGGACGATTAGAAAGCCCCCATCCCTCCTCCTGCGTCAAGTTCACCGTGATTCTCCACGTCGGTCTTGAATAAATGTTGTCAGCTTAGATGGGACGGACAACTAATGCCTTGCTCTTTGGGGGACAGTTTCCCACCCATGCTTTTAAATTTGTCTGATCTCTTTCAGGCAAATCTTGTGTATTTGCCAGTAAACCGTGTGCACCTGGTGAATTAGTGGTGGCACACTTAAGGCCCTGACAATATTGTCTAACACGTCTGGGAACCTCTGGTCAATGGGATTTCAGGAAAACGTTAAACAGATTCCTCCTGTTTTACTGACCAAAGTGAAACAAAATTAGGAAGAAAATCTGCTAGGAGAAATCTCTGTAGCTCAAGAAGCTGCTGTGACCCGACTGAGCATGAAGAAACCCCGTCACCACGTGGGCCCTGGAAGATCTGAGTTGGAAGCAAACCCGGGAAAATAGATTCTGGACTCCTGACGGGGGCAGAGGCTGAGGCAGGAGGGGGCCGGGTGAGGAGGGACCCTGAGCCCTGGGGACGGAGGGGAGGCCTCCAAGCGGCTGGGTATGGGTGAGGGAGCCTGGAACAGAGGTTGCTACAGGCCAGGCCCTCCCCCTCCCCCGCCCCGAGAGCCAGGGGAGACGGGAGTCTCCTTTCCTCAACCGACCGCTGCCCTGAATTTGCACAGCGAGACCCAGAGGCTCGCCCGCAGCCTGAGAGCAGCTGGGTGCGGCCCCCTCCTCGTCCTCAGCGCCTTGCGCAGAGCCTGACCCCGAGGGCGCGGCGGAGGTGCCGGGCTGAACCAAGAGGCCTTGGGTCCCAGCAGGAGCCCCGTGCCCTCCTCCCCCAGTACACACCCTCCCCGCCCTGCAGTCCAGCCAAAGCAGCGACACGACGGACCGCTTTTCCCATTAGACGTGATTTATTGATCTCAGCGCAGCCTTTGATCTGATCGCGACGTGAGAGGAGAGAGAGGAGGGTGCATGGGGCCGGGCAGCAGGGGGACGCCAGGGACAGGCTGGGGCGGGGGGATTGGAGGCCGAGGTCGAAGACAGCCCGCTCGTGGGCCGGGGCGACGCGGGGAGCTGGACTCGCCACTGGACAGCAGAGCTTCTCGTGGGCTCGTTGAAAACTCTGAACCTCTGTATTCGGCGCTTTGGGGCATCTCGCCGTCTCCAGGTCGGGACGCTCTTCCAGGCCGCCCTCTGGTGACCTTGAGTGGTGGCCCCTCTCGGTGGGTCCGCTGTCCTGGCGGGGAAGCCCAGGAGCTGACGGCTCCGGGCAGTGTTGCTTTTGTTTGATTAACAGAGACTTGGACCTTGCTGTTCTTAACTGCCTCTGCCTCAGAGGCTTCAAAGGCCCTTTGGAAACACTGCCGGCTGATTAGCTGATGATGCTAAAGGGTGACTGTCTCCTGGTGCCCGAAACCTGTCCCCTGAGATGCAAACATGCCACACAGGGGCTTGAATTGTCAAGGAAGTTGAAAAGTGTACAAATCACTTGTTGGGCAAGGCTCCCTGTCGACAAGCACAGAGGAACCCGCAGGCTGCAGGGGCACATCTGTCGCCCAGGGCTGGGGCCCGACGGGGATGAGTGATGGGCGTCTGGTCGCTCGTGGGTGCAGAGACGGGGCTCGGGCATCTCTGCTGTGTTCATGGAAAGCACTTAAAAATCCTTGAATTGGGGCTTCAATTCAAGATAGATGAGGCAGTTTTCAAATGCATGCTTGGTTCCCTATATTTTTCTATTTGCTCATGATTTATGAATGGACCCTCCTTTCCTTCAGACAAGAGCATCTCTTGAGCTCCAAACTTGTGTCAGAATCCTCCGAGCAGGGGCTTGCAGCCAGGATTGGAAGCAAGTGAGAGATAATTACAGAGCAGCATCAAAGGTGCGGTGACAGGGGATGCTGTAAATTACACCCTGGCCCTTAGCGGGGACGGTGGGGTGGGGAGTGAGGAGGGCTTCCTGCAGAGACGTCAAGGAACAGAAGGATGGGAGTGGGCACGAGCGTATGACCGTGTCAGGGTCCTGGACTCGCGGTCACCTGGGCCCGTTCACCTGCACTCAGGCAGCTACGCTCCTCCAACCGCCAGCACAGCAGACGGTGTCCTCCGTCTGGTCTACAGGACACATCCTTCCCCTTGCCCTATTTTTGACGATAAGATTATCCAGCATTGATATCAACTGTCTTCAACATCAGCTGTTACCTGGTTTGGTCCCTGGCATCTGGTTAACTGTCTGCATTTGTACAATAAACCGATTGGCTTAAGGTCTTACAGTTGACAGTGTAGGGATTTAGACAGAAGTTGAATGGATTCACCTTGAACTACCAGCAGAAGAAAGGATTTGGTAATTTAAGTTAAGAAAAAATACAGGCATTTGCTTATGACTTTTAAAGAGAGCTAATTGTCTTAAGACCCCGTTAAGTATCCATTCACTTTCAAAAGAATAAAAATATTATTTTGTACATTTTCCTAAATAGCTAGACATAAGTATCAAAGTCTAGTTCTATTATTTAAAGTTCAAACGGAAATTATTGTTAAAAGTCTATAAATAAGATTTTTACCAAATCACATCAAATAGTGTAAAAGTTAGGGTCATTTTAACCTTTTTTAAAATTAATTAATTAATTTATTTTTGCTGTGTTGGGTCTTCATTTCTTGCGAGATGCTTTCTCTAGTTGCGGCGAGCGGGGTCCACTCTTCATCGCGGTGCGCGGGCCTCTCACTGTCGCGGTCTCTCTTGTTGCAGAGCACAGGCTCCAGACACGCAGGCTCAGTAGTTGTGGCTCACGGGCCCAGTTGCTCTGCGGCATGTGGGATCTTCCCAGATCAGGGCTCGAACCCGTGTCTCCTGCATTGGCAGGCAGATTCTCAACCACTGCGCCACCAGGGAAGCCCCATTTTCACCTTTTTATTGCGTTACTAGTATCAACAGAATGGCTCAGATAAAGGTGTTGAGTTGGTTGATGTAAACATTCCAAGGACGTGAACCCCTCTGAGAATCGGATGAAAGATACAGACTTCTCAGAAAAATGCGAATGCACAGACAGCTCAGCAGACTGTTTTAAAGAGTGTCTGACCCATGAGATGTCTGATCTCAGATGCTCTGATGCTCTAGCTTGCGCGTGGGCACCGGCGTGCGTTCTTCCGACCGAATGTGCGAGCTTCCTGGGGTCCGGCGGGTCCTCACAGTTCTGACACCCTCTGCCCTGTGAGAGCATCACAGCCTGCAGGGTATGGGCTCGGCCGCACAGGACGGCCCCAACCCAGACGCCGGTCACAAGCCCAGGTCGTCACCTGTGCTCCTGACCAGCTGGCTGTAGATCAGGGGCTCCCCGGACCCCCCACCTCGGGTTCAGCCAGTTTGTTAGAGCAGCTCACAGAGCTCAGAGAAACATGCTATTAACTAGATCACCCGTTTATTATAAAGGATGTATCTCAGGAAGTAGGAGAGGTATGGGGAAGGGAGGGGGCAAGCTTCCCTGCTCTGCCCAGGTACCGCTGTCCCCAGGTGACCTCAAGTTCCCCAACCCGGGAGCTCTCCAGACCTGTCCTTTTGGGGTTTATGGAGGCTTCCTTAGATGGGCACGATTGATTAGATCACTGGCCATTGGCGACTGATTCAACCTCCGGCCCCTCCCCTGTCCCCGGGGTCAGCAGGTGAGACTGAAACTTCTATCGCTCTAATGATGGTGGGTTCTCCTGGCCACCGGCCCCCTCCTCAGATGCTTCCAAAGTCACCTCTTTAACAAGACAAAAGGCACCGTCACCAACTCAACACTCAGGAAATTCAGGTTTAGGAGCTCTGTTCCAGAATCAGGATGAAAACCAAGTATGTATTTCTTATTGTAAATCCAAGTATCATGATATGAAAAAGTATATGTGGAATATTTGTGTATGGAGGGGTGTATATATCTATTTCCAAAGTGTATTTCAGGTTTCCCCATACTCTTATAATCAATATGGGTTAAAAGTTCCCATGCCTTCTCAAGTATACATGAAGCATCTGTCTGTGGTCCACAGCTTTCTTTCTCTTCTTCTTAAGGTGAAGTTCCAACACATGTGGGCAGAAGGAAATGTCAGATTGTGACCCACGGCTTGGCAGGCCGGCAAGTCCCTGGGATCAGACTTGTGTCTGCGGGACGTCCTCCCTCAGAAAGTAGGGGGAGTAGGACGGGGCCATGAATGCAGAAGCAAGAAACAGACGCAGGCTGTGCTTCCCACTGTTTCTCTGGTGCACAGGACGGATCGCTGGGAACAAGCTAAGGGTGCCCCCGAGGCTGGAGCTGGAGGGACCTCAGCCGTCTGGGAGCCGTGACCACCTGGGTTTCCCAGTGCCTCCGTGGAAGCCCAGGCTGCACCGTTCCTGCCTGGGGATGATGTGGAAGATTCCGAAATGTTGCTTCCTATCCTCAGGCACCGGTCTGTGCCCGTCTCTCAACTAATCCTCTGGAAGTGCTGAGTTTCCAGGCCAGAAGTGGAATGTTGGAGACTGGGCCCTGCACCAACCTGGGCTGCCCTCCCGTCCTCTGGAGCTGGATGGACACATGGCCCGGCCCCTCCTGCCTCGCGCATGCCAGGCTGGCACTGTCCCCGCGTGAGGCCCGTCGCTCTGGCGGCTTATCCCCATCTCGGCAGTGCACACCGCGGTCTGAGCAGCTCGGGGTGCTCCCTGGCTTCATTTGTTCATACCCCGCCTACTGCAGAACCGATCAAGGTCCCGTAATAAAGGCACAGATGCAGTAAGGAGAAACCTTGCTAGCGTGGATTACGAGCCGAAAGTCAAACTGTGAGATGGGAGGGATTTCTCCTCATGGACAGACAGACAGGCTCACATCCCAGCTGACAGGTCTGTGGCTCGTGGGCCCCTGAGCCTGAGGCAGGCGGCAAGATGCTAAGGGAAATCAGAGCTCTTTCATCCTGAACTTACACCTGCTTTCTCCTCCGGGGAGGTGACCGTAAACCCAAAGGGGCAGGACTGGTAGGACCCCATTGAGAGGCTTCCAAACCCGAATAACAAGTGACGTATTGCCAGTGACAGTAACTGAGTTATTTTTGGCGTGGAATTTGATGGCGTTTTGTGTATGAAGAAATGTGGGCTGAATTATAGGACATTGGGATGGATTTATGGCTGCGGGGTAGCCTGAGGTATGAGAACGTGAAGCTACAGGCTGGGGTTCTGGACGCAGAGGGACCCGGAGCCCCGAGCGCTGGGCACTAGCCTCGAAGGGTCCCCACTCAGCTCTGCACTGTTTCTGGTTCCCGGACACCCAGCCCCCTACCCTGGCTCCCTTGGCTGGTCCACCCCGTCCCCGAGGGCTTGGCGTTGCTCTGGTTTCTGCCTTGTTCGGACTCTGGGACAGCCTCTGACCTTTCCGACCTCGGTTTCAGCCCCCGTGGGTGAGGGGCTTTTACTAGACAAGTCACTGCCTTCCCTCTGTTCTGCTTGCCCATTTCAGGAGCGATGCTCCCCCAACTCTTCCTCGTGTCTTGGCTCTGTCCGTCCGGTTCATCCCCTCCTCGTTCCCGGGCCGACGATCTGCTGTGGGGTTTCTGCTGTGCCTTCCAGGAACCAGTCCCCAAGCAAGAGGAATGAAGACTGAGCCTCCTTAATCCCCAGGTGACATGCACGTCTGAAGCCCATTCACCCGAACACTTTCTGAACACATGGTTCTTCTTCCTTCATTTTGGAAAATTATCTTAAACTTTATTAAATTCTTAACTCTTAAGAGCATACAATGAGCTTGTTTGAGTGTAAAACCTTAATGAGGCCTCTGAGGGGCTGGGGAGGGGGTATTTCTCTTTTTGCCCGGGCACTGTGGAAACCCCAGGACTGATGAAGTCTCTCAAATGCAAACATTTCTCCACCTGTTTTGCCCAAAGTTGAATTTTTCCGAAGTTTGGCCCTGAACACAGAGACCCTAAAAGCGGAGGCGACCCAGCAAAATAAAAGTGTCGCATCCCAGGTTTGACTTCATAACAGGCTCTCTATCTTACAGTGAATGCCCGACACTCACTTTTCTTCAAGTTGTTCTTTTCAGCTAAACAGGGGACATCAGCACAGGGGGATGATTGCGCCTCCTCATTTTAACCATTTATTTCCATTTTTTCGCCTGAGGCTCAGCATTTCCAGTGCGTAGAGCACATGACAGATGCTGCTTCACTTTTCCTTTGCTCTTGGCCATTCTTTGCTAATATCCAAGGGCCTCTGGCAACAGACGTCCTCCAGGGGAGGAAAATGATGACCCTGGTGTCTTCAGAATAACAAGGATTTATCACGGTCAACACTGGAAAAGCCAGCAGCTTCACAGCCACCCCTCCAAACTAACTTCACTTGCTGAGCACAGAGAGAGCAAGTGTGTTCAGTGAAGGCAGTGACACTGACATTTACCTGGAACCTGTTACCTACGCTGTATTCCTCCCCACATCCTCGCTAGAGGAACCACAAGAAGTGACGGGGAGGAAGAGACCCAGGTACTTACCTTTCTAGCCTCCCTTGTGACCAGGGATGACATACTGGTTGCAGTGACAGATGATAAGCCCAAAGCTGCTGTGGATCTCTAGGAATGCTGCTTCTTTCCTGATAAAAGGGGGCAGATGTGGCTGATGTGGTCTTTTGGTCCTGGCTTGAATGTGAATGTGACGGTTGGAGCTGCAGCAACTGTCTTGCAACCATGAGGGAGAGGGTAAAAGAGGTGCAGAGATGTGAGTCCTGGCAATACTCAGCGACTGTACCAACACTAGCAGCTGCTTACATTGAAACTTATGAAGTTGAAAATTGAGCCCTTCTTTTAAAGCTACTATGGTTCAGGTTTCTGTGCAGCTAAGCTGAGAACTGAGAACCTCTCAAATATTTTTATTACAAGTGAATTGAATCAAGGCCCACTCTCTGCTCTTCCTCCTATTGCAGACACAAACACATACTTCTATCCATTTGTTTTAAACAGTATTTCTGGAAATCTGTGTATCTGTCGAAGCCCACCCAGGTTCACATGGGTCAGAACGTGCTTGGTTGGAGGATTGGTGGGGTCGCCGCCCTCAGAGCCTGCAGAGGAGCTGGTGCTGCAGCCGAGAGTGGCCAGGGCTGGCAAGGAAGGCCGGTTATGGAGGGGCTGGTGTGCAGGAAAAGGCTCAGCTCGGGGCCTGCCCCGTGCTTCCTGCTCAGCCTCGCCCTCCTCGCACCCTGCCCGCTCTTGTGCGGATTAGCGTGAGGGCTGCCCATTTAACCGTCAGAGTCTGACATGGTCAGACTTGAAAATCATGACTTTTTCCTTGTTCCAGACATGAACAAATCAACCTTGATCCTCCACTGCCACTCCCTCGCTAATAAATTAGCAGAGTTTACATAACCCACAGTCGGCAGTTTACGCTGGGCGCCAGTCAACCCGATTACGTGGCTCACACCCCTCCAGGTGGAATTTTCCTTCTGTTTGTTAGTGTGTGAAGGCAGAAGCTGTGACTGTTTCTTCTGCACGACATTTTCAGCAGTGAGCTGGTGGTAAACCTTGCTTTGAAAGGGCTGTCGCGGGGCCAGCATCCTCCTCAAATTATCCCATTTAATTGTTGTAAGATTCCCTGGGGGTGGGTCCTACACCCCCAGTCTTTTTTTACAAAGACTAACCACCCTTTCCACCAAAATGGTGGTTCTCAAACTCTGGTGTGGGTCAGAATTACCCACACCAGATAGATGAGAAAAAAAAGGGCTGCAAAGTGCTGGAGTTCGGGGTCTGTGCCCTGAACGGTGTCTGTGTGGCAGTATCTCCAGAGAGAGGTGGACCATAGTCCAGACCCCACTCGTCTGGGGTTTTGAGAGGTTCTGGCTCAGGTCAGGAACACGTGGTCACTGATGGAGGCACTTGGCTTTAGGATGGTGGAACCACTGAATTTTCAACATGGTGGCTGGGAGGCAAAGGGTCATGACCTGCAGGATTCATTTTTTCCAGTTTTCTCCACTGGAAAGAGAAGAGTGTGATCCATCCAGTGTAAGCAGCCACCGCGGTCCAGCTCTCCTGGCTCCCGTCAGCACAGGTGGTACCAGGGGCTGAGTTTGCTGTGGTGTCTGTTTTCCCCCCAACACCACTCCTGGTCCCGGTGGCTGAGGTTCTCATGGCTTCCTGGTAGCTGGGCCCCTTTCACTGTTGCTCTGATGGCACCAAAGCAGTGGTGGGCGAAGCGCTGGCTTTGGCCGTGCTTCTCCACACGCCCTGTGAAAAGCAAGTGCGCAGCAGTGTGATGGTGTCTCGTCTTGACCCTGGAGGACAGGCCCTGGGCACGTCTGGGAGAGGGATTGGGGCCCCGCCAGGCTCTCCCGGGTGCCCGTCAGCCCCAGGAGAGGCCTTGGGCGGGGGCCCCCACTGGACTGGTCCCGGTTCGCAGGACAGCGTCATTGCCTGCCAGAAAGAGGGGCAGAAAATCGTGCTTATCTAGACTTGACCCAGTGACAGATACTTTCTCCAAAATGCAGGAAATGAGCCTGTTTCTTTAAGGAAGAAAACTAAAGGTATTTATTTGCCAATGATAAACTGAGTTTTGAAGTGAAAACTAGAATTTTGGAAAACTTTTATTCACCACTCTAAGCTTTGCAGCTACCCCAAACTTCAAGATTTTTCTAATAAGATCAGAGATAATATTAATTTGAACCCAAAACCACACTATTGCAAAAGGTTGAATGCAAAGCTGATATGAGTCCAACAACTTCCTATTAAGCTGGACATGAAAGAGATTTGCAACAATGAAAATAGTCCCCCTTTTCTTTTCTGAGAAAATTTTCTTATTAAAAAACTTTTTTGAATTTAATTTTTTTTTGAAAACATAGTTTTTCCTGATAAGGATATGTACATTAGCATGTAATAAATTTACTATCTTATTTTAAATGAATGAGTTAATAAATATTTAAAAACCTATCTATCTATCTAGACACATGTATATACACATATTTATATACGTATATATTTATAAAAGCTATTTAGGGGACCCTTAATAATTTGTAAGTGTGTAAAGGAGTCCTGAGTCCAAGAAGTTTTTTTTTTTGTTTTGTTTTTGTTTTTGTTTTTTTTTTGCGGTACGCGGGCCTCTCACTGTTGTGGCCTCTCCTGTTGCGGCCTCTCCTGTTGCGGAGCACAGGCTCCGGACGCGCAGGCTTAGCGACCATGGCTCACGGTCCCAGCCTCACGGGTCCAGCCGCTCCGTGGCATGTGGGATCCTCCCAGACCGGGGCACGAACCTGCGCCCCCTGCATCGGCAGGTGGACTCTCAACCACTGCACCACCAGGGAAGCCCCCAAGAAGTTTGAGAATGATGGTCGAGGAGATTGGTAGAGGACTCTTGGGGGCCTCCTAGTTCTCTTTCTTCCTCTGGTGGCTGGGAAGAGGGGTGGCTGGACACTAAAATATGATTTCCACTTTGTCATCCGGGTGGAGTTTGCTATTCCTATGGGCCCGAGTATTACAGCTGCCATTTCCTCCAAATTCTCTCCATAACATTTGGCTGAAACTGGCTCAGCCAAGAACACACACACACACACGTGGGCCTGGGTCCCTCTATCTCTGAGCCGATGTGGTGGCTGCACCCCAGCATGGCCCGGGGCAGAGTTACTTCTCTTGGGGAACTTCACACCCACCAGTGGAGCTGGTGGAGTCCACACACCCGCCCTCAGGGTTTACTGGTAGGGGATGCTGGTTTGGAACGTCTGGCACCTTTGGTGCCTTTGGTTCTCCATCAGTAAGATGGGGTGAGAGCCTGTGGCCAGCTCTTCCCCACGCCGTCTGGTGATGTCACATTGGCAGCTGGAGTTGGCCATAACTGGAGTATTTCCATCAGAGAAACTGGCAAATGCTATGGATCAGGGGTTGTGGGTTTCCACAGAACCAGTGATTACATACTTAGCTGCACATCTCTGCTTTACTCCTCATCACCTTGCAGAGAAATCAAAATAAAGCAATTCTAATAGTGCCTGGCCGTAAGTGCCCAGTGGAACCTAGGTGCTGTTATCACTGTTACCATGTTTCCGATGCACAGGTAATTCTGACCCACACCAGAGTTTGAGAACCACCATTTTGGTGGAAAGGGTGGTTAGTCTTTGTAAAAAAACACAGGATTCCTCCTTGCCTGGGGCGTCCTCATCAGCCTCCTTCACAGCCTGGACCTGCAGGATTGGGGCAATCACGCACAGGTGGGGCTGGAGCATCTGCACCCAGCTCACTTTCCTTATTTGGGGGTGGGAGGTTGCCAGCCCCACGCAGGAAAGACTTACGGCCTGACGTGCAGACTGAAAAGTGCCTCCTTTCTTCTTTCAGCTGAGGGGTGGGTTTGGCTAAAGAAGGGCTTCTTTATGGGTGGGTGGGTGGCAGATAAGGGGAGGGCTTTGTAGAGGGAGGAGGAACTCAAGGGAAAGGGTCACAGATGCCCCCTGTGGACCAGCCTTGTCCACTCCACCCCTGCTGACACACTCATGCAAGACCCCAAGAGGACCGAGCCCTCCCCAGGTCCGTCTCAGCTGTAGGACGACGTAGGGGTCTCCCAGGCACCATCCAGAAATATCTCAGAGGACCTTCCCACTACCTGTTCTGGAGGCAACTCCAATACCCTCAGAACTGCAGCTTTAAAAGGCTTGCCTTGAAATCAACCCAGGTACTTTCTTTCCATTTTGCTTCTTGAATCAAAGAATTGGTCTCTAGAAAAATGTTTCAGTTGCTGAACTTTGTGTATATTAACAATTTTGTGTTACACTAAACCATTAACAGAGCTTTGTTTTGTTTTCAGTGCAAAGTGAGCATTTCTGGGGTCCACACTTCAACATAGTTTCTCAAAGGTCTGAGGATGTCCTTTAGGCTGACAGAGTCCCAGAGGCAAGGTGCTCCAGACACCCCGGGTTTATCTAGGTCAGAGCTTTGCCTCCAAGCACGAAAGCTCCTATCTCATCCATCAGGCTTTCCTAGGAACCAGTGCAAACGTTTCTCTAAGTCGTTTATTGCCAAGGTTTAGACACTAGTTTACTTTTACTCATGAGTGATCTTAGGCAGATTTGATTTAAAGCCTTTTGATTCTGTTAAATCCAATTTCATTTAGGAAGAAGGAGAAAGAGGTGGGGGAGGGAGGGAGGAGGGAGAGAAAAAGAAGAATGAGGCATGCTATTTTAAAATAGTGCTTATTTAATTATGCTTTTCAGATTAATTTTTCCATTAAATGAGGAAGCACGACATTGATTTGGTTTGTGTGTGTACCGTTACTAATTGAAGTGGATACTTGTCAAGTTATTACAAGGTGAAATGTCTCTCACTAAACATATTAATCATGGATTGGAGAGGATATTTTTACGCCCTGTGCTTATTAGAAGGATGGGCGCCATCATAGTTAAATCATACACACTTAAATTGCTTTGCTCAAGTCAAAGCAGCAGGCTTACATATTCTGTATGTTTTCCCCATGTTTATTTTTGTAAAAACAACACATGGATTTTTAATCTGCTTCATGTTTCTAAACGTTACATTGAATCATTTAAAATAAATCTCAAATGGGCTTTCTTCCCAGTCAAGGTGGAAACAGAGAGTGATGAATTGTTGTTAACTCCACTTCCCTGTCTTCGTGTTTATCTCTGAACCAGAAAAGAGAGATGTGTACCTAATTTTCCAAGCATTAAATGAGTTTCTTCAATTTTATCTAAGTCAATTCAAGAGAAGAAAATGTTTCTACAGCTGTAGAAGATTCTGATATTAAAATCATCCTCACTTCGGTGGCTGCTGTGACTGTAGGACCTTAATCATCTTGCAGTCATCCACCTGGGACTTTTTAAAATAACCCAAACGCCCAACTACATTTTCCACCATTATTCCTTGGTGCTAAGCTGTCTTACATTTGGACCCCGGTGAGCCCCTGACATCATCTTTCCAGTATAACTGCTTTTCCTTCACAGCAATTAAAGACATTGATGTTAGAACCGAGTAGTTGAAGGAGGTTCAAGAAAAGGATCTGGAAGTAAGACACGACAGGCTTGCACTATTGGTGAACTTGCTTGAAGATCCACACGACCGTGTCATGTTCTATTAAGAATAAGAATTCCCACCACGATGATCAATTTCAGCTTTGACGTGGCCCAAGCCAAAACTGTCTTTGAACACATTGATCAAACAAATGTTTTGGTGTTTGTATTAAAAGTTAGTTTTTTGTGTGTCCTTGGCCACCTGGTAGGGCTCGGCCCTCCTGCTTTGCTCCAGCATCTTCGGGTGGCAGGGGGCTCGGCAGCCTGGGGATGGTCCCCCCAAGGCCGTGTGCGTCCTGACTCCCGAGCCCCCCACTCTCTCCTCCAGGGTTTCTTCTGCCCTGAGGTTGTCCGGGCGCCTAGCATGGTCCCTGCCTTCCTCTCCTCGGTTCCCCCGCGGTCTCAGCACTTCTCACGCAGGGACCTCCCTTCTCCTCAGGGACCGCTGCCTGCCTTGCTCTAAGCTGCCCTCTTGTCTGACTTGCTACAACCCTAGAGCAGACCCTTCACGGGCGCGTGTGTGTCCGTGGGGTGGGCGTGGCCTTTGTGGGAACTGGTGGGAAGCTGGGGCTCTCCTCTGAGGTCACCGTGCACACACACGTGTGGGGACAGACAGAGGGCTCCTGGTCCAGTCGAGGGTCCACGGACCCCAGGTCAGCAGTCCCTGCCGGGAATTTTCACTTGGGAGAGGCTCACGCCTGATGGGACGCGGGCTGCTGCTGTGTTCTTCCTGCTGCCCTGCCCTTAGGGCTTTTGAAATACTCACTGTTTTCTAAAGTGTTTGCCTCAGCTTTGTCTCTGCGATTACAGTGTAAGCTCCTTGAAGGAAGGGACAGGGGACTTAGATGACACGACAACCACTTTGACTAAACAAGGTACAGTACATGCAGTTGAACACCCATTGGCCAGGCAACATTTAAACGGGAAGCAGGGCGTGTTTGTTGCCTAAAATGACACACTTTCGGTACCAGGGCACATCTGATCCTGGATGAAGCTCGATGAGCGTGGTGGCATACTCTCTGTGATTTTAGGGAAGGGAGAGCTGGATTCCCACCCATCCCCCTCACGCCTGAAGGGGCCGACCTCCAGCCCTACCAAGATGAGGACCCAAAGGCAAGGAGGGGTTCGGCAGGTATGAGAGGGGACAGAAACAGAGGAAGGAGAGCAGGGGAAGTAGGGGACAGAGGAGGGCAGGGCAGGGGCCAGGGGCCAGCCGAGGGACCACACTGGTGCGTGGTCTCCGGATTCAGGCTCCTGAAAACTTCTTTGAGCAATTATCCATTCCTACCTTATCCATGGAGGTCATGAGACACCCCCCGTGCAGGCTGCGTGTCACCTGCTGTGGCCACTCACCTGTTAGGTCCCAGCCTCAGAACCAGGTAGATTTGCTTCTTGGTTTCCATTCGCCCTTACATTCTATTATTGCTCCTAATGCCAGTTCATATCTGCCTGGGTTTTATTTCACCATTCAGCACTGCTTTCGTGCAGCGGCCTGAGGCTAACTTCCTTAATCATCATCTGGTTGCTGTCTCTCTTTGGTGGGCGTGTCGCAATAACCTGGCCTTTGCTGCTTCTCCCGAAGAACCCCACCCTTATAAAGGCTCTGATAAGTTTCAGAAGGTCAGAGGATGAAAACCATCTTGGCATTTGATGCATATTTGCATACGCGTTTAATTTACTTGGGGGAAAAGAGCAGCTATTACCCAAGCAAATATAATAATTGGCCTAATTAGCGATAAAGCTGGAATCGGCATTTTAGGAGACTCAGAGTCAATATGTTGGGCAAATAATTGTTGCATAAGATGTTACTGTTGATGGTACCTACTTGAGCTGCTTTAATTAACTTCATTTTAATTATTAGACTCATGTTTGTTCCCTTCTGGGGCTTTGTATTTATAAGCATGTAGACAATGGCTCTTTATTAAGTATGTTGAGGGAGAGATACAACCGACAGCCAGGTGCCAGGTCCTGGATCCCAAAGTCTGGTCCTAAAGTGATGAGCTGAGCAGGGCTTGGCTCACCTTTTCTCTAAAAGGCCAAAGAGCAACTGCTTCGGGCTTTGTAAACCAGGCTCAGGGGAGGCTGGTCACAGAGGCTGCCTGACAGGGGCGGGGCTGTGCACCAATAAAACATTACAAAAACCGGCCAGTCGTCCAAGAGATTATAAGAACATTTCAGAAAATGGAAGTCAGTCCGTGGGGACCACGGGCTGGGCGGCTGTTTGATGTACAAGGCGGGGAACTTTGGGTCACAAACTGTTGATGTTTCCTTCGGATGCTTAGAGGCTTTTGCTTTTCTCCTCTTATTTCTCGAGTCTTAGTTCAAGAGCCAAGGTTGCTGAAGGAGGGAAGTTTCTGAAGATCCAAGTCTGTAGACTCGGCCGCAGGCCAGGCCGTGCCCCTGCCGGCTCCTGTCCGCACTTCCACGGCTGCTCTTGGGCTACAAAGGTGGGGGAGTAGTTGCTGCAGTGGCTTCGTGGACGGCCCATGAAGACCACATATTTACTTTCTGGCCCTTTACAGAAAGCGTCTGTGGGACCCTGCCGTACACAGGCAACTGCAGTCGTCTCTTGAAGGGAAATACGATGTGTGTGGTCAGCTGTGTATCATCACACACGCAACAAATACCTGTGTCACGAGTCTACTGTTCACAGATACGCCCGATAAATGTGTGAACACAAGTTATGAATTATTATGCCACCAAAGATAATCCGCATTGCCACCTGAATTCTGTGCAGCCGCCTTGCAGCGCACGATCCCCGCAGGAGGCTCCTGCTTCACCACTGGCGGCCGCGCTGCTGGGGGTCAAGCCCACCCGTCGTCAGAACAAAAAGGCCCCAGAAGGTGCAGGAGGAATGGCCGGAGGAGGGGTGAGGAGGCCACCTGGGGACAGATTCCACATGCACATCTCACAATAAGGACTTAAATGAGCTTTTCACTCAGAGCTTTAAAGTGCGGGTGTTTGCCCTGGTCCGGGAAGATCCCATATGCCACAGAGGGGTTGGGCCCATGAGCCATGGCCACTGAGCCTGCATGTCCGGAGCCTGTGCTCTGCAAAGGGGCGGGGCACAACAGTGAGAGGCCCGCGTACAGAAAAAAAAAAAAAGAGTATATAATAACAGATAACATTTATAGAATACCTTCCACGTGCTAGGTACTAGGGTACGTTCTTTTCAAATTATCTCATCTTATCCTTACTACAGTTTTATTAGGCAGGTACTACTATTGTTCCCATTTTACGGATGAGGAAACTGATGCTGACAGGTTACATAAGTTGCCGTAGGTCCCAGAGCCAGAAAGGGGAGAACCGGAGCCTGTGTGTGTCCACGGCAGAGCCCCTCCCCACATCCATCCCAGGAGAGGCTCCCCACCTCACCTGCTTCCTAGCAGTCACTAAACTCAGTGTTTGAGGCCCATTTTGTGGTCAGAACTGTAGCCGGGAATTAACAGACACAGGTCTTTTACCTACAAGGTTAGAGTCCAAGTGTGAAAAAAAAACAACAAAAAATCAACGTGAGTAGCAATCAGAGCTCAGAATGATGTGGGATAGACTCTAAAGGGAATGGAAATTTAGGGAAGGCAGAGAGCAACAAAGCAGGGGCAGTTAAAGAGAGAAGACTTCCCAGAAGAAGGGGACCCCACGGACTCTGAACAACAAGTAAGATGTTAACATCCCCATAGGATCCCCCAAAGTGTGGCCTGAGCGTGGGGAGCGAGGGAGGGCAGACGGTGAGCTGGAGAGCTGAGGCCACAGAGGTCAGCCCCAAAGGCCCCAGTAAAGAAGGCGGATTTTATCCCAAGTGTGTTTGGAAGCTATGGGCAGGTTTTAATAGTACGTAACTTGATCCTGTCAACATTTTAAGGTCACTTGGCTGGAGAATGGGGGTGTGGGGCAGAAAGAACAGTTAGGGGACGAGCCTTCCTGAGACACGCAGTGGGACCACTGCTCAGTGGGGCTCTGTGGGGTTGCAGGTCAGGCATTTGGAGTGAGACCAGGCAGCTCTGTGTGATGTCCCCTGTGTGCCAGCTCGAGGTCAGGCATAGGGTGGGCTTCTGAGAGGGAGACAACGGATGTCAGTGCAGCATTTGCGGGAGGTCGGTTACAACGATAGTCGTGCATGTGGTTAGAGCAGGATGGAAGCACAGCTGGAGGGGCTGATGGAGAGGAAACGGGTACCATCGTTGGACTGAAGTGTGGATCCCGACAAAGAATCAAGACCAAGGGCAAACCTGAGCAAGTGAGTTTAAGAGGAGATGGTGGTGGGGAGAGTGTGACATGGCTGAAGTTTCAGAAATGGGAGCTAAGTTTCAATGAAAGTGGTGAAAATTTTATATACATTTTTTTCATATACACAAAACCTTTTTCAGGACCCCAACTTCCCCTCCAGCTATGACCTTACGTGCCTTCCGTTTACCATCAAGCTTCAAATTGCTCTTCTTGATGACACCAGTGACCCACACAGAGTGACTTGAAAATGCAAATGTCATCATTTCACACCATCAAAGGATAATGAACTCCCTTGTTAGGAGGTCAACATATTTTCTAATTTCCCTTTAAATTTCTTCTTTGGCCCATGTATTACTTAGAAGTGTGTTATCTAGTTTCTAAATGTTTGAGGATTTTCCAGATATCTTTCTGCTAGAGATTTCTAACTTAATTCCATCGGGATCAGAGAACATAATTTGTACAACCGGAATGCTTTTAAATTTATTAAGGTTTGTTTTGTGACCCAGAATATGGCTGATCTTGGAAAGGGTACTGGAACAGGACATATATTCTGCTATCCTGGGTGGAATGTTCTGTCAATGTCAATTAGGTCAGTTTGGTTGATATTTTTTGGCTCAAGTCTTATATATTTTTGCTGATTTCCTGTCTATTTGTTTTACCAATTTTCGAAAAGAAGTTTTAGGAATCTCCAGCTGTAATTGTGAACTTATTTATTTTTCATTGCAGTTCTATCATTTTCACTCCCTATATTTGAAACCCTGTTATTAAGGGAATACACCTTTAGGATTGTTGGACCCCTTTATCACTGCAAAGTGACCTGATTGCTCTGGGGATGCCCTTTGCTTTGAAGGCTACTCTTGTCTGATATTAAAATCATCACCGCAGCTTCTTTGACTAGTGTGAGCACCTCTGTTTCCTTCCTTTTACTTCTAACCAACTATCAGGTGATGCTTTGTGGGGATGCAAAGCAAACAGACTCTAAATGGCCAAAAACCTACTTGTTTGGGCTTTTTTTTTTTTTTTTTTTTTTTTGTGGTACGCGGGTCTCTCACTGCTGTGGCCTCTCCCGCCACAGAGCACAGGCTCCGGACATGCAGGCTCAGCGGCCATGGCTCACGGGCCCAGCCGCTCCGCGGCATGTGGGATCTTCCCGGATCGGGGCACGAACCCGTGTCCCCTGCATCGGCCGGTGGACTCTCAACCACTGCACCACCAGGGAAGCCCTGGGCTATTTTTAAAATAATTGGATGTGTAAAAATTTGAGTTTGGTGTCGACAGGCTTTTGAGCTAATGCGGTCTTGTGCAGTGAAGAAATAAAGCAGGAGCTGACCTACAGAGGCCGTGTTAGGCACATTTGTATCATCTGTCAATAGTCAGACAGTTAAATGAATTTCTCAAGTAGGAAAAGTAATAGGTTTAAAATTATCAGAAACTCTACGGATAGCACAAGTCATACCCATACATCACATAGTTTGTTTTATCTTCAAATTTTAGTTCCTAGGTTGATTGTATTTATACATCAAAAATCAACTTGACCCTTATCAGTCCTATGAAGATTTTGTTCCTGTTAGAAGCCATATAATTTAGAGCAGGCTGGAGTTGGGATAGGAAACTCAGAAAATGGAAATAAGGCCCACTCACAAGTCTCAGGATTCACCAGCCCAAACAGAAGCATCAGCTAAAAGCGTTTATTAAAACTCTGTTGGCCTCCATCTTTAGGAGATGCCATTTACTCTTCCCACAAATATGTGTGATGGCAGGTGGACAGAACAGATGCGGTCCCCGCCCTCAAGAAGCTCTGGGGAAGGAAGACCCACACCCGGAACACAGTGATGGAAGGTGCTATTAGTGGATGGGGGGACTCAGGGCTCGGTGAGACCCCCGGCAGAAGAAGTAGCAGGTTAGCGACAAGGTAAGGTGTGTATTCAAGCAGTGGAAGTGACCTGATCAAATCTGGTTTTCAGGCCATGACTCTCTCTTTGGTGTAACAAGGTTGGCGTTGTAGTGTGTTGGATTTTACAGTTCAAAGCGATGACCACTTAGCTGTTTAGCGCTTCAGAAGACATCTCTCCTGATTCCAAGTAGCCCTTCTCTAACAAATGTTTTCAAGTCTGGGAATGTATTGAGTCCATGATCACTTCACCTTTCCTCCCTAACACGGCCTCCTCTGTTGGGTACTTCCAGCGCTTGATAGGACAGGACTGAAATGCTATGCTTAACTCACTAAAGTTAACTAAAAGTTTACACACAGCCCTACAACGTAAAACATCTTGTTTCTAGTTTTGGATCATTTACAATGAATTACCCTCCTGTGTTACAAATTCTGTAATCTCAGATCTGAGTATACCAAGGGTGAGTGATACCAGGATTTAAAATAGACCCGCCAGGAGCCATTGGAATTCTTGAAACCGCAACTGGGTAACGTCTCTCTGAAGGATTTTTGCAATTCACTTGATCTTACAGGGAAGTAGGCTATTTTAAAAAATTCCATCCACTGTATATAAAGCAAGTCATATGATTTAAGATAATCACCAAATGCCACATCGCGTTACAGAACCTATGTCCAGCTCAGCCAGGTTCTAGCTGCTGTGTTTACCCAACAGAAGTGCCTTTGGAGCCTCTGCTCAGATACCTACTTGTCAATGTCTGCACAGACCCGCTCATGCCCACCTCAAGGCGCATTTGGGCCTGTCCAAATGGCAGGCATTGCCTTTCTTTAAGTGTATGTGTGTGGGTTGAAACACATTAATCACTTTTCAAAATCCTTCAAGTATTTGTGCGGTAATTTCAATAAACTAGATTTCAAAGCAGGTGGGCACACTGCCAGCAGGCGGACGAGCCCAGGGGTGGGATTCTGGCATTTCTTGTTGAATGCTACGTGCCATTAAGGAAAAGCATTTGAAACAAGGAGGGAGAGTCCAATTATGCCGTGGAGAGGCGTGTGTGTGTGTGTGTGTTAATGTCCTGTTTTTACAGCAATTTAAGGTTTGTGCCAAGCCATAAATATTTATAATTTTAGCTCAGACCCTTCCCCCCGGCATCACTGTACACGTTTTCTCTGGTTCCTGTGCTCCCTTCTGGGACAGCCCAGGCAGAGGCGGCACCCCCATCGCCCCCCAGCTTGTGCTTGCTCACCGACAGGACCCAGGCTGCTTGCAGTTAATCCGGGCGCCCGCCAGCTCTAATGGACTCGTCACTATCAATGAGTCAGAGGCCTGACCTACTACGAGTTGGCACTGGCAGTGCTGCTGGGAAAGATCACACGTCCCCGACGCCACGCTGACCCCTCCCTGCAGAAAGGGACCTGCTGCCAAAGCCCGGGAGGGGAGAAGGTAGAGCCTCTGACTCGCTCTCCAGGCCATGCATGGCCTGGGCAATCGCCCCCGTCTACAAAACACAGCACGTTTTTCAAATTCCTGCAAATAATGACGATAATAATAGACACTTAGTGAGAGGTGGGGAGACTGGGGTCCATAGTCTCAGTATGGAACCTGCTCTGGGAATCCGCGTAGGTGGCGATGACTTAGGGTTGCCCGTCAGTGTAGATGATTCCCAAGAGCCTGGGCCACACTCCACCTTCCGTGTTGCTGGTCTGTGTTGAAAGGCTGATTTCTAGTCTGCTGAGAAGGATCAGGCAGTGAGAATGGAGCCTCTTTGTTCTGGAGAAATGTCTGCAGAGCTGGTTCTGGTTTCCATTTGTTTAGTAGATAGACATGCCTTTTCCAAGGAATACCATCCAAAGCACTCATGTGATTGTGCAACTCTACAATCTCTGTTGCAAAATGAAGATCTCCCTTGGTAAGGAAGAAGCCACCGAAGTTTCAGGGCTCATTCTAACTATTACCTTGTGGGATTATCTTGTGGGATAAACGGAAAGTTAGGGAAGCAAAAGATAGGCTCTTTCTCTGATACCATCTAAAATTCCTGCTTCCTTTACCTCCAACCCCCCCGCCCCCACCCCGGGGCCTTGTGGGTCCTGGGAGAATAGAAAGGAGGGAGGCAAAGGGAGAACAGGATAAGCAGGCGGGAGCGACCCTCCAAGACCGGAGGAGCAGGAGAGGAACTGAGGGCCTTTGCCCCCCCAGCCTGGGACCGTGAAGCCTGCTGGGCTCCCAGGCCGAGTCCCCCGCTCTTCGAGACCAGAGGCACACCTGGGCCCCTTCTGTTGCGTTGAGCCTAAGCCGCTCCCTGTGGCCTTTTCCAGCCCTGTGGATCCCAAGCATAGGCCCCGCCCACTACCTAAACCCCACCCCTGCCTAAGCCCCGCCCCCCACAGCCAAGGTCTTTTCTGCATTTTTTTTTTTCTTCTTCTCTTTTTTACTATTGTGGTTCTGCTTTACCTTCTGGTTGTGTTTCGTCTATATTTTATTTTTATATTCTTTCTAACATATCTGTTAATTTCCTAGACTAGTTTTATTTTTTACTCTTTGCTAATGTTCTGATCCTTTTTCTCTCTTTTTTTTAAAAACATCTTTATTGGAGTATAATTGCTTCACAATGCTGTGTTAGTTTCTGCTTTATAACAAAGTGAATCAGTTATACATATACATATGTTCCCATATCTCTTCCCTCTTGCCTCTCCCTCCCTCCCACCCTCCCTTTCCCACCCATCTAGGTGGTCACAGACCACCGAGCTGAACTCCCTGTGCTATGTGGCTGCTCCCCACTACCTATCTATTTTACGTTTGGTAGCGTATATATGTCCATGCCACTCTCTCGCTTTGTCACAGATTACCCTTCCCCCTCCCCATATCCTCAAGTCCATTCTCTAGTAAGTCTGCATCTTTATTCCCATCTTGCCCCTAGGTTCTTCATGACCTTTTTTTTTTTTTTTAGATTCCATATATATGTGTTAGCATAAGGTACTTGTTTTTCTCTTTCTGACTTACTTCACTCTGTATGACAGACTCTATGTCCATCCACCTCACTACAAATAACTCAATCTCGTTTCTTTTTATTGCTGAGTAATATTCCATTGTATATATGTGCCACATCTTCTTTATCCATTCATCTGGCGATGGACACTTAGGTTGCTTCCATGTCCTGGCTATTGTAAATAGAGCTGCAATGAACATTTTGGTTCATGACTCTTTGAATTATGGTTTTCTCAGGGTATATGCCCAGTAGTGGGATTGCTGGGTTGTATGGTAGTTCTATTTTTAGTTTTTTAAGGAACCTCCATACTGTTCTCCATAGTGGCTCTATCAATTTACATTCCCACCAACAGTGCAAGAGGGTTCCCTTTTCTCCACACCCTCTCCAGCATTTATTGTTTCTAGATTTTTTTGATGATGGCCATTCTGACTGGTGTGAGATGATATCTCATTGTAGTTTTGATTTGCATTTCTCTAATGATTTGCATTTCTCTAATGATTAATGATGTTGAACATTCTTTCATGTGTTTGTTGGCAATCTGTATATCTTCTTTGGAGAAATGTCTATTTAGGTCTTCTGCCCATTTTTGGATTGGGTTGTTTGTTTTTTTGTTATTGAGCTGCATGAGCTGCTTGTAAATTTTGGAGATTAATCCTTTGTCAGTTTCTTCATTTGCAAATATTTTCTCCCATTCTGAGGGCTGTCTATAAAAGGGGAAATCGATAAAATACAGCAGAGGGAGTAACACAATCATAGTAGTAGGGGACTTTAACACCCCACTTTCACCAATGGACAGATCATCCAAAATGAAAGTAAATAAGGAAACACAAGCTTTAAGTGATACATTAAACAAGATGGACTTAATTGATATTTATAGGACATTCCACCCAAAAACAACAGAATACACATTTTTCTCAAGTGCTCATGGAACATTCTCCAGGATAGATCATATCTTGGGTCACAAATCTAGCCTTAGTAAATTTAAGAAAATTGAAATCATATCAAGTATCTTTCCGACCACAACACTATGAGACTAGATATCAATTACAGGAAAAGATCTGTAAAAAATACAAACACAAGGAGGCTAAACAATACACTACATAATAACCAAGTGATAACTGAAGAAATCAAAGGGGAAATCAAAAAATACCTAGAAACAAATGACAATGGAGACACGAAGGCGCAAAGCCTATGGGATGCAGCAAAAGCAGTTCTAAAGGGGAAGTTTATAGCAATACAATCCTACCTTAAGAAACAGGAAACATCTCAAATAAAAAAATCTAACCTTGCACCTAAAACAACTAGAGAAAGAAGAACCAAAAAACCCCAAAGTTAGCAGAAGGAAAGAAATCATAAAGATCAGATCAGAAATAAATGAAAAAGAAATGAAGGAAACGATAGCAAAGATCAATAAAACTAAAAGTTGGTTCTTTGAGAAGATAAACAAAATTGATAAACCATTAGCCAGACTCATCAAGAAAAAAAGGGAGAAGACTCAAATCAATAGAATTAGAAATGAAAAAGGAGAAGTAACAACTGACACTGCAGAAATACAAAAGATCATGAGAGATTACTACAAGCAACTCTATGCCAATAAAATGGACAATGTGGAAGAAATGGACAAATTCTTAGAAATGAACAACCTGCCGAGGCTGAACCAGGAAGAAATAGAAAATATGAACAGACCAATCACAAGCACTGAAATTGAAACTGTGATTAAAAATCTTCCAACAAACAAAAGCCCAGGACCAGATGGCTTCACAGGCGAATTCTATCAAACATTTAGAGAAGAGCTAACACCTTTCCTTCTCAAACTCTTCCAAAATATAGCAGAGGGAGGAACACTCCCAAACTCCTTCTACGAGGCCACCATCACCCTGATACCAAAACCAGACAAAGATGTCACAGAGAAAGAAAACTACAGGCCAATATCACTGATGAACATAGATGCAAAAATCCTCAACAAAATACTAGCAAACAGAATCCAACAGCACATTAAAAAGATCATACACCATGATCAAGTGGGGTTTATCCCAGGAATGCAAGGATTCTTCAATATACACAAATCAATCCATGTGATACACCATATTAACAAATTGAAGGAAAAAAAACATGTGATCATCTCAATAGATGCAGAGAAAACTTTTGACAAAATTCAACACCCATTTACGAAAAAAACCCTGCAGAAAGTAGGCATAGAGGGAACTTTCCTCAACATAATAAAGGCCATATATGACAAACCCACAGCCAACATCATACTCAATGGTGAAAAACTGAAACCATTTCCACTAAGATCAGGAAGAAGACAAGGTTGCCCACTCTCACCAGTATTATTCAACACAGTTTTGGAAGTTTTAGCCACAGCAATCAGAGAAGAAAAAGAAATAAAAGGAATCCAAATCAGAAAAGAAGAAGTAAAGCTGTCACTGTGTGCACATGACATGATACTATACATAGAGAATCCTAAAGATGCCACTAGAAAACTACTAGAGCTAATCAATGAATTTGGTAAAGTAGCAGATGCAAAATTAATGCACAGAAATCTCTTACCTTCCTATACACTAATGATGAAAAATCTGAGAGTGAAATTAAGAAAACACTCCCATTTACCATTGCAACAAAAAGAATAAAATATCTAGGAATAAACCTACCTAAGGAGACAAAAGATCTGTATGCAGAAAATTATAAGACACTGATGAAAAAAATTAAAGATGATACAAATAGATGGAGAGATGTACCATGTTCTTGGATTGGAAGAATCAACATTGTGAAAATGACTCTACTACCCAAAGCAATCTACAGATTCAATGCAATCCCTATCAAACTACCACTGGCATTTTTCACAGAACTAGAACAAAAAATTTCACAATTTGTATGGAAACACAAAAGACCCCGAATAGCGAAAGCAATCTTGAGAACGAAAAATGGAGCTGGAGGAATCAGGCTCCCTGACTTCAGACTATACTACAAAGCTACAGTAATCAAGACAGTATGGTACTGGTACAAAAACAGAAATATAGATAAATGGAACAGGATAGAAAGCCCAGAGATAAACCCATGCATATACGGTCACCTTATCTTTGATAAAGGAGGCAAGAATATACAGTGGAGAAAAGACAGCCTCTTCAATAAGTGGTGCTGGGAAAACTGGACAGGTACATGTAAAAGTATGAGATTAGAACACTCCCTTACACCATACACAAAAATAATCTCAAAATGGATTAAAGACCTAAATGTAAGGCCAGACAGTATCAAACTCTCAGAGGAAAACATAGGCAGAACACTCTATGACATAAATCACAGCAAGATCCTTTTTGACCCACCTCCTAGAGAAATGGAAATAAAAACAAAAATAAACAAATGGGACCTAATGGAACTTCAAAGCTTTTGCACAGCAAAGGAAACCATAAACAAGACCAAAAGACAACCCTCAGAATGGGAGAAAATATTTGCAAATGAAGAAACTGACAAAGGATTAATCTCCAAAATTTACAAGCAGCTCATGCAGCTCAATAACAAAAAAACAAACAACCCAATCCAAAAATGGGCAGAAGACTTAAATAGACATTTCTCCAAAGAAGATATACAGATTGCCAACAAACACATGAAAGAATGCTCAACATCATTAATCATTAGAGAAATGCAAATCATTAGAGAAATGCAAATCAAAACTACAATGAGATATCATCTCACACCAGTCAGAATGGCCATCATCAAAAAAATCTAGAAACAATAAATGCTGGAGAGGGTGTGGAGAAAAGGGAACCCTCTTGCACTGTTGGTGGGAATGTAAATCGATACAGCTACTATGGAGAACAGTGTGGAGGTTCCTTAAAAAACTAAAAATAGAACTACCATACGACCCAGCAATCCCACTACTGGGCATATACCCTGAGAAAACCATAATTCAAAGAGTCATGAACCAAAATGTTCATTGCAGCTCTATTTACAATAGCCAGGACATGGAAGCAACCTAAGTGTCCATCATCGGATGAATGGATAAAGATGATGTGGCACATATATACAATGGAATATTACTCAGCAATAAAAAGAAACGAGATCGAGTTATTTGTAGTGAGGTGGATGGACATAGAGTCTGTCATACAGAGTGAAGTAAGTCAGAAAGAGAAAAACAAATACCATACGCTAACACATATAAATGGAATTTAAGAAAAAAGAAAGGTCATGAAGAACCTAGGGGCAAGACGGGAATAAAGACACAGACCTACTAGAGAATGGACTTGAGGATATGGGGAGGGGGAAGGGTAAGCTGTGACAAAGCGAGAGAGTGGCATGGACATATATACACTACCAAACGTAAAATAGATAGGTAGTGGGAAGCAACCGCATAGCACAGGGAGATCAGCTTGGTGGTCTGTGACCACCTAGACGGGTGGGAAAGGGAGGGTGGGAGGGAGGGAGAGGCAAGAGGGAAGAGATATGGGAACATATGTATATGTATAACTGATTCACTTTGTTATAAAGCAGAAACTAACACAGCATTGTGAAGCAATTATACTCCAATAAAGATGTATAAAAAAATAAAAATAAAAAATAAAATTCCTGCTTCCTTTGAAATCCATGCCATGCTTTTTAAGTTCAATAGTATTTCAAATTCAAATGTTTGTTTTAGAGTTAAAAATTTCTTATATGTTAAAATAATTTAGGAACAGGTAAACCCTAAAAGGAACAAGTATTCTGATCATATTCTATGAGAACAAGGATGATGTAAGAGAAAGATGGTTTCCATGACAACCTCAAGGTGATCAGAACAAAAAGACATTTCAACAGTCATAGGCTCATCTGTTTTAATGATACACAAAGCAGGAAAGAATGTTGATAAGTATTTGAGTAGAGATGTTCTGTATATTATCACTCTAAAGTGTTTGGACTCTTTTGAGCTTCTTGAATATGTACATTTATGTCTTTCACCAAATTTGGAAATTTTTTGGCCATTAATTTTTCAAACATTCTGTGCCAACCCCCCTCTCTCCTTTCTTTCCAGGACTCTATTTACACTAATTGTGTGTATTTTAGATCTTCTCATTTTTGTCACTGAGACCTTGTTCATTTTTCTTCTTTTTGCTCTCTGTTCTTCAGATTGGTTGATTTCTATAGATTGATGTTCACCTTTGCTGAATCTTTCTTTTGTCATTTCCACTCTCTGGTTATGTTCATTTGGTACCCTTTTCTTTTTAGATATTCTATTTTTTGATCTAGAATTTTGATTTGATTTTTTAAAAATGTTTGTTTCTCTGATGAGTTTTCCTGGTTGATTCCCTTTAGGTCCTAGAGTAAAACTTAAAAGTCCTTATCTGCTAATTACAACATCCGGGTCATCTTGGGTCAGTCTCCATTGAACCTCTTGAGTTTCAAATGTCTAGTTTTTAAATCCTGTTTTGGAAATTGCGGTTGATTTGTTGTAGGGACTCAGTTGTGGTACGTTCTTCTTAAGAGTGGTGGATTTTTACTTCAGCACGTGGTTGACCTGACTGACTGAAACACCAGGCGCCATCTCCCTGGAGTGGTTCCCTCTCCCAACTGTGGACTCCCCCACACTTCTGCCTTCTTTTGGTTTCTCTCCAGTGCTTTCATGTTGCTGTTGTTGTTATATTTTTGACAGGAGTTTTTCTTTTTCTTCCTAAGGAGATTTGAGAGTATGGTAATACTACAGGGTGAGTAATTGATGCTGTTGGCTGTTCAGATAGAAGTCTTGGTAAAATATAGAAAGAATTGAAGAGCACAGTGGAGGCCTCCACTGACATTTCTTTTCTGTTGTAGTATGTGGTCAAGACAGCAGCATACGTAGGAAGGGAAAGGGCTCCACATGCTCCTGTCACATGGGGCTCAGACAGGGTGAAGCTGTTCATGGTAACGATGTTTGTGGAGGGCAGAAACATGGAATTCCCTCAGGTGATGTTTCAGGTTGCTAGAGGAATAGATGAAGGGACACGAACAGGTTTGTGTGCATCTCAGAAGAACCTGCTCCTCCAGGAAAAAAAAGTGTGCTTCTTACACAAAGGAAGCTGGGATCTAAGAGAGTATTTTCTTTCTCTGCAAACACACCATTGAAACAATTGAGATATAATTGATATAACATTATATTAGTTTTAAGTGTGTACATAATGGTTTGATATTTGTCTATATTGGTAAAGGATCACTACAGTAACTTTAGTTAACATCCATCACCTCACATAGTTACTCATTTCTTGGGATGAGAACTTCTAAGAAATACTCTCTTAGCAACTTTTAAATATACAATACAGGATTGTTAACTATAGTCACCATGCTGTACATCACAACCCCAGGACTTATTTGTTTTAAAACTGGAAATTTGTGCCCTTTTACCCCCTCTTCACTCATTTTGCCCACTCCCCACCCTCTGCCTCTGGTAACCAACAATCTGTCCTCTGTAGCTATGAGTCTGGGGTTTGTATATTTGTTTTAATATTCTACCTTTAAGTGAGGTCATATAGTGTTTGTCTTTCTCTGTCTGACTTATCTCACTCAGCGTAATGCCCTCAAGGTCCATCCATGTTGTTGCAAACGGGAGGATCTCCTGTGTTTTATGGCTGAATAATATTCATATATATATTATATATATCTCACATTTTCTTTATGCACTCCTCCAACAACCTATGTTCTTTCCATGTCTTGGCTCTTGTAAGTAACTCCATAATGAACATGGGGTACAGATATTTTTTGAGAGATAGTGACTTTATTTTCTTCAGATAAATACGCAGAAGTGGAATTCCTGCATATTATGGTAGTTCTATTTTTAATTTTTTGAGGAACCTCTGTACTGTTTTCCATAGTGGCTGCACCAATTTACATTCCCACCAAGAGTGCAAGAGGGCTCCCTTTTCTCCACGTCTTCACCAACATTTGTTATTCGTGTTCTTTTTTTTATTTTTTATTTTTATTTTTTTTTATTTTTTTTTATTTTTTGTTACGCGGGCCTCTCACTGTTGTGGCCTCTCCCCTTGCGGAGCACAGGCTCCGGACGCACAGGCTCAGCGGCCATGGCTCACGGGCCCAGCCGCTCCGCGGCATGTGGGATCTTCCCGGACCGGGGCACGAACCCGTGTCCCCTGCATCGGCAGGCGGACTCTCAACCACTGCGCCACCAGGGAAGCCCTCGTGTTCTTTTTGATGATGGCCTTTCTGACAAGTGTGAGGGGATATCTCATTGTGGTTTTGACTTGCATTTCCTTGATGATTAGTGATGTTGAGCACCTTTTCCTGTGCCTGTCGGCCATCTGTATGTATTCTTTGGAAAAATGTCTATTCAGATCCTCTTCCCATTTTTTAATCAGATTGTTTGATTTTTGGCTATTGAGTTGTATGAGTTCTTTATATATTTTGGATATTAATCCCTTATCAGATATATGATTTGCAAATATTTTCTCTCATATGAAGAGGTTGCCTTTTCATTTGTTGATGGTTTCCTTTGCTGTGAAAATGCTTTTTAGTATGATGTAGTCCACTTGTTTATTTTCACTTTGATTATCTTTACTTTTGATGTCAAATCCAAAAAAATCATCACCAAGACTGATATCAAGGAGCTTACTGCCTATATTTTCTTCTAGGAGTGTTAAGATTTCAAGTCTTATGTTCAAGTCTTTAATCTATTTTGAGTTGATTTTTGTGTATGGCGTAGATAGTGGTACAGTTTTATTGTTTTGCATGTGATTGTCCAATTGTCCCTGCACCATTTAATGAAGACATTATACTTTCCCCATTGTATATTCTTGGTTCCTTTGTCATAAGTTAATTTACTATATTTGTGGGTTTATTTCTAGGCTTTCTATTCTGTTCCATTGATCTATGTGTCTGATTTTATGCCAATTCTATACTGTTTTGATTACTATAGCTTTTAAATATAGTTTGAAATTAGGAAGCGTGATGCCTCCAGCTTTGTTCTTTCTCAAGAATGCCTTGATGATTTGGGGTCTTTTGTGGTTCCATACAAATTTTAGGATTGTTCTATTTCCATGAAAAATGTCACCGGGACTTTGATATTCTACTTTTTAGAACTGGAATTTCCATTTTATTTGTAATAAATGTCTTTCTCTAATGTGGTTTTGCATTGAATCTGTAGATTACTTTGGGTAGTGTGGGCATTTTTGACAATATTAATTCTTCCAGTACACGAGCATAGAATATTTGTGTCTTCATTCTCTTTTCTTGACCGGTGTTTATAATTGTTGTCCAGGGAGGGTTAGTCCAAGGAGCTACTGCTCCACTACAGAAAGCTTGATGTCCTGTATTCTTTTGAACTATCAGATTTTGGAAGCATTCCTACCTAAGGACTCTATTTCTAGAAATAACGATTCATAAATTGTATCTTTTCTCTGGTATGTTTTTATTGAGCTGTCAAACCCCATAACATACTCATATCTCATAACAGAATTCTGATACAAACTGGATCCCCATAAATATAATATATTTTATTTGCCCATACTTTCCATTCATTAAATAAGTGAATATTTACTGAAGGCTCAGAATGTGCCAGGCACCATGTCATGAGATGGGGGTGAAATTGAGAATCCAACAAGCACAGTCTCTCCTTTACAGAGCCTACATTTCAGTGATTTCTCACTCTTCTGTGTATAAGAGAAGAGAAAAAAGAGAGAACAAATCTTGTTCATACAAATCTTATTGGAATAAAGTAAAACAGAATGACCTCAAAGTACAGTCTTCTCGTAGGTCCTGGAAAACACTGGAAGTAGAAGTGGGGATGAGCCTTGTTTGGGAACCAGCGTGGAGATGCCAAGCTCCAGGTGCTGAGTGGTTTTACTCAGCACAGAACTGGACTTAGCCGCCTTGAAGTCCTGAGGTCACCTGTGAGGTCTGTGTCTCACGCTCCCACACCCACCCCGTGAAGGACGCTTCCTTTCCTGCCCCTTGAATGTGGTGGATGCCCCAGGGCAGCGTCATTTTCCTGACTCCGAGTTAAGGAAGACGCTTCCCAGGGCTGGGGAATCAGGGGAGAACTGACTTGATTTGACCCTGTATTTTGGGCTAAAGGGCAGATGCTACGGGTGGGAAGACAAAGGCCCCACTGTGTGCCAGGAGGGCTGGTTTTCCTTCCAGACCTGCCGATCGTAAATGCTCACTCCCTTTAGGGATCAGTTTTCTCTCCCACAAAGTGTGCCAGCCGGAAGGTCACTATTTCTCCGTGAAAGACCAACGGGACGCTTGTATCCTGAGAAAGAAAGAAACTGATGAAGCAGACAGGGCTGTTTACATTTGACAGAGGTCAGCTCTTCTTCCCACCCTAAACCCCATCTTTAATGTTTAAGCCCAAGGGATGAACCTCCAATTACAAAAGCAGATATATATTTGGGGTTCAGGTGAGACTATTTTAGAGGACAGGCAGGTCTCGTAGGCCCCTAGGGTGTCAGGTGCACGCAGAAGTAGACACACACACGCACACACACACACACACACACATCCCTGAGTCTAAGCCCAAGGTCCACACTGAACACAGACATTCTTAGGTGGAGCATTAAGTCCCCTCTAAATTCTACATGTGAACTGCACTCAAAATTCAGCCTGTGATTATTCTGGTCCAGAGGCTGCAGCATCCTACACATAGGGCTGCTCCGCAAGCCTTCCCAGCTTTGCGGGGTGCTGGGTGCTGTGCCTTCCATGTTGGAGCTGGGAACGCCCCACTCGTGGTCTGCGCTCCTCTGGGGCATCCCTGGTGCCAGGATCTGTCAGTGAGCCAGGGAAGGCTGTTGAATCATGTCCATCTGAGACCAGCCTCCCAGCTGACCTGGAACACTGGGGGAGCGACCAGGACGAGGAGGGAGCGGACAGGGCTGACCCGCAGGCAGGTGGCAGCCTAGCTGAACGGGTCCAGGAGGTGCCTTAGGGACACTGCGCGAGCGGGTCCCCAGCACTTGATCCTCCTTTCTGGAGACCGTCCCGCCGGGAGGGCTCACGTCTAGATCTGGGTGCACCTGTCTGTCCCCAGATATCCACAACCAAGTTCCTTCAGAGTCTCTCTGTTCCACAAAGGCTGCTCCCAGGATGACAGCCAGGAGATGCAGGCCCCCTGGTCAGTGCCTCCCCCGGGCCTCAGTGAGCCCACCTCGGGGGATATCGCAGGTGCAGGGGAGCCCACTCCCTGGGGCAGAGGCCGTGGGCCTTCCTCACCTGCCAGTGTCTGACACGCTCTTTAGAACCTTTGTGTCACCAGGTTCCTATACAACTTGTCCTCTGATTTGCTGTTTTAGCAAAGAGTTCCCAGGCCTTTCTCTATGCAAGTGACAAAATGGGAAACCCAGGCTGAAGGAGGGTGCAGCCCTTGCCCTGTCCAGGGGCTCCTGCCGGGGGCTGTCTGTGTTGGAGACTATGGTGGAGAGTCCCTGAGTCAGCAGGGCCTCCCTTCTCTGCTGGGAACCCAAATCCACTGCCGGAGGCGAAGTTCCCAACACAACCTGCACAGCCCAGATGGCCTTCTGGATGCGGGCGTCCGTCAGCTCTGATGAGGCTATGAGGCCGATCACACACCGGGGAGCCAGGGCCCAGCCGTGTCGCAAAGACCTTTCTCCCACTCCGGCCACAATTCTCCAGGTTCGGGGTACAGGCTTCAGATATTCTGTACAGAAAGGACTTCTAGGTTGTAAAAGTGATTGAGACGCCTTTCACACTCTCAAGAAACAAAAACGTCTTGTGGTCATCGTGTGCCCAGCACTTAGCACACGGGGGCCGTCATCTGTGGGACACGGGGAATCCACATTCCTAGGCCGCGGGGAGCTAGATGCGGCGCCCTGAGCTAAGCTTGAGTGGAGGACCCTCAGCGACCGGGGTTAGGGTCTCCCCTCCCTGCCCTGCTTGTGCTGTCGCCTGGGAGAGAATGGTGCCCCCTTGACCAGCCGGAGGCCCCACGGGCAGCAACAGGGGTTAAGTCCAGCTGTAGCTGTTGAGGCTGGTTAAGCCGGAGGCCAGCGTTCGGGCCGAGTCCAAGAACAGGACAGCATCTGCACCTCCTCCCAGGCACCCTTCCTGCCGAGAAAGTACCCCGATTCTTACCTTCTGAGAACTGACACCCCTTGGCCTAGAGGCCAGGCCTGGGCCATCCCCTTGGGCCCTCGGAGCTCTCGGCATCTCGCGCCTTTGCAGTCGTGTTGACAGTGATTCACACGACCTGGGGGTGGTGCGTTTTCGTGGGGTGTGCTGTGTGTGCATGCGTGCTCGCTGGTGTCTGTGTCTGTATTTCAGGAGGCGGGGACGTGAGCCTGGGCACCTCCCTTTACCTTTCCTTAGATTCCTCCTCAGGGATCCTGCAGCTTCCTCAGTCAAAGTGAGCTTTTGAGGAGACTCTGGCTTAGATCTAGATAGTTTCTTTGGACATTTCAACTTTCTGAGTCTGGTTCTAAAATCATAACTGAAATTTAAAAATACCATTGTTTCCCATTAAAATCTCAGGAAAGATTATTGGTCTCTGTGATTGTTATGGAAGCGAAACAATGAATTAAATCCAAATCATCCCTTATTAGCATCTTGTGTTTTCCCATGTAGAGATGGTTTACTCAGACTGGGCTTTCCAGCTATTCAGTGTTAGGATGTGAAACTGGTAATTATGACTTTGGGAAAAGGAAGAACTAAACCCACAGAAGAATGAGAAAAATCTGTTACGTGGTAAAATTTGATTATAAAAAAACAATTGCCCTTTTTAGCCCCAGTGTTCCGATCTGAGTGTGCCAGCTTCCGCCAGAGCCCCCGAGGCCGGGACGCTCTGTCCTTTATCCTCCATCCCCGGGGCTGGGCCAGGCTGCTGCAGCCCTGGTGGCCAGTGTTTACGTCCAGCACAGACTCTGGCTCCCCAGAGGTAGATTCTTGTCATCTTTGTCAGCAGACTGCCAGTTTATGAACGTGACCGTATTTTCCTGCACCGTCATACACATCATCACTCGCGTCACCATCGAGGTGATTTGTTATGAGCACAGGTTGACGGCCTTTTTCCCAGAGAGGACTGTGAGATTTCGGTGAGTCCGCGGTTCTCATGTGTGAGGACAGGCCTGACTCCTCATCTGTTTCTGATTCTCGTGGGTCTTAGGAGGCCAGGCGGGGCCCATCTGTAAAAGTGGAGAACCCTGTGAAACGCCCCGGGGCTCGCTTTCAAGGCAGCTTAGCTATTGACGATCCAATCAAATCATGCAGTCTTACTGGACATCTGTTAGTCCTCAGAAGGGCTTATTCTGTTTCTCCCAACTTCAGTCACTGGGAAACCAGAGGACCCTAATGGGGGACAGGAAGTGCTCTAAACCGAGGGGAAGATACAGCGTTTGGGGAGTGTCCGCACTTCACTCACTCCTGGTCCATTTCTCTGTATCACAGGGGCCCTGGGCAACATCCAGCTCACAGACTCATCAAATGGACGCTTCATAAAAGGCTTGAAAATAAACGCCCATTTAAAAGTAATGCAAACTCACTGTTGTAAAAATTTTTTAAAAAAGTAATTAATCTCACCACCTAGAGATAATCAACCATATCATTTGTGTGTATTTACATTCAATTTTTCATATATGTATTTTTATACAATTTAGTTTATGCTGTATTTTGAACCCCATTTAACATCATAGCAAACATTTTCCCATATCCAAAAAGCTAATTTTAATGGCTGAATAATATTTTGCTATATGGATGATTTCCTTAAGCTATCAAACCTAGGGTACACGTATCATTAGTGGTATATAAGATTATTTTAGCTAGCATACAGGTAAACATTTTTATTCTAATAGCAATGTTAATTAGCGTTCATTTGTTTCAGTGAGTTTCTTATATTAAAAAAAGTTTTATCTTTAGAGAGCATAGACATTGAAGTACAATTTATCTTATAGCTGGCAGTGTTCCTCATGCCTTTCGCCTCTCATCAAGGGGTCATCACGGTAGGAGATAAAGTGGTCACTCGGGCTTGGAGTGAAGTCCAGAAATTCCGAACTGATACCTGATCATTAATTCCATATCTTTTTAAAAAATATGCTAATTCAAAATAAGACTGCTTGACTTCCAAGCTTACTTCTCCTTAAAAACTTTCTTTAGTCTCTGATTAGCCCAGAACTATACTGGACTCTGAAGATTTTCTGAACTACGTGAGGCCCCTTTTCCAAACTAATGTCATCTAGATCTATAAGATAAACCATATCCAGAGAAATTTGTTAGTTTTCCAGTATTTCCCCCAATACTGGAACATTCACTATAGGTTAATGATTGATTACCAATGATCCAACTATTCTGTGAAGACAGCAGCCTTATCTTTGGTACAATATGATCGTAGGTACATAGCTTCCAAATAGATACTTCTTGATCGATTCAACTTCAAAGTAGATTTAGAATTTCTGTTTGTTTGATGGGGATTATATGTTTTAATTCAAATTAATAAATGAATTTGACACATTAAGAATGACCTGCTTTTGTTATCATAACATGGTAACTGCAATGAATTCTACAGGAAAAATTTTTAAATGTTAATGTATATCAGAGAAAAATATGTAGGAATACTGCATATTCCTATTATGTCTTGGATATTATTACTTAGAATGAAGCTAAGTAAAAAGAAGGATAGTTTGTTTAAAGTAGATGTAAAGAAAAGTGTTAAAGTGAGTAGAAATACAGGTAGTTGATGACGGTGTAGAAAACTGAGGGTCTGAAGTCTGGGATGTGAGGCTCTTGATGGACCCATCAGCAGTTTCCGGTGTTTTGCTACATGAACAGCTCTGACGTGGCTCTTTGTGTGTGTGATTATTTCTCTAGGTTGGATTCCTGGGAGTAGGATTCTAAGGTTAGGAGCCAACATTATGAACAGTAACCCTGGTTCAGGCTCCAACAACAGTGAAATCCTAGAAAAATAATTTTGCCTCTTGATTTCCTAGTGCTTTTATCAGTGAAAGATAGAAAAATTAAATTCTTAATTCATAGGATCGATAAAGTAATGCAGGTCAATTGAACATAAGCCCCAAGATCTTGGATCTCCAAGTCCCTCCTCAGCTGTGTGTGTGATGGCAGCTCTGGCAGGTATACCTGAGCGCACCTGCCCCGAGTCCACTCGTGTCTCCTCTGCCTTCCCTCCCTCCCGTTCTGCCTGCACCATGGACCACCGCTCCCAGCAGGGATGCCCCCAGTTCCAAGGTGGGAGAGGAAGATAGTGTCCTCCTCTTGTTTATAGTTCGAATGACTAATGCTTACCTAATAACTGATAACCATACTCATCGAATGAACTGCTACAGTTCTCCGCAATCAGTATTTCTTAGGAAAGGGAAAGGTTTATTTTGCTTGAGAAAATGGCAAAATTATTTAAAGGTCTTTTTTGGAAAAAGTTTTATTGACAGTTGACCCACTAACTTCCTCATCCTGTCCCGTCTCTTTCCAGAGGTGGAATGAACTACTGGCTACATATGAATTCTTTACTTTGTGTGTATTGCAGACTCTGTAAAATACAGCAAGATCAGGGAAACCGGGAGGAAAAAAAGTGGTCAGAAGACAGGTCAGGTCCTTCTAAGTGTGAACACGGCAAGTTCAAATACAAAATGCACGCATGCAATTCCGTCCTTACAGGTTGTGGGAGGTCAGCCCTGATCACATACCGAGAATGAAGCACAGTGGCCCTGTGCCCGGAGCCACTCCTACTGCCCCAGGCGTGGTCTCTGCCCTCCGCCCCCTCCACGCCGCTCCTGCAGGGCAGAGGCTTGCGGAGAGTGGGGAGGGGCTCCTGTGATCCGGAGAGGCTTCGTCTCACCGCTCCGCTCCTTTGTTAGCTACACGATGTGGACTGCTTTGCAATCAACTTTAAAAGGAGTGTAGGAGATTTTTCATTTCCCCAAAGTGGACTATTGTTAAAAGAGTGTAAAACACGACTCTGAGAAAGAGCTCTCGCGTGGCTTCAGCATGTGTGAAGCCCCCAGACTTGTTTGTGAAAATGTGGAGCTGGTGTAGGTTTTTCTGGAGAGAGCGTTCCCAGCCTTAGATTCTCAGAGGGTTTCCGGCCTTCAGAAGGTCACGCGTCGCCCATTCAAGTTCCAGCGGAACCGTCTAGCAGGGATCCGGCTCCGCAGCTGCTGTGTGGACATGTCTGAGCCGCCGGCTGCTCCCTTGCCCTGGGTGAGAACCGGTGTTAGATGCTACGGCTCGTGCGGACAAGGGGCCCGAGTCGTCACAGCCTCTTTTATCAAGTGTGATGAGCCTGTGACCTCCAGACGTCCCTTCTGCATGCGGGAAGCCCCTCTCCACACACTGCCCTGTCCTGGGGCTGCCCTGGCTTCTCCTCCCTCCTTCTGTTGCTACAGACGCCGCACGGAAGCCTGGCACCTGGACCGGCATCCTGAGGGGTCCCCGAGAGGGATCCAGGCGGGAGCGGATCTCCCAGGCTTCTGAGCCATCGCGGGGACCCCGAGGCCACCCCTCCCACCCAGGCAGAGCTGCCTCTACACTGAGGGACTCCTTCTTTCTCACGGGTTTGAACCACAATGACCCCAAAACATTATGTTTGGACTTGAGAGACAAGCTTATTTTTAAAGTTGAACTTCCTACATGGCTGCACATAGCATCTTTGAATGTTAGTGTTTCAGTGTGAACTCAATTGAGAGTTTCAGCAGAGCCAAAACACACAGTCGCGCTGTGGGAAAGTGCCTTGAACTGGAGACCCCCCGCTCCCCGCTGTGTGAGGGGTTCAGCCTGGACTCGACTTCCTGCCCGGCTGAAGCCGGGAACCCGTGGAGCCCACACGCCGGGGCCTTGCAGGGGTCCGGGGAGAGAGCCATCTGCGCCTGAGAGCAGGGGTGATGTTTCAGACGGGGTGTGAAGGGGTTTCCTGGGGAGATGGGCTCCCCGGACAGTAGGAGCCCTGGGTTAGGAGTCCAGGGAAGCAGCAGCGGGCTCCTTGCTGTAAGTCCACGTTCACCACAAATGGGAACTTGCCCGCCTACAGAGTTCTCTCTTGACCTTGTCTGATTCTCAGGGTAGAGAAATTTGCACTCGCTGTGGCAGTCTGGGGAGACCCTCAAGGAGGGTTCGTCCTGACTCATCCCCTCCCCAGAGAAGGGGCACCTACTCTTTGAAGGGCTGCACCCCAGGATCTAAGCCATGACGGGGGGCGCTGGAGTCATCCTAGTGAAGAGGCAGCGGGAAAGTGACGCTGCCGGGGTCTCCCCAGGGAGACAGACGCAGACGCGTCGAATACGCCCTCCTCAGATCTCCCGGTGGTCGTCACTGCTCCTGGGGAGAAGGGGGGCCCCGGTGTGCATCCGTAGATCCCTTAACCCTTAGAAACCCCCTTTGTTGGCCGGGGTCGAGACGGTGCACAGAGTCCTGGCCAGCAGGAACACTGCTCTTCTGACTCAGTCCAGGAGAAGCCCCAGGGGCAGGAATGAGGGGCAACAGGGGGGACAGAAAGGACGGAAGGTATCAGGACTCTGTCCCCAGCTGGCCTGCTGTGGGCTTGACCGACTCCTTTCCCGTTAGGTCCTGTGACCCAAGGTCTTTCTTAAAAGCAAGTAGCAAAGATACAGACTTGACATTTGGTGCAGTCAATTTGGAAAACAGTTTGGCAGTTTCCCAAAATGTTAGATGTACTATAGATAGATGTACTATATGACCCAGCAATTCCACTCTTAGGTGTCTACCCAAGATAAATAAAAACATCCAAATCACCTCTCCACCCAAAGACTTGTATGTAAATGTACATAGTAGACTTATGCATAATGGCCAGAAAAGTGGAGATGATCAAAACGTCTGTCACGGGTGAACTGATCCACACGCTGTTCCATATCTCCTCAGTGGAACATTATTCAGCCACGAAAAGGAATGAAGTACTGACACCGCTACAACCTGGATGGGCCACAAGCACATTATGCTAAGTGGGAGAAGCCACTCACTAAAGACCATGTAGTGTATGGTGCCGTTTTATGAAATTTCTAGAAAAGGCAAATCTGCAGACACAGAAGTAGATTGGTGGTTCCTGGGCCTGGGATGGGAAGGGGAGTGGTCGCAAGTGGGTGCGAGGCTCCTTTCTGGGGGATGGAAAGGTTCCGAAAGTAGGTTGGAGTGAAGGCTGCACAATTCTATACATTTACTGAAAACAATTCCATGTGTACTCAAGAGAGTTAATTCTGTATACAGGCATACACATTAGACCTCAATAAAGCTTTTTTAAAAGCATCTCTGGGGCTGTCTCTGCAGACACAGTCAAGGGTTTTTGACTCTGAAGGAATCCCCTCAAGTCAAATTTGCCCCAAATACCACAGATATCACAGGACCAGGGGCCTTATGTTAACACACATCTCAGAAGCATTAAAACCAAAAGCGCCCCACAGGAGGACCCCCTGGGAGCAAGGCTCTCTTTGTTAGCCGGTGGGAATTTGCCTTTGGGTGACATGCCCTCTGGTCTGAAGGTGTGGCTGACACAGAGCGTGTGGACCACAACCAAACACACAGTTAAGATCAACTACCCTATTGGCTGCTTCTGGAGAGAAGAGCTGGGAATTTTCCAAGGTACAAGCTCCAGGCTCACCTGGCGGCAGGTCAGGACAACGTGCCCTGCAGACGACGCAGGTGGATCTACGCGCATGGGCGCTTGGCCTCGGAACCTCGTGAAGGCGAAAGAACAAAGAATGAAAAACGGACAAAACACATCAAAAATGGCACAAACATGGACACAATGTACGTACATGGGTTCTGGATTACATAGGACGCCGCTCGCGGCCACAGCGGGTTTTGGGCCGGGAGGGGAACGGCTGAGGAGGGGACGTGGCTGGTCTTCTGTCCACTTAGCTCGGAACTGGCTGGATTTGTTTCTAAAATCTGCATGTATTAATTTGGTAAAATAAAGAGCAAAGATGAAGAAAGTGGGGAGGTGTGGCTGAGTCATCGGCACCTGCTGGGGAGAAGGCCCAGCTGTGTCCCGTGGGCCCTGACCACCCGGCAGCACTGATCAGAGCTATCTGGTCACGGAAGCCTTCATCCCACTCCCCGCCTATTGGGTCCTGAGCCTCCCGTCCACATGAAGACGGGACTAGCACTGTGATAGCAGGTGACGGTTTGTCCCGGGAAGCTGGCGCTGGTAAACCACATGATGGGCCGAGCCTGATTGTTTTCAAAGGTGGATTTAGCCTTTCATCCTGAAAGAAGCTGTGCCCACAGCGCCAGTGGGGGAACACCCCTGCCAGCCTTCCGTTTATAACCTCTCCCTCCTCTGTGAATAGTTATAGTTGTTTTAAGGCTTCTTGCCCCCAGCGACCGCCTCTTTATAAACAATTCTTTATTCTCTCCACGTGACTGTCCTCGGCACAGACATCAAGAGAAAATTGCCTGGTGCCTCTGATCCAGGGTTCCCGGGGGCCTAAGGTGGAGAGGCTCACAGTGGAGATGGAATATTTTCCATCCTCAGAGTCTGGAGACCACAGGCCCTGGAGACACATCCAGCTTCCAGCCTGTTTGGTTACAGCCCTCAAGCTAAGGATGGTTTCCATATTTTCAAATGCTGAAGAAAAGTCAAAAGAAGGTTTCATGACGTGTGAAAATGATATGAAATTCAAGCTTCGGTGTCCATACATACAGTTTCGTGGGAACAAAACCACCCCCTCCTTTGCGTATCTGGGCCACAGGAGCAGAATTCAGTAGTTGTGATGGAGACGTAGGACCCTCAACGCCTAAGGATTTACTCTCTGGCTCTTTCCTGAAAACGCTTGGCGACCCCTAGCTTAGCGGGTGACCCCGGCTCCAGTCTTTGGTAGTAACAGCACAGGAGGCTTGGGGTTGAAGTTCTCCTTTTAGATTCCAGTGAATGGGCCACCGGGCAGGGGGGTCACTGCAGCTGCCGGCAGAGCGTAACAAGCTGCTTCTGCAATTAGCCGAGGTGCCACGTGGCATATTCAGAGTCTCGGATGTGCTGCACAGCAGTTATGGGACAGTTTCATCCCCAAAGCACGGGGTGATGTGCACCGCTAATTTAATAATAGCTTTTCTGGAAAAAAAGAAACATCAATTGCATAAACATGCTAGTTCTGGAAATGCTAATGGGAATGTGTGTGAGTTACTTTTAATGTGTTGCCTCACTCCCTGGGAAGGCGGCTTCCTGGGGGCTGGGTCTGTGTCCTGCTCAGGTTTGCAACCCAAGGTTCTCACGGAGCTCCAAGATGTCAGGGACCCTGAGAGCAGGGTTTTGAAATCACTAGTGGGTTGTGACATCCTTTCGGTGGACCTACTTCTGGCATTTTGAAAATGAAATAGGACAGAATAGGAGTTATAGGTCAGAACAGAAAGACAGATTAAGTGAGAACATATGCATCACACAGAGGGAGTTTCTCTTCTCTGCATGCGTGATGGCTGGTGGAAACATCTTTCTTACCGTGGGGTGTGGTAAAGCAAGTTTGAAGCCCCTGCCCTGGTGGATGTGTTTGAGCTGCGCTTGGCGGGTACATTTAACAGCAGCCGTGATGTGTGATACAGGTTTTCACAGATGCACCGGGGCAGGGAGAGCTGGGGGGTGGCCCGTGAGGACCATCACCCCCAGTCAGCACCTCCTCAGCACCGGCCGTGGGCTTTACACTCAGCCGAGAGCCGTGAAGGTTGCAAAGCAACGGATGACACGGTTCCCGTCCTCGGGAAGCTGACAACCTATTGGGGAGCAAGACTCATGCCTGCAAATCGGTAACAAAAGCTCAGGGAGGCCTAGCCGTCCTGGAGAACAGCTCTGGTCAGGGGTGGAAAACAGGCCTGCCTGGAAAAGGGTGCTGGATGATGGCCCAGTGAGGTAGATTGTTCAGTGCAGAATGTTTATTCTTCATGGCTCAGTCAAGACAGAAGCCTTCCCAGCCAAGACTCCAGCCAAAGCCCCCGCCCCCGGGGCTGAGGGGTGACCCCTGTCCTCCACTCTCCACTCCCGCCAGCTCCCAGAGCCCCTCGGGGGCGGGACAGCCCTTCCTCCTCAGCTGGGCACAGTCCCTGCTGCAGACGAGCAGCCCCATCAACTCTGATGATAAATTGACAAGCGAAGAGATTTGGTGAGTCGTTGCTCAGTTACCTTCTGACTGTACGAATGGTGAGCTTTCAACGTCCTTTTAGGTCTCAGATGAGAAGCTGGGGCAGCTTGGGAGAACCCCCTGTTCCAGGTGCTTTTGGAAGTGAAACAGGTTCCTGGGCAAAGTGTAAGTTTTCTTCAATCCCATCACGGAGGCCCACCGATGCAAGACGGCAGTAAAAGAGATCCACAAACAAACTGCTTAAAAAAATCTCATAATATCTGCCATCTCTATGAGTTTATGATTTTATGCAAACGAAGACCTTGAGTTGTACCCAGATCCCAATCCAGGGTCTGGCCCTGCCCGTCTCTGTGTTGTGTGAACCACCCTTCGGAGGCACCAGCTCAGGGACCCTTGTTTGAATTCAGCTGGTTTATTTCATTCCTTTTGTAGCAACTGAATGTAGATCTGAGCTTTGCTTTTTGAAATGATGACTTTTTCCTTCAGGTAAGATACTTGGTGAGAGTCAGCAGCCGTTTAAACTCTGACTAAGAAGATGCACAAAAAAGGAGGGGCCTCCTCTTCTGCTACCCAAGAGCATTTACTGAAACTGGAGTTTCCACGACTAAGATGTAGGTAGAAGGACCCCCATGCTTCACATCCTAGATGATTTTCAAAGCAGAAAACGCCACTGCTGCCGAGACAGAGGTGAGCTGACAAACACTCGCCTCCTGAGTGGACGGGGCCGGGGGCCTGTACTCACTCCCCTGGGAGCATCACCTTCTCAGGCCGGCGGCTCCTTGCCGGGTCAGTACAGGTGATCTACCTCATGCTTTGGGGAGGATTCAAATGTAACGTAGTCTGGACAGACTGTAATTCATTTCAGATTGCCCCTACTGACGGAGAGCTGGATTGTTTCTAATCTCACTCTGACAACCCTGAATGCCTGTGTGTATAAAACAGCTTCTGGTGAGATAGATGCCTAGACTCTAGATAAATTCACAGATTCTTAGGTTCCTAGACTCTCAATCTCCAGATTTCTAATTGCTGGGGTCAAAGGTCTGCATGTCCTAAACAATGATGGATGCCACTTGCTGCCCCTCAAAACACTGGTGCCACCTGCATCCCCACCAGAGCAGTCACGAGGGTCTGTCCCACACTCTCACCAGCTCGGGGTGTTTAACAAGCTTTGATTCCAACCGCCTGCTTTCTAAAGAATTATAACAGAAAGAGAGGAAGAAATACCCTAGCTTTTCCCTTCCTCCTGCTTCCAGGCCCCAACAAGGCCTCCCGTTGCCCAAACCCACTGCGGAGCCTGCAGCAGGGGGCTGGATGAGGAGACCTCAGGGGCGGGGGGCCAGCAGCCTCTGCACTGTCCCTGCTCCCCCGAGGGCACCGACGCCCGTGGCTTCTCTGCAGCCTGGCCCTGGGCTCCCGCGTCCCCTTGTTTGGACATTCGATCATTTGTGCGACAAATACTCAGTGACTCTCTGTACACATCGGTCCTCGCACAGGACCTGGGGCCAGAGAGGACCACATCCCTCCCTCGCAGCCCCCCTTCCCTCTGCGCAGTGATCCTGGGATGAGCCTGAGTCTCAGGGACGCCAGCGCAGGATCTCAAGGCCACGGGCTCTCACCGGGCTTTGTCTGAATCTCCTGAGGGTCCACTGTTCTTTCTGCTCTGGTCCCACAGGCATCAACGTGGGTGCTGAGCACCCTGGGCCTGGGCGATGCACAAGGCCTGCTGGGCTCAGCTCTCCCCACGCAGCCGCCGGGTCCAGGTCTCAGAGTCCCCAAAACACGTTCCATAAGTTACCTGCCTGCTTAAAACTAAATGCATTTTGAAAAATCTGGTCTCAGACTGAAATTGACTCCAAAATCTATACTTTGGGGCCAAGTAAGAGGTCCCTCTCTCCTTTTACACTGATCTTTTTTTTTTTGCGGTGAGCCGGTCCCCAGCTTACCCACCCCTGGGGCCTGCTCTGAGTGCCCCTCTGGAGCCTTGGATGCTGCCAGATGTGAGGCCTTGTGAGTCGTTTACTTTGCAGAGTGCCGCTGTGCTGTTACCTGAAGTGTTGTGTTATGGCCACAGCAGGGCTGTGCTTCGATCACCTGAGCACAGCCTCATAGATCCTGTTCCCTGAGCACTTGGTTTACCCCAAACACGGGGCGATTCCGATGCCCTGGACCCACCCCCTCTGCACTGCTCATGGCGCCTCCCCACAAGATGTCTGGACACAAGCGAAGGGCTTGCCAGCTGTCCTGGCCCTTCGAGCAGTCACTCAGCTCTCAACTGACCTAAAACTCATTTCCTTACGTCTACTTAGCTTCGAAGTCGTCACCGTTTCCAAACTGCATCTGTGCCAAATGAGCACTGAATGGATTGTACTGGGTTAAAAGCTACTGATCCCCTCTGCTCCCCCAAAAACGCTGCCAGGGGTGTGAAACAATGGTATTTATTGGTGCTCATCTCAGATAACCAGAGCTCTTTTTCCTTATTTCTGTTTCTCTCTCTCTCTCTCTTTCCTCATATTTAATTTCACCTGCTTGCAATTACTGGGAAAACAGAAATTCCGTTTATAATGTCTACATTCTAACATGTTACCTCATAACATCCCCCTGGGCGTGTCCTTTTAGAATTAATGCTACCAAGTAAGTAAACCTCAAAGGGGTGCACGCACGCACACGCACACACACACACTCAGGGACACACGTGTTCACGTGCGTGCCAAGAGCCTGCTGAAATAGATTAACCCCCAAATTAAAAAAGTTCAGAGCTCTGCGTTCAGTCCTAATTTTATCTCAGCTATCTGGAGCAGTTACAAACAAGCCTTGAGTTAAATGCCGTGTTTATGTGGATAGAGCCACATTCGAGTTGCTTGCAGGGCGGGCTCCCCCTGGGTGGGGCGTTTCCCATGGTCACCGCCCAGCGCTCTTGGCGGAGGAGGCTTGTGCGTGTCTGTTTGTAGAATAATGAACTGTTTGTGTGACCCGGCCCATTGTGAGATCAGTCGGCCTCGCTGCTGCATTTATAAACACCGTCTGCCGGTGGTCCCTGTGTCACTTCGCAGGAAACAGGCCTCACCGGAGCCCCACATGGCCCCCCAAACACCAGGCTGAGCTCGGGAACCGACCGCATTGTCACGCATCTTGGCACCCAAACGACCACATTTAAATTCCCCTTTTTGTCCAGGCCTCCCAGGCGAGCCCTGAACAGTCACACGTGGCCCCCGAGAGGTGATGCCCCAGCGGGGTCGGGGACAACACCCCGGGGAAGAGACGGCCCCGCTTCGGCTCCAGCCCCGCGCCTTTCTCTTTGTTCTGCAGCTCACGTCTCCCCCGCCACTGAGGGCAGCTGCTCCCCGAAGATGAGATGGGTTTCCGCCCTCATCCCTCAAGAGGCCCCTTTTTTCCGTCACTAAGGTTTTTCAAGCAGGAAAGATACACGATGAAGTGTAGTTTTACGGTTTCATATCACATTTGTGTTTTCCAAAAAACGTCCAATAAGATGTTCCTTCTCGCTTACAGAATATTCCTTTAATCAGTTCCTTGGAAGAACCACGGGGCTGTATTTAAAATTTATTTCTGGATATTTACTTAAGGATAATTGCAAAGAAGATTGGCCCAAAGAAAACGTGAGCATTTGTCAGAGGGCAGTATTGTACTTTTTTTCCTGCTTTTATGTCTGTTCATAAGTCCCTACTTCTGGCCTCGATGTCGTATGACATCAAGGCCACAGACTGGAAGGTTGGGGCTTAGAAGACGTGGCTTCAAAGGCTTCCTCTGCCTTCCTCCAGCCAGGACGTCTTGCAGTGACCCCTAACCTCGCTGGGCCAGGGCCCTCCTTTGTCAAAGAACCGGGCTGGTGAGGGGGCAGGCATCCTGGTCCACAGTCTGTGGTCCTGAGCTTCCTGCCATCATGACCCGTGTGACTCTAGTATAGAGTCGGCATAAGCCCGAGCATGTACTGTTGGCTAAAAGAAAATAACATTTCTGGGTCTGTGATACCGTGGGCTTTGCTTTCAAAGGTGTGGAGCTACCTTGGGACAGCAGGAGGGGACCCAGGCAGAAAGCTGTGTCCTAACAGGAGTGTTGAAAGGCATGGGGTCCTTCAGCAAAGAACCATCCGCTGAGGACGAGGTCTTGTTTTATCGCCTGTAATGTATCTTCCAATAGGTCCACTGGGGAAGAAACAATCAACCAGGGGCTTTGACCCCAGGGGGCGGTTGTCAGGCCCTCTTTGAGTCGGGGGTGTCGTCAGGCAGGAATATCTTCAAATCTCTGTGTTTGTTGATCTCATAACACAGAGCTAATTCTCAGTCTGCAAGCAGCTGGATGAGCATGCGGCCCCGGGGAAGCACCTCTCTGGGTTCCAGGAACCAGAAGTAGAGACCGGACCTGCTGGAGTCACCCCGAAGGAGCCAGCCGTGTGGACCTACCAGGGCCCAAGGCGCCGGCCCCGCTTCATGGGGACCCTTCTCGGCCAGGTCTTCACATGGTCCTGCATCAAGCGCCACCGTTTAAACTACTTGCACAGGGAGCAGGGAGCCCAGGTTACTCTTGGCCTCGCGTGGCCTGACTTCAGGTGTCTGTGCAATTCTGTGGAATATCTGAGACCCAGACTCCCTTCCGCCTGCTGCCCGTGTGTGTGCAACCTCTCGAGACCTCCGTGCATTTCCAGAGCGTGTGTGAGGGCTGTGAGGGCTCATCACCGCACCAGCTGTTCGCGGCTTCTCTGTATAAACCTTCTGTGTTTGTCAAGCAGGTGAGCGGAGGGGACCAGCCACTCCCTGCAAAGCTTTCCCCCTTTGGAACGTGTTCCCCACCTACTCACGTGGGGTCTCCTGTCCTGCTTCCTCCTTCTGGTTCCGGGGCAGCTGGGGCTGTGCAATTAGTCCTTTATTCCAGCTGCCTCTCCGGTCTGTGGCTGAAAGGCAGGGGCCTTGCTCTGTCCAGGGAGCTGGGGATACTGCACCAGGCAATCACCTTCCAGCTGTGAGTTTTCCAGAAAATCAGAGGTGCAGAGAGCAGAGGGCCTGACTCGGAGGCCTTGGCGGAGCAGAAAGAGGTCCTGGTTAGACAGGAGCAGACCTGGGCACCAGTCTCATTCTGCCGCTGACTCTGTGTGTCTTCAGGCCAACGAGGCCACCTCTCTGGGCCTTCAGTTTCCTCATCTGTGAAAAGAATAGCATTCACTGAACGATTCCTAAACTTGCCCCCCAGCACAAGTGTATTATGATTCTTTAGCTTGAGAGACACGGGGTTTGACATGTGGAAAGCAGACTTGAAACTGGGGTTTAAGCCGATCTTCAGGCACTGCGTCTGGATCTAGTGGATTGGGCAGCTCCTACACCCACCCCACATTGTCTCCCAGCGGCTCATGCCCCACCCCGTCCCTTGACCCGACCCAGTCAGGGCCTTGCCCTGCATCGCTGCTCACAGGCCAGGGACAACCGAGGTAGCTTACGGGCCCAAGGGGAACAGCTGGGCTCGCAGGAGAGGTACGGGTCCTGTGCACTGCTGCACAGAGTGTAGCATTTCAAAAAAGGTACATCAAATCTATTTAAATGGATTACATTAGTACATTAGAATTCTTGAAAGTCGCAATCAACATCAAAAGGAAAATGTCTTAATTGTTCCATTTAAACTATAAAATGCTATTTTTACACAGTGAAAAAGCACCTAATGTAATAGTTAAACTCTTGATCCATTGTTAGTTAGAGCCTGTTTGTATTAATTAGGAACTTCACAGGTATTGTTAATAAACAAAAGATAAGTTTAAATAAACATTTAGAACGATGTTTGCTTTATGACCCTCCCTGGTATCTGTTTAACTCTAACAAAAAAGAATTGGCAAACAATTATAAGCTACAGAGTTCTGCTGGGTAAAAGTGTAAAACTATTGAGCGATTTTAAAGATGTTTTAAATAAGATAGTAAGTGATAATGTAAATTAATAAATATTTTTTAACATAAAAATTCAGGAGGCCTTTAATGAACTGAGCTACATTGAGAACTACCAATATATTCTCTGTGTCTATAAAAGTTAAAACATTTTTAGTTATGATTAGCTTACTTTGGGGTTTGGGATTAAAAAGGTGACCCTCAGTCTGTATTTGAAAATCTTTGTATGGAGAAGAGGCTGGGTGGCGTCTGCCCCCTAGAGCAAGGCCAGGCACAGTCTGGCTTCAGGAAAGAAGGAAAGGTCCCCGCTGACCCAAGAGCCCCCGCCGGGCCCCTGCCGTCAGACACATCTACCCGCAGGGGAAGCAGCCACCAGGCCAGGTACCGATGTGGAGTGGAGACCCCGCTGGCCTTCAAACCACCAAACGCGACAGGTCTTTGCTTCCGTTGCCAGGTGTGTTTGGGGGCCGGGGAGCTGTGAACCGTGCAGTGGACGAGCCGGAGTTGGGCTCTGCTTGTCTGTTCTGCTGGGAGTGGGCGTCACCGTGAGAGGATGATTAAAACACTCGTGAAGAATCACTTCCAGCAACATGGGAGGGCGACAAATCCTCTTCCCCCAAAGCCACGATTATGCTGGACCAACTGCCCTGGTCGCCTGAGGCGACAAATCCTCTTCCCCCAAAGCCACGATTATGCTGGACCAACTGCCCTGGTCGCCTGAGTGCTCCAGAAACTGAGCTCTGTCCGAGGGGGCTTCAAGCTGGGAGCGGGCGCCGCTGGAGGGCTGGCTGCGCCCGGAGCGCTGTCCCTCCAGGCAGTGGCCTCCAGGGAGACAGGGCGGGCAGTGGGCGGGGGACTAGCTGGTGTTTACCGGGGACTCCAGGAGGTGGACCGGCCACGGGGCCTTAATAAGACCCCACAACTCCTGTCGCCCAGAGGCCATGCGCACGTGTGGAGACCAGAGGGGCCTTGAGCCACCACGCACACCTGGTCGATGGAGCAGGGGACACAGGAGAAAGGGGAGGCCCGCAGAGGCAGCCGCTGGGCAGCTGTGAAGCCGCCAAGATGGTGAAGGTGCCTCCGGCCCCCGCCCCAGGCGTCAGCCCTGGGGGTGCCGGTGTGAGGTGAGTCACCACCTGTGCTGACCGGTCCTCCTCTGATCAGTCAGCTCCTAGGCGGCCGGGCTTTAAAAAAGTCAAAAGAAAGGAAAAAACCTCAGCAGAGACGTCAGTGCCACACAATGAGAGTGACTAAACAAATAAACACGGAACAATAACAACAACAGTTCCCTAGGGAAAAGCCACAACCCCGAATTCCTGCACCAGGTTACGTAAAATGTCCAAGAGGCAACAAGAAGTGGCAAGGCATACAAAGAAACAGGAAATCGTGCCCGGTAGTCAGGAAGAAGGCGCGGCCCTGATGTGGAGCGGAGACCTCTGGGTGGACGACCCCGGACTCCCTGACCCGCTGGGTCTGCAGGGCTCACCTGCTTTCCCTGTGGGTGGTCAGCACCCTGTCATTTGCTTGAAGACAGTCCCCAGGCCTGTTGCTTGCAAGACACCCTTTATCCCCCTTGGGACACCACACTTCCTGGTGACCAGGCCGATAATTAAGGTCCAGTAGAGGTGCCAGACCAGCACGGTGGGTAGCGCAGACAGGGTCTGAGAAACCACAGAATTGGGTCTTCACAGGTAAGGCTGGAAAATGCCCCGACCAGCTCTGTCCTGCAGGAGACCCCAGAGAGCCTTCACCTACTGGAACTCGGGGGGACTGTTCCCTGTTGCCCAGGGCTGAGAGTGGCTGAGGGCTGGTTAGAGAATGGGATCCCTGAGGGCCCTGGGTGATAGGACACTGAAATCATCGGGACCCCTGTCGGGAGCCAGGGGGACATGAGTTCCAGGACCAGCGGCAGCTCAGAGGCGCTTCTGGGGGTCCCGGTCCCCGTGATCTCAGTGTGAGGTGGGTGGCAGCCACATCGTGGCCCCTGGCCCCGTGTCTGGAACCCAGAAAATTCTGACTGAAGCCCAGTGACGGAGAGTCTGGGTGTCGGAGAGCAGATAGCGTCGAATGAGGGGTGCGAATGGGGGGATGGAGGGGGAAGGCAAGGAGGAGAGGGGGCCCCCAGGAGACCCTTGCTCAGGGTCAGGAAGACTCAGGTCCCCATCGGGGGGGTGTGTGCATGTCGGACGTACACCGGTGTCAGGTGTGTGTGCTTGTGGGGTGTAGGCCTGTTTCTGGGAGGGTGTGAGATGCTCCCCCCTTTACACTGTGCTGACACTGAGGTTCACTCCCTGCTTCCTATGGTCCTCGGGCCACAGGACGAAGGACGTTTTCTTAGGAGCAGCCACAGTGCCGGGGCCTTTTGCAGCTGCAGTGGGTACAGCGAGTCCATCAGCCTCGGGACACAATGCAAAACCTCTCATTTCGCTACACTGTAGGCCAAACAGAGTTTTAAAAATGAAAGAAAGGAAAATCAACACAGATGTTCAGAAATGGGTCAGAAGGCAGACCGTGTGAGACGCTCCTCTGATCTTGGGAGGATGAGTCACTCCACAAAGGCCCTGGTCGCAGGACAAGAGGTAACTGCCTGGGAGTTTTCAGAACCACTGCTTCCACAATAGAATTTCCAAGAACCTGGGTGGAAGGAAAACACCCCAAAGGTAACAGACGGTAAGGAGCAGTGTAGTCGATGTTGGCGGTCACTGATCTGATGCTGAGCTGTGTGCGTGTGGACAGTCCCGGGTTCACTCACCCGTTCACCCAGCAATTTGTTCAGGGTCCCCACGCAGCACATGTGGCTCAGTCTCCTCATCCGCGGCCACAGGGGCAGGACGGGGTCAGGGGGCATGAGTCTCTGCGCCCACAGAGCCCATGTCCCAGCAGGGAGCTCAGACCCCATGTGCCACCAGGAGAAATCTGGGGTGGACGGGGGAGTTTCAGAGAAAGTGACCTGGCACCTGGGCTGTCGCAGCGGAGCAGAGGCTGTGGGAAGGAGGGGGACCCCAGGCCCCGCAGCCCCGAGTCGGGGCCGGGGACCCTGAGAATGAAGTAGCCTCGACGGCCGGCCAAGGTGAGGACAGAGCTGGCAGAAGGGCCTGGAAGGGAGGCTGGGCTGCCCAGGGGAGTCTGGCAGGTCAGGCCTTGTTCCCTCCGAGCCGAGATCAAAGCTCTCCTCCAGAAGGTGAGCCTCTGTCCCCGGGCCTCGGGGATGAGTGTCCTCGAGGGACACACCAGGATGGCCGTCCGGATGCCCGGGAACCCCTGTCCTCGCCTGGCCTTCCAGGCCCCTCACGGCGAGCACAGGGCAGTCTTCCTGAAAGGCTAGCTTTGCATTTCGGGTTTAAAGGGATGAATGAGCCATGAAAGCGAAGTGTGAAAAGGAGCGAGTGTTTGTAGTTTGCCGCCGTTGTGCTGCTCGTGCTTTTGTAAAGGGCCCTGCACTTCCACTCAGTTCTGAGGCGGCAGGGTCCCCGTCACCCTCCACTCGTTACAGACCAATTCCCGTCTGAACCAGAACCAGAACCAGCCCGACTACGTGTTCGTATTGACCCACGCGGGAGTGTGTTTGTGGCTACAGGACAGAGGACCCGGTCCTGGACCCCCCCGTGCATAGATGGGCCCGTCGGGGATTCCAGAGCGCGTGCAGAGGCCTCAGCTCCCGACAGAGAGGAGTTGGGGGCTTGGGTCTGCTCTAACACAGCAGAATCACAGGACCGCACACCCGCCTTCTGTCTAAGGTCCTGTGGCTGAGCCACATTGGTCAGTAAACTCAGTCGGCTGACCCTCACTTGCAAATCCTCCAGCAGGGAAGCGGCCGCCCGAGTCCTGCTGGGACTAGGTTGACCAGGGCCCCGATCACCTGGTGACATTGGGTTTTGTTCTGCGGGTGGCTCCTGCGGGCTCCAGAATTTCTCCCCAAAGCCCGTGCCCTATAAGCGTTCAGTACATCCGGCCTGGCGACACACGTCACTGCGAGTGTATCCTTTTCGGAGCAGTGTCCTGGCTCTGCCAGCTTTTTACGACCAAGTGATCCCAGAGGCTCACGCACACTGACCTGGTCGAGGGCCTGAGCCGGCACGTCTGCCTCTGAGGCTCAGGGCCATTGACAGTGCTCTGGCTCCAGGCCAGTGCCCCAGACCCTGCCCTCCGCCCCTCCTTCCCAGGCCGGGGAAAGCAGAGGGGCCGTAAGTTAGCTCCGGCATTCACAGTACTCCAAGGGGTAGGAACTCAAAAGTGTTTCCTACAGCTCTGCGCACCTACAGCCCAAGACAACCAGTTGCCTGAGATCTGAGGGCTGCAGATAAAAATAGTCCGGAGGGTTAGGATGGTTGCTACGGGCAACCCCTCAGTCATGTCTCTAAGGAGATGGTCTGCAATGGATGATGAGTTTGCGAATGCTTCAAAAATAAAAAACTACACAGTATTTTAGAAATCCCGAGAAATCCAGACACTAAATATAATTGGCACTGTGCTTCAGAAAGGTGACAGAAGAAAAAGCTTTAAATTTTCCTTTATTTCCTCGTTATTGAAAAGGCCATGGATGAGCTGAGTACAGATGAAAGCTTCTTGGAACAAATTAATCACCTGTTGTTTGTGAAATTCTCAGGGTCTGAATCTTAATCTCATTATTTACATTTTTACATTATCTTCTCTAAATGTTTTTTTTCCTATTATATTAATGAATAACCAATAGGCTGGAATTTGTAGAGCATTTAATATGAATTACTTTATTTGATGAATAGAGTTTAATGTTAAAAGTAATTGGGGGGGCTTCCCTGGTGGTGCAGTGGTTGAGAGTCTGCCTTCCGATTCAGGGGACACGGGTTTGTGACCCGGTCCAGGAGGGTCCCACATGCCGCGGAGCGGCTGGGCCCGTGAGCCATGGCCTCTGGGCCTGCGTGTCCGGAGCCTGTGCTCCGCAACAGGAGAGGCCACAACAGTGAGAGGCCCGCGTACCGCAAAAAAAAAAAAAAAAAAAAAAAAAAAGGTAATCAGGGAGATTTTTAAACTTTTACCTAAAACAGTTATGATAAAATATCATATTTATGGTAATTCCCTTTATTAATATTATCTCCATTTTTCCTGGGAGTTACTATAAGAAAATGGTTAAAGAAATCCCGGGGGCTTCCCTGGTGGCGCAGCGGTTGAGAGTCTGCCTGCTAATGCAGGGGACACGGGTTCGAGCCCTGGTCTGGGAGGATCCCACATGCCACGGAGCAACTAGGCCCGTGAGCCACAGCTACTGAGCCTGCGCGTCTGGAGCCTGTGCTCCGCAACAAGAGAGGCCGCGATAGTGAAAGGCCCGCGCACCGTGATGAAGAGTGGTCCCCGCTTGCCACAACTAGAGAAAGCCCTCGCACAGAAACGAAGACCCAACACAGCAAAAATAAATAAATAAATTACTAAAAAAAAATAATAAAAAATAATAAATAAATAAAGAGCCCTTAAAAAAAAAAAAAGAAATCCCAGATTTCATCAAGAAAAAGACCAACAAACCAACTGAAAAATGGGCAGGGGATGTGAACAGTACGGCTCGTGGGAAAGAAATCATGAGAACCTGCTCATCCTCATGGCAACACAAGGAACACAGACTCACCTGTGAAATGGGCAAAGATTCAAGAACATTTAACAACACGTTCTGTTGGTGAGACTGTAAGAAAATTACTTATTTTCCTGCATTTACTCAAATTGCAGGAAAGGGTGCAAACTGGTCAGTTAATATAGAGGGGATTCGTCAATACTAAGAACATCATAAAAATGCTTATCTTTTGATGCAGAAATGCTCTTCTGGAAATTTGTTCTACAGATAAACCAACACACAGGAAAAGATGGGCATCAGGGTTATTCTTGGCAACGTTGTGCATGTAGCAAAAACTGCAACAACCAAGGTTCCGTGGATGGACTGGTTACCCGGGTTGGGGCAGGTCCATCGGGCGCATGCGCATGCGTAAAAGATGAGAAACATTTATGAACCGAGGGAGAAGTTCCGGCAGGGAGATCACTAACCGGGGACACAGGCGTGCACAGCACATGCGGTTTGTGTAACAAGGGGAGGAACCTAGGAACATATTTGCACGCTCTTGCATTGACATCTACAGCTCAAAAAGGATGCTCCAGAAACTAGTAGAAGTTGCGCCTGCAGGTAGGAGTTGGGGTCCAGGGTGGTCAGAGAGAAAGCAGGAGACTGGGGGTGGGGGTAGACTTGACCTTTTTAGATGGTTTTGATTTTTGAGCCGGGTGAATATATTACCTATGTAAATGAGAAATTAAAGAAATAAAGCATGAACTCCAGAGTTAGCAGACATGTGGCCTTGGCAACGTAGGCTTCCTGTGATGCATTTCCTCACGTGTAAAATGGGGATGAGGATAGTAGCACCTAATCCATAGGTTATGATTAGAAGCAGAAAGTACTTGGAAAGCACTGGTGCGGGTGCCTGGCACGTGTAGCATATTGTACGCGTTTGCCGTGATTGTCTCTTACCCAGTGGTTCACTGCAAGAGGGCAGTGGTTTGAAGGAAACGTGCATTCTGAGAAGATGAGGGTTTAGAACACCGGTCATTAGGTTTTTTTTTTTTTTTTTTTTTTTTTTTTTTTTTTCTTTTTGCGGTATGCGGGCCTCTCACTGTTGTGGCCTCTCCCGTTGCGGAGCACAGGCTCCGGATGCGCAGGCCCAGCGGCCATGGCTCACGGGCCCAGCCGCTCCGCGGCATATGGGATCCTCCCAGACCGGGGCACGAACCCGTATCCCCTGCATCGGCAGGCGGACTCTCAACCACTGCGCCACCAGGGAGGCCCCGGTCATTAGGTTTTGAAAAGGCTTTAGAAGTGGATTTTATTGAGCAGAATTAATCTTGATTTTGAGAACTAAACTTTAGCTGTGACTTTACAGAGGAAGTATATGGATAACTGTTGCATTCCAGGTACAACGGCTGTGCCTCAGACAAGGAGGACAACCTCCCTGATGAGGCTGTGGCTGGGATGTCCCTGCCCAAGGCGTGGCGCAGCGTTTTAGGTGCTTCCTGCGAAGCGTGAAGGTGAGAGGAGAACAGCTCAGAGGGAGACGTCCCAGCCTCTGTTTGTACGATCTTGAGCCGTCAGCCCTGCCCGGGGCAGGCGGCTTCGGTGAAAGGCTTGAGGACCCGGCATGGCCAGAGGGATCTGGAGCTGTGCGGAGCACTGACCACGCCGTGATGAACGGAATGTGGTCCATACCTGGACGCAGAGGTGTGTCGGCAAGTGCCCGTCTCAGGAGCCTGAGCCATCCAGAGCCGAGCCAGGGGCTCGGGGCAGGGGGTCAGTGATGGCTCCACAGATGAGCCAGCTCTCCATCTGGTTCATGTGGAGGATTTGCCCCTGGCACGAAAAGAGCAGACTTTGTGTCAGGGGCTGTGAGTCGCTCACAGGTTCACTGTTCTCTGCGAGACTCAACTCCTTTGCCTGTCAAATGGGATCATAATCCACCTCCCAAGGAGGGGGGCGGCCAGGACACAGCTTAGCACACAGCAGGTGCTCAACAGATGACTTCACTCACGTTCCCATCCCCGATGCGCCTGAACAGGGGCCCTTGATAGATACATTTATAATGACTTCATGAGGGAAGACACAACAGCAAAGAAAGTAGCAGGTGCAAGAAGCCAGGTGTCCTTCGAGGTCCTGGGTCACGGGGTCAGGCAGACGTGCATGTTCACGTGTGTGTGCACGTGTGTGCAGCGGCTGTGCGGTGTGTATTTGTGTGTCTGGTGTGTGCGTGTGTTACACTCGCGTGTCTGTGCTCACACTGCACACGCGTGGGGAGAGAAGCAAGGGTGGGACCGTTGACGAAGGGCTTTGTTGAAAGACGTGTGAAAAGCTGATCCTGCTATCAGCTGGCTCTGGGCTCTGGGGAGAAACCATCCGTAAAATCACTTGTTGTAATGCCAAAATATTTACTTTGGGAAGAAGAGAGAAGAGAAGGCCTGACAGGAGGCACTGGGGTTGGTTCTGGTCTAAAAGGGCCGTAAATCTTCAGGCTGTGGACCTAGTGCGGCCTGGGAGTTTAGCCTGTATGGATTTAAGTCCTGCCTCCTCCTGCGAGACCCGGGGCGCTGTGGGGCAGAGGTGACCCCCCGAGGCACCTGCATCTTCTGCATCTTCCTGGGGAAGCTGCTCCCCCGTCAGCAGCTGTGCAGGGACCGCGGGCTCCTCCCCGTTTCTATGACTTTCCCACCGCGCGGGAAGTGCTCAGATGGCTACGCATTTTGGTGGGGGGTTGAGTCGGTCCTTGGATACATTTTAGAGAGAAGAGCGGCTGAAGGTGGAGAGAGCTGAGTCATTCCTGGCTTCGAGCACGAGTCTCAGGAAAGCTCTCTGGTTCCAGAAACGTGGTGGATAAATCATCTGAAATCTGTCCAGCTGCAACTATCTCGAAGTGCTAGGAACACGTTAGCAAACGTTCTCTTAAACGGGGAGCTGAGCTTGTGAGAAAGGCTGGGGTGCTTCCAGGGATCAGAGGGGGCTGGGTGGGGGGCTGGCAGGGGCATCTGGGATCCTGGGCAAGGGCCTGGGGCCACAGAGTAATTGAGGGGCTCTGACTGCAAACCACCTTCGTGAGACCAGGAAGGATGGACCCCAAAGAGCAGGAGCTATGACGGGGTCTGTCCTCCCCGTAGAGAGAGGCAGCGCCTGGGCCTGGGTCTCCCCTGGGAATTCCCGGCAGGGGCCCCGCACCCTGGGGAGGAGGCCCAGGTAGATTCCAAAGACACAGAAGCTGGAATCGAGGCATTAGGAAAGACAAACTTGACATCAGGGTAAAGAAGTGCTATCAGAGATTTTTTTTTAAGTCGCTAAATAACAGGGAAATACTCAATTCTGAGATGGGGTCAGGCCAGTAACATCATGTCATTTCTATAAAGCAGAAGCTGACGGGCTTCCAAGGAGAAAGTGGAAGCCCCCAGCTCCCACCACCCCTGGTTACAGGCTCTGGGGCAGGTGCTTCACAGCAGTTCCCGGCTCACCCCAAGGGGCTCGAACAGCAGCACCAGACTGGTCTTTGTTGAAGGAATTGGTAAGTGATGCTGAAAAAAGTCAGGCCTCCAGCTTCCCTGCAGACACCTCCCCGTGGGTGGGAGCCGGCAGATCACGGGCTCATCCCCAGAGGCCGAGCACCCCGTCCCGGGGTTCCTGCCGCAAGTGGGATCTTTGTTCAGGAAACTGAAGTACCCGAAGGTGCCAGTAATGCTATGGTTCTGTGGCTTAGCCGAGTTTGGGATAATCCTTGGCGATGCCCTACACGCAATTCAGGGACAGTTAGGGACAATTTGGGCCTTGCGGGCCCCATGTGGCGTGGCAGAGAGCGCAGTGACACGGTGTCCACGTGGGGCCTGCCCACGCGCTGAGCGGAGTCGGCCCCTCCACTGTATCTGGGGATTCTGCATCCCCAAGTTGGAGAAGCCCGTTCTGGCCCAACACCCATGGGACATGGCCTGACACTGACCACGTGGCCGCAGCCCCGAGTGCAGACGGCAACCAAAGTGAAGAACTGTTGCCACACAAGCCACATTCTCCAGCAAACGCCCCATCAACTAGGAACTGACCACGGCAAAGCCCACGTCCACCACCACGTGGGGGCAGTCCAGACTGTGCTTTCTTCTGGCTCTTTCCGTCGTGGCTGGTCCCACAGGTCCAAGCGTCGCAGGACACAGGAGGCAAAGTGGACACTCTTGTCTCGACATTTCCACCTTTAAAGGGAACAGTGCTCGAGACGTGTGGTTAATCGTGGATATTCAGGGCTACGCTTTCCAGGTTAAAGAGCTTCCCCTTGATTCCTATTTTCCTAAGAGTTTTAATGAAACAGTGTTGAAATTTATCCAGCGTTGGGGTCTGAGATGCTGGGTGGAGGTGTGAGGAGATGTTACTTCATTCTCTATCCTTTTCAGGACAACTCACATCTTTCATAATTTAAAAAACATGCTTTTCACAGAAAACAGCAGCTCAGATGCCCTTAACAACAGCAACGGGTGTGGGACACCAAGCCCACACAATACTTTCAGACAATTTATGTCGAGTCTGAAATTTATTCAGAAAAAAGGAAACATGAGCTCATATTTTGCTGGACCACATTTTATGATAATATGGGTCATATATTCATATAACGTAAAAAGTGCTCCTAAATGACTGGACATGTATCCCCTATTAGTTTGGGGCCAATGCCATGATCAAGAGGTTTATATTTTGCTGTTTCACTACCTCGAGAGTTGATGAGGCCTTTTACGAAACGATGTTCACAGCACACGTACCCTGCTCTGTATGATATGGATAATAACTCTTGTATTTAAATGAAATAAAAATATTAACATTACTTCTTACATGTCAGCTCTGCTTGCAGAACAGGGGCAGAGCCTTTAGACTGTGAAGTCACATCATCTGGGTTGAAATGCCGGCTGGGTCGCTTACTGGCCCCGTGCCTTGCACACTTGCTTTGTGTCTTTGGGCGTCTATTTTATCATGCTTAAAACGGGAATAATAATGGCGCCCACCTCCTAACACTGTTGCGGGGATCACGGCCAACGAATGTGCTGAGTGCCTGCAGGCACCTGACAGTTAACAAAGGGTGTCCCTGGACTTCAAGGGCGCCGTCAAGTCCTTTGTTTACATGATCTCCACTAACCCTCAGTGTTACGAGATGACCCCACTATTATAACTATTTTACAGGTGAGGTAATTGAGGCTTGGAGACATGAAAATCGTTTTAAAGGTTGTGGTTGTTTAATCTTTGCCTTATGAATGCTGTTGCTCATGTATGCCATCTGCTTGATGTTACATTCCTGATTAGAAACACGGCCCTCGATTTTATCATTGTTCCCATGAGAAAATATTATCCACCTTGCAATGATTTACTGTGGTGGTGTTTTGGGACACAGACGAAGGCAAAACACGAATGGAAATGAAATGAAAAATGCACTAGATAGAATAAAATAAACCAAAATAAAACAGAGTGGAAGGAATTGCAAAGCCACACGTGACAGCAGGAGGACCGACGAGCTGTGGGTCGCGGCCCCTGGTTCTGCTCCTGGCCTCTGTCGCCACCTGCACGATGACAGGCCCTGTGGTAGGAGACCTGGAGACCCAGCTCCCGTGGCTTCGTTTATCTGACCTGCCATCTTGGTGGACTGAAGCCAGCGATCTCCAGGTTCGCCTCCTGGTCTGATGTTCTCTTTATCAGAACCTGTGGGTGTCGACAGTTTCAGAGACAGTCAGGTGTTAACAGAACTAGTGTCAGTGCTCAAAAAGTCTACAGGCTGACTTGGGGGATTTACTGCTCAGAGGCACCTCCAACTTTCTAAGTCTTGCTCTGTCATGTCTCCATGTGTTTGTTTTACATGATGTGGACGTTGGGGGAAAGATTTACCTTCTTTGGAAGGATAAGAACATGTTACTTTTGTTACAATAGCTGATACTCCCCTCCATGAAGCCCTGCCCTCACACTACACAACTTGGAAAACATTTGTAGCAGATGGCAAGGCAAATCCAGATGAAACTCATTATTCAATCAGATTAATCTCTTTCCTTGGCTGATGACATGGACTTTCCAGAGTCCCAATTTGTTGCAACTTTAATCAGTTTGGACCCCCTTGGTTTGAAAGTATCTGTGTCAGAAACAGTCACATTTAGGAAAAGATTTGAAATCTCTCCAAGTCCAAATGTGAAATGCTTTAACCGAGGTCCATCGGGAAATAACATCTGGCAGGAGCCAGCGCCACAGAGGGAAGGTGTTCGGGGATCTTGGTTCTGCTCGCAGAGCGTCTGCACCGGCGCCCAGGGCAGCCTAAGCTGCCAAGTCTGCCTCGTGTACCCCAGCTGTAGAGAGAGGCTCAGGGCTGCCTGCACCCCCGGGGGGCGAGGGGGTGGTGGTGAACCAGCTGCTGTGTGGGTGTGCTTGGTGGTGCTAAGTGCTGGGGGCTCACAGAGACTCACCCTCCCAATACCCTGAGCTCAGGCTTCTCAGCACCGGCTGAGGAGCTGGGAGTCTCTCCCTCAGAGTTTGCAAATGGCAGAGCTGTTATCAGGCCAACTCTTTCTCCAAACCGGTTCACACTGGTATCTGCTATTTACAAAAATAGTTAAACACTTGAGCAATCACCATGTCTGAGGGTTCGGCCGGTAATCTCTCACGATAGTAGAGGCAAATATTGTCCCTTTTCCCCTTTTGCTCCGTTCCCTCTGCCCTGGTCCCCTAGAGTTTCACGGTCTGGAAAGTCTGAAGCAGAAACTCAAGGCAATGACCTTTCACAGCTCAGGGGCCACGCTGGGCGGCTTCCTGGGAGATGCTGCGGCTGAGGGTCCTGAGGTGCGGCGGCTGGGCCACGGGCCACTTGTTGCCACAGACGCGCTCTGACCTGCTGCCCAGACCCTGCATCTTCCTGCCTCCAAGTCTTGTTCAGACTCAGTGACGATCCCACCCCCCGACCCTGCCCAGGGCTGTGTGCCTTTAGCAGGAAGTGTTTTACCCAGACCTCCCTTGAGGGCCACCTCGCTGCCTTCAAAATTTTTCTCAAGTGTTTCTCTCAGGGAACTGTAGCTTTCTACAACTTCTGTCCCCAGCTGCCTCCTCAGTGGAGGCTGCAGGTGCCGCTCCCGAGGGACACAGGAGTGACAGACCTCGGGCACGTCCCCGTGTGTATCTGCCAAGCACCCCCACCCTCCGCTGTCAGCAGATTTCGTTCCATCGCCGAATGTGTTAATTAAGTGGTCCTCTCAATTGCACTGATGTCTTGTTGGAACATTTTAAAATTTGGCTAAAATATCTCCTGATCCCTTGAAGAAGCGTCCTCCCAAGAGCTGAAAGCGAAAGGCTTTCTTTTCCCTGTTTTCTAATTGCTCCATTACTCATCTCTGTTTCAGATCTGCTCACAACGCCATGTTCTGCTCGGCTCCCGCCCTTTGGAAGGGGACCTGTAACTGCCTTTGTAGAGTTACCAGGAGCATTAGTACGACCGCAAGCTCCTGGGACGGGGGGAAGGGGTGACCTTTGTGACATTTTGGTTTCACGTCCTGCGCAGAGCAGAGAAGGGGGCCGTTGGGAGGTTGTGGCGAGGTGGTCCCGGCGTCCCCCCTCTCCTGGCCTCGGCCACTGTGGCAGAGTTGAGCGGACGCTGCACCCGCCCCAGAAAAGCACGAGATCCCGAGGGGGGCCTGGAAATAAACTCACGGCTTATCTGAGAAAGCCGTCAGTGTTGATCAAGGGAAGGGCTCTGATAACAGTTTCTTAACTCCAAACCCGCCACTCCCGTAAACATCCAGCCTGCAGCAGGCTTGGTCGCAAAGAAGAAAGTTCCAGAACACTTGCAGGCGTCCCGATGCTTTGACTCGGCGTGGGTGGAGAACAGGGCCTGCGACCTTTCCTCTGAGAAGGACCTGAGAGCAAACACCTTCGTCTTTTCTCTGTTGAGGCTGCTCATCCCTTTGCTGCAGCAGAGCAGCCGCAGACAAGACACAGACACACCGCGTGGGTGTTCTGTGAAAACGTTACAGAAGCAGTGGCTGTGGGGCCGCATCTGGCCCGGGGCCGTGGCTGGCCGGCTCCCGGTCCAGGAGGGCCAGAGTACTAGGGGGTCTGCCTCTTCCCGGGCACTTGACCCCCCAGCCAGATTCCTGGACAGGACAGGCAGGGGAGGCCCGCCCTCTGCCCTTTCCCAGCCCCTGCCCACACTCCTCCACACTGAATCCACTGCTACTCTTTCCCCGGGGTCCTCAGAGCACGGGTGGGCTGGCCAGGCCGGGCCGGGCTCCATGTCCACAGAAGGGCCCAGTCTTTCGGGTGACCCGAGTGGCTGAACTAGTCACTGAAATGCCCCTATTCTCCTCCAAGCCTAGATTTCACGGGATGGACTTCTGAAACATGAGGCATGCCCTCCACAAACCAGATCCCAGGTCTCCCGGGTACCGATGAGCATACTCGAAGCTTACACAAATGTGCTAATGCAGTGATCTGAATTAGGGATGCATGGGAAAGATAAATAGTTACTAACTGATTCTAAACTTCAGCTCAGGATGATTATCTGCAGGCATGTTGTTAGTTGGTAAGCGATGTGTTTGGAAGTTGACATCGTTTTCACACCACCTTTGCTCTATCGCATGTTCAGGACACCAGGAGGCAAAGGGACACGAACTCTGACTCTGTACGTGTCCTCCCGACAGGGGAGCAGAGGGAAGCCCCCTCCGCCATGTAGCAGCCTCGGGAGAACTAATGAAGAGAGACGCTCGGAACAAGCAACATCCAAGTTCCTCCTCTGTGGGGTGCGTCCCGTGTGAGGGGACGTGTATGAACTGCAGACACTGGGCGGGGGTGGGCATCCTCCGGGACCAGCAGGAAGCCGGCAGGCTCCTCTCCCCTCCCTCCCGCGCTGGCCTGTTACCTCCCATCTGACCTGGACGTGCCCACAGTGTCCACGTTCTTTGCAAACCAGCCTCCTCTGCTTACCTGTCAGTGTGGTGGTTCCCAGTGGCATCCCTGGAAAAGCGGCTCATCCCAGCATCCCCGCATCTCAGGAAGGCCCTAATAAGTTGTTATTAACCAGCCCCTGGATGGAACTACGGGGTCTGTGGCCACATGTCACGTTCTGGGGGGAGAAAGGAATTGGCCGGTCCTGAGCCGGCATCCACCATCATCCAGCTGGTGTGGGAACCGTGGGGACCATCCTGAGATCAGTGGGGCTGTTTTCAGAGGAGGTCTGGGCACCCCAAACCGTGCCTCTCCAGAGTATCCTCTCGCCTATACACCCGGGTCCTGAAACAACAAGGTATCCAGGTAACTAGTGACCTCAGTCATGTCAGAGCCTGTACAACGTACTGGGTCCCTGGTTCCGTTCAAGGGGAGGGATCCTCGGACCCCGTGTGCTGGGTGCTGTCCCAGCAGGGGGTGGGGCGCTCTGGGCCCCTCCAGGTCCAGCTCAACCCGACACCCGTGCTCTGTCACTGAGTCACAAAGGTGCAGGGTGGGGCTTTGACTGGCTGAAGATAATTTGCCTGCTCCTATCATGTAAGTTTAAACATTGCCATAATCACCTTCTCCACCAGAAAGCTCGGCCAGAAAGAAACACTTCGGCCCTCAGGGCTCCACCCTGCCCTGGGTGACCCTCTGTCCTGTGTGCCAGGGACCATCCCAGCTTTAGCACTAAGAGCCCCACGTCAGGGGCAAGCCGGACGGCTGGTCACCCTACCTACATCCAGCCTCAGCCACACACAGTGTAGCTGTGAGTGGCCGGTCCGCTTCTCCTCCAGGTGTGAGAACCGGTGCCAAGTGCGATCCTGGAAGCAGCCTCAGGGCTACAGGCTCCCGAAGGGGGCTGGCTATCCCCCTGCCTCTTTCCTCAGCAGGGGCAGCTCCTTCTCTACTTCCCAGAGGCCAGGCCCTGCAAGGACTTAGATTCTGGGCACCAGGCCTGAGGTCTGCCCCCCGGCAGGGCACTGGTGCTCACAGGACCCCCCTGCCGGGGTTCGAACTGGGGTGCTGCCCCAAACAGCCAGCCGACCCCCAGAGGCTCCTGCGGGCCTGGAGGGGATACTGGGGTCACAGCCTCCACCACAGACGTCACCATATGGGGACACCCCCGGGACCTGGTTTTATAAGAAAATGTACTCATTTCCCCCTCCAGGGAAAGCGCGTATCCCGAGACACAGGACTTGTCTTTCTTTTAATAAATGGGTGTATTCTCAGGGCCAAGAACAGTGAGTAGCACTTAGGACGCTCTTAATGAGTGGGGGCAGATGGGCTAGAGGGTCCTAGTCCGTCCAGGCCCGTCCCAGCCCCCTGGTGACTGGAGGGCAAGCCCGCGTCTGCAGGGCTCTTGGGGTCGTGACTCTCCTGCCTCTGGCCCAGGGTGACTCCAGAATGTCCTGCCAGGGGACGGCAGTGCCCTCCTCTTGGAAAGCCCAGGGGAGAGGTGCCTGAAAGCACTGCTCTGCGGGTCCACTCCGACTGGGAGGCTTAGACGCGGCTTCCGGGTGACACCCTGCTTTTCTGCTCCATGCCCTCCGCTGCCTGAAGCTGGGGGCTCCGACGGTGACACCTGCTGACAGCCTCGGCTACTCCCCCTTCCCAGCACACAGGTTACCGAGCACCTGCTGTGTGCAGGCCGTCTGAGCCCTGAGATGTCGCCTGGACCCCACGAGCCCATTGACAGCCTTCTGGTCAAGGCCCAGCTCACATCGCTTCCCAGCTGGGAAAGAGCCCGGCCCCTCCGAAACCCGAGGTGCCTGTCCACGCTGCTCGCGGATGTGCCCAGGAGCCCACGTGCGGGACCCGGCGGGTGGCCTCTGGCGGCTCTGACGGAGCACACGGCCCCAGAGCACATCTGTTTGCTCGGGCTTCCTTTGCCCTTTTTAGAGAAAGAAACAGAAATGTTATGGTGAACAGGCTTCCTGAGCCCGGGGCGGGGTGGGGGCGGGCGCCCAGGAAGGGGGAAAGTCCTGGGGGCTGGGCCGCTGTTCCCGCGGAGTCTGAGGCCTGGTTGGTGCCCGTCAGGTGGACCAGGCGGCGGCTGCATTCCAGCTCCGGGTCTGGCTCTTGCCCCTAAGCCTGGTGCTCTCTGGAGCCCGGCTGCTGCCCGCTGCCCCTGGGCTGTCTGGGGGGCTTTGGGGCCAGGGGTGTCGGGGTGTGGACTCCCAGTGCAAAGGTGGCACAGTCCTGGGGGGCCATCCTGAGCACCCTGCGTGGCTGCCAGCATCAGAAGGGTAAGCCCAGAGCGAGGGCGGGGCCCTGGGGACCAGTTTCATCAGGCCGTGTGGGCCCCGGGAGGCGAGGCGGGGACCCCAGAGAGGAGACCCTGCAGGCGGGAGGCCTTGGCTCGACGCGCCCTTTGGACGGCAGAGCAGATGCCCCGGGACCCTACAGACCACGCCCCACCCCGGCTCCCAAACTTCTGAGCGGGTCCCTGGGAGGCCCAGCTGTGAGGGGGTGTCCCGGGGCTGAGGTCCCCGTCCCCGTCACTGTCCACACTGGCCCCTCCATGTGACATGTGACTGCGGGGCTTGAGCCAACAGATCCGAGCGATTTATCTTTTGAAAAATGGAAAAGAGGGAAAACGCAAGTCACTGCCACTGGACACAGGGACATTGGAGCTCGTTACGTTGTCTCTGGTTTATCATCACAGACGGGGCCACCGAGGATCCACCAGGTCGGCGTCCAGGTCCTGCGTGACAGTTGTCTGGGGAGAGTCCTGCTGTCATCTTTCTGGGACCAGAGACAGGTCAGTGTCACCGCCTAAGAACATCGGCCACCGAAGGGAAGGAGGCCGCGTCTAGAGGCTCCTATCAGGACACGGCATTTAAAATTCCCTGCAAAGCGCCACATAAACACCCAGAAACTAGCCCTTCCGTTCAGCGCTGGATGTTGGGAAATGCAGTGCAAGCACCTTCATTCACCTTTGAGAAACTCTGTGCCCAGATAGGAGGTGGGCTGCGGTCTGACTGAGCACGTGGACACACGCGTGCCCCCACAGGGAGGGACCGTGACTGCCAGGCCCTCGGGCGGGGTGGGCTGTCTGCTTGCTCCCTCCTGTCCTCACGTCTGATGCGTCCATGCTCTGGGTTGGGGAGGCGGGTGGGACGCCTCCTCAGGACCAGGTGGAGCCCTTTCCAGAGCGTTCCGCACACAGACCACTATGGCTAAGTAAACAGGAGAATGCAGGAAGGCACGTCCTGTCCCAAAGGGCCGACTTTGGTGCTCCTGGGTTTCACTGTCAGCTCAAGTTAGTTGTGTTTTCAAGGAAGTTATGATGGAGACACCTCCCTCTGTGAGTCTGTCTGTCTGTCTTTGTTTCACCTTCAGGACGTTTTCCTTCTGCGCGTCAGCTTCACCAGCTACTAACCCTGACGGACAGATGATAGAGAGTCAGCCACACACACACACAGAAACACACACACACACACACACACACACACCCCAAAACTGGATGCACACGCCGTGGGTAGTGAGGGACTTTCCCCAAAGTTGCTGCATCTTCCACAACCCCACGCTTGTCTGTCCTTCTGGCTGTAGACGACACGTCTGTCTCCTCTGCCCTCCGGCTGGACGAGCAGGGGCTTTAGGCCGACATTGCTCTGGACCAGCCTTGAGCCTCCTGCCAGAGGAGGCCAGCCTGCCTGCCCTCTGCGGCCGAGTGTGTGTCTCCCACGTGGATGGGACCCTGGAATCGGACTCCTGCCCCAGCATCTTACAGCATGCCGCTAAGCGAAGGGGAAATCGCTTATTTAAGCTACGAAGTGAGGTGCCAGTGTGAGGGTCCAGCTGCTGTCTGTGTAGCGTCTTTACTTCCCTGGCACTTGGGAACCTCGCAGGGCTCTCATGCTCTGCCTGCCCTGTCCCCGCAGTACAGCACTGCACACATCACCGTCCTGACCGAATCCACCTCCGGGAACAGTGGCCGGGAGATGCCCTGCTGTGTCCATGTCCGTGACCGGTGCTTGGCCTTGGCCAGGACCAGACTCAGTACTCAGGGCGGGCTCTCCCTGGTCACCTGGGAGGAACTTACCCTGTTAGCTTATGGCTTTAAGGGCTTTTGTGCTTTTTACCGCTGAATGCATTTTTCAGATAACAGGCTAGCCTGCATTTAGAGAGCTTTCTGAGGGTGGCTGTATAAATTAAGGGAGATAAATCATTGTAAGTTATCATTTAACGGCTCTGGAAGGAGGCTGGCCTCTGCTGGGATGGCAGGCCCAGGCCTGTCCCCTTGGAACTAACTGCCTGCCTGGGAAGCATCAGATTAGGAGGCGTGAAGAGGTGCCTTTGGAACATGTATTTGCTTCAAACTCCCCTTTGCCCTGTAGTTGGTTCCACTCCACCTGAAATGCTGGGGGGCGCCCAGGACCGGGAAGCAGAGGCCACGTCTGCAGTCTGAGAATACACCGCCGTCCCCTGGCTCCCTGTTGATCCAGGTGATGGTGGCGGTGAGAGCGGCTCCTCTGAACCCGGAATTTGCAATTTCCTTGAGAAAGTTGACGGGGTGGCTCCCTGCACCCTCGCTGTGTGAATGGGGCTGGTGGCCCCCTGGCCACCACCTCGGGTGGTCCTGACCCAGTGGTGTCACTGTTTGCTCCTGTCCCTTTGGTGTCAATCTTATCTCCCCAGTTTCCTTGAGGGTAAGAGTCATGAGGAACTCTTGTGGATTGTTTAGCGAGTCCTCTGAAGGTGCTCCGTGGTGAATCGATGGGCGACCAGACATCGATAAAATCCATATCTTTGTGATTCTGGTCAAGACTTTGTCCACTCAGTGCAGATGTGGAATCACCCCTGGGTGGGAAGCCACCAGGGGGCTGGGATTCCCACATGCTCTGGTCACTCCTCAATTAAGGACGGACTCAGAGTCAGACTCTAGTGGCTGCCCGACCTCGCGGGGGCCTCAGGCTAGTGTCTCACCATCTGGCGACCCTTCTCCCCATCCTAACCCGGGCGTAACCGTGGGAAGTGCCTCCCCAGGGCCCGGCCCGAAGCGGGTGCACTGGATGCTGGGAGTTGTAGGGTTGTCATCCTGCCACCCCACCTTCTCTTTCTTTTTTTATTCTGGAGGCTGTTTACACAGTCCTACCCAGCAATTTCTTCTCCGTTTATCTGCCTTCACCTCTAGCAGCTTGTTCCCATCCGTCGAGCCAGGGAGCAGCCTCCTCTCACGGGGCTCTGCCCGCAGCCTTCCTTGCTCCCTCTTCTGCAGGGACACCACAAATGGGCACGGCTCCCGTTTGATCCTCTCCTTGGTTTGAACCTGTTTTCCGATCTTCGAGTCTCCCAGCAGACGTCTGTGCTTCGTCACTTCCTTTGCTCCCCCTTTGGCCTCCCACCCATCCTCCGTCTGACTCTCTGCCCAGAGACACTCCAGGGCAGTGGCTGCCACCTGTAAACCAACATCAGCTCACAGTGCGCGACTGAAAAGACAAGTCAGATAAGCTGCCAACACACTTAAGGCCAGAGAACGTCCAGGACTCGGGCAGCTGGCTCTCCTGGAAGCCAGAGGCCAGGCCGCTCGGGGTCTGTATTGAGGGCGGGACGGAGGGAGGGAGTGGAGGTGGCATTGGCAGGTGTGGCCGGCTCTCCAGCCGCCACCACCCGACGTGGGCCTCCCTGCCCAGGACCTGGAAGCATCAGCTCTGTGACAGAGTGAGGAAAGCTGAGCGTGAAGGTGGAGAAGCTCAGGCTGGGTTCGGAGCGTGAGCGCTGCCTGACTGCGCACCGGCCCCCAGCCTGGACCCGCTTCCTTTACGGGGCGACTGAGAGCAAGTGGCCGGAGCGCGGACAGAAGTGCTTGGTGACGTGAGCCGCCCTTGTGAGTCCCCGCGTGGTCACACCAGCGTCTGTCCTTACGCCCCCTCCTCTGACCCCTGCGTGTCACAACTCTGCTCACGGGTCTTGGAGGCCGAGCCACTCTTGCTGGGCGGGTGGCCCGCTGGGAGGAGGGTGAGGCCCCCGAAGGACCAGCTTTCCTGCCACAGGGCTCGCGGGTGGCTCCTGCACGTCGGCCCTTGCCGCCAGCTCCCACTGCAAAGGGACTCCCACACCCACATGCCGCTGCAGCTGGCACGGCCCCAGCATCAACAGAGGGTGCGTTTGCCTTGTTAATCACCGATATGAAAACACACGGCCTCTGTCTCTGTTGTTCTGTGCCTCGTTCACACCCTGTATAATTTTATACTGTTCCTACAGCCCTGACATGCCCTAAGCTACAACTGACATTGATTCACTGACTTATAAAGTGTGTTATCTGCTCTCCGTGTCTGCACAGAGTTCCTGGAGAGCTGCCCAGGCGGTGACTCAGGACGGGCGAGCGGTGCAGGGGAAGGTCAGACGCGGGTGAGGGCCAGTGACCTGGGGGCTTCTGCCAGACCACGTGTGGGTCCCATCCTCTTGTTGATTTCTGTGGGAGCCACTCGTGCCAATTTCTAGCTAAATCCTGCCTTTGTTTCCTAAGTCAGATAAATTCCATTAGAATTAGGTGATTCTAGGGCTTCCCTGGTGGCGCAGTAGTTGAGAGTCCGCCTGCCGATGCAGGGGACTCGGGTTCGTGCCCCGGTCCGGGAGGATCCCACATGCCGCGGAGCGGCTGGGCCCGTGGGCCATGGCCGCTGAGCCTGCGCGTCCGGAGCCTGTGCTCCGCAACGGGAGAGGCCACAACAGTGAGAGGCCCGCGTACCGCAAAAAAAAAAAAAAAAAAAAAAAAAGTATTAGGTGATTCTATGGCTCCTTTATAAGGCAAGCCCTTTACACGGGAGTCATTATGACAGCACACTTGACAAAAACACACACACGTGGTCTGGAGACAGTCCCTGCAGAGCTGGAACTCCTGCAAACGGGAACATTTGTTGGTGAAAAGGCAGCTACATCACCACGAGCACACAAGGTCCTTGAGAAAAAGTCCAGCATGAAGTGTCTCTGAGCATGCGTGTATCAGTTTAGGAGTCAAATGTCGGCTGAAGAAAATAAAATCATGTGACGTATGTGCAAAAAAAGTTTTTAAAGTTCTTAAGTTTAAAAATGCAGCACAATTTGCTAAATTTCTAATTGAAACTAATGTTTGTAACTTCTCTTTGAGTTAAAGGTTTTAGCGATAACTCATTTCCTTAATTGCAAGTCATGTTTCACCCGCCCATCTAACACGTTTGAGTTACGTCTGGAACAGCACCGTCTGAGAGGTGGCTGGTGCTCACTGAATGCATTTCCCAGCCACCGTGCAGGTGTCCTGGGCCCGGAAAATGGGAGCAAACATGCCCTGGGTCCTTTCCAGGCTGAGGCAGCTCAGGCTCCTGGGCCAGCCCTTCATCTCCTCTCCTGTGACCTCGGGGGTCGTGCCCTCCAGGTAGCATCACCGTCAGAGGAAGGAACTGTGATGTGGAAAAGGAATAAACTGCTTACCAACTGCTGTTGGTAAGACTTGGGGGCTTATTTGTTACTGCAGCATAGCTGAGTTAGTCCTATCTAATACACACATTTAAGGTAAAGAGAATTTTTCTACATGCTTTTGAGGACCACAGATTGGAGAGGAAAGTATTGTGTTAACATCAGGATAGTGTCCAGATGAAAGCTTCTGCCCTTCCGTTTGCTTCCATTTTTGAGTTTATGTGAAAATATGCCCTGGAGGGGGCCAAGGAGGCAGCCAGTGTGGTGGGGTCAGGACACTTGCTCCTCAGCCCACGAGGTCATTGGTTTTACATCCACATCTGGAGGGTGAGAGGGTTAGGGTGGGGATCTGGGTGGGGGGTTTGTCGGTAAGCCATCCCCACCCCCAACTGACAACCCTTCTCTAGAACAATCACTGCTTTCAAGAGTTTCCCATTTACCATTGAAACTAAAATAAACAGAATTTATGTCTCAGGAATTCTATGACAATGATTATAAAATGTTTCATATTAGCTTTTATAATGATTATAAAATGTTTCAGACTTAATATTAGCTTTCTCAGTGGAAAAATATGTATTTTAAAGGTAAAGGCATCTAATTACAGATAAAGATATAGGTATAGAAATATAAAAGAACTGATAAAAGAACTGATGAAGTGGGGCTGGTGGAGTCACAGGGGAAGAGGTAGCAGGGGTCCTTCTCAGCCACCCCCAGACCCACGGCCTTCCTGGGGCCAACACGGAACCTCTTTCTCTTTAGCCCTTTCTGAGTCTGGGCCTCTGGAGAAAAAGAAAAGAAAAAAGCGTGTCTCCACTGAGTAGTGAAATGGGAAAACTGAACAGGAAACGAAGAGAGAGAAACCAGTGTCACCTCCGCCCACCAAAGTATCGGGAGGAAAACACCTTTCTTTCTATTACGATGGGTCGTGCCTGGACTGGCCTTTCCTTCTTTGAACACTTATAGCAACAAAAGCAATTCTCTGCTGCATCGAGGAGATTTTGTGTTGTTTTTTGTGTATGGTTCACAAAAGCAAGGTTTTGGGTTTTTTTTAAATTATGGTCAGATACACATTTTAACCATTTTAAGGCGACAGTTCAGTGGCGTTAAGTGCATTCATAATGTGGTGCAGCCATCCCCACCATCCGTCTCCAAAGTTTTTCGTCTTGCGAAGCTGAAACTCTAACCCCATTAAACACAAAGTCCCCACCCTCACCAGCCCCTGGAAACCACAGTCCTACTTTCTGCCTCTGTGACTCTGACTCCTTCATGGACCTCATATTAGTGGAGTCCTGCTTTTCTGGACGATTTGTCCTTCTGTGACTGGATTAGTTCATGAGCATCATGTCCTCAAGGTTCACCCTTGTTGTAGCTTCTGCCAGGATTTCCTTCCTTTTTAAGGCTGAGTAATATTCTATTGTGTGGATGGACCACGTTTTGTTAATCCGTCATCTGTTGTTGGACACTTGGGTAGTTTCCACTTTTAGATGCTGTGAACCCAGGTGCACAAATATCTCCTCAAGACCCTGCTTTCAGTTCTTTTGGGTCTTTGCCCAGGAGTGGGATCGCCGTATCATGTGGTGCTTCTACGTTTCTGAGAAACCACCAGACGGTTTCCACAGCAGCTGCACTGTCTCACTTCCCACCGTCCGTGCACCAGGTTCCAAAGGGCTTTAGCTTTATCTGTTTCTTGTCCCCTGGGTCAGCAGCTCAGGGGGGTAAACCCTCTGCCCTCACGTTATTCAAACCAAGAGGCTGTGTGTACTGTCGTCAGGCTGTGCTCTGTCTGCGCCCCGCACTGCTGGGCAGCCCCACGGTTAGGCCTCCTGCTCGGATGTGCTCACCACACAGCATCTTCCTCTGCAGACAGGAGCCTCAGAGTGTGAGCTGGACGGAGACCCAGGAGGAAGGAGGACAGTAAAGAGGCCCCGGCCTCAGACCTCGGCACTGCCTGTGAGGGACCTGCAGGCGAGGGGACCTCACAGTGACTTGCAAGATGCTGGGGCACCAACGACCGTGGGCCCCTTCGGGACTGCACGTGCCTCAGACAAACAGAAAAGGAAAGAAAGCACATCAAGAAAATCTCCATCTTGGGCTTCCCTGGTGGAGGCGCAGTGGTTAAGAATCCACCTGCCAATCCAGGGGACACGGGTTCGAGCCCGGGTCCGGGAAGATCCCACATGCCGCGGAGCAACTAAGCCCGTGTGCCACAACTACTGAGCCTGCGCTCTAGAGCCCGCGAGCCACAACTACTGAAGCCTGCGCGCCTAGATCCTGGGCTCTGCAAGAAGAGAAGCCACCACAATGAGAAGCCTGCGCCCCGCAACAAAGAGTAGCCCCCCGCTCACTGCAACTAGAGAAAGCCCGCGTGCAGCAGCGAAGACCCAATGCAGCCAAAAATTAAATAAATGAATAAATAAATAAATTTATTTAAAAAAAAAGAAAATCTCCATCTTGTTTATTAAAAAAACAAAAGCACAAACTGCCAGGAGACTTAATACTCTAGCAATGGGAATTAGCGTTTTCTGATGGCAAATGAGAGAGCCCCACCCTGAACCCAGCACTTGGGGAAGTCCGAGGAGCGCCAGTCATCCCCTCGTGGCACCCCGGGAGGAGTGGGCAGCCGCATACCCTGCAGACTCGAGCCCACGGGTCTCAGGCATAGGGCCCCTTCCGCTCTGCCTTCCCACCTGCTGGCCTGTCCTTGAAGCCTACCTCCTCCCAGGGGACATGGGGATGGAGGCTGGGCCGGGATGGGCGCAGCCTACGTTTTCATTCTTCAAGTTGCTGCTCTACTCGTGGGCCTACGTGCCAATGTTGCTGAAAGCAGTTGAGTTCCTGCTGGCTGGATATTTGGCGTAGTTCCTCACATGGCGGGGGTGTCGGTGGAGGTCAGGTCCAACAAGGCCAGTGCTGGCCTGCGAAAGCGGCCATTAGCAGGAAGGCCCAGGAGCAGGCTTTCAGCGGAGGTTGGTTGCACGATGTGATTGTCTGGCGCTTTCAAGTATTCAGATTTCCAGGCCACACTCAAGACCAATTTAAAAAAAAAAAAAAAAGGATCTCTGAGCTCAGAACCCAGGCATCCATATTTTTGAAAACTCCAGAGTGAGTGAATGCACATGGCGGTCTAAGGGTCGTTGCTCTGAGACTGCAATCACATACCACCTGGTGATGCCTTCCAAGGTGTGCTGTGATTTTCAGGAAATTTTTAAGGAAAAGTAGTAAATGACTTTTCCTTAAAAAATGTACATCTTTGCAATGACAGAACTGGATGAATACCGATAAAACGTTAGCAAGAGTGATCTTTACATAACAGTGTGGGCTGGCGGTTGGTTTTCTTTTGTTTTGTTTTTGCTTCTTTATATTTTCAAAAGCTCCTCAGCAGTGAACCTCTAGTCATTGGGAATAAAAATAATACTTATGAATAAGTAATTTCAGATTTGCTCACGAAGGAGAGACCATGTCATTTGAAGCCAGGAGCGTCACCCTAGGATCTGGAGGGACCAGCGTGATATGGGTCCCCTGCAGTCGGGTATGCATGCCCCCTAACCCTCGTATTGACCCGTGTGCGAGAACGGTGGGCTCACCACCCTAAACACCAGGTGAGGACCCCAAGCGTGGCGGGGCCCCTGCTTCCAGATTTGGCCGTGACCTCCCGGGTGACCCGAGGGAGGTCGTGGTCCCAACCTCCTTGCCAGCCCCTCCCCAGGGAGTGTTTGCTGGGATGACATTTGAAAGTGTTTCCTAAGGAAGTGTCGGCTGTGAGACTGAAGACACTAGGCACCTGCTGAGACATCACAGAGCCGTGTCCTGGGGCCCCAGGAGACCCTGCTGCTTGGCCCTTGACTTTAAAGGCTATCGAGGTGGACTCCACATCAGCCTTGTGCTCCCCAATGACCCTCTGCAGCCGACATGGGATTTCTGGCCTCTCCTCTTACCCCATAACCGCCTGCCTTCCCGTATTGAGTACGTGAGGTCACGGAAGCAGCCTCTCTGGGCCGTCACACTACAGGATGCACATCTACACACTTCCCTTTCCCAGAGCGAGGGCAAGATGTCAGGAATCCTGGATGCCAGTGAGCAGGGCCCCGGTGGGCTGGGCGCACCAGCCCAGGAGGGGCAGCTCCTCAGGGCGGAGAGGAAGGGGGGCTGGAGACGTTAAATCGAATTTTGGACCCAGTGTTGAAATGAAGGTTGGCATGGAGACGGGCTCTTCCCCAACTGTTCCAGCTCCCACTGGATGGGGCTGGGGTGAGAGAAGAAGGAGGCCGCATCTGGGCCTTGTCTGCACACTTCAAAGGGCTGCTAATGAGTCTTCCTCTTGTCTGAGTCCTTGTCTATACCTGGGTTTTGCAACCTGGGCACTGAGGAGACCACAGAGCTGGAGCCCTTCACAAAAGGGCAGGGCAGCACCCCGATCCGCGGGATCAAAGGGCTGATTGTCAAAGGCAAATGAGCTTGATTTGAAGGCCTCCTCCAGCTGCGGGAACAGGGGAAGATGCACGTCCCAGGGGGCGGGGGTGGGGGGGCAAAGCCAAGTTAAAATTAAGTCCTATCAGGATAACCCCTTACCCACCGCCAGGCACCCTGACATGGCAGGGACATGGAAGAGAACTACCTGAACCTCCCCGCCATGTCTGTCCCCTACTGCCCCCCCACCCCCATCTCACAGGCCAGCCCTCGTCAACTGGGGGCAAGGTTGGCAGTTGACACCGGCCACATCTGGGGACAGGCTCGATCATCACAGTGGGAGGAGGGGTTACTGCTGCCAGTGGGTTCAGCTCAGCATCCTGCAGGGCACGGGCAGTCCCCATGGTGGAGAATCACGGGGCTCAAAGTGTCCCAATGCCAGCCGAGCGTCCCTCCATGGAAGGAATCAGAAGAGCAGTATTCGTGTCCCTGATGTGTCTTCTGAGAAGTTTTGCTGTTTGCTGGCGCCTCTGGGGGGTTTCACCATCACGTTCACCACCCCACACTCTACACTGAGTCTCCCAGGGCCTCAGAAGCATCTCCTGAGTCTCTTACAAGCCTTCTTACGGGGCTTTACATCTCCTATGTCTTTATTCTTCCTTTATTACCTCCATGATCTATGTTTTTCTCTTCCGTCTGATCTCACTTTCCCTCTATAAATTCTGTCACTTATTTTCTCATTTTTCTTCTGCTCCTTATGATTAGAAATCAAACCCAAACTCACAATAAAACACCCCAGGCTCCCGAAACAGAGTTGAGAGGAATGTCCCGGCTGGAGCAGGGAATGTAAGACTCATATCTAAAATTAAGCATCACATGATCACAGCTTTGGTGGGTGACTGACTGCAGTAGGAGACATTTTACTTTTCTTGTTGCTGCTAAGTCAGCAATCAAATCACTTTCCATGTAAGGCCACCAAGGGCAAAGGGACTTTTTGCCACAATTGAGACTTGATTCCTTGAGCGGGGAGGGGAGAGGTTTCTCTCAGGATCACATGTCACTGGAAAGTTGTGAATAACTATTTAAATTTGGGGCAAAAATGTAAAGTTGTAAAAACTCAGAAAGTGAGTAAGGATTTGTGTGAGGTTCTCTCAATTCCATCAGTAAAGTCACCACGAAGGACTCCATGAAGACTGCAGCGCTCAGGTCAGGGGCGGGTTTCAAAAGAATGAACATCTGGGCTTCCCTGGTGGCGCAGTGGTTGAGAGTCCGCCTGCCGATGCAGGGGATACGGGTTCGTGCCTCGGTCCGGGAGGATCCCCCGTGCCGCGGAGCGGCTGGGCCCGTGAGCCATGGCCGCTGAGCCTGCGCGTCCGGAGCCTGTGCTCCGCAACGGGAGAGGCCACGACAGTGAGAGGCCCGCGTACCGCCAAAAAAAAAAAAAAAAAAAAAAAAAAAGAATGAACATCTGGGTTATAATTGAGCTCACAGCCCAGGATGTGCCAGTTTGTGGAGACAGAGGCAGCACAGGTTTGAGACACATGCGTGTGAAGGGGTGGATTTGTCCATCAGTGATGACGTTCATACACAAAAGCGACACACCCACGAGAGAATGTTCTGAAACCCAACACAACGCCCCGTGTTTGGGAACTGTCTGAGCTCGACCTCACCTCAAGTCCACAAAGGCCTTCATTCTTCTCCCAACACGAAGGGGTCACGCGGCAACAGCACAGGCATGGTGCACAGTGTCCAGGTGGGTGTGGACTGGGCCATCCATGTGCTCTCAGAAGGCACCACCAGCTCCCGCCAGCATCCGGGCATGGCGGTGGTAGGGAGTCGCCGGAAGCGACCAGGAGGCTGAGGGAGGGGAAAGCTCCATCTCCTTTGCTTGCACGTGGCCATGGCCGACCAAGGACACTGATGGGAGTGTGTGGCCGTGGCAGTGACTGAGTCTGTGTCTGTGTTTTCAGACGGAGGCCTCACTTAGGAGCAAAGGAAGGCCAAGACTTCCCGATGCCCGGCCTAAAACAATACACTGAAAGCCTGGTTTGACCGACCAGACAGTCGTGAATGATTGCCTCTGTCTGCTCCGGGCACTCACCATGACCACCTGGGCCCCCAACAGCACAGACGCCCCGGGTGGGTCGCCCAGATCAGCGCTCGGGCGACTGGAACCAGTTGCTCCTCTCCTCGCAGGCTGAGCGGTCACTTGGTTTCTCACTTTCTTTGTCTCTTTCTTCTTTCAAAATGTCCATGAAATTCCATCATCCCTTGTCACAGAAGGCTAGGGAGCATGAACAGCAAGGATATTGCAAAAGGACCCCATTAAAAACATGGGAGGGGAGTTTGGGGGAGAATGGATACATGCATATGTACGGCTGAGTCCCTCTGCTGTGCACCTGAAACGATCACAACACTGTTAACCAGCTACACTCCAATATAAAATACAAAGTTAAAAAAAAAAAGGAAGAATCTTCTGGAAACCCACCCCCCCAAAAATATGAGTTGCATGTCACAGACATAAAATCTCTCAACTTAAGAATCTATGAAAAGGGACTTCTCTGGCGGTCCAGTGGTTAGGGACTTCACCTTCCAATGCAGTGGGTGAGGGTTCAATCCCTGATCGGGGAGCTAAGATCCCACATGCCTTGTGGCCAAAAAAACAAAACATGAAACAGAAGCAATGTCGTAACAAATTCAAAAAGACTTTAAAAATGGTCCACATCAAAAGAAAATCTTAAAAAAAAAAAAACAACTATGAAAAGATAGGTTTCACAGCCAAGTGCAGAGGCATGAATAGAGTCCGAGCTTCAGCACAGAGTGCCGCGGGGTTCACAGCGTCCCGGCCCGGAGGTGAGGGGGGTGGGTGTGGGGCTCGGGCGTCACCCGGGCGTGCAATCATCCCTCAGGGACGTGAAGTCAGGCATTTAGGTATTTCTTTTTTTCTATTCACCAAAGAGACACTTTATTTTTTCATCCAGTTTTATTGGGATATGACTGACAGACAGCTCTGAATAAGGTGTAGAGTGTGACGGTCTGACTTACCCACATCGTGGAGTGATCATCACGGTATGTTTAGGGACATCCGTCATCTCACGTAGATGCAAAGTCAAAGACATAGAAAACAATGCGCATCTTTCCTTGTGCTGAGAACTCTTAGGAGTTACTGTCTGGAGAGTACTGTCTTGGTTCCAGCCCACCCCCGTCGGTCAGAACGCGGATCAGACCACGGCGCCCCTCCCTCTGCTCAAAACCTTCCACATCCTGCCTTCTCACCAGCACAAACGCCAACAGCCTTACAGGACCAACAAGGAAGGGCCTTTCCTCGGAGATGCTCACTCAGTCTTGGCTGCAGGTGAGAGCACCTGAAGGGCTTTCAGGAACAATGAAGCCTGGCTCCGACCACAGCTGAGTCACCATTTCCAGCAGCCAGGCCCCGCAGTCACGGTCTCTAAGCACCGAGGGCGCGCGGGGACAGTCAGCTCTGTTCACCGCTGAGTCTCCAGAGCACAGAGCAGGCGCTCAGTACAAGCTGATCAAGTGAACACTGCAAATGAAACTGTACACAGCCTTGGGATGGAGAGTAAAGATAATGCTTCTTGTGCCAAACCCTAGAACTGAGCATGTGGGGCTCAAAATGGTGGAATTTTAGTCAAATCCTCTACATATTTTCCTGTCCTTAGTTTTTTTTTTTTTTTTTTTTCCTTTTTTGCGGTACGCGGGCCTCTCCCTGTTGTGGCCTCTCCCCTTGCGGAGCACTGACTCCGGACGCGCAGGCTCAGCGGTCACGGCTCACGGGCCCAGCCGCCCCGTGGCGTGTGGGATCTTCCCCGACCGGGGCACGAACCCACGTCCCCTGCATCGGCAGGCGGACTCTCAACCACTGCGCCACCAGGGAAGCCCCTGTCCTTAGCTTTCAATTCCTTGACTCGAAGGCCTAAAAGTTTCAAGTCTACTCAGCTGCTAGGTACCCAACACAAACACCTGGTGCTCCCAAGCACCAACAGAAGTCAACATTCATTTTCTTTCACAGTCCCCCAAGGTTTTAATCTTTTTTTAATTGAAGTATATTTTCCAGGGTTTTGAAAAATGAAAGATCAACCCTTGTCTACCATTTTGTCGCTGTCCTGAGTTCCTTTTGTGATCCAGTTCACGCAAATTTACAAAAAGCAAGGAAAACATGCTTTTCACAATAATAACACTAATACTGTATTGATGACATTTTGTAGCAAGCACAGCACAAGGACTTTGGCACAGATGATCTGTAATTTGAAAAAGCAAAACAAAACGATCATGTACGTCACCTCAGTTTTACAGGTGGAGAAACTGAGCTTCCAGTATTTGCATATAGCTTCCTTCCTATTTCCAGGAGGCCGGTATTTGCCCAGAGCCCGCGTGGTCAGCGCCAACTGCCACCTGAGCCGGCAAGTGGGCCGCAAAGACCTTGTTCTTCTTCCCGCACCGACACCTTCCGACCCCAGCAGTGGGTGAGAGAGCCGGGCTCCCATGTCTAATGGGGCTTCTGCTCGGTGGTGTTTGTCAACAGGCCAGAGGCCCAGGAGGAGGAAACGGGGAGAAGATGCTGAGCATCAGACTTGAGGGGGCGCCAGGCAGAGCAGCCCAGAGAGGCTGCCCTGGAGATGCGCTGAGCCCATTCCGAGGGACCGATGACCCTGGACGCACCTCTGGCCTCAGCAGCGGCCCCGCCCCCGTCCCTGGACCCACAGGCCTCAGCCACCCGGACAACAGGAAACGGGTCACGGGAGGCTTGTTCGTCAGCCTGCGGGTCTCCGGCCGTGTCATCGGAGGGTCTAGAGGGCAGGCCGGTCACAGCCGCAGAGGCCCTGCGGGCTTGGAGAACAGTCTCTTTGAACGTGAGGGAAGTTTAATTATTTTGGAAAGCTGGCAGAGGGCCAGGGCGCAAGGATGTTTTCTTTCTTTTGTGGGAGGGCAGGAGGGGACTTGCTATTTTGGTGCCTGGAGGCGACGCCACAGCCCCTCGGAGAAGCCGAGCCCCTCGGAGCTGCCGGCTGGGTGGGGGAAAGGGGGGTGCTGGAGAAAGGCCATGGCTGCCTTGTGCCCTCTTCCAGGTGGAGGGGGACGGGGCGGGCCGAGCAAAGACAGGGCTGTCCCGCAGGAGGGGCTGGCATAGTCAGTGTGCAGCCTGGCTGGCTTCAGGGAGGAGCCGTGTGTGTGTGCCTGTGTATGTGTGTGCATGTGTGTGCCTGTGTGTGTGCCTGCGTGTGCCTGTGTATGTGTGTGTGCCTGTGTGTGCCTGTGTATGTGTGTGCCCGTGTGCCTGTGTGTGCCCGTGTATGTGTGTGCATGTGTGCGTGTGTGTGCCTGTGTATGTGCATGTGTGCCTGTGTACGTGTGTGTGCCTGTGTAATGTGTGCATGTGTGCATGTGTGTGCATGCGTATGCATGTATGCCTGTGTGCCAGTGTGTCTGTGTGTGCGCCTGTGTGTGCGCATGTGTATGTGTGTGCACGTGTGTGCACGTGTGCATGTGTGTCTGTGTGTGCCTGTGTATGTGTGTGTGTGTGCCTTGTGTGTGCAGGTGTGTGCACATGTGCATGTGTGCCTGTGTATGTGTGTGCGTGTGTGCCTTGTGTGTGCATGTGTATGTGTGTGCATGTGTGCCTGTGTGTGCCGTGTGTGTGCATGTGTATATGTGTGTGTACACGAAACAAGGGAAGGCAGAAATGGAAACCTGTTGTAACAACTTGCTCGTGAGAGCAACTGTCAAGATTTTAGCAAAATGATTAAAGTGGTTGCTGAACAAGCTGGATGGAAACTCTGCCAGGAGGCAGTTGTGGAGGTGCAGGGCGCCCCGTGGGCGTCACGCCTGCCAGGCCCCCTCCCCAGGTCCCGTCTCTATCGAGTGGCTGGGAAACTGGAGACGGGACGTCCCAGAGCTCGGCTCCCTGGCTCCCGTCCCTTCCCTCAGCCCCAGGCAGACACCCGTCCCGCTTCTCTATGAGAAGAGCTGTCAGGAAACAGCGGACACACTTGCAAGTCCACAGGGGTTTGCAGTGGTAGAGAAGGACGCTCCCGGTGACACCGGCTCGATGGCAGTGACTCCACTTGACACAACTGAGGCTGAACAGACCGCATTCCACGGTCACCGGCTTCCGATGGGAAAACAGAAGGGAGAGAGGCAGGGGCCCCAGACTGGGGTGGGGCTGCCTGGCACACGGACAGCTGCTGGGGGGACAGGCGGGTGACATAACTGACAAGGAGACAGGGGAGGGGGCTGCACCCCAGACAAACACACGTCACAAATCCTGGCCCTTCGGTCCCAGGCCTCTGCGATCAGGGTTACCTCAGAGAACGCTCCGGAGCGCGCCGCCCGCGGGAAGCCCAGGGTCGGTCTGCTCTTCCTGGGAGCGCTCCTGGCGTTGGGGGCTGCCCTGCACGAGCTCTGCCCACCCCACCCAGCAGGACAGACCGTGGGCCCCGCGTGGTGTCACCAGGTTGCACAGATGGGCACACCGTCACCGAAAATGCTTCTTTGTCTTTCAAGTTCATTTACAATCATTTCACTAAATAAGATGGAGCAGATGCAGAGTGAAAACCCACCGGGGAAAGGGCCGTCAGTGCTTGCAAGGCACGCGTCCAGAGGAGCGGGTCCATCCCTCTCTCCTACTGGACTGTCCCCCGGCCTCGCTTGAGGAGTCGTGCAGAGCCTCTGTCGCCCACCACTCCTTCCTGCCTCCACGGGGAGCGTTTCGCCAGATACTTAGCCCTGACTCTTGCTCTGAATCCACGCGACGCTCAGCCCCGTGCTTCCTCCATCTCGGGCGGCCTCACGCCGCGGGCGGTGGGAAGGAAATCAGTTTCTGCCATATTCTGTGGGTCAAAGGAGGCTTGTTTATCTGCCAGTAAAGTCAACAGCCCGCTGACTTCCTGCCAGGACGGCGGGCATTCTGAGACAAGAAAGCCTAGCAGATCAAAGCCTGGGGTGCCGGCAGTTGTTCTAAAAATATGCTAATGGGACACCTGGTACCTTCTTTCCCCTGTAGACCCACCCCGGGAGGGAGCAGGCAGGTCTGGGCTGCACCTCCCTGCCTGGATCACAGGGACCACTGGTCTCCCAGTCTGGGAACCTCGGAGTGGAGGACACGGCTGGCCCGAGGAGCATCCCCCAAGACCCCACCACCCTGTCCCGGCCCGGGACCCAAGACCACCCTGCACAGGAGGTGTGCTGACTGGGTCCCCAAGGAATTGTCTCCAGTGGGCTTTAGCTGTTTGGACAAGATGGGTTCAGAGCAGTGATCCTCCGTGAGGCTGGCCCACTCTGTCCACCTCCCAGTTGATAAGACTGAAGCCGTGGTCCTGTAGCACCTTGGCTTCACCCTGTCGGGACGCTGATGCACTTGTGATCCACTGTTTACTATCCATCTTCCCAGACAGATGTCGGGGAAGGGAGGGTCTCGCCCTGGTCCGTCCTTGGCATCCCTGTACCAGACGCTCAGTTGTACTCAATTTACACTGAATAAATGACATTAGAAACGGTGTTACACGCTCAGGACGGTTTGCTCACGGTTGCTGTTTGTCATTCGGCAAGCGGCCAGGGGTAAGAGATGAGTTTAGGACGCAGGTTTCGGGATTCCTGTCCCAGTTTTCTGGGCTAATCCTCCCCATGTTCCACACCTAGCAGTTCTCTCCCGAGGAAGGTACCTGCTTCACGGCTTAGCACTGGCAACCAGACACGTCTCCAGGTTATCATACGAAGAAGTGGATGAACCAGAGCGTTTCTAAACAGCATCCTGCATTTCCTCGCTGTGTACACAGTACAAAGAGCTGTAAGCGGCATGAGAAAGCAAAATGCCGACACAGCTGTGAGTATCACGGGACAGCTACGTCCCCAAGAGAACCACACAGCGTGGGAGGAGTTCGCTTAAATGCAGCTGGGACCAAAAGATGCCCCAGAGACACAAGTGTTTTGGTAAAAGGCCAAATGCCAAAGAACCCAGAGGAAAAAACAAATCCTCACACAGTTCCCTTCACATAGTTGGCCTCAACGTGCTGACCTGCCCAGCAGAAGGAGACCTTTGATGGAAAAGCAAAGGCACATCTGCTGAGGCCGGACCTCTTTCTTGAATCATTCATTTGTGAAAGTATCTTTTTTCTTACTTAGCAACTGAACTAGTTTGACTCAGACGAAATGACTTTTTTCAACGCTGACGACACAGGCGTCATTGCCTGACCAGTGAAACCCACCTCTCAGGGATGGGAAGGAGAGGCCGTGGGCCAGACGCTTTAAAACACGTGCTGTTTAATGCTCAAAATATCTTTGTGAGCTTTTTAAAAAATCATTTTCTCCATTTTACAGTAATGGAAATAGATTCAGGAAGGGGAAGTAGTTGACCCCAGCAGCACATAGGTATTTAAACCCTGTCCCCCAGCATCCAAATCCAGCCACGCTTTGCCCAGGATGCAATGATTACCTGCTTTCCTATTATCAGGTAAATGTTGGGCCTATAAAGCTTTTGTTCATCACCACAAGGAAAAACTATACCAACTCTGAAATCGTCGTGGGTTATTTATACTTTGATACATATTTCATGTTTTTTTTAAAAAAATAACAAAGTGTGCTTTTAAGAAATTACATAAATATCCTGTTACATTTCTTGCTAGGTTGAAAGTTCCTGTCTGGTCTTGTGTTCCCCTGCTGCTGATTTCCCATATAAGCCTTCCTTCCTACATTTGTTTGCCCAGATCTTTGATTATTTAGGCTTTCAGACCCATTTCAGCTAAGCCAAGAAAGCATCATTGTCTTACACCATATTCAAACTCTTATTTTTTTTTTCATTTAGACACATCACTTTAACTCATTTTCAATCAAGATTTTCATCCCTGATACGAGTCAGAACTTTGGTGTAAACCTTCAAGGAATTGGAAAGACAATTCTCAAGAAAAGCCCCAGTTAATGACCCACATCCTAACTTCCGGAAACTCGGAAAGAATAATCAAAACCATCTTCAATGAGGATCACCTACCACAGTCATCGTAAAAAGAAACAACAGACAAGACCTGACCATGGCTCTGAGGACCCTGACAAGGCAGCTGAATGTCACATGGTGAGATTTGTCCAGTAGTGATGGAATTTACAAAGCAAGAAGTTATTTCCATATCCATGTTCACAGCAGCATTATTTACAATATCCAAAGGCTGGGATGTGTCCATCAGTGGGTGAATGGATAAACAAAATGTGGTCTATCCACACAATGGAATATAATACTATTTTTCCTTGAAAAGGAAGGAAATTCAGACACAGGCTACAGCATGGATGACCCTTGAGAGCATCATGCTCAGTGACATAACCAATCACAAACAGGCCTGTATCGTATGATTCCACTTATACGAGGTCCCTAGAATCATCAAATTCAGAGACAGGGTGGTTTCCGGGGCTGGGGGAGAGGAATGGGGGTTAGTGTTTCATGGGGACAGAGTTTCAGTTTTACAAGGTGAGAAGAGTTCTGAGGATGATGGTGGTGACGGTTCACAATACCCCGAATGTACTTGATGCCACTAACCTGCACACTTAAAAATGGTTGAGAGGAGACCGTTCCGAGCTGGATTCCAGCCATCTCTCTCTCTCTCTCTTCTTTTAGTCATCCTGTCCTTTTGATCACAGCACCTTCCCTGCAGACAGACCACTTAGAGTCCCCCTGCGGCTTGAGAAATGCCGAGTGAAGCCAGGAGCAGCAGCTGTCCTGAAGGTGAGGGGCTAGGACCTGCGGCACGAGGGTGTGTGGGGCGGGGGTGCCCGCACTGCCCGCCCGGCTGCCAGGCAGTGAGAGCGGCTGGGCGGGGGTCGTGCCTCCCAGGGGACGGGATGACTTTCAGCAGGCCGGGTGGAGCCGCCCTCAGGAATCCAGCATCTCCTGTGGCCAGAGCGCTGAGCAAACACAGCAGCACAGGCCGCGTGGCTGGCGGTTCACGGGGCCGCGAGCTCTGCTGCCCGGGTCCACGCCCGTCCTCTGTTCCTCATCCCCACCCCTTGGCTTGGTTTCCCGGGGATTTTTTTTTCTTCCTGGAACTCGGGTTATGCACACAGGCGTCCAGTAGGTCAGATGCCAACTGCAGGTAACCCACCTGTCCCCCATGTGGACGGCACAAGGCCCATCACCCCGAGTCCTAGGCAGGCCTGGATGTTGGGCACTTAACTTCTATTCTCTCCAGGAGGAATTCAGACAAGGAGGTCTGCTTTACCTGTTTCCCTAGGTGTGAAAGCAGTTTAGCTTCTTCCACAAACGTTAAGCCTCCCGGGAAGGGAGCGGGGATGCTGACAGCTGTGCTGAAGAACGGGTTCAGAGTCTGGGGCCTAGGGGTTTCTCATGCGGGTGAAAGGGAACCATGTATGTCTCGGGGTGGGGGGGGAGAGTGCTTTATATGCACATGCATACACATATACACACATACACACGCACATATATGTGTACATGCATACACATAGACACACGCACACACACATACAAATACACGCACTCACGCCCATACATATATGCACACGCACACATGTGTGTACACACATGCACACATGCAATGCAATGCATGCAAGGCATACGTGTGTGCATGCACACACACGTGCACACACATACACACACATATGTACATAATACAAATACATGTATACACATATACACATTTGCATGCATACATCTATACACATGTACATACACACATAGGTACATATATACACACACCTACACTACACATAATACACACATGCGTATTTGCACATATATTCATATACCTGCATGCATACACACATACCTACATAGATGCTTCGAGGACTAGTAGATATCAGGTGTTGTTTATAGCTCTTAAAACCTAAGTTTGAATTCAGGAAAACAATTGTTTAGTCAGTTGGTTAAATATCACTGGAAAAAGCTATGTTGAAACTCATGGGTGAAAAGCACTTAAGAAAACACTCTTGTGAACGAACTAACTGAACAGGAAACAGTTAAAACCAGAGACCTCCAGGGTCCAGTCAGGGGCAGCTGGGCCTCAGCTCAGGGCTGTCTGTGCACGTTGTGAGGGAGGTTCTCCAGTCCCTTTTCGCATCTTGGTCACCGGCCATGGTCTCTTCCTTCAGAACCGCACTGACATTGGGCTCAGTTCACATACAGACAGACCAGGCATGTCCCCCAGGTACATCTGAGCCCAGCTCCCAACTGCCAACTCCGACCCTCCTTAACTGAGAACCACAGCCCAGCTCTGCCCCAAGAAACTAACGGCTCAGAAATGAAGTAGTGGACCAAGCACATGACATTGGAATACGAGTTTCAGTGCTTTGTTCTTTAGACAAAACCCTCGACCCTGAGCCCCGCACAGCCTGGCCTCAGGACCGCCATCCTCTCCTTTGCGTTCCCCACCCTCCCCCGTTGTGGATGTGACTTCCTGGTAGCCAGGCCTCTGCGGGCCCCCTGGTGTGTTGCTCCAGCTCTTATACTCGACATTGCATCAGGGGACACAGAGTACTCCCTGCCGAATGATTGATTAACACATCTGCTAGTCAGTGACTACTTCCTACAAGCCAGGCGGCGTCCGGGGCCAGTTACACAATTTTCCTCATTTTCTGCTCAGAACTGCCCTGCGGGACTGGTGTTAGCAGATGAGGAAACTGAGCTCGGCGGGACTCTATCTGCCCAAGGGCCAGCAGTCAGAGTGAGGCAACATCTGGGCCGCCCCCTCTTTTGCTTGCCCTTATGAAATCGCACAGAAATTGCAGACATGATTTGGCTCCTAGCCTGGGAGGGGGTCATCAGAGCAGCTTCTTATGTGCCCTCTGCCCTCCTAACTTATCAGTATCTTGATTTCTAGGCACTGTGTGTTTCTGTGGTTTTTGAACCATGTCCCTAGAACATTTGGGCTGTGAGATGTGCTTCAGTGGTTCTGCAAACATCGTCTTCCAATTTAATTTTGAAAAATAGATTTTTAACTGTTTGAAAGCCAAAGGAAGGAGCAAGAGTCCTCGGATGTAATGGCTTGGGCTTCTAGCTTAAGTCCTTTTTTAAAAAAAAGACTTTTAAAAGTTGCTTTCTCCCAATACCTGTATTTACAATTGAACTTGGTATCTACAGATTGGTGATTAACAAGTGCATCGATCTTGTTTTAAGTGGAGGCCCGTGGATGCCTCAGCCTGGGTGGCCCATGGGCATCCTCTCTACTAAAGGCCAGATAAGCCCAGGACACCTGCTCGGGCAGGAATTCTTCAGTTCATAATCGTTCCCTGATAATAACTGAACCCAGCACCACGTGTTCTCCTGAGGTCCTGGTATAAGGTACCATTTAAGTGCAGTTTGGAATGTTTTTTTGTTTCACTATGATATATAAGACAGAATTATTATAAACATAGAGAGACTGGGATATTTCCATTCTAATATTTATAAGTGGTACTTTTTCATCATTTCTTATTTTTAAAATATTAAAAAATTTTCCTTAAAATTAGAAACAGATTATTATTAAAAGCTAAACATATTTTTTTTAAATTGAAAATGAATGTGAAAGATGAACCAGGCTCCAGATCAATAACACATCACACCACATAGCACTGATGTTCCAGCTGTGTCCACCCTGCCAGAGCAGGACGTAAAACCAACGTGACGAGAAATGAGGAATAAGCTACAATGTATTTTTCATGAGGAGTCACCTTCCAAGACGATCAGATCGCTCAAGTTCTTACTATTTTATGGAGTTTTAGAAAACAGCTCTATGGGTCCTGCCAACATGAAACATCATTTGAAGCTATTAGGTCACAAGAAAACTCTACACATAGAAGGCTCTAAGTTTTTTCAGCATAAATCGAATAACTCAAAGTCATACGAAATCCATGAACAATTGACCCTTGAGCCATGTTGGGGTCAGAGGCACTCACCTCTGTGCAGCCGAAAATCTGCCTGTAACTTTGACCCCGCCCAAACTTAACTGCTAATAACCCACTGTTGGCCTGAGCCTTACTGATCACATAAACAGTCGGTTAGCACATATTTTGTGTTATATGCATTATCTACTGTGTTCTTACAACAAAGAAAATGTTAAGAAAATTATAAGGAAGAGAAAATACATTTACAGTATGTACATGTATTTACTGAAGAAAATCCATGCGTAAGGGGACAGTTCAAAGTTGTGCTGTTCAAAGGCCAACCGTATACACGATATTTAAATGTGACAGTGAACATATGCTTAGAATGTCACCTGAAGTGAAGTTAGCACATCATGTATGAAGCACAATCCTTGAGGCCAAAGCTAATCGCATGTCACGCCGTCACGCCACTGATGTTTTATCAAGTCGGTTGACAAGCAGATGGCTACAAAAATGCAGCCAATGGCACTGGTGTCACCAGCTGTCAAAGCCGTGAGGCTGGTCATCTTACATTTCCCTGGTGCTTACCCTGCATTGACACCCTGCCAGCCCGCCTCCAAATCAAGGGCAGATTCCTCCACCCCTCTTCTCCGCCCCCCTGAAGCCCCCTAGAGAAGCCACCTTGACCTATTTCCAGTTCATCCTAGGCTGAGAAGCCAGGATGATATTTTTAAACTGAAAGTCCTTCCATAGCCTCACGCTGAACTTAGAACTGAATCCTTTCCCCTGGCCCGGGACACCTGGCCTGGTCCAGCTCATCTCTCTCCTGCCTTGTCCTGCTACATTCCCAAGGCCTCCATCCCTAGAACACCCCTTACTCTTCCTCGGCCTGAGGTCCACAGTTGCGTGCCCTGTGCCTGGGGCTGCTTCTCCAGGACCTTCACGCATAGCTTCCCTGCATCCTCCCCTTGGAACTAAAGATCACCTCCCAAAGCGGCCGTCTGTGGGTCCTGTATGTAAGTAAGACGTTACCACCCCGGTACCTCCGCCCAGCATCTCCTTGATTCCTTCCAGGCACTGTTTATAATCTGCTCTGGCTTATTTATTTCTTGCTTCCGTATTGCCTGCCTCTCCCCCATGGACTGTAAACCCTATTAGGGCTGGAAAAGGGTTAGTCTCGTTTATCACGGTGTCCTCAGAACCCTCAGCACCTGGAATGTAAGAAATACAATTTTCACCACAGCCCAGAACATACACTTTTATTATGTGTGATTCGTGGACATTTTCTATTCTATTGTGTTCTGTTGTACTTCATTTTCTCAAAAAGCTATTTGTGACCCAACAAGCTTTGTAACTCACCAATGGGTCCCAACATGGCATTTGAAAACGGGATGCAATGCAAACTATAGAAAAAATGTTCACTGTTCTTGATTTGTTTGGATGACGGGATTATATAAAATCTTTATAGCTCAGCTGGTTAAGATGACAGGTTTGGCAAAACTTTCAGTTATTCTTTGAAATAGTGAAGACTCAGGCAGCGAAAATTTAATTTGCATGTGGGATTCTCATGTAGTACATGAAAGGGATTTTTATTATTTTGTAAACAAAGACAAGAGACGGAGAACTTTTCATGTATTAGATCATTTTTAATAGAGCATCAGATAAACCCAGTAGATGTAAAGTCCCATGGCCTGACAGCTAAATTGGTGGCTCAAAGAAGCACAGAAGTCACCACACTGATGGTGGATCCAAACCTCCCAGAGCCCACAGGGTCTGCCAGTCTTACGAAGGAATATTTTTTATTTGCTTCATTTCATACATTTTAAAACTAACTTTGAAATAAGGAACAAAAATTATTTTAAAAAGTAAACATTATGACAATAAAATTGACCCAGAAATGTATCGAGAGACAAGCCTCTCCTTGATAACCCCTTTGAAGTGTGTATCCTTTCAGAGATATTTTATGCATGTTTCCCTCTCTTTAAAAAAATAAATGATACACACTGTTAAATCATGCTCTTTTAGGAACCTTTGCAGTGGGTTTGGGGTGTGGCTCCATGTCTGTCCGTGTGAGGTTTCTCCCTGTTTATTTCACGGTCCATGTCCTCTGCGAGCACCCATTTATTTAACCGCTCTCACATGGGACATGCATATTTTCTCCAAACATTTGCTGCCAGACAATGATGCAACGAATAATAAGCTTGTACAGACCTCATGGAACACAGGGACGAGGATTCCTGTGGGGTGAATCTGCAGCAGTGGAGTTGCTGGGTCAGAGGGCGGGTGAGTTACAGCTGTGATGGGGTTTCAGGTGCCCACTGTCGAGGCTGTCCCGGACCGCGTGCCCACCTGCAGCAGACCTCTCCTGTGTCCACATGCACAATACAGGGAACGTTTTCAGGCTTCCCGACGTTTGCCAGTCTGACAGGTGAAAACAAGCAGCTCAGTATGATTTACGTAGAGGGTGAAGGGGTGACGGCGAGGATGCTTTGGGCCGCGTGGGCACCTGGTGAGGAGGCAGCGGCCGCACGGCGAGCAGAGGGGCCACACCGGACGCCAGCGGCCCTCCTTGACCTTGGGCTTCGTCTCCAGGACTGCAAAAAACAAGTATGCCTGTCGTTTAATCTGTGCCATCCATGGGGTTTTTTTTATGACAGCCCAAGCTGACTGGGCATATTTGAAAGGCATTTTTCGATCAAATGACACTGGGTAACTGGCAGGGCCATCTGCTCAGGGTTTCCTTCTCAGCTGAGTTTGTCCACTTGGGAATGTAGTTGCTCAGCCTGACACAGACGTTCAGTACTTGGACTTCAAGCTTCCAGACCAGGTTGATCCGAGTTCCGTGAGAGTCTAAGCCTAGCTGTTAAATTTTAAAAAAAGGATTCGATTGTAGGGAATTATCTGTATGTAACAGGAGCTTCTCGGTTCTGTGAAACCAAAATAAATACAGAAATAGGCTATAAGCTGGAGGCTAAAGTTGACATAAAACTGTAAAAAATCCATCCACCCCGATTTCAAATTTTCTGGCCCCCAAAATCATCCTCCTTGTCGTTCATTTACTCTTTCAGTAAATTTTTTTAAAACTTTGGATTTAAAAAACAAATGTAATTTTATAGATTCCCCGATATTACATATGAAGACATAAGAGCACTGACGTTTCCTCCCGGCTCTTTCCAGCTGCATTTCCAGATATTTAGGCTACATTAGAATTACTTTTACTGTATGAAGAATTATAATACTTATGTTCTCCTGTGTCACTTTAATTCTCTCAGTTTTTCACCTTATTTTTCCTCATTCCTTGATAATTTGTTTGTCACCAGACTTGCTATTAAGTTTTAAACACTGACAGAGTTAATTAAAACAATGCGACACCGCTACACTCCTAGGAGAACCACCAAAATCCGGACACCCGGCAGCACCAAATGCTGGGGAGGACAATGGAGCGGCAGGGACGCATTTTTGCTGATGGGAGTGTGAAACGGCACAGCAACTCTGGAAGACAAGTTGGTGGGTTCTCACGAAACTAAACATGCTCTTACCAGGTGACGCACCAGTCACGCTTCTTGGTATTTATCCAAAGGAGTTGAAATCTCATGTCCACACAAAATCCTGCACGTGGATATTGATAGCAGTGTTATTCGCAATGGCCCAAACTTGGTAGCAACCAAGGTGTCCTTCAGCAGGTAAATGGATCAATGAACTGTGGTCCATCCAGACAATGGAACGTTACTCAGCACCAAAGACCAATGAGCTATCAAGTCATGAAAAGCCGTGGAGGAAACTTAAATGCATATGACTAAACGAAAGAAGCCAATCTGAGAAGGCTCCAGACTGTATGATCTCAACTATATGACAGTCCCAAAAAAGTCACACTATGGAGCCAGTAGAAAGACCAGGGGCTGCCAGGGGTTGGGGGTGGAGAAGAGGGAGGGGTGAATGGGGGAGCACAGAGGGTTTTTAGGGCAGTGAGACTGCTGTGTGTGATATTACAATAATGCACACCTGTCATTAGACATGCATCCAAGGCCGTACAACGTAGAACCCCAAGAGTGGACCTTAGGTAAAGTACGGGTTTGGGTGACTGTGGTCGATATAGCTCATTCTTGGTGAAAATGTTGACAGCAGGGAGACTGCATGGGCTGGAGGCAAGCACCTGTAGGAAGTTTCTGAGCCTTCTTCTTGATTTCTTCTGAGCCTAAAACTGTTCTAAAAAGTACAGTTTGGAAAATTGACAGTTGGTCTGATCCTATTAAATAGGTACATTTGATTCTCCTTGTAATTATATATAACATCCACACGTGTTCTTTCATTTTGCTCCTTCTGAACCCCTGCGTTTTTTACTTTAATTCCTCTCTCAGTAAATACAATCACCAAGTAATTTTCCAAAAATGTTTTGGGCTATTACATGCCTAAGTTTTTATATGATGAATTAAAATTTAACTGTGTAGAAATTACCAGTCACACTTAGGCCACGCTTTTCCCCTTTGGAATCCTAGAGCATTTTCACTTCCTCTTGAAGCATCAAGTGTTCCTGTAAGAGAAGTTTGAGGTTCATCTTCACAAGTGCCTTGCTTTTTGCTGGATGTTTACTCTTTATCCTTAAGTCTCCATAACTTTACCAAGATATGACTCAGTGTTTATAATTCAGTGTCATTACTTTTTCCTGGTACAACGTGTGCCCTTTTCACCTTCAGTTTCAGGTCTTACATTTCTTTTAGAAATGTTTCGTTCTATTATATTTGAGAGTTTTACTTTCCTGTTTATTCTCTTCAGTCTTCAAGAACACCAATTATACTCAGTTTAGTTCTTTTCTGTCCGGCTTTATATAGTTTTCATTTTATCTTTTTTCACTAGCTCTTTTTATTTCCCTTAGTCTGGGTGATTTTCTCATACTACTGACTGTGTTCAGGGGTGTATATTCCAGTGTTTTCTAAACTATCCATTTTTTCCCATTAACAGTTATATTGTTATCCTCAGTTGCCTTTTTGGGTTCTGCAATCTCCTTTTATATTCTCTGTATCTCCTTTTTAAGGTATTTCTCCACTAACTGCCCCCCAAATCTATTTATTCTTCAATTTATTTGAGAGAATGGAGAAGTATTTTCCTAAAATTTTCTTTTATTCCTGCAATGATTCTTCTTCTTAAGTGTATTCTTCTTTGCTCTTTGCTTCTAATTTTCCTTTCCTTCTACTTAAAAATTTGTCATGTTTAGGCACATGGTCCTTTCGTATTCTTTTGGCTTATTACTCATATTTTATTGGGATGATTTTATCTGGATCCGCTATTTCCTTGAACACAGGGTGGAGAGGGCAGAGTGTTAGCTGGAGTAGCCACCAGCTACCAATCAGCTCTATTGTCACCAAATACTTTTCTACAAAACCTACCGCTTAGGGACACAGGTCCTTTCTGACATTTGGGGACTTCACTTTATTGAGGTAAAATTGTCCCCAGGCAGTAGCTGGGCAGCGGGGCCCAGAGATGCCTCATAGTTCAGTGTCATGTTTGTGACTTTTCTCTGTTCACATGACAATGGTTAGAAATTTCTGATTTCTGGCTGTTTCTCCAGATGGAGAAGCCCAGGCCCCGCTGCTTATCTCATACATCTATGGGCTCACCCTTTGCCTTCAATAGAGGATCATCAAGCCCCGGGGGCCACTTGCTTCCAGGGAGACTGCAGGCCCAGACAGCATACCTCGCTCTGGGGAGCTCACTCCAGACTTGCTTGCAGCTGAGGGGGCCCAAAATCTAAACAGCCAACTGTCTCCCAGAGCTGCCGAGCCCAAGGGCAAACCCAGCTTCAATGTGACCACCAACCATTGTCTCTGTTTCTCGGCTTTGCATCTTTGCTGGTGCTCACTTGTCAGGTGGGTCCTCCCTTGGTGGTCTCAAGGGGCTGGCTGAATCTTCCGGCCACATAAGTCTCATTTACCCCAGCAGAAAGAAAAAAGAAACTTCCTTCCAACAGACCAACCAAAGTGCTAGGGTTGAGTCTACTGGGTCCTGGTGGATCTCACTTGGGTCCCGTGCCTGTTCCTGAACAAATAACTTTGGCTGAGGGGGCTCCATGAGCTGCGGGAGGGCCGGCTGGTCACTGGCGGCTGGAACAGAGCCCAGGCCAGGGCCCAGAACCCATCACACACCTGATATGCCACTGCCATGCCCGTTAGGAGCCAGGCTGGGGCATCAGGAAAATCAGGCTCACGCTGGCTGCTGGTGACAGTGAGAGCCCACCTGCAGGAGGGCTGACCAGGGGTCAGTGCTGTGCCCAGCACCGCCCATGTGTCCCTACACTCCGTCCTCACGTCCCCCGTCAGCAGGCACTACGCTTATTTCCATCTTACTGACCAAGGCCCTGGGGCTGGTCCGAGTGCATCACTTCCCAGGCGTGGTCCTGGGCCCGCCAGAGGTGACGGGGGGCGGCTGCATTTTGCAGCTGTGGCCCTGACCGTTCGTCTCATGCCCGCTCTCTTTGGCAGCAGGACCCTGTCCTGCGACACAGCGGCTGGGGCAGAGGCAGGGACTCGCTCGGGAAGGGCTCTGCCTGCCGCACGGCGGGCGAGCTTGGCGGGAGGTGAGCCCTGAGGCCTCCACGGCGGAATTTTGAAGGCTGTTTTTATGCTCTTTGTCTCTTCTTTGTTCATTCGTTGTTTGTTCTCCTGTGAGGTTTTAGTGAAATTTCTTTTGAAAATCCCAAGCTTTCTCAGCTGTGCAAAGACGAACAAAGAGAGGGCCTTAGAGCCGTGTCCTTCCGGGCAGGAGCTCCTGGGGGCCACGGCTGCGGGGGCGCCCGTGTGGGCGCTCAGGTCCCGCCCAGGTGTCTGCGGGGCTCGTCCTTTCTCACAGAGAGCCACCGAGTCCTTCGCCATCCACCAAACGGAGGTTTACGAACAAGTATTCCAGGAAGGGAGCCGACTTATCCCTGAGAAGGACCCAAGTCCGTTCCGCCCCTCCCTGTACCCCTCTCAGCCTCGGTCCCCAGCCCTTAGGGATGAGCCTGCCCTGTGGGGTCACCTGGGTGACCCTGAGGCCCCTGAGCTTTCAAAGAAGACAGGAAGGAGTGACAGTGACTCCACAGGGCAGAGGGGACGGCTGAAAGTGGACACGAGACGCCTTGTAGCCACAACCTCGTCCAAACGCTGGTGTTGGTGTCTAGCGTCGGAGGACATGGCGCGTTTGCATTGGGTCTGAGCCGTTGGGTCAAGGGGCGGGTCAGGGGGCTGCCCATCTGAACACTCAGCTGGGGCGGGGGCGGCTGATGGTGGTCTGGCAGCAGTAGGATCCTGGGGGCGGCAGGTACCCGCTCGTGAGGTGCAGCCCAGTCACTCCTCCTGTCCACATCCCCCATCATGCTGGGAAGCAGGCGGTGGGGCGCGCATCCTCAGGAACCAGCAAGTGCCACTGGTCGGACTCCTCTGATGGGAGGGCTGGCTTCCCAGCACCGTACCGGGGGGGCAGGCTAGGAAGAGAGGGGCTGTCTTAGTTACTGTTGAAGCAGTAAGGGAGCTCTGATGGAGAAGGTGCGGTTTAATTATCCATTTACACAGGACACATCGATGGCAACGGAAGATTCTCCAGTCAACCTTGGCAATCAGGGATCACAGGCGTTCTGCTGCCGTTATAAACTCTTCTGTTTTTAGGACTGAAAAATATGTTTATTTTTTTCTTAGTCTAAAGCATGTTTTCTATGTGGCATTGTTGGTTTTGGGAAAATGCTATGAACTTATTATTAAAAATAAAATCCATAGAGAAATAAAATTAGATTTTTTTAAAAATCTGAAAATGGGAGAGGCCAAATCAAATCAACAAAAACACAACTGATAATGAGTTAAATGGGAATGGAGTTGATGTCATGATTTAGTCAAAGCACCCTCAGAAATATCACCCAAAGCCGTGGAGACTAGAAAGCAGGAGGTCACAACTCCCGTGACGAATGGTGGGTTTGGAGCCACAGCTCAAGGGACCTGGCCCGCAGGGAGTTTTAGAGACTCTTAGAGCAGAATGCTCGTAGGATGGGAAACGATGTGCACTGACAGGGTGCAGCTCAGCATCTACAACAACCTTGAAAAGAAGGGAGCAAGGAACAGGGGCTGAGGACAGTCTCCCCGGCAGAAAGTCCGTCTTCTCAGTTCCCAGACCCCCGAATTTTCGTATTTGAGCCCCATTGTCTAGAGGCAATTGTCCTCTGAGGGAGGGACCCCCTGGCACTGAGGCAGGAACGTGAGATTCCCCAGTCTGAGGAAGACGGTTAACACTCTACTGTTGGGTCCAACTAAATAATGTTTGAGTTCCTTTCCAGGTGTAAAGACCTGTAATGCTAAATAATACATGTATGCTTTGAAAGCTTAAAATCATGTACTCGTGTGCACAGTAAAGAATAAGAAATTAATCTTTTCCTGATTCAGAGTTTAAGGTAATAGTTAACGCTACTAAATTTAACGCTTTGAATATAAATGTCAGTATGGGAACTACTTTAGGAATAAACTGGAAAATGGAAATGTTTTGTAGAAATTTACATATGCAATTTACAGACAGGCACCGAACATTCTGGCAAAGTCTGAGAAGCATTGATCACACACAGGAATCCAGGTGACCGTGAGAAGTCAATGCAGGGCTCACTCAGGAACATTCTGACTGTTCTCGAAAATGTGGATGTTAGTGTGATGTACACACAGACGTGAATCACCATACTTTCAGAGAATATGAATTTCTTTGATGAATAGCATACTTTCATGGTAACCCAAAGAACAGATTTGTTCTCCCCGCTCTAAATGTGGGAGAATTTTGAGTGGAATTTCTTGGGGAAATCCAGACAAGCAGACCACATAAATTACCCTGATGTATCAAGTGTTTATGTGTATTATTTGAGGCCGTAACTGAAACAGGATGGGTTGAGCTCTGGGACGTGCAGGTGGAAACACTTAGAGGGAACCCTATCCCCTCTCACACACGCATCCTGAGGGAGAGATGAGAACGCTCACCAAAGGATAAAGGGCCTTTAGATTTTACCCACAAAGCAAAGCCAGACATCTCTAGTTGGGGTGGGGTACTCCCTGGACCCTCCCTGTGACTGAGGGGTCTGCCCGAGGGCTACCTCCAGGGGGGTTCTGAGCTTCCCGGCAGAAGGGCTGCACATGGGACGGGCCCTCCCAACTTGTCCTGAAAGCAGAAGCCGTAAGCTCCTATCCCATCAAGGCCGGTACCAGCGACTCTGACTTTGAATAAGAAACTCAGAATCGCTTTTGGCCACAGTGTTCACTGTTCCTAGTCTAAACTTCGCAGAGTTCAGTTAATATACGTTTCCCTTAAATGAAACAGTGTGCGCCTTCACTGCGACTGTAATTCTTCCAGGATATGGTAGGAGATTTGCTTCATTCTGAGATGTCTTTTCTTGCTCTTTTCTGCTTAGTTGATGATTTCTACTTTTTTTTTTTTTAACATTTTTAAAAATTAATTAATTTATTTTTTGGCTGTGTTGGGTCTTCGTTTCTGTGCGAGGGCTTTCTCTAGTTGCGGTGAGCGGGGGTCACTCTTCATCGCGGTGCGCGGGCCTCTCACTGTCGCGGCCTCTGTTGTTGCGGAGCACAGGCTCCAGACGCGCAGGCTCAGTAGTTGTGGCTCACGGGTCCAGTTGCTCCACGGCATGTGGGATCTTCCCGGACCAGGGCTCGAACCCGTGTCCCCTGCATTGGCAGGCAGATTCTCAACCACTGCGCCACCAGGGAAGCCCTCTACTTGTTTTTGAAAACCAGAGGAAAGAGTTACAGGCTCGGGCCCCGTTCCCCCACAACCCACTGACTTTCAAGTTAACAGTAAAATGATGCCAGCATTTTAGCATTTAGCACTCAGTGAGCACTAAGTGCACACAGAGAGCGTGCTGGGCATCTTCCCTTGTGATCCCATTAAGTCCTCACAACAGCCTGTGGGTAAACGTCTTCCCTCTGCTTCCTTCGTTTTCAAATGAGACCCGAGGTCTCCAGGAAGTTGAGGGATTTCCCTGAGCTTCCAGAACCAGTGAGTAGTAACCCTAGGGTTCAGGTTCACAGGGGCCGTGTTCTCTGATTCTCACCCTGGCTGCATGGAACCTCCCGGGGAAGGAAACGGTTGCCCAGCCCTGTGCACCACCCTGGTGCACGCACACATGGGAGAGCCCACTGCTGGACCTGCAGGTCCCCCGAGATGCGGGCATCCACTCACTGGGCACCGCCCTCCCCGGACTTTGTGACTCAGACCAACTACCCAGCTTGTCTGCTCCTCAGGCATTTCAAACCCACATCCCAGGTAACGTGCCCCCTTTTCTGAACCAGAACCACAGTGCTCACTTCCGCCTGTGAGTGTGTTGAGTGCTCATCACAGGTCCCGCTTGCCATCGAGGGGGGTCCCGGATGCCCACGGGCCCTGCCCTCTGGGCGACAACCTGGCCTGAGAACCGGAGCCAGTGACTTGTGCTGATGAAATCGTTCCGTAGTCAACCCGCGTCTTGATCTAAGTTTCGCCGGGTCCTACCCTCCTGCAGAGAGAGTGACGGGGGCAGAGCTCCCTGTGTGCCAGGCCCTGCTCCACAGACCCCGGTGTTCATTCACCATCTTCACAGCCACCGCGTCTCCTGATGCCCCCACCTTACAGATGGGGAGGCCGAGGCACACAGTGATTGGGTACAGGTCACACAGCAAGCGTGGTGAGCGGAGCGGGATTCAAACCCAGATCAGCGGGCCCCAGAGGCTGTAGTTGTGTCCAGACCCCACCCCCCACCCCCGCCCAGGGGAAGGAATACACCACACGTTTCTACACCTGCCACAAAATTAGAAAGTCAGGCGAGCGGTGAGAAAAAAATCACCAGTCATTTCTCTACCCACTATTTTTTTTCTTTTTTTATTGTAGTACAGTTGATTTACAAAATTATATTTGTTTCAGGTGTACAACATAGTGATTTAATATTTTATAGAACATACTCCATATAAAGTTATTATAAAATATTCGCTTTATTCCCTGGGCTATAGTACGTCTTTGTATCATTCACTTTATACCTAGTAGTTTGTACCTCTTAATCACTTACCCCTATCTTGCCCCTCCCCTCATCCCTCTCCCCACTGGTAACCGCTAGTTTGTTCTCTGTATCTGTGAGTCTGTTTCTGTTTTGTTATATTCATTCATTTGTTTTAGTTTTAGATTCCACATATAAGTGATATCATACAGCATTTGTCTTTCTCTGACTTGTATCACTAAGCATAATACCCTCCAAGTCCACCCTTGTTGTTGCAAATGGCAGAATGTTATTCTTTTTTATGGCTGAGTAACATTCCATTGTATATATACATCACATCTTCTTTATCCATTCATCTGATGATGGGCACTTAGGTTGCTTCCCTATCTTGGCTATTGTAAATAATGCTGCAGTGAACACATGGGTGCATGTATCTTTTTGAATTAGTGTTTTTGTTTTCTTTGGATATATACCCAGGAGTGGAATTGCGGGGTCATATGGTAGTTCTATTTTTAATTTTTTGAGGAACCTCCGAACTGTTTTCCATAGTGGCTGCATCAATTTACACTCCCGCCAATAGTGCATGAGGGCTTCCTTTTCCCCCCACCCTCACCAGCATTTGTTTTTTCTTATCTTTTTGACAGTAGCAATTCTGACAGGTGTGAGGTGGTATCTCATTGTGGTTTTGATTTTCATTTCCCTGATGTAATTGCTGCAGGTGGTATGGAAATTTTAACAATATTAATTCTTCCAATCCATGAGCACAGTATATTTTTCCACTTGTTCATATCATCTTTAATTTCTTTTGACTATGTCTTGGAATTTTAAAAGTATAGGTTTTTCGGGCTTCCCTGGTGGCGCAGTGGTTGAGAGTCCGCCTGCCGATGCAGGGGACACGGGTTCGTGCCCCGGTCTGGGAAGATCCCACATGCCGCAGAGCGGCTAGGCCCGTGAGCCATGGCTGCTGAGCCTGCGCATCCGGAGCCTGTGCTCTGCAAGGGGAGAGGCCACAACAGTGAGAGGCCCGCCTACCGCAAAAAAAAAAAAAAAAAAAAAAAAAAAAAAAAAAAGTATAGGTTTTTCATCTCCTTGGTTAAATTTATTCCTAGGTATTTTATTCTTTTTGATTTGATTGTAAATGAGATTGGTTTCTGGATTTCTCTTTCTGAGAGTTCTTTATTAGTGTAAGGAATGCAACGTATATCTATATATTAGTCTTATATTCTGCAAATTTACTGAATTCATTTATTAGTTCTATTAGTTTTTTTAAATTTATTTTAATTTTATTTATTTTTGGCTGCATTGGACTTTTGCTGCACATGGACTTTCTCTAGTTGCCGTGAGCAGGGGCTACTCTTCATTGAGGTGCGTGGGCTTCTCATTGTGGTGGCTTCTCTTGTTGTTGAGCATGGGCTCTAGGCACACAGGATTCAGTAGTTGTGGCACGTGGGCTTCAGTAGTTGTGGCTCGCGAGCTCTAGAGCGCAGGCCCCGTAGTTGTGGAGCACAGGCTTAGTTGCTCCGCAGCATGTGGGATCTTCCTGGACCAGGGCTCAAACCTGTGTCCCCTACATTGGCAGGCAGATTCTTAACCACTGCGCCACCAGGGAAGCCCAGTTCTATTAGTTTTTTGTATAACTATATAACTGTATGACTATACAGTATCATGTCATCTGCAAGTAGTGACAGTTTTACTTCTTCCATTCCAATTTGGATGCCTTTTATTATTATTTTTCTTATCTGATTGCTGTAACTAGAACTCCCAATGCTATGTTAAAAAGAAATGGTGAGAGTGGGCATCCTTGTCTTGTTTCTGATCTTAGAAGAAAAGATTTCAGCTTTTCACCATTGAGAATGATGTTCACTGTGGACTTGTCATAAAAGGCCTTTATTATACTGATGTATGTTCCCTCTATGCCCACTTTGTTGAGTTTTTTAAATCACGATATGATCTATGAGATGATCATGTGGTATTTTATTCTTTGTTTTACTAATATGGTGTATCACATTTGATTTGTGGATGATTGATTTGTGGCTATTGAACCATCCTTGCATCCCTGGGATAAATCCCACTTGATCATGATGTATGATCGTTTTTATGTATTGTTGCATTCGGTTTGCTAATATTTTGTTGAGGATTTTTGCATCTATATTCATCGGAGATATTAGCCTAAATTTTCTTTTTTTGTCGTGTCTTTGGTTTTGGTATCAGGGTAATGCTGGCCTTCTAGAATGAGTTTGGGGGTGTTCCTTCCTCTTCAGTTTTCTGGAATAATTTAAGAAGGAGCAATACTAACTCTTCTTTAAATGTTTGGTAGAATTCCCCTGTGAAGCCATCCAATCCTGGACTTTTGTTTGTTGGGAGTTTTTTGATTACTGACTCAGTAATCAGTCTATTCAGATTCTCTATTTCTTCCTGATTCAGTCTTAAAATAGTGTATATTTCTAGGATTTTATCCATTTCTTCTAGGTTGTCCAGGTTGTTGCACATGGTATCCTCCAGGACTTTTATTCAAAGGAAACTTGAAAACTCAGTCACTATAACGATGGTTTGTCCTGATAGCCTTTTGATTAGAGCAATTTTCCAGGCCAGTCATAAACAGGGAATAAGTAGGAAAGAGGCAAACAAATGTGACAACTGTGCATCTGTTTGGTCCCTTTATTTATGTTCTGTCTTCTGTCTTTAGATTAATTTCCACATCAGAAGCGGTGGAGGCAGTGGTTGTGCTGGTCTTTAATTAAGCATGTGCATGTGCGTGCATGTGCTTGTGTGTGCGTATGTGTGAGTGTGTGTGTATGTGTGTGTGTGCACTTTCCCTGTTGGTAAGCTGAAGAGAAAGAATTTAATCACATAAACAACAAACAAGGTTCCCCACGGTTCTAAACACCGAACAGTCACGGACACTCCATCTTGCAACATGTCCCTTGGGTTTCATGTTGCAGTTACAGACCGTCCTCGGGAGAGTCCAGCTCACCGGGGTCTAGCTCACCGGGGTCAGATGCTGGTTTGCTCACTTCTCTGTCCTCCCTCCCCCGTGCTCTTGAAGGGGGTCAGGGGATCACGGCCAAAGCAACTCAGATTCCACGTCGAGTGCGCAGACCCAGAATCCACTCCAGAGGCAAAAGGCTGGTTTTGTGCCCTGTGGGCCTCTCAGCCGAGAAGTCTATGCTATCATCAAGTCCTCATTGGAGACACCTAGTTGGGAGGTCCAGGAAGGCCCTGGGGCCACACCTCAGATGGTTGAGGGGCCTGAACTCGTTTCCAGAAGACACACCTTGCCCCGGCTCGTGTTAATTTATTGTACTCTTGGCAAATCACTTAGCCTTGTTAGATCTGTTTTCTACTTACTTCACAGGATTATTTTAGGAGCTGAAAGCTCCAAGCAGACCCCAAATCTTGGCTGTCCCCTGCTGAAACATCTCTATAATCACAAACCTTCTGAATGACCTCCAGTGAGTGGCACTGTCTCCAAGGTCTGACATCCGAGTGCAGAGTACCACGAACACTCTTAAAATGAGGCCAGAAAATCTGAAATTCGTGTCTCCTTTGTTTAGGTTTGTGGTGCTAAGTAAGTAAAAGCAGGCAGATGAATTGATCTCTGGATGGGTTTACTTCACTGATCAGCTTCCACCAACACCCCTCTTGTTAAAAACATGCAGGATGAGCTGCCAGGAGAAGCATGGTAAGTCTAATGGGAAACATGAGAATAAAGGCTCTGAAGCACACTTAACTGGAAAACACCCCCTGGAGTCAGTACCACACGTGGAAGCGAAAACACTGAGTGAAGAATATTTATTACACAATGTGAAGGCCTGTAAAAGATCTGTCTTGTAGAGGCAGGAAGACCATCTCAGGCAAACATGATCTTGCGAGGAAATGTTTTTATAAAGCAGGTTGCGAGTCTGTTACAGCTTTACATGGCCTAATGGTTAAATATATCAAAGGGAAAAAATCATAAATATAGTATGATTTCATAAGCTTTAACTGAAGTCCATTTTTCATGTCAAGCCCATAATGTGTTCTCAGAAGAGAATGGGTGGAGGTGAAATTTCAAGAGGAAAGAAAGGTCTACATTTACCAAGACACAAAAAGGGAGGAGAGGGACAGTTCTTGCAGGGCTCTTGAAAATCTCCGTTCACGGAAAGCACCTTGAGCTGACAATTGCACAAATGAAAGGAAAAAGTTCAAAGTCAGACCAGAGAAGTAGGATTTGGAAAGTGAGACCAGAGGTCACAGTGAGATGGAGCAGGGGCTGCCTCACCAGGAACACATCACTTTTATGTGGGTCCCACCGCCTGAGAGGCTGAGAGAGGTTGGCTTTGTATGGGAGGCCAGGGCACACACCTCTTGTTGGGCATGTGAGTATCCTGGAAGTGCAGATCCTCTTCCCCCAACATGACCACCAAGGAAGAGGCCTGCGCCTCTTGGGTGGGCGGCCTTGTGCCACACCACACAGCCTTAGGGGCAAGATCACACAGCTACCCTGTCTCAACTGTTCCCGTGGAGGGAGCTTGGAAACCTTTTCCTTAGAGAGGACCTGGGGGAGACTGTACTATTGGGGTCATTTCATGAGGCACGCAGGAAAATGAATAAGCCCAGGGACACTGCCTGCCACCCTCAAGGAAAATCTTGCCAACTGGATTCATCTTTGGTGCCCACAGAGCCACCTTCACAGCAAGCAGAGTCCCCAGATCAAATAAATAACATCTCTTACCTGTCCCGTCTTTCAAATTATATAGATGCCCTCGTGACTCATAAAGTCCAAACTCATATAATTATGATTAAAGTCACAATAACTTAGAGTCATGCATTAAACAATCAACACATTCTGAAAGTTACAGATACACACATAGGAAGACGTCCCTGAACTTTCTGGGCTTTAAAAGCAAAGGTGTTAAACTCACACTGGTTGTGAGCATGTGCTCCAGAGCATAACATCCCAGAGGCAGCGATCTCCTTCCTCTCCTCATAACGGGAAATGGGCTTGGAGAGCCGGCTGGGCTCTGCCTTGTGTGGGAACAACCACTGAAAACTGGCCCCAGACACCGCCGAGAGCTCTCCTTGGGGGACTGCAGGCTCAGAGAGATGGGCTCTGAAGCATCTAGCAGAGAGAAAATCACACCCGAAGGCAAACGAGTTTTTTAAAGAAAAACGTAGACAGCAATAACAGCAAGGAAGGAGCCTTGGGACAGAGGGCAGATGTGGGACGGGGCAGAGCTGGATACAAGTACAAAGTACAGGCGTCCGGCTGAGAACCGCTCCCAACAGGAGCAGCGACGGGCAGCCTGGCTCACCTCGCCTCCTCCAGGTGGGGTGCTGGTCCACGAAGGTGTTCACACCCTCATCCCTGGAACCCATGATGCTACTTTATGAGGAAAGAGGAACTTTGCAGGTGGAATGGGAGATTATTCTTGATTATCCAGGCAGGCCCAGTGTGGTCACCTGGGTCCTTAACAGCAGAACCCTTTCTTGGCTGTTCTCAGAGACAGAGATGACGTTGCCAGCTTTGGAGAAGGGGGCCACAAGCCGAGGACTGTGGGCGCCTCTAGGAGCTGGAAAAGGCAAAGCGTGGATCCTCCCCGGAGCCTCCACAAAGGAGTCCAGCCCTGCTGACATAGTGATTTTGACCCAGTGACACCACCTGGACCTGTGACCCACTGAACTCTAAGATAATAGGTTTGTGTTGTCTTCAGCCACTTAGGTTTTGGTGTTTTGTTACGGTAACAATAGGAAACAGATAAAAGCCTTCACCCCACCTGCATCACCAGCTGGGGAGCTGGGGGAACTGACTCTTGAGGACAGTGCTTGGCCTGGTCCTTGGGGCCAAGGACGCCCAGAACTTTCTTTGCTGTGTGGAGCACTCGAACTGCTAAGGCCCAGGGGCCTCGTGAAAGGTGTCCGGGCCCCTGAGGACTGGAGTCTTCACAGAATGAATTCAGAAGACCAGGGAGGGGTGGGGGCCAGAATCGCCGATAATCGCAGAAAGCGGAAAGGCCATCTGACAAGTGGCCTTAAGAGCGGCCTGTAGGAAGTCTGCCCAACAAAAGGGCTCCCAAGTGGTAACTCTAGCATCTCTTTAGGAATTGAGCCAATTACTGAGGGGAAGTTGTTTAAGAGGAAAGTATATTCTTTGCAAGAAAAGAAATTAGAATAAAGTAGGAAAATAGAGTGGAACTGGGCTATTTTCAGGTCACTAAAACTAATTCACTGGATTTTTTTTAATGCCACCCATTCAACTCATTTAAAGGAGGAATCTTTTCACAGTGCCTGCACATATAAAGATGGGACCAAATGCCCTGGTTTTCCCTGGGAAGCATATGCTCCTTTGATCTGAATGTTTACTGTGTACTAAATACGCAAATTGCAGCTCATTTGCTCTAAGCTGCAGAAACTGGGGTTACTTGTAGGACAGAGACACATATAAATCATGCTTGGGTGTTGGGCCTCGGCTTGGCTGGGAGAGCTTTGGGGCTGGTGTGACCGTGTGTGCGTCGAAGCCTGGGAGCACAGAGGCCCAGAAGCTCATCCACTGATGCCGGCTCATGAAGCTGGTGCCACACCCGGGAGAAAAGCCCACAGGTGTCGAGCAGGAACCGACTGTGATGGTGGCGATGACGCTTGGTGGCTCCCCCTTGAGCACACAGCAGAGGGACCGGGACCCCAGGGCCCCAGGAGATGGGTTTCCTGCAACTTGGGGCGAGTGGGGGCCTGGAGCAGCTGTCAAAGCAAAACCAAACCAACAGTGGGAGGGGGGCCGCCTCCAGGAGCCCCAGGCTGGGAAGCAGCTCCGAGGACTTCAGGGGCCCAGGATGTGCCTGAAAGGAGGAACACATAGGCAGGTGGCTGCGAGCATGGAGATCAGGGTGCAGGTGAGGGAGCCAGCGGCTTTGACCGGCGTCTGCAGCCAGGCAAGGAGAGGAATGGACCAGGCCGGCTGGCCCGTGCCCCCCAACCCAGCCCTCTCACCTCTCTGCCACAGGGGACTGACTTTCCAACTTCAGACTACCTGTCAGAACATTCACAGCCGGGGACGCGCCGAGCCATGACGTCACGTGTCCCCCGCTGTGTGCAGGGGGGCGGGGGACGCCGTAGGACAACAGATTATACACCCAGGCTAAGCCCCTGCAGAGGGCTCAACGTCACTAGTCATCAGGGGAATGCAAATCAAAACCCCAGCGGTTAGGACGGCTGTTATCCACAAAAGAAACAGGCGTTGGTGGGGTGTGGAGAAACTGGGGCCCTCGTGCACAGTTGGTGGGAAAGTAAATTGTGCAGCCTCCACGCAAAACTGGAAGGAGGTCCTCAAAAACTTAAGCAGAGAACTCCCATATGGGCCAGCAATTCCACATCTGGGTGTGTACCCAAAAGAAATGAAAGCAGGGTCTTGAACAGATATTTATAAAATAATGTTCACAGCAGCGTTATTCACAGCAGCCAAAAGGTGGAAGCAACCTGTGTGTCCATGGATGGATGAAGGATAAACAAAATGTGGACCATACACACAGTGGAATACTATTCAGCCTTAAAAAGGAAGGACATTCCACAACACGTTATGATATAGATGAAACTTGAAGACATTATCCTAAGTGAAACAAGCCAGACAAAGGATAAACACCATATGATTTCACTTACATGAGGTCCCTAGAGGCATCAGATTCATAGAGGCAGAAAGCAGAACAGACGATACCAGGGGCTGGGGAGTTAGTGTTTAATGGGGCCCGAGTTTCAGCTGAGGAGGACGGGAAGCGTTCCGGGGATGGACGGCGATGCTGCTTTCACAACACTGTGAATGTACTTAACACCATTTAAATATGATCAAAGCAGTGAATTTTATGTGATGTGCATCTTGCCACAATAAAAATAAATAAATAAAAGAGGCTAAGATGCATTTGAAAGTACAGCACACTCGTTTCTCAGGGAGACATTTGTTTCGCCATAAATAGGGTGGCAACCACATGCTGCTGACAGATAACCCAGCTGAAAACCAGCAGGTCTGAAGTCCAGCCTGTCTCACCTCTCGACTCACGACCTAACTTGGGCACGAAGCCCTGCACCTCTCTGACCCTCAGTTTCCTTTTTTTGGACTACACCATCCCTGAGACCCTTTCCAATTCTGATGCTGTGTGTTTCAGAGACGGTCTGTGGCCAGGCTGATGTGGTGACAATGGGCACAGGCTTCCCGCTGCCCCCGGTGTACCAGTCTACACCGGAGCCTGTTTGCAGCACTGTGGGCTGGTGGCCACAGTCGCTGCTCTGAGCGTAAGCCTCTATCTCACCCACACGTGGAAGACGGTGGCCTGTCAGGTTCCTGTGTCATTTCCCTGGACAAGGGCGAGGGTGTTACTTCTACGTCCCAAGAGGCTGGGGTCCCGGTGTGCTGAGCAGCCCAGGCCCACCCTCACGCCTCCAAACGAGACCCTGCGGTTGGCCAAAACACGCGCCTCCAAAGAGGAATCATCATACCCTCATCGGGGCCTGGGACAGGGGCGTGTGTGAGAAAAGATGCAGCAGAAAGGGCTTCCCTGGTGTTGCAGTGGTTGAGAATCTGCCTGCTAATGCAGGGGACACGGGTTCGAGCCCTGGTCTGGGAAGATCCCACATGCCACGGAGCAACTAGGCCCGTGAGCCACAACTACTGAGCCAGCGTGTCTGGAGCCTGTGCTCTGCAACAAGAGAGGCTGCCATAGTGAGAGGCCCGCGCACCGCAATGAGGAGTGGCCCCCACTTGCCACAACTAGAGAAAGCCCTCGCACAGAAACAAAGATCCAACACAGCCCAAAATAAATAAATAAATTAATTAATTAAAAAAAAAAGATGCAGCGGAAAGAGAATTCAGGAAGTGAGGAACCACCTAACAGGTTAGATATTGGTTCTCATGGGCATTTCTGGGTTTAACACTAGAGCAGAAGTTCATAACCTAAGGTTTGTTTGTCTGTTCGGCTTGTGAAGGAAAAAGAGAAAGAAAACCGTGGCCAGCGGGGCCCGTTTGAGGCTGACCCACCGTCAGAGCTACTGAACCAGTATTCTAGCTCACGCAGGGCTGCAGCCCTGATGCCCTGGGCGTCGCGTGATTGCATATGAGCATCGTGTCGCATTCCCAGCCCATCCCAGCGGCCGCGAAGGACTGAGCAGTCCAGGGCACCTCGGAGTGAGCCGTGGCTTGCTCACCGCGGACTGCAGCTATCCAGCCCACACCCCTACCCCACGGCTGCTCACTGAGCTCCCTCAGGCTCTTTTCCATCAAGGTTTCCTCTCTGGGGTGTCAGGGAAGGGGAAGCGGGCTGGAACTGAATTCAAGGACTTCTGTCTTCTGAAGGCGACAAGGAGTCTCTGCATTTTCTCCTGTTAATATTTTCATCCTATTACATCAGTTAAATCATTTCACTTCTTCACGCATCTGTTTCCATAGCTTAGAAATTTGGATTTTAATTGGAATAGAATGTTTTAGAGACAGAAATGTACTATATAAATCCAAAATGGTTTATTAAAGCTGGTTTAGACAGTCATGAACCCTCCGAAACAGTCTGCAAACCTTCGGTCCTTTTCTGGGCAAGGGGCAGGATGTGCGGTTGCCATGGCTTGTCACAGCAGCCCCTCCCAAGGTCAACGCCAGCTTCCCCAATTCCTGGTTCTTTCCTCCTCTGCCGGTGAAGGTTTCTGATGGCTGCCAGCAGTTAGATTAGGCCAATAACAGATCTAATAGGATAATCTATTTTACACATGGATCAATGATATTCCCATAATCAAACTGAGGATTATACTTATTCAACAACAAATAACTATGAATACAGCATGGCAAATTAACCATGTCCCCAAATAAGTGCTCCCAACCTTTTCCTTACAAAAGCAAAGAAAGTTCATATTTGGTCCCTTAAGGGTAACTTTACCAAATCCATTAGCTTCTTTAATATGAAGAAAATCACTTGGACTCTGTTTACCACAAAGTGGAACGTGGGGAGAATAATGACTGAGTCATTATTCTGTAAAATGAACAATGTAGAAATGCTAAATGAAGTAAGATTTAAGAGGATGAATGGGCCTAGATAAATCACCTATACTAAGGTCCAATTAAACAATCATAAGTGTAGGTTTCTGTGTCCCAAGGCAAACAGCAACCTGTCCTCAGCTGTAATGAGTCCCAGCATCCATGGCTGGACGACACTGTGAGGATGCTGAGCAGGGGGCTGGTCCCTGGCAGCTGCTGGAATCAGGCTGGGACGTGGCTGGGAGAAGCCCCTGCAGCACCAATGCCCTGTGTAAATCCCAGCTCCTCCACTGGCTGGGAGATTCCACACCCGCCGCGGGCACAGAGTGAGGGTGGGGTAACTGGAGGACTCATGGGCTATTGCACACACAGCAATTAGCAGTTAGGGCAGAACTCGGCTCCCTCTGTCGTAAACGTTTGCTGGTTTGTAGTAGATTGGAATGTTCCTGTCCCTTGAGGCATCAACTGTCTTGAAGGATGGGTCAGCCGTCACCGCTTCCAGCTCCCGGCTTCCCTGCCTCTCACAACAAGGTTCTCTTGGACCCTCCCTACAGCAAGCTGAAAACTGATCCAAAATCACCAGGGACTAAACCTTTGACCACACTTCGAGGCTCCCTAACCACCACCTGGAGAGGCTATCATGTCATCAATCCCCTCCCTCTTCCCAAATTTGAAGATCAAGTTTTTTTTTAAAGATACAGCTCATTTTTATTTTTTATTTCTTTTAACATCTTTATGGAGTATAGTTGCTTTACAATGTTGTGTTAGTTTCTGCTGCATAACAAAGTGAATCAGCTATACATATACATATATCCCCGTATCTCCTCCCTCTCCCATCTCCCTCCCACCCTCCCTATCCCACCCCTCTAGGTGGTCACAAAGCACCGAGCTGATCTCCCTGTGCTATGCGGCTGCTTCCCACTAGCTATCTGTTTTACGTTTGGTTGTGTAAATATGTCCATGCCACTCTCTCACTTTGTCCCAGCTTACCCTTCCCCCTCCCCATGTCCTCAAGTCCATTCTCTAGCCTGTGTCTTTAGTCCTGTGCTGCCCCTAGGTTCTTCAGAACCCTTTTTTTTTTTAGATTCCATATATATGTGTTAGCATACGGTATTTGTTTTTCTCTTTCTGACTTACTTCACTCTGTATGACAGACTCTAGGTCCATCCACCTCACTACAGATAACTCAATTTCGTTTCTTTTTATGGCTGAGTAATATCCCATTGTATATATGTGCCACATCTTCTTTATCCATTCATCTAGCGATGGACACTTAGGTTGCTTCCATGTCCTGGCTATTGTAAATAGAGCTACAATGAACATTGTGGTACCTGACTCTTTTTGAATTATGATTTTCTCAGGGTATATGCCCAATAGTGGGATTGCTGGGTCATATGGTAGTTCTATTTTTAGGAACCTCCATACTGTTCTCCATAGTGGCTGTATCAATTTACATTCCCACCAACAGTGAAAGAGGGTTCCCTTTTCTCCACACCCTCTCTAGCATTTACTGTTTGTAGATTTTTTGATGATGGTCATTCTGACTGGTGTGAGGTAATACCTCATTGTAATTTTGATTTGCATTTCTGTAATGATTAGTGATGTTGAGCATCCTTTCAAGTGTTTGTTGGCAATCTGTATATCTTCTTTGGAGAAATGTCTATTTAGGTCTTCTGCCCATTTTTGGATTAGGTTGTTTGTTTTTTTTTTCATATTGAGCTATATGAGCTGCTTTTATATTTTGGAGATTAATCCTTTGTCAATTGCTTCATTTGCAAATATTTTCTCCCATTCTGAGGGTTGTCTTTTCATCTTGTTTATGGTTTCCTTTGCTGTGCAAAAGCTTTTAAGTTTCATTAGGTACCATTTGTTTATTTTTGGTTTTATTTCCATTTCTCTAGGAAGTGGGTCAAAAAGGATCTTTCTGTGATTTACGTCATGGAGTGTTCTGCCTATGTTTTCCTCTAAGAGTTTTATAGTGTCTGGCTTTACATTTAGTTCTTTAATCCATTTTGAGTTTATTTTTGTGTATGGTGTTAAGGAGTGTTCTAATTTCATTCTTCTACCTGTAGCTGTCCAGTTTTCCCAGCACCAATTATTGAAGAGGCTGTCTTTTCTCCATTGTATATTCTTGCCTCCTTTATCAAAAATAAGGTGACCATATGTGCATGGGTTTATCTCTGGGCTTTCTATCCTGTTCCATTGATTTATATTTCTGTTTTTGTGCCAGTACCATACTGTCTTGATTACTATAGCTTTATAGTATAATCTGAAGTCAGGGAGCCTGATTCTGCCAGCTCCGTTTTTCTTTCTCAAGATTGCTCTGGCTGGGCTTCCCTGGTGGTGCAGTGGTTGAGAGTCCGCCTGCCGATGAAGGGGACACGGGTTCATGCCCCGGTCCAGGAAGATCCCACATGCCGGGGAGCGGCTGGGCCCGTGAGCCATGGCCGCTGAGCCTGCGTGTCCGGAGCCTGTGCTCCGCAATGGGGAGGCCACAACAAAGAGAGTCCCACGTACTGCCAAAAAAAAAAAAAAAAAAAAAAAGATTGCTCTGGCTATTCGGATCTTTTGTGTTTCCATACAAATTGTGAAATTTTTTGTTCTAGTTCTGTGAAAAATGCCATTGGTAGCTTGATAGGGAGTGCATTGAATCTATAGATTGCTTTGGGTAGTAGAGTCATTTTCACAATGTTGATTCTTCCAATCCAAGAACATGGTATATCTCTCCATCTGTTTGTATCATCTTTAATTTTTTTCATCAGTGTCTTATAATTTTCTGCATGTAAGTCTTTTGTCTCCTTAGGTAGGTTTATTCCTAGGTATTTTATTCTTTTTGCTGCAATGGTGAATGGGAGTGTTTCCTTAATTTCTTTCAGATTTTTCATCATTAGTGTATAGGAATGCAAGAGATTTCTGTGCATTAATTTTGCATCTGCTACTTTACCAAATTCATTGATTAGCTCTAGTAATTTTCTGGTAGCATCTTTAGGATTCTCTATGTATAGTATCATGTCATGAAGATCAAGGTATAAGGCTCTCTTTTCAATTCCTTTTTCCCTTCTGAATGATGACTCACTATTGTAAAAAGAAATTAACTCAAACTGCTGTGAAGCACAAATAAGAATTGCAAAATGGAGAGTTATTTCTAGCAGAGGTATTTCTTTTTTCTTTTCTTTTTTTTTTTTGCGGTACGCAGGCCTCTCACCGCTGCGGCCCCTCCCGCTGTGGAGCACAGGCTCCGGACGCGCAGGCTCAGCGGCCACAGCTCACCGGCCCAGCCGCTCTGCGGCACGTGGGATCCTCCTGGACCGGGGCACGAACCCATGTCCCCTGCATCGGCAGGCGGACTCTCAACCACTGCGCCACCAGGGAAGCCCTAGCAGAGGTATTTCTTTAAGAAACCAATCTTTCTTCTGATTAATTTAACTGTTTTGAGCATATGCAAGAATTTCAAATACTGTTACACAGTGGTCTTCTTCTAAATTTCTAAAACAAAATCTCGTTTTGCTGTGAACCTAAAACTGCCCTTAAAAATAAAATCTTTTTCTTTTTTTTTGGCTTATAAACAAGATAATTTTATTTCTCACAGTTCTAGAGGATGAGAAGTCCAAGTTTAAGGCACTGACGAATTCAGTGTCTGGTGAGAGCCCACTGCCTGGTTCATAAATGGCCATCTCTTTGCTGTGTTCTCACATGGTGAAAGGAACAGGGAGCTCTCTGGGGTCTTATTTATTTATTTATTTATTTATTTATTTATTTATTCACTAGGCTCTTGTTAAAGCCCCCCCCTTTTTTTAAATTGAGGTATAGTTGTTTTACAATGTTGTGTTAGTTTCTACTGTACAGTAAAATGAATCTGCTATACATATACATATAGTCCCTCTTTTGTGGATTTCCTTCCCATTTAGCTCATTTAGGAGTAGGGGGAGAGAGGGAGTCTTGCCTGTGCTCAAGGGTCCTGACCCCAACCCTCCCCACGAGTAAGCAGACACCCAAATCTCCTTGCAAACTTTCTTCCTTGGTCGGTGGATGTGTTTCTCTCACTGTGACCAGAGCTCTACACGATACATCTGGTTTCACCCAGGTTGGTGTGAGACCCCAGGGAGCACTTCTGAGCCTACGCCCCCTGCAGTTGAAGGGGAGACTTGAGACGGGGGAACACCCAGCCTTGTGCTCAGCATTCCGTACAGTCGGGTGGGGTCCTGGCCAAGAACTTGGAGGGGAGGACGGATCCCTCGGGTCTGGAGGCTGAGCTGAATTCTGGCCTCTCACAAGTCCCCTCTGGCCAGGGGTCCACAGCCACAGGGGGGCACAGGGCATTGACACAGTTCCAAGGTTGGGGAGGGTGTCGTTATTTGGGGACCCTGGAGGATGGACATCAGAGGGTCTTCATCCCACCTCTGCAACTTTTTTGTAAATCTGAAATAGTTTCAAAGTAGAAAGTTAAAAAATATACAAAATTTAAAATCTAAGGCAAGGGCTTCCCTGTTGGCGCAGTGGTTGGGAGTACGGCTGCCGATGCAGGGGACATGGGTTCTTGCCCCAATCCAGGAAGATCCCATATGCCGCGGAGCGGCTGGGCCCGTGAGACATGGCCGCTGAGCCTGAGTGTCTGGAGCCTGTGCTCCGCAGCCGTAGAGGCCACAGCAGTGAGAGGCCCGCCTACCGCAAAAAAAAAAAAAAAAAAAAAAAAAAATCTAAGGCAAAAAAATAACACCTGAAATAATGTTTTTGATATAATGGGTGCCTAGTAAATTTTAAAAAATATTATTTCTCTCAAGACAAATATTAAATGATATCACTTTTATATGGAGTCTAAAAAATAATACAAAACAGGAACAGACTCACAGACATAGAAAACAAAATTATAGTTACCAAAGGGGAGGTGAGGAGGGACTAATTAGGAGCATGGGATTAACAGATGCATACTGCTATACGTAAAATAAACAAAAAGGACTTACTCTGTATAGTACAGAGAATTATATTCAATATCTTATAATAACTTTAATGGAAATTAATCTGAAAAAGTATATATATATATACTGCTATACACCTGAGACTAACACAATAGTAAATCAACTATACTTCAATAAAATTAAAAAAAAATATTATGTCTCTCTTGCAGAGTCAAAGGTTTTGCAAGTTAGTCTTGGCCAGTGGCAGAGAAAAGTACCAAAGACCTCGTACGATTGGAAAAATAAATACATAAGTTTCAGTAGTTCTACCTTTCTAGTTTCTTCCTTTGGCCTGGAGGCATTGTTTTACAGAAAACTTTGCCTTTTAGGCAGCAGCTTAGGTGAGGGGTAAGGGGTGAGCTGGCTGGTGGGCAGAAGGCTGGTGACGAGCGCTGGGAGCCCAGGGACCTAGTGGCTCTTCTACTCTTGATTTTTTCTTCTTTCTTTGTCCTTCCCCATCTTTGGGTCTCCCTTCTCCTTGTTTAACTTGACAGGCAAAGTGACAAAGTTCAAGGCTTTCTCTCTTTCAGTGACATTTTTCAAGGTGGAGCCTCTCATCCAGCATGTAGTCGTGGCTGAGTTTTGCTCAAAAGCCCCCTTCCTCCCGGTCATCTTGTATCTGCTAATCACATCCCTGACCCAAAAGAATACGCAGTTCAAGGTGCCGTACCATGCATCTTCCTCTATTCATTCATTTTCACAGAATCAAGGCACGTAGAGAAAATCAAGCCTGTCAGATTTGTCTCCGATCCTGTGCGTGATTTTATTCTGACTCAGAGCTTGTATTTACTTCCACGGCTGGAAATCCCGCCTGGGGCTAAGTGAGATGTTTATCACATTTTCCCACAATTTAGAGCAAGTTCTCTAACGTGGGTTATGTAAGGCAAACTTTGGGGTGAACTTGGAAATAACGAATATTCGTGGCCTATAGAATCACTGTGTCTTGGAATGCTCAGGAGTTGAACTCAAATTCCATCGACATGGGGGAGACCCCCCACTTTTCTGAAAGTGATGTGGGCTCCGTGACCACGGTTGCTGGGTTTCAGGTTTCACTGTCCTCTTACAGATGAAGTCTCTTCAATAACTCCTGGATTATTGAGGACACAGCTCGCCCTTTAAATTCTTGGCCACGTGTCCTGGTCCCTAGACCCGATCACTGCTTGTTTGGGTTTCACAGTGGAGTTTATGCTAGAACATTCCATGGCATGCATAGTGGGGGTCCCAGTGAACATCAGAAGATTCTGAGGGATGTGGGACCGGCCCCGCCAACCAGCTGCCTCTCAGATGCTTATGAGAGTGTCATTGGTCTGGAACCGAACTGACTGGAAACCTCACATGAAGACAGGATTTCTCCTTCCCAAGTTTTTTCAAGATTTTCAGCAGTAGAGACCACCTCAGAGGGTGGTGACCTCAGAAGTCTGTGTGTTTTCAAAGCTTCAAGTGACCCCTGAACACCAGAACTTTCAGGAAACCCTGGTGGTCCTTCCCGAAGCATCTTCCCTGCCAGGAACGTGGCGTAGGGCCCTGTGATCAAGTCCAGTGCAGTGAATGAAACCGAGTCTGCTTCTAGCAAAAGGCCTCTCCCCACCTCCAGGAGTCTAGTTACTTGAATCAGATTTTTGCACAACCAAATTTCAGGGCAGCAAAGAATCTGAACAGCCCTGGGAGGGTTCCTAAGTGACACTGCCACCCTCCAGGTGAGATGCAGTCCCCAGCTCTGCAGAGCAATGACCTGAGCACCTGTCCCCCACCCGAATTCCACTTTCTCTATTCCCAGCCCTAGTCCTATGGGATATATTCGTCTTTGGTTGAGAAGAATGTCTGTGGTTTTTGTTGTTAAGAACTGTTTTGGAATTCCTTCCCCGATAAAACCAATGATAGGCTGGGGTGGGAATCAGTGAGAAGGTAAGGAGAGAACCTGGATTGCTCAGCGAGAGAGGCTCAGAGACACAGAGCTGGGAGGGCAGACACCTGGGCGGACAGGAGCTGGGTGGGCAGATGTCTGGGGCCGACAGGAGGCTGTGGAAATGCAGGCTGGGCCTCGGTCCTTTCACACAGACCCAGAAGGGGCCTCTCGGGAGCCTGACTGCCAGGCGCACCTCCCCTGCAGGGGGTCGGCTCTTGGTCTAGAGCGGCCACACAGGACCTGACCACATCCAGCCCAGAGTGGAGACCAGTCATCTCTCCCACGGGGTTTCCTCAGAACCACACAGAGACTACACTCCCAAAAAGACATGCGATCAAAACCACACACTTTCTAGATGAGAGGTGGTTTGGGTTTCGCTTGTTTGTTTTATAAGAGGATGGGAGCAGGATGCCCTCAGGGGTCAGAGGACAGGTAAACGACACGCCTGACAACCCCCCACGTCCGATGCATAGTAGACCAAGCAGCCCAGTCGTCACAAAGTCTCCTTTGGGAGCAGCAATTGATGAAAATTATTTTTAATAATTTCAAAAATAAATTTCTGTCAAACAGAGACACATTGACAGAAATGTGGGGACCAACCAGGAGGGCACAGGATGGGGGTTTGTGTGTCCCGGGGGCCCCGGCAGACCTGCCAGGTGTGGCCCCTTCCCTCCAGGGCCCTCGTGGGCACAGCTCTGAAAACATTCACATGTTTTTGAAAAGTGTAACTGTTCAGTTCAGGGGCAAACATGTAGACCCATGCAGTCTCCCAATGTAAGTGGCTTAGAATCTCTACCGTTACTGGCAAGTGCTTGTTTCTGGAAAGTAAATAAGATGAGAGTTAAGAGCTGGTGATCAAAGGGATGCAGCATTATTTATAGTTTCCTACAATGGCAGGGGCTGGCAGGCTCATTACTGCTGCACAGAAATCAAGACCATACGATTAGAGATACTTTCTTTGATCGTTTCTCTAAAGCAATCCCATTGTCAGTGGAGGGCTTCCCAGAAAGACAGTGTAAACTAGTCCAGAAAGCACAGCACAAAGGACATTCAGCTCAGCTTTACTCCAAACAGACTTCAAAAACTCCTGCGAACAAACGTTTCCGCCTCAGCTGTGCACCAGGTCTGGGTCGCCGGCCCAGGCTCGTGTTCCAGGGCCAGGGCTTCACCAAAGGGTGCATCGGGGCATCTCCTGGGTTTCTGCTTCAAGAAATACACGCAGTGTGAGAAGCTGAGGTCTCACCGTGGAAACAATCTCGTCTCTCCACCGCGGACGTCGTCGCTTGAATTGTTTGGCTTCCACCCAGTCTCCTTGGCGCTGTCGCCTGGTGACCAAACGCAGACAGTGCTGGTGTCCACACGGCACATCGGGCGTGTCCCAGGAGGCACTGCCGTCCACGCGTCACCCGTCAACTGTGACTAGAGGCGGACATGTGGCCGGATTCCGAGCCAACAGGACGAGGCTGCAGGGGGCTCGGAGGCCTGCAGACCCGCGCATCCGCGAGTGCGGGTTTTGCGGACGTTGTCTCACCTGCGCCCAGAGCCGACTCCAGGTGAAGCGGGAAGGATGCAGCGGGACGGATGCAGCGGAACAGGAGGGGATCCATCACTGATACTGTTGGGCATCAAATTAATCTTTTTTTTAACATTCCAATTTATCTAAATTTGTGGATACGTAAATGTTTAATTTCAATCTCTCCCCATAAGATAGTGACGTAAGCCCTGAAAAGGAAAAGAAAAGAAAACTGCTAAGAAAACTTGAGACTTTACGCCATTAACTGTCTTTGTGAGATGTATCTTTTACATAAAATAGTAAATATAATATCCATGATCTATTTAAATAGTAATAAAAATACCCATGTATCTTCCAAAGGACTTAAGAAATGGAATATCCCCAGTGATGTAGATGAAGCTTCTTTGAACTTTCTCTTTTCATACTACCCTCCAACCCAATTAACTGCCATCCGAAATATTTTGATGATCATTTCCTTGCTTTCCTGATAGATAGTTGGATAGGTAGATGGTTAGATAGATAGATAGGTGTAATATAGATATTACATATGAACATGTACATACACATAGTATAGCTCTACGTTTTTGTTTGTTTTTCCTCTGCACTTTATTTAACTGGAATTTTATGTTGTGCATCTTTCCGTGACTTTCTTTTTGACTGAAGTGCTATGAAACGCATCCGTGTTGCATTCACCAAGCAGCTCAGTGTCGACCGTCGTTGCGGCAGGTCCCAGCCTCTTGCTGACTGTGCTGCGTCTGTAAACCGCAGGTCCCCAGCTGTTCCAGAGCTGTGTGGGTGTGGGTGCTAATGTGTCTTGGTTCATCAGCCACGGTTCCTCTGGGAATAGAGTTGCTGCCGCACGGGGGGTAAGCACGTTCAAGTCCACCAGGTCATCCCAGATCTTTTCCAAGCGCCTGCCTTTTCACACCCTGCACATGGTGCACGGAGCTGGGCCCACACACCCTCCCTCTGCCCCTGGCCCCACCTGACTCAGCTCTGGCCAGTCTGGCCAAAGCGCAGTGGGTTCTCTGGTGGCCATTTGCCCGGCCTTTGCCAACCAGATGAAGCATCTTTCTCATGATGGTAGGCTATACATGTTTCCTCCTCCTCTGTTATGTGTTTCGTCCAGGCTTTTGCCCAATTTTTTATTGGGTTGTTTGTCTTTTTATTGTAAATTCTTTGTGTGTTCTGTACACAAATTCTTTATTATTTTTATGTATAAAAATAATTTAATTTTCTCCCAGTTTTTGTCTTTCTTTTCATCCTTTTTATTGTGTCTTTTGAGCAACATTCATAATTTAATCAATTAAGTTAAAATTAAATTCTTAAATTTTAATGTGATCCAATTCATCAAGTGTTTTCTTTAACATTTGTGCATTTTTGTCTTTTATAATAAATCTGTCCCTGTTCTAGGTTTGCAAAGGTATTTTCCTATATAATCATCTAAACAATGTATATGCTTGTCTTTCATATTTATTTGTTCTACCTGGAACTGATTTTTCAAATGGTGTGATATAGAAATTCACTTTCATTCTTTTCCATATGGATAACCAGCAGCACTGTCTTTTCAGCTTTGGTCGGACTTGATAATCACTGACGTGGATGGAAGGACTGAAACGATGCGTTCCCTCAACAGCCGCTTCACCTCCACACCCTAGAGAGACCACTCTTGGTGATTCTCCTGTAAACGCCAGGACATCTTTATGTAAACACAAGAAACCCTGAATATACACTCCCATTTTTCCTTCTTAGCACAGCTCTCATGAGTCTGCTTTCTGAAAATTAGTGGCAGAGCTGGAGAGGGTCCCCTTCTCTGTCGGAACTGCTGTGTTGTAGGGGGCAAGCCTGCGGGGGTGGGGCAGGGCCAGGTTCAATCCCACCCAAGGCCCTGGGCTTCGCAGAGCCAAAGGCCAGAAAGAAGGAGGGTGAACTCCAGAAACCCGCGAGACCTAACAGCGCCTGCACGTCGCCGGGAGGAAACACCACCCGCGAGGTCAGGCTGCTCAGGACATGGGCAGTGAGCCACTCTAGCCTGCACAGGGTGGGTGCTGGGCTCCCGCCAGGCGGGGACACACCATCCACGCAGCTGGGTGAAGCTCCAGAGGATGCCGAGTTGAGGACGGGCCCACGTCAGCCCGAAACACGGAAGGTTCTGGACCCACCGCACCCGACCCCAAGCAACATGACAGCTCCAGACAGACGGACCTGCCTGTTCCAGACGGCAGAGCTCAGCACCCAGCGGCACGGGGCTCCCCAGGTCCAGCTTCATGTGAGGACTTGTGGGGACACTGGAGCAGGAGAACCGCCATGGGACCCGCCGCCCAGGCTCCCGGACCTTAGATAAAAACCATCCTCCTCGCGTTCCATTGAGGTCTTTCTTTGACTTCTACATTAACTCAGGGAAAATCGACATCCTCACAATGACACGTTTTTCACCCACGATCACGGCATCTCTTACCATTTGCTCAGCTTTTTTTGTACTTTCAGAACCGTTATACTGTTTTCCTCAAGTAGGTTTTGCACATCTCTTGCTGGGATTACTCCTTGGCATTTTGCTTTCTTTAGCGCTGTCGTAAGTGGAGTCCCTTTATTTCCACGTTGGACTCTGCGTTGTTTGTATCTGTGATGTGTGTTATCAGTTGTCTGTGGACGGGCATGCAGCTCACACCCCTGGAACAGTCCCCTCAGTAGAGTGTCTTAAAGCAGCAGGTTCTAATCTGCTCACTGTAAAGAAAATCCCTTAGGTTTCCAGAAAGAAAATTAATACAAAGAAATGAGAATTAGATGGACTTCAAAACACTGAGGAGGAACGGCTTTGACTCCAGACTCTGTGCCCAGTGTGACTGCCATTTGAGAATAAAAATACAATAAAGACATTTACACAGTCAGGACCCAGGAAGCCAAGCCTACCACGAACTTCCTGAGACCCTCCTCTGACCCAGCACGAGCTTTCCCCTCGTCAGGTGCGTGTGCCACCCCTTTGCACCGAATGTCCTGCCTTATCCCCCATCCTCATCCTGCAAATGTCTGTTTTCTCCCCGAGACTCCATCCAAATGTCCTGTGAGAGGCCTCCTTGGGCAGGGGTGGGGCCCCTCCCGGTCCTCAGTGCCCGGTCCTCCCCTCCCTGCACAGCTGCCCGCTCTCCCTCCCTCCCTCACCCCTGCCTGTGTGGAGCAGCTTCTCTGAGAGATGGGACATGGGTGATGTTGAATCAATGGAGAAAAACTCCTCGAGTCCTCTGCCCATTTCTGAATTGGGTTGGTTGTCTTTTTGTTGTTGAGTTGTGGAGCTCTTTGTATATGCTGGATAGTAAACCCTGGTCAGATGTATGATCTGCAAAATTTCCCTCCCACTCTGTAGGTTGTCTTTTCACTTTGCTGATAATGTCCTTTAATATACAAAATTACTTAATTTGCCTATTTTTTTCTTTTGTTTCCTGTGCTTTTGGTTTCTCTGAACACTTTAAATGTTTCACTTCTCTCTCTTCTTGCTTGTGTGCCTTCAGATGTAATTCTTACCTGGCACTTTCTCTCTCCCTCCTCCTCCTGGAGTTCCCACGATGAGTGTGTTTGTCCTTTTGATGGTTTCCTCAGGTGCGTTAGGCTCTGTTCACTTTTCTTCACTATTTTTTTCTTTCTATTCCTCAGACTCAATAATTTCCATTGTCCTATCTTCAAGTTTGCTGAGTCTTTCTTCTGCTCTCTCAGATCTGCTTTTGAAATTCTGTGGTGAATTTTTCATTTCCATTATTGTACTTTACAATTTCAGAGCCTTTTGATATCTATTTAGGATTTCAATTTCTTTATTGATGTTTTCATTTTGTTCAGACATTATTTCCTCGACTTTCCCCATATCTTCCATTAGTTCTTTGAGCATCTTTATGCCAGTTGTTTTAAGTTTTTATCTAGTGTATCTCCCATTTTTGTTTCTCAGAGATCATTTCTGTTGATTTATTTTTTGCTTTATATCAGCCATACTTTCCTACTTCTTTGTATGCCTTGTGATTTTTTGTTGAAGACTGGCCATTTGAATTGAATGTTGTGGTAACTGTAAATTGGACCCTACTCCCTGCCTTGGGGATTGCTGGGTTTTGTTATCATTTTGTTTATTGTTTTATGGTGTGTGTGTGTGTGTGTGTGTGTGTGTGTGTGTGTGTGTCTGTGCAGGCTGTCTTTATGCTGCGGACCAAGCTGAGGTGTAAAAAGTTCTTCTCAAGTATCTTCTGAGCCTTTCCTAGACATGTGTGGTCACTATTTAATTTTCCCCATGTATGCTCTTGCTTTTTAATGTACTAATCTTTTATGTCTGGCTCCCAAAAGGGGGAAAAGGGAAGAACAAAGGGGGAGAGTGTCATCCTTTTAAAATTATTTAAATGTTTATAATAGCATTATTCATAATAGCCAAAAGGTGGAAATAACCTAAAATGTCCCAAAACTGATGAATAGATGAACAACCTGTGGCATATCCACAAGATGAAATGTTACTTTACCATACAAAGGAATAAAGTACTGGGACTTTCTACAACATGGGTGAACCTCAAGAACATTATGCTGAGTGAAGAAGTGAGTCACAAAAGACCACATATTATACGATACATTCACAAGAATGTCCAGAATATGGAAGTTTATGGACTCAGAAATCTACAGAGTAAAAATGATTGTTAGGGCTGTAGGGGAGGCATGAGGGGCTAAAAGAGTATAACTGAGGGGTGTAGGGTTCCTTTCTGAGGTGATGAAAATGTTCAGAAATTGACTATGTGTCTGTGGATACATTAAAAACCACTGAAGTCACACACTTGAAATGGACGAATTGTATAGTATGTGAATTAGATCTCAGAAAAGCGGTTTACCAACAAAAAAAGGATGATGGAGACTTGAGATAGTGTGTATTACTCCTGCTAGAAGCTTGACAGTGGACGGATGAGGGCAGTATCTTAAGAAGAGAGAAAGCCAAAACCAAAATTGTTCTGATGGAAGAGGCTGTGGAATGTGTCTAGGCAGGAAAGAAGGAGCCAGGGGAAAGGACACTACAGAGAGTGGTGATAGCTGAAGCCTCAGAACAGATGGAAAGTGATGAGCTCCTGGAAGAAAGGATCACTGCTCTCCCTTGGGCCAGGTGCTCAGGAGGTGAGAGCTTGTGGAAAAGGCAGAGATGGGGCCCAGACCCCCATCCGTCCAAGAAAGGATCTGAGGCCCGACATGGAGAGACAGGTCCCAGCCACCCCACTGTCACCTCCGCTGCAGGGCCCTTCACCTGGTAACTTTAGAAGGAGCGGGGCGGGCCGGGGCTGATAAAACTGTGTGAGTCAATGTCACGAAAAGCAGATGGAGCGGGTGGTTAGCAGGAGACTGAGGGTTGGCAGCTGGTTTGAGCTTTATCTGCTCTTGCCAGGTGGGGAGGTGGGCACTTTTTACATCTTCACTAGGAAACCTAGAACTCCTGTCCACAGGTCACTCACACCGCTTCTGGTGCTGGCCGGGCACAAGTGGGAACCTGACCCGAGGCTGCGGCTGCATTTAACTCCGCACCTGATGAGCCAGCTCGAGCGTATTCAGCTCTGCAAAGAGTCAAACAATTAAAACCCCGAGAAACACCAACACGCTGCCGGGAGTACAAACATTCAGGACGCCCAGACCCTGATGCCAAGTGTATGTGAAGCCCTGGGTCGTTGTGTTTTTGACCCAGGAGGGACTAGAGGAGCAGCGTGAAGTCTCAGCCATGGGTGTTGTCTCCACAGGGAGCTGGATGCCAGCTATAAAACGTGAACGATGCTGAGGTCTATGGAACGCCCTCCTCCATAAGGTGAGGCGATTGCTGTCATTCCCACCTGGCCCCGAGGTGCCGCTCTCCTTAAAACGAAGTGAAGCTGCACGGCACATCTAATTAGATTTCCCCTGCCAGCCCCACGCCACACCCAAGTTGTCTTCATAAGCTCGTGTTACCTGCAGAAGTTTGCCTAAGGCTTCGGGGCAGTCACTGAATCATGATTCTTCAGTGTTTGAACATGTTTTGTGTGTTTAAAAAACATCAAAATATTGAATTAAGCAAAGCTACTAGGGTGACTGTAACTTGGGAAGAGCCAGGCAAACTCTCACAGACAGAGGGAGACCGAGATATGGAGGGGGCACCAAAAAGTCCTGCCCAGATTTCGGGTTAAAATGCACGCAGGTACCTGCGCACACAGGCAAAAGCGCAGGGCGAGTGGGGGCAAGACCCTCAGTTGTGGGCTTTTCTGCTGGTAAGTCACGTGAGTCTGCCCCCAACCTGCCGGAGGGAGCGAGGGTCTGTGGTCTGTGGCCAGATACCACAGGCTTGTTAGAAACCCTTTCCCTCAGCTTTTCTTTATGGTTAAATTCTCTCTTTTTAAAAAAAAAAACTAGACTTTGCTTCTTAAGCAGTTTTAGGTTCACGGCAAAAAGGAGCAGAAAACACAGCGGGTCCCATAAACGGCCCCCTGAGAGCCTCTGTGTCATCAGCGTCCCCCAGAACCTGCACTGACACGCAGTTCAGAGCCATAAGCTCTTGTTCAAAGTTCTTTTTTGCCAAAATCTCATTCTCTCGCCATACAATCTTAGAGCTAGCTCGAAGAGCAAACAAAAAGATTGAACCTCTGGAGAAGTTCTGTAAGTTATTCAACAAAATGGGAAAACAGAGCTCACACTTACGGAGCACCTGTCACGTGCCTGTCACTCACATTTGTGACTTCATTGTCTCCTCAAGATGGTAATTTCCCCTCCTTTGGACATTTTTATGCACTTTCCAGATGACAAAATTGAGACCTAACAAACCAAGCCCAGAGTCCTATTTCCAGTAAGATTAAAAATGGATTCTTTGCTGTGGGAGCCACCACTCCCCGTGCGACACCTGGCCGGTTCCTCGTGGTCACAAAGGAAGCAGCATCCACTGCCCGCCGGAGGAGCGTCTTCTCGGGGCCGTTCTGAATCCCCTCTCCTTTAATCCTGCTCTGTCCTCGGAGGGACTGAAGCTGGCTGGTCACCATCTGACGTAAAACATTTCACTTAAGACTTTCATTTTGCGGCCTTGACTGAAGGTTCCCAATTTCTGTCGTCTTCATTACAACTACTGCTTCCTAAGCCTTGAGGCTTGATTTTTCTCCACTGTACCTTTCAATGCGAGGCGGGCAGCCTGTGAAACGCAGAGGACAGACATTGAACAGAGAGATTAGCGTTCAAACCCGACTTCTATCATTTCTAAGCCATGGGAAACGGAGCAAGTGACTTTCTCTCTCTCTCGGCCTCGGTGCCCTCACTTCTGAAATAATGACAATGGTCCCAATGGTACCCAATCCATGGGGTGCTTGTGAGGATACAACATGAAGCCTGTACAGCCCCTGGCCACGCACGTGTGCTACCAAGTGGGGGCATAACTAAATGATGCCTGACTCAGTCGTTGCCCAGCAAAGATTTCCAGTTGGTTCTCTGAGACACAGTTTGTATTATTGGCAAGATCCTGGTCAGCAGCCCTCCAGGTGTGCACCGTGTGTGGTCGCCCTGGACACGCCGAGAGCCCCGCTCTGGAGCCAGGCCTGAACCTCCAGTGTACCGCATGGTCTACACCGTGGCAGGCTCTGGAATTGCAGGAGATTTTGACCCCCTCAAGCTCTGAATCCCACACCCAGCCCGTCTCAGCCTACACAGTGCAGCCCGGGTATCTGCGCTTTACAAGCTGTGCAGGTGTTTCCAATGCAGGGAGTCATGGCTGTAAGGATCTCAGTGCCTCTTCGGAAACCATTCAGGGACAATGCTCAGTCCCACACGGGAGGGCACCTGGCAGAGGGGCCAGGACTGGGAGGGAGAATTCCCATTGTGACATCCTTTTGCAACTTTTTAAATTGTATGAATGAATTTTTAAAATAAGTGATTAAAATTTAAAAACAGACCTTTTCTATTTTCATACGTGGGGCTTTGGAAAATTTCACTGGTGTAGAAGAGATCATCAAAAATCATGAGATTTGTTGTATGCAGAGCTGAGCTCAAGGCATTTTTCTGCATTCGAGATTTTCAAGGGATTCTGGAACATTTTGCAGAGTTTGGTTCATATGTCACTTAACATGGAAAACTCTTTATGCAGCTTTTGTGTAAAAAGGCAAACTGTTTGCTGCTTCAGGGGGCGTGCAGGGGGCTATTGAACCCTTCGTCGCAGGGGTGGGAGCCCCAAGGCAGGTCCCATCACCAGGAAGGCTTGTAAGAGGGTGGGAAAGAGCTTTCACAAAGACTCAGAAATCACTTCCAGGGGCTGATCACTGAAACTGGCACGTGACAGCAAAGTTCTCCCTATTCTCTAAAAATGAAACCCTTTTAAAATTTTTTAAGAAGGGAAGAGAAAATGTGATTTTTTCCTAATTTGTCACAGAACACATCCAGTAAAAAAATCAAGCAAGGTATTGAACAATTAACTAAAGACTGAACAAGGCTTTGAGAATTTGAAATGTACTTCTGAGTAGTTCAAACGACCAATACCCCTGTCAGTGCTCTGTGGTCTCCTGTAGCTGCTCAGCAGAGCGAGAGGTCCCCCGGCTCTGGTCTTCAGGCTCCTCTGCGTCTGCTGCAGCCTGAATTCTTACAGTGTGTTCAGTTTTAACCATTTATCACCTGAGTCTTTGGCTCCCAAACCTCCTGAATGCTCCCAGTTTGGAATCTCTGGTTCAGATGAATGGCTTACACAACCATGTGTGCTAAGCATTCTTAGGTGAAAATATTACATCCTAACTTTCACTAACGCTCGGGAACATCCTTTTAGCACAACTTTCTTCTGGTTTCATTTCTTCTTCTTCTTTCAATATTAAATCTTTTGTTACATACTTGTTTGACTAAAGGATAAACAAAAACAAATAATTCCACCATATTGCTGGTTACAAATCTTAAAAAAAAAAAAAAGCTTTTCATCACTGTTGTGTGCATTTAAATACCATTTGTGTATTTTTTATAAATGCTAAAAAATAAGGAACAAACAAAGCTCCTTTTGGCTACTCACCCTACTTACCGCCCCTGCTGTGTTCCTTCAGGTGCCCGATCACAGGTGCCCTATGCTGGCCGTTTACCTAACTGAGCAAAGCCATTCAAAAGATTCACACACAACCCCAAAATATTACACAACATGGAAAGACTTTGGTTTTTATTGGAACTCTCAATACAAGGTAAATTTCAGCAGATTAAATACAACTGCATGAGTTTAGAACATTGGGTCTCTACTATCTTGATTTCCCTGAGCTGCCATCTGAGATTTAGTCTTTAAATTGGAAGCCCTCTAAGGAGCTGGTTACCTTTGGGAACAGGATGGGAGAAATATGAAGGAATTAGCATAATGCTGGAATGTTTTGCAGGGCAAAGTAGGCAGGCAATTGCCTTGTGGATCAGCAACTTCGTTAAGAGTGAGGAATGAAGTGAGTATATTCTCTGAACTCAAACCTCTGACATAAGATTTGACATTACAGCTATACTTATGGGGATATTGCAGGCCAAGTACAGAGAATAATTTTGTAAGTCGATAAAATAAGCTGCTTATAATGATGACCCTCAGAGAGGGCTCCTAAGTATAGAAGTAGAAAGGAGATTTATTTTTGTACAGTGTATCACTGTATACCTTTCAGATTGTGTGATATGTCCTAGTAATTACCTTCTTAAAAATAAATATTTTTCAAAAAATTATAAAATGTGATTTTGCTCAGCTCTATGCAAATAAATTCAAAAAACTTAATGAAATGAAATGCATGGTTTTCTTGGAACATATAAAATACCAAAACTGACCTCGGAAGAGTAGAAACTCTAAGTAGACCACAAAAGAAAAGAGCTAATTCCCCAAAGAGCAGCGGTCCTTCACAACAGGATGCAGAAGACGCGTGCCCTGCTAACTCAGAGCCACAAAATGAGATACACAAGGTCTGAAGGACACAGAGGTGCCTGCCGAGCCCTCTGGGAGGGGTGTTGGGTGGTGCAGCTGAGGACAGAAGAGTTTTCCAGAAGCCGCTCTGGGCCAGGGAATTTCACCGCATGCACCATCTGGTCAGGGTCGCGTGGTTTTCCTTTTACTCTTCCCACATACTAGGCACCAGGCTAACTGGGTCACACACGTCATCTCTTTTAATCCACACTGGACGTCTCGGAGAGGAACTCTTGTGACCCCAGCTGCAATCTTGGGGCTGTTTACTTTCTAGTCAACATTCTTCAGGATATCTTAATTGATGAACTGTGAGGTTTCTAATATAAATTTCTAGTACATCTTTTCATGTATGTATAAATTCTACTGGGAAATTAATCTATATGCCAAAAATAAACTGAGGGTTGAAAATAAAAGTAGACATGCTATTTCTTGGTCTTGGAGCTGAAATGGTGTGAAGCAAACTACTCACACTGAAGATTCAAGTTAAAACATTCTGATTTCACAGCCCAAATGAACATACTGACTTTCATTCTTTTTAAAAAATATATAAGAACAGGAAATTAAAATACTTTTAGGTATAGTATTTATCTCGACACTTCAGAAAAGAAAAGCAAATGACTTATTGGGCTCACTTTTTTAATTAATAGACTTTATTTATTTATTTATTTATTGCGGTACGCGGGCCTCTCACTGTTGTGGCCTCTTCCATTGCGGAGCGCAGGCTCCAGACATGCAGGCTCAGTGGCCATGGTTCACGGGCCTAGCCGCTCCGCGGCATGTGGGATCTTCCTGGACTGGGGCACGAACTCGTGTCCCCTGCATCGGCAGGTGGACTCTCAACCACTGCGCCACCAGGGAAGCCCCTAGACTTTATTTTTAAAGAGTTTTAGACTTACAGAAAATTGAGAAGGAAGTACAGATGGTTCTCATCGACCCGCACCCCACAGCTCCCCGTTTGTGGACATCTTGCATTAGACGGTACGTTTGTCACAGTTGATGGACCAATATTGATACACTGGGATTCGCTCTGTGTTGCACAGTCTAAGAGTTTTGACCAATGCATGGTACCATGTATCACCCCATCACAGCATCACACAGAAGGATCACTTCTCTGCCCTAAAAGTCCCTGTGTCCCATCTGTTCATCCTTCTCCTCGCCCCAAACCCATGAGAACCACTGATCTTTTCACTGTCTCCATAGTTTTGCCTTTTCCTGAATGTCATGTAGTTGGAATCATACAGTGCCTAGCCTTCTAAAACTGGCTTCTTTCACCTAGTAATATGCATTTAAGGTTCTTCCATGTCTTTTCATTGCTTGATAGCTTGTTTCTTTTTACTCTTGAATTGGAGTCTGTTGTCTGGATGTACTGCTCTTTGTTTATCCATTCATCTACCAAAGGACATCTTGTTTGCTTCCAAATTTTGTCACTTATCAATAAGCTGCTGTAAACATCTATGTGCTGGTTTTTGTGTGGACGTAAGTTTTCAACTCATTTGGGTGAATACCAACTGTGTGTTGCTAGTGATGTTATTGGCTAGGAATGCCCTGGGGCACTCACCTGGGTCTAGTTGGGATGCCTAGGGTTTTGCAGTGGGAATTAGGGCACAGGAAAGGAGAGGTGGGGTCACTCAGCTGTCAGAGATCTACGTTGGCTTTCTAAAAGGGGAACTTCACCGGTGGGGTGGCCTGGCTCCTTAGCTGGTTGTTTGTCTAGTGGCTGTGTCATCAGCTGCCAAAGTGTTTATTCCAGATGGATGTCTTTGAAATGGATGCCTCGGCCCTCGGCAATCAAAAGCTTAATGTAGGCACTTACACTGCAAGTGGGATTGCTGGGTTGTACAGTAAAATCCTGTACTCATATCATGGCACCACTTCACATTCCCGCCGGCAGTGAATGAGAGTTCCTGCTACTCCACATCCTTGTCAGCATTTGGTGTTTTCTGTGTTTTGATTTTAGTCATTCTCACGAGAGTGTACTGTTTTAGTTGTAATTCTCTAACGACGTATGATGTGGAGCATCTTTTCACGTGCTTATTTTCCATCTGTAAACCTTATTTGGTGAGGTGTCTGTCCAGTTCTTTTGCCCATTTTTAAATCAGGTTGTTTGTTTTCTTATTGTTGGATTTTAAGAATTCTTTACGTATTTTGGATTTTCATGCTTTTAACAATCTCTTTTGTAGAGCAGAAGTTTTTAACTTTAATGAAGTCCCACTTATCAGTTTTTTCTTTCATGGATCAAGCTTTTGATGTCCTACATTTTCAGACATCATTACCAAACCCAACTTCACCTACATTTCTCCTTTGTCATCTTTTGAGATTCCTACAGTTCTGTACTCACCTTTCAGTCTATAATACATTGTGAATTAATTTTTGTGAAAGGAGTAAAGCTTCTGTCTAGATTCATTTTTTTGCATGTGGGTGTCCAGATGTTCTAGCACCATTTCTTGAAAACACCTATCATTTGTCCATTTTATTGTCTTTGGTTATTTGTCAATGATCACTTGACTATATTTGTGTGAGTCTATTTCTGGCTTCTATTCTGCTCCATTATTGCATTTCTTTACTTTTTCACCAATACAACACAATATTGATTATGGTAGCTTTATGAAGTTGGTTAACTAACTTTTCTTGAAGTTGGGTAACTAACTTGGTTTTAAGAATTTATTTAAATTCTATTATTTTTCCCTCTTGCTGATCAGGACATCCAGGGCACAGGATGAATGAAAATATTCATTCATAGGGAAACAATTATACTTCATCATCAAAATTGTGGGGACAGAAATTTTTAAGGAGAAAATCTTTTTAAAAACAAGTTTATTGTATGAAGAAAACCCAGATGAATATTCTAGTGGGAAAGGTCTTAATTCTGCAGAGGTTTTGGTCATAGTTTTGAGGTAGAATGCAGATGCCCTTCTAGAAAGTATTCATTAGAATTGAGTTCCACAGTCTGGGATGATTAAGATTTTCACCAATTATCCGAGGATCTAAAAGTTCCCCCATTTCATGTCATTTCCCTCCCCAACACCAGAAAGGCAACTTTATGTGTCTAAGTGAGTTTTCTGAGAGTGAAGACACAGTGTGAAGGTTTGGTCTTAGGTGTCAGACATGCCACCTGGACCTCAGACCCACCTCCACCATCTACAGACAATGAGTCTGGAAAGACATCCTCGTCCTCATCAGCCTCATAGCCACCATGTGATGGGTGTGCATTAAGCACCAGACTCTCCAGATGAAGAGTCCAGGCTTACCCCAGCCCTGGACCAGTTTACAACCTAGCAGGGGGACGGCCAGTGCAAAGGCAGTGGCTGATACAAAGCAGGCGCCCTAGAGTAGGAAGTAGAGACTTTATGGGGACTGATCAAGGACAGGGGTTCTCAAACTCATTAGAATCACCCGGGGAGCTTTAAAAAAAAAACACAAAAACATTATCCAGGCCACGATTCCAGACTAATTGAAGCAGGGTGTGTGGGTGGGGTCTAGCAGCAGGAAGTGTAGACACCGAGGAGATTCCAGGGCACAGCCGAGTCCAAGGACAGTGGCACTGGGTCAGAGGTCTGTCCCCGTTGATGGTAACAACATTGAGGAAATCCATATAAAGGGCGCTTTCTGTGACACAACGGCCACACGACAGGAGAGTCATTCTGCTGTCACCTAAATGTGGGGGGCTACGGCCATTGAGCTCGCCTCACCAGGCATGATGTCCCTGACCGGGAGGGGGGGCAGTCGGGGTTTCATGGTGCCTGTGGCCTCGTGGACCCTCCACACACAGACACGGGAGGGCTGAGGAGCGTCACAGAGACCCCTGCCCAGCCTTGTGTCAGGAAGGCCCAGGCGAGCCCAGTCTGCACCCCCGAGAGGGTTGGCCCTATTCCCATCAAACCATGGGCTCCAAAACCACTTTTATAGGGAAGGCCAGGTTTCTCAGCACCTTCCTAGGGGATCCCTTCTTCCCCTCTTTTCCTGTGGTTTGATGTGTTATTTGCGCCGCTCTGAGTTGAACTGTGCCCCCATTCATATGTTGGAAGCCCCATCCCAGGATCTCAGAGGGTGGCCATAACTTGGATATGAAGTCGTTAAGGAGGAAACGGAGTTAAAATGAGGCCACAAGAGTGGACCCTAACACAGATGACTGACCTCCTTATAAGAAGTGGACATTTGGACCCTGACATGCACAGAAGGAAAGTCCATGTGAAGACAGAGGAAGAAGAGGCCTTGGGGGAAGCAAAGCTGATCTCAGACGTTCAGCCCCCAGAACCACGGGGACACACACTTCTGTTGTTTATCCCCCCAGCCCGCATCAGTGGTACTTGTCCCAGCAGCCCTAGCAAACCCATACACATTCCTTTAAAACTTTTCTTCTGTAAACAAACATTTACCCAGCACCTACTGAAATAGCAGTTTGTTCTCACGAGCACACAATTTCTTACTTCTCTGGAGGACATGATTTCTGGAACATGCTTTCCTAAACAGAAAGGAGATATTTCATTTTGCTTTTTCTTTTCCAGAACCTGTATCATATGTATTACTGCATTTTCAATTTTCAAATTCTTCACTTCCATCTGTGTCACTTAGAAATGAGAAAACAAGCTTTCTGTAAATCACTGTTAATTCTGTAAATTACTGTCCCCGTGTCAAACTGTCCAGACTTAGCTGCAGTCACGTTTACCTCTTGGACACTGCATGATTATTTGCAAGCTACTTTATACATGTCACACAGTTTATCTGGCTATTTTGTCCACGTGGCTTCTAACTGGAAAAAAAGTATTCAGTCACCTTTAGAAGTTTTCACTGTATGACATTACCATGGAATGTAATACACATTTCCTAATGAAAATCACATCTTATTATTAACAGGTTGAAAATATTTTCCAGTAAGTTTGCCATATAACCTTGAACTAGGAAAGAAGATCACAAAAGAAATAATATTTATAGTAATCCATTTAAAAAATATATTCTGTATGTAGAAAAAGTCTAAAAGGCTAAACACCTGGGGAATGATCAGGTCCTCTTTGCCCACACCCACTCCCTCTTCAGATTCTTGGCCACTGCCCAGCTTTCCCAGGTCACATGGTACCGGAAACTCCCCCTCCCCTCCCCCCAGCTCAGAGACGGGTCCTTCATTGATTTGAACCAATCAGTGTCCTGACCACAGACCTTGGTTGAGGGGTGGACACATGACCAAAGGCCTGTCTCCTGCCATTTCAGTAAACAACGGATTTTGTCCGCCCTCAAGCCGTCAGCCACTGCAGCCCCTGACAGCGCACCATAGGGGATTCAGGATGGAGAAAAACAGGACGCTGGCTCTACATAGTTAAGGCCACTAACTTGAGATGTCTGTTTTTGTGATTAGCAGTCATCTTTCGACGTCCTACTACATTTTTTTTCAGCAAAAACTCCTGTATCCTGGCTCCTCCCTTACCTCTTTGGGACAGTCCCTCAGGGTGATTGGAGAGGCTGTGTGTCAGGCTATAGTCCTCAGTAAGGGTAGTGAACAAAACATAATTCTCAACTTTCAGGTTGTGCATTTTTTTTCAGTTGACAAGAGTTTGGATTTTCTGCTAGATTTGAGCCTAGAAGCATGGAGTCCAGGAAGCATCTGCAACCATCTTGTGACCATGAGGCCCAGCATGCCTGCTTGGACAGAGCTGACTGGAGGAACAGAGAGAAACTGCGTCCCGAATCCTGATCCTGTCAGTTGAGCTGCTAGATGAAATCTCACCTGAGGAGCTATCTCTAGATTTTTCAAAATAATTTTTTATCTATTGTTTAAGGCACTCAAATTGAGCTTTTGTTATTATAACAGAAATAGATCTGCTATTCAACAAAGCATCCAAACTGATAAAGCCCTAATATGCTAAAATGAGTATCTCTAGAAAATTTTCACATGTTGTGCTTTCATTTTCATTCATCTCTAAGTATTTTTTAATTTCCCTTGTGATACTTTTCTTTGATCCATTGACTAAGAGTGTATTGCTTAATTTCCACATGTCTGTGATTTCACTGGTTTTCCTTCTATTATTAATTGCTAACTTCACCCCTTCATGACTATAGAAGTTACTTTGTATGATGTCTATCTTTTAAAATCTATGGAGACTTAAGGTCTGCTCTGGACACCATCGTGCGCACTTGGGGACACGTGCGTCTGCTGTTGGCTGGGGGGTCCCACATGTCTCTCTGGGTTTATCGTGGTGTCGAGGACTCTACTTCCTCCCTCGTCTTCTGTCTGGTTGTTCTGCTCGCTGTTCAGAGTAGCGCTGAAGAATTTTTTTGTTCCTTGCTTTCGACAAAAGGCAACTTAAACGTGTCCCCGTCACAGAGAGAGGGTCTGAGGGCGGGGTGGGGAAGCTGGGCCATTGAATACGAGACCCTCTCCTCCTCACAGCTTCCAGCATGGAGACGACAAGGTCACACAGGTCCCTTCACTTTTGGGGGTGATTTCTGTGTCCATCCGTCCAGGATGGGAACCGCGGCCCCGCCTTCCCCAGCTCCCCGTCCTCTCGGGCCCCCATCACATCACACTCGGTGGGAGTGCGCGGGCGCTTTTATGTTCCTCCAGCGTTTCGTACGTCTCTCAAATGTTTCCAGTTTGGCCAAAGCCCCGTGTATTTCTGCCAAACTTCTTCCTCCTCAATCTGTCTACATTTCAAAGAAAATCAGAGCCATCTGTTTCTGCTTCACTGCCTTCGCTGTTCACAGCTCTCTCTGCTGGTGACTAAATGCAGAAGGCTTTCAAGTTTCTGCCCGGTGTCCACACCCTCCTCCCTGGTGCTTCAGAGTAAAAGGGGCTGCAGAATCCAGATCTTTCTTGATGAAAGTTTCCTCATTTCTTCACACCCCACACACCAGCTCACACAGTGCAATGTTAATTGGCGAAGAGTCCAGAGGGCCTGGCCCTCAGATGAGCATCACTGACTCCAATCCCCACTGCTTTCCCCGAGCTTAACCTGCTCTGTGTGCTCAGGGGTTTATTTCAGGCAGCTCTTCTTTTCTATATACCTTCTGTGTTTGAATAAATGCTAGAAAAATACATGCCATTTATATTATTATATTAAAAATGAAAACCAGAAGAATATAACAGTAATGCAATTCTCATTTTAAGCAAAATAAGCACACATATATAAAACGTAGTTTGCTCCCTTTAGTGAGTATACAAGGAGCTTGGGACCAGACTGTCTGTATATACATACATATATATATATATATTTTTTTTTTTAACTAATTAATTAATTAATTAATTTTTGGCTGCGTTGGGTCTTTGTTTCTGTGCGAGGGCTTCCTCTAGTTGTGGCGAGCGGGGGCCACTCTTCATCGCGGTGCACGGGTCTCTCACTGTCGCGGCCTCTCCTGTTGCAGAGCACAGGCTCCAGACGCACAGGCTCAGTAGTTGTGGCTCACGGGCCTAGTTGCTCCACAGCATGTGGGATCTTCCCAGACCAGGGCTCGAACCCATGTCCCCTGCATTGGCAGGTGGACTCTCAACCACTGCACCACCAGGGAAGCCCTGTCTGTATATTTTTATATTGTGAATTTTTTTCATTCAACATTGTATAATGAGCACTTTTATTATACCTAATCTGCAAAAACATGATTTTATGGCTTGATAGTATTTAATTACACAATTATTCTTTGAACTGTTTCCAGTGTTTTATCTTTATATAAATCACGCTCAGGAGGCGTCCTTGTATGTAGGTCCTGCACCATATTTCTGAGAATTTCCATAGAATAGATTCCTAGAACTGGATTTCTGTGATAAAGAGCGTAAATGTTGCCAAATTGCTCTTCATAAAGCTCATTATGTGTTTGAAAACCTTATAATATGAACATTAATAATTTATTTAACAATTTCTTTAGAAGCTGGACATATTGGCTCTTACAAATTTTTCCTACTACAAATAACAAGTATTAATTTTAAAGAAAGTTTATGTTAATCAGAGATAGAGCATAAAATGGTGTCTATTTTCTGATTCTCTCTAGTATATTTAAGGAAAAATAAAAGAGAAATAATAATTTGCATTTTTAAAGATAAGTGATGTTCTCCAATAGGAAATTAACCACAGGGATTAGGCCAAAATTAAATCATCTGAAGAAAACAATTTTAAATGCCTTCATCTAAGTATTATCTCAAGATGGAACTGGAAACAGGGGTCTGGGGACCACCAGCGTGTGAATTAGAAGAGCTGGTGAGAGTGAGGAAATTTACAGGTATATGGAGGCAACTGACACAGTAAAAAGAAACAGTCTATAAGGCAATTTAGTGGAATAGAATTTTTAAAATAGTAGTAACAATGATGATATCATAATTGCTTATAAATTGTATATTTGACCCAAAATATTTTTAAAAATAATGATGGAGGGCTTCCCTGGTGGCGCAGTGGTTGCGAGTCCGCCTGCTGATGCAAGGGACACGCGTTCGTGCCCCGGTCCGGGAAGATCTCACGTGCCGTGGGGCGGCTGGGCCCGTGAGTCATGGCCGCTGAGCCTGCGCGTCCGGAGCCTGTGCTCCGCAACGGGAGAGGCCACAACAGTGAGAGGCCTGCGTACGGCAAAAAAAAAAAAAAAAAAAAATGATGGAAAATGGTGGAGTAATAAGGGACCACAGAACAGCCTTAACAAAGGCAGAATGTGAACTATCCTATGTGGATAATTTTGGACGCACAATTGATGACGTACATCCTGAAACCCAGAGGTGACCAGCTGAAGAATTTTAGCAGCTGAAGAATTTTAGCAGCTGAAGAATCAGATTGGCCAACGCCCCCAGGCAATGCTCTGAGGACAGGAGAGTCTGCTGTCCCCCAGCTCAGTGACAGCAGAGAGAGAAACAGGAGAGAGAGGATGCCGTTGATAAAACACAGGGTTTTAAATAAAAGGTGTAAGACCACACCTTGGCCACTTTGCTCTTTAACACAGGACTTACCTTGTCTGAATTTCCATTTTTAAGGTTGAACGTGGAGTTGATACAATCTATCCCCCTTGCCACGTGGGGTTTCGACATGATGAGAGGATTTTGTGGGTTGTGATATGGCCTGTCCCTGTAAACTGTTCTCGTGTCTCTCTTCCAAAGACCAGGGAGATCTCGGGAGACGTCAACCCTGAGAGACCATCCACGTGACCCAGAGACAGGATCAGCCCTCCCATCTCCATATCCGTGGATCCACGTGTCAAACTCTACATCCCCGGGATAACCTACCCGTTGGCTCTTTTGAAGATCCTCGCCATGCAGGGTGAGCTGCCTGCTCCCATGACAAACTGTCTCAAAGTTTGTCTTTCTCAAAGTTTTTCTGTCCCGAGTCCTGTCTTGCTGCCCATCCTCACCGGGCCCTCCCCACCCTCCCCTCCTCCAGCCCCCGAGTCCCCAGGAACAACCCCACTCCCTCAGTTCCTGCCCCAGGACAACCAAGGGGGTCCCTCCCAGACCCTTCCTGTTATTGGAAAGTAGTCTCTTCAGATAACAGTTGAGATCCTGGAGCAAAAACTAATAAAAAATAACATTTAAAGAAAATTTTACATAGAAAACAAAAAACTAGAAGAAATTTTACTACCTTACTGGAACATGATGCAAATAATCTGTTTAATAAACCGACTCTGACGGATGTCCGGGGGAAAGAAATGAATCGAGGGACACAGACTGGGGCCTTGGTTGGTGAGCCTGGACTGAAACAAAGATCCCTGAATCTGAGAGCCTCAAGGAATTCCTTCCATGAGTGTATATTCTTGTGGGGAGAGAGATGTACACGGGTGAAAAGTAAGCAGTAGGAGACTGATTTCTCAAGGCGGAAACTGAAGCAGTGTCAAAACGCAGGACCCAGTTATTTGCCAAAGAAGTCTGATCACTCACAGCCCTGAGTTAGGAGTGAGAGGTGGCCTGGGGGCTGGGGTTGCCCACCCGGGGGGCTTCATGGAGGAGGTGGGCCCCACAGCCTGCGAGTGGGCGGTGCTGACCATCAGGGGAGACGGTTCTGTAGGAAATGCGAGGCGAGGGGCTCACAGAGCCCGGGAAGCCCGGGCCAGGAGCGTGTGGGCCCCACCCAGGGAGACAGACGGGACCACCATCCTGCTGAGAGAAGTCGACGTCAGGCCGGGGCTCATTCCGTAGGATGGGGGGTCAGGATGACCTCGGCTCCTCGGAAGGTCAGGTGACCAGGAGGCCCCTCGGAAGGCAGGGCCCGGATCCAAGGGAGTGATGGCTGAGGAAACAGGAGAAGTGGAAGGAAACCCTGAGCGATTGGGAGAAGGTCCCCTTGGACGTGAAGCTGGGGCTGCAGACAGTAAGGAGGGGGCGGAGGTCCTCCTGGAGAAGAGCGATAAGAACAGAGACTGCGTCCCCGGTCAGAACAAGAGCGCAGGCGGGGCAGAAAGCTGGGGCAGGACGTTGGTGACCGAGGTGCTGGCCTGCTCAGAACATAAGTGTGCACAGCCACGGAGTCTGAAAACTGAGAAAGTAAAGTCAGCGAAACACCGGCAATGATGTCAGGGCCCAAGATGGCAGTGCCTTCCCAGCCTGTCCCTCCCAAAGGAACCATCAGGGATTTCCTGCTAGAAGGACCCACCACAGCCCGACAAAGAGGCCCCTGAGCCAGCGCGGTCAGTGCAGGCAGAGCCGGGGGCGGGGTGTGCGGGAGGCGCGGGGGTGGCCTTAGCCCCTCGGGTTCCGCGTTCTGCACCTCCCGGCCGAGCCTCGGGGGGCTTCTCTGTGAACATGCACTACAGGCAGAGTAGCCAGAAGGGAAGGAGGAGAAAGGGGAGGTCGCCTGGCAGATGAAGGGCCCCTGAATCGCCCAGCCTCCTGCCCTGAACCCGGGGGACCAGAGGGAAAGCCCTGCCCCGATCCCTGCTCAGCTCCGGCCCTACCTCACTGGCACGGGTCCATGTGCTCTTCTCAGGCTGGAGTTTTTCAGTGAAGCTAGTGGGGCTGCTGTCCAGAGAGATACTTCAGAGGGTCCTGAGCCCAGGCCAGGAGACTTCTGGAGGCTGTCACTTTGGTTCCATCTGGAAACGCTGCGTGACCGTGGCTGTCTCTTCCCAGTGGAAACACAAAATGCCACGGGGCCCCTAAATCTCACTGTCCTAAACCACAGCATCCTCTCCTGCAAACAGTCTGGCATGTAAACCACAGACAGTTGTCCAGCAGCTTCAGACATTAATTTTTCTCTTTTAAATTTTTGAATTTTAGTTTATTTATTTTTGTATACAGCAGGTTCTTATTAGTTATCCATTTAATACATATTAGTGTATACATGTCAATCCCGATCTCCCAGTTCATCCCACCACCACCACCCCCCGCCGCTTTCCCCCCTTGGTGTCCATACGTTTGTTCCCTTCATCTGTGTCTCTATTTCTGCCCTGCAAACCAGTTCATCTGTACCATTTTTTTAGGTTCCTCATATATGCGTTAATATACAATATTTGTTTTACTCTTTCTGACTTACTTCACTCTGTATGACAATCTCTAGATCCATCCACGTCTCTACAAATGACCCAATTTCGTTCCTTTTTATGGCTAATATTCCATTGTATATATGTACCACATCTTCTGTATTCATTCATCTGGCGATGCACACTTAGGTTGCTTCCACGTCCTGGCTATTGTAAACAGTGCTGCAATGAACATTGTGGTACACGACTCTTTTTGAATTACAGTTTTCTCAGGGTATATGCCCAGTAGTCGGATTGCTGGGTCATATGGTAGTTCTATTTTTGTTTTTTAAGGAACCTCCATACTGTTCTCCATAGTGGCTGTATCAATTTACATTCCCACCAACAGTGCAAGAGGGTTCCCTTTTCTCCACACCCACTCCAGCATTTGTTGTTTGTAGAGTTTTGATGATGGCCATTCTGACTGGTGTGAGATGATACCTCATTGTAATTTTGATTTGCATTTCTGTAATGATTAGTGATGTTGAGCATCCTTTCATGTGTTTGTTGGCAATCTGTATATCTTCTTTGGAGAAATATCTATTTAGGTCTTCTGCCCATTATTGGATTAGGCTGTTTGTTTTTTTGATATTGAGCTGTATGAGCTGCTTGTATATTTTGTAGATTAATACTTTGTCTGTTGATTTGTTTGCAAATATTTTCTCCCATTCTGAGGGCTGTCTTTTCGTCTTGTTTCTAGTTTCCTTTGTTTTGCAAAAGCTTTTAAGTTTCATTAGGCCCCATTTGTTTATTTTTGTTTTTATTTCCATTACTCTAGGAGGTGGATCAAAAAGGATCTTGCTGTGATTTATGTCAAAGAGTGTTCTTCCTATGTTTTCCTGTAAGAGTTTTATAGCGTCTGGTCTTACATTTAGGTCTCTAATCCATTTTGAGTTTATTTGTGTGTATGGTGTTAGGGAGTGTTCTAATTTCAGTCTTTTATATGTAGCTGTCCTGTTTCCCCAGCTCCACTTATTGAAGAGACTGTCTTTTCTCCATTGTATATCCTTGCCTCCTTTGTCATAGATTAGTTGACCATAGGTGTGTGGGTTTATCTCTGGGCCTTCTATCCTGTACCATTGATCTATATTTCTGTTTTTGTGCCAGTACCGTATTGTCTTGATTACTGTAGCTTTGTAGTATAGTCTGAAGTCAGGGAGCTTGATTCCTCCAGCTCCATTTTTTTCCCCTCAAGACTGCTTTGACTATTTGGGGTCTTTTGTGTCTCCATACAAATTTTAAGATTTTTTGTTCTAGTTCTGTAAAATTGCCATTGGTAATTTGATAGGGATTGCATTGAATCTGTAGATTGCTTTGGGTAGTATAGTCATTTTCACAATATTGATTTTTCCAGTCCAAGAACATGGTATATCTCTCCATCTGTTTGTATCATCTTTAATTTCTTTCATCAGTGTCATAGCTTTCTGCATACAGGTCTTTTGTCTCCCTAGGTAGGTTTATTCCTAGGTATTTTATTCTTTTTGTTGCAATGGTAAATGGGAATGTTTCCTTAATTTCTCTTTCAGATTTTCATCATTAGTGTATAGCAATGCAAGGGATTTCTGTGCATTAATTTTGTATCCTGCAACTCTACCAAATTCATTGATTAGCTCTAGAGGTTTTCTGGTGGCATCTTTAGGGTTCTCTATGTATAATATCGTGTCATCTGAAAACAGTGACAGTTTTACTTCTTCTTTTCCAATTTGTATTCCTTTTATTTCTTTTTCTTTTCTGATTGCCATGGCTAGGACTTCCAAAACTGTTGAATAATAGTGGCGAGAGTGCACATCCTTGTCTTGTTCCTGATCTTAGAGGAAATGCTTTCAGTTTTTCACCATTGAGAATGATGTTTGATGTGGGTTTGTCATATATGGCCTTTATTATGTTGAGGTAGGTTCCTTCTATGCCCACTTTCTGGAGTTTTTATCATAAATGGGTGTTGAATTTTGTAAAAAGCTTTTTCTGCATCTATTGAGACGATCATATGGTTTTTATTCTTCAATTTGTTAATATGGTGTATCACATTGATTGATTTGCATATATTGAAGAATCCCTGCATCCCTGGGATAAATCCCACTTGATCATGGTGTATGATCCTTTTAATGTGTTGTTGGATTCTGTTTGCTAGTCTTTTGTTGAGAATTTTTGCATTTATATTCATCAGTACTATTGGTTTGTAATTTTCTTTTTTTGTAGTATCTTTGTCTGGTTTTGGTATCAGGGTGATGTGGCCTCATAGAATGAGTTTGTCAGTGTACCTTCCTCTGCAATTTTTTGGAATAATTTGAGAAGAATGGGTGTTAGCTCTTCTCCAAATGTTTGATAAAATTCACCTGTGAAGCCATCTGGTCCTGGACTTTTGTTTGTTGGAAGATTTTTAATCACAGTTTCAATTTCATTACTATGATTGGTCTGTTCATATTTTCCATTTCTTCCTGGTTCAGTTTTGGAAGGTTATACCTTTCTAAGAACTTGTCCATTTCTTCCAGGTTGTCCATTTTATTGGCATAGGTTGCTTGTAGTAGTCTCTTAAGATGCTTTGTATTTCTGCGGTGTCTGTTGTAACTTCTCCTTTTTCATTTCTAATTTTATTGATTTGAGTCCTCTCCCTCTTTTTCTTGATGAGTCTGGCTAATGGTTTATCAATTTTATCTTCTCAAAGAACCAGCTTTTAGTTGTATTGATCTTTGCTATTGTTTTCTTTGTTTCTCTTTCATTTATTTCTGCTCTGTTCTTTATGATTTCTTTCCTTCTACTAACTTTGGGTTTTGTTTGTTCTTTCTCTTGTTCCTTTAGGTGTAATGTTAGATTGTTTACTTGAGATTTTTCTTGTTTCTTGAGGTAGACTTGTATTGCTATAAACTTCCCTCTTAGAACTGCTCTTGCTGCATCCCATAGGTTTTGGATGGTCATGTGTTCATTGTAATTTGCCTCTAGGTATTTTTAAATTTCTTCTTTGATTTCTTCAGTGATCTCTTGGTTATTTAGTAATGTATTGTTTAGCCTCCATGTGTGTGTTTTTTCCGTTTTTTCCCCTGTAATTGATTTCTAATCTCATAGAGTTTTGGTCAGAAAAGATGCTTGATATGATTTCAATTTTCTTAAACTTACTGAGGCTTGGTTTGTGACCCAAGATGTGATCTATCTTGGAGAATGTTCCATGTGCACTTGAGAAGAAAGTGTGATCTGCTGTTTTTGGATGGAATGTCCTATAAATATCGATTAAATCTATCTGGTCTATTGTGTCATTTAGAGCTTGTGTTTCCTTATTAATTTTCTGTTTGGATGATCTGTCCATTGGTGTAAGTGAGGTGTTAAAGTCTCCCACTATTATTGTGTTACTGTCAATTTCTTCTTTTATAGCTGTTAGCAGTTGCCTTATATATTGAGGTGCTTCTATGTTGGGTGCATATATATTTATAATTGTTATATCTTCTTCTTGGATTGATCCCTTGATCATTATGTAGTGTCCTTCCTTGTCTCTTGTAACATTCTTTATTTTAAAGTCTAGTTTATCTGATATGCGTATTGCTACTCTAGCTTTCTTTTGATTTCCATTTGCATGGAATATCTTTTTCCATCCCTTCACTTTCAGTCTGTATGTATGCCTAGGTCTGAAGTGGGTCTCTTGTAGACAGCATATATATGGGTCTTATTTTTGTATCCATTCAGCGAGCCTGTGTCTTTTGGTTGGAGCATTTAATCCATTCATGTTTAAGGTAATTATCAATATGTATGTTCCTATGACCATTTTCTTAACTTTTTTGGGTGTGTTTTTGTAGATCCTTTTCTCCTCTTGTGTTTCCCCCTTAGAGAAGTTCCTTTAGCATTTGTTGTAGAGCTGGTTTGGTGGTGCTGAATTCTCTTACCTTTTGCTTGTCTGTAAAGCTTTTGATTTCTCCATTGAATCTGAATGAGATCCTTGCCAGGTGTAGTAATCTTGGTTGTACTTTATTCCCTTTCATCACTTTAAATATATCGTGCTACTCCCTTCTGGCTTGTAGAGTTTCTGCTGAGAAATCAGCTGTTAACCTTATGGGAGTTCCCTTGTATGTTATTTGTCATTTTTCTCTTGTTGCTTTCAATAATTTTTCTTTGTCTTTAATTTTTGTCAATTTGATTACTATGTGTCTCAGCATGTTTTGCCTTGAGTTTATCCTGCCTGTGACTCTCTGCACTTCCTGAACTGAGGTGGCTATTTTCTTTCCCATGTTAGGGAAATTTTCGACTATAATCCCTTCAGATATTTTCTCGGGTCCTTTCTCTCTCTCTTCTCCTTCTGGGACCATTATAATGTGAATGTTGTTGTGTTTAATGTTGTCCCAGAGGTCTCTTAGGCTGTCTTCATTTCTTTTCATTCTTTTGCTTTATTCTGTTCTGCAGCGGTGAATTCCACCATTCTCTCTTGCAGGTCACTTATCTGTTCTTCTGTCTCAGTTATTCTGCTGTTGATTCCTTCGAGTGTATTTTTCATTTCAGTTATTGTATTGTTCATCTCTGTTTATTTGTTCTTTAATTCTTCTAGGTCTTTGTTAAACATTTCTTGCATCTTCTCGATCTTTGCTTCCGTTCTTTTTCTGAGGTCCTGGATCATTTTCACTACTATTATTCTGAATTCTTTTTCTGGAAGGTTGCCTATTTCCACTTCATTTAATTGTTTTTCTGGAGGTTTATCTTGTTCCTTCATCTGGTACATAGCTCTCTGCCTTTTCATCTAGTCTATCTTTCTGTGAATGTGGTTTTTGTTCCACAGGCTGCAGGATTATAGTTCTTCTTGCTTCTGCTGTCTGCCCTCTGGTGGATGAGGGTATCTAAGAGGCTTGTGCAAGTTTCCTGATGGGAGGGACTGGTGGTGGGTAGAACTGGGTGTTGCTCTGGTGGGCAGAGCTCAGTAAAACTTTAATCCGCTTGTTTCCTGATGGGTGGAGCTGGGTTCCCTCCCTGTTTGTTGTTTGGCCTGAGGCCAAACACTGGACCCAACACTGGAGCCTACCCAGCTCTTTGGTGGAGCTAATGGAGGACTCTGGGAAGGCTCAAGCCAAGGAGTACTTCCCAGAACTTCTGCTGCCAGTGTCCTTGTCCCCACGGTGAGCCACAGCACCCCCCACCCCGCCTCTGCAGGAGACCCTCCAACACTAGCATGTAAGTCTGGTTCAGTCTCCTATGGGGTCACTGCTCCTTACCCTGGGTCCCAATGCACACACTACTTTGTGTGTGCCCTCCAAGAATGAGGTCTCTGTTTCCCCCAGTCCTGTTGAAGTCCTGCCATCAAATCCACTAACCTTCAAAGTCTGATTCTCTAGGGATTCCTCCTCCCATTGCCGGACCCCCAGGTCAGGAAGCCTGATGTGGGGCTCAGAACCTTCACTCCAGTGGGTGGACTTCTGTGGTATAAGTGTTCTCCAGTTTGTGAGTCACCCACCCAGCAGTTACGGGATTTGAGTTTATTGTGATTGTGCCCCTCCTACCATCTCATTGCGGCTTCTTTGTCTTTGGATGTGGGGTATCTTTTTTATTGAGTTCCAGTGTCTTCCTGACGGTGATTGTTCAGCAGTTAGTTGTGATTCCAGTGCTCTCGCAAGAGGGAGTGAGTGCACGTCCTTCTACTCCGCCATCTTGAACCAATCTCTTCAGACATTAATTTTTTAATGAACCAAAAAAAGAAAAAAAAACTAAGTTTGTAAATAAACCTCATCTGTTGCCATAATGTTTGAGTCTATAATGAGACAGCTACCGTTTAATGGAGCATTTATGGTTTTTCTAAACATTAAAGCATGTCATTTCATGAAGCTGCTTTTTAACAAACCACCCCTGGATATTTTACACTTGATGCTCATTTTCTTAGCTGATCCTGCTTACTACACTGACCTAACTTTCCCCTCCTCTTCTTTCTCAACATACTGTTGTCAAGGAGGATGGAGAAGTTGGACCTTTGTCTTTAAAGGAGGAAAAGAAGGAGGAGCCTTGTGCAGAGAGCAGGGAGAATGACAGCGAAACCCATGAAGGGATGACCTGTGTGTGTGCACAAGTGTGGAAAGGAGCCAGCAGTGTTACAACAAAAATAACATCACACATAAATGACAGGTTCACAGGTGACACACGCTTGCATCCTGCCGGCCTTCAAGCTCCTCCATGGCTGCCAGAGAGGCTGCGGGAACCTCACTCCATCTCAAAGGGCACCTGCTCGTCTGGGCTAAACTGGAAACTGTGAGACAAGGAGATCCGACCTGCAAAGAAACCAGAGTGAATTATTCTTACAAGTCATTGCATGGGTGCGTGTTTAATGATTTGATCGAAGAGTGTTATAACTAATTATGCCTGGTTGTTAAGAAGCTAATTTCATATTTTAAACCTCTGCCAATTTACCAGAAGCCAAGAAGGCAAACGTGGAGACAGATATATAATAATGCAATTTAATGTTATAACAGTGTAGTATTAATTTATATGCAGCGTATATTATGGCACATTTGCAGAGTTTTCTACTGCTTATTCCTTATAAACCATAATTGTAAATTAATCCCCCTTAGTTTATTAGTGTTGCTATCAATTAAAATTTATGAAGCCAAACCTTCCCAGAGAAAGTCACTCCCTGCTTGTAAAGAGAGCCTATTTGGAAGGTGAATTACATGCTTTTTGCCATTAGGCTACGATTTACAATTAAATGGTACAACTTAGTAAGTGATGGTTCCACTGAATTCTTAAAAGTGAAACTGGGTTAAAGGAATGACTCTGGCTTTTTCAGATGGCTGAAAGCCCAGAAAGGGGCTCTGTGTTCTAGGTGACTCTGCATTAGCTCTGTTTAATGGAAATAGAACAAGAGCACAAATGTAAGGCACCTGGGCTTTTTCTCTAGTTGCTGCATTTTTTAAAGGAAAGAAGTAAAATTAATTTGAATAATATATTATGTGTAACCCAACATATCCAAAATACTATCATTTCAGCAAACAGTCCATTTAAAAACCATTGATATGTTTTACATTCAGAATCTGGTCTGTGTTTTACATTCAGAGCACTTCTCGACCTGCGCCAGCCACCTTTAAGCTGTTCACCCGCTACATGTAGCTGAGTGGCTACCACACTGGACAAATTAGCTCGAGGTCAACCAATCTGCCCTCAAAAATAGACAAAAAATACAAATTACATCAACTCTTAAAATTATTGATTCACTTTTTAAAGAAATTTATTCTGGGAAAACAAGAAGAATAGATTAAGAGAGATTGATATGATTCAACATAGTCTAAATCTTTTACTTAACTACTACTTTAGAAAACGGCCATATTTAGAAATACAACATACTATGAAAGTTCTAATAATAGAAATAATTTGTTGGAGATAATGTTTATTGTCACTTGCCTTTCATACAAAAACAGGTGGATTATACAAGGAAGCGTCTGATCAGAGTTCTTTGTAAGCAGTATTCTTTTAAGCTTCAATTTGATCTGGTTTTAAGGTAGCTACAATTTAGTGGGACATGATTTCTAAAATTGTAATCATGAGTGAGATGCTCCTGATCCAGGCTGTCAGACACAGCCTTGAGCAGAGCTATGTACCACTGGGTCCACATGGGAAAAGTTAAAGGCTGTGATGAGCGCAAATAATACATGAATGAAACAGTGCTGGGAACTGTCCATGCAAGGGGCCCCCATTTGTATTTTACATAGTAAATGGTGAGTTGTGAAGACATGACTCCCTGGCCTTCGGTAAGAAGAGCCATGTCTAGGGGAGGACTCCTGCCACAGCAGAGAAGGGCGGCTTCACCCCATCTGGTCCCCAGGCTCCTCACCAGTGGCAATGGCTCCGTGGTGACAGACTGTTTAGAACCAGAGGCTGACTCAGCTCTCACTCAACCCTCCCATCTGTTTCCCATAGAGAGTCTCTGGGATGAAACACTGAAGCCCACTGCACACGATGGTAAGTGTCTTGGGCTGTGTGTACTTTGGGGAAGGAGAGCCTGGGTCTCTCTGGATACGTGTATGCATTTTAAATTGTTATGTTTCTGGAGATCACTGAATCTAAAAGAAAAAAATCCTATCAATCACATGACCGTGTTTGATATTCTGAAGAGCAAGCAAGCAAAAGAAATGATTGCCTCGGGCTCCACAGAGACACCACCCTCAGTATGTCAAGGAACACAGAACTCGTGTGTAAGAGGCACAGTAACAATGGGACCAGGAATGAGCATCGCTTTGTACAAACAGACTTGGGTTCAGATCCCAGTCCTGCTACTTCCCGATCGTGTAACTTCTGGCTTTGGTGGGACCTGAGCCTCTGTTTTCCAGTCCAGATAACAGAAATCATAACATTTACGCCTTGGAGGGGTGAGCAGGATTAAAGAGATGAGACGCGTAGCACATCTCATACAACAGCTGGTGCACAGCCAGCAGCCAATAAATGGCAGCAACAATTAATAATTAATTAATTAACCCAATGAGTTTGAAAAGTTATTTTCATACTAAAACAAATACACAGTAAAACCGTTTACCAAGACAAAAGCAAACCAGCCAGAACGAGCAGTCAGAGCAGTGTCTGCACCCGGGTTATTGTCCGAAGTTTCCCAGCACCTCTGTCCTGCACATCCTGATGCCATTCCCACGTCTAGGCAGTGGGAATTGCAGACAAACTAAGGTGAGTGACTGGACAGCATGATGGGGATATTTCCCAGGCCCTTAGATGTCTGGGAGCAGGGCCTGGCTTCTTGGGGCTGTTACCCGGAGAAGCAAGCTGACACCTGCTGAGGACACCAGCTGAAGTGTGTCAGGGCATCAGATTTCCCTTCCAGGATTTCGTCACTGCTCCTGGCCGTTCAGCACCTCAGCCTTCTGTACAGTTCCTCCACCCAAACAAGCACAGAAGCAGAAGCCATCAGTTGTCTTGTTTTATGAGAAGTGGGGGGGAGCAGTTTAAATGCAGCAGCGACTACAGGGCTGTGCCATCCCCCCATTTCTTCTTGGGTTGCCGGGAGAAAGATTGTGGGGTTTCCTTTAGGAAAGAAGACCAGCTTGTGGATGGCAGTGAGCGTGTGAGTGCAGAGGCTACGGGGAGGCTGGTGAGGGGCTTGTGGGGCTGGGCAGGGCTCTGCAGGCCGGTTCATCTCTTGTCTGAGCTGCTGCTCCACAAGGCTGCAGGCAGGGGCTCCCACGCAGGGTGTGACCAGATGCCGCACCCACCTCTCCTCTCAGAACCATGACAGGGCCATAATGAACGAACCAAAGGGCTTATTACTAGGCCTGAAGTACAGCAAACACGCACCTTGTGTGAGCTCCTGTCGGGAGATGGAAGGCTTCTGGGTAAAGACTTGTTCCTGCATCCCTGAATGAATCCCCAAGGCTGTAGGAACCATGCTGTCTCTGAGTCCCTGTTGGTGGAGTTCCCCCAAGGTTTAGGTGACCTGTCCAAAGTCACACTCCTGGCTCATGGTTCAGACAACTTGGGCCGCGAGCACGTCACGTCCATTCAGCATGTGGACAGGGCCTGGGGGGAGCATTGTCCCTGGCAGCTGGGGGCCTGAGGCCTCATCTGCGGCAGGAGGGGGACTTTTCAGCTGAGGCTGGGGGTTCACCCCAAGGCCCACTTTTTTTGTTGTTTTAGTGTGGTCCCTCTTTGACATTGATCTTCCCTCTAGAGACTAAAAGACGTGTCTCCACAGGACATGAGCTGAAAACCAGCCTCAGCCACCACTTTACCAGGCTGCGTGGGCTAAATCTTGTGATATTTGGATTATCCTCTTGATAAAATGGTCCAGAAAGTTCTCTCCCTGAGGACTTTCTGGTCCAGAAGCTCTGGAGTGAATAGAAACATGGCTGTCAATTCTCTGCTTCACACCAAGATGCCGTGTTGGGAATGGCAGACCTGCCCCCCAAACATTGGATTTTATTACTTTATAGACAAAACAAAACTTACTAGCCTAAGAAAAGTAAAGATGGGGAGTAGAACAATCCCCAGAAGATCACACCTCATCGCTTCCACTTACCTGCACCCTCCGAAAGTCCAAACCGTGTTCCTGGAAGAGGCCAGGTGAATCTGATCCTGAAACACCATCGTCCTCGCCTGCTACTGGTGGGTGGTGTCTGAGAAAAGGCAGGTTCTAGAACGTTCAGCTAGAGACGTCCTGGGGCAGGGCTTTACCCGTTTTTCCAAAACTGTGAGCCACGTTATTAAAAACATTCTTAGAAGGAAATTTCTCACCTCCTCGGGTCAGTCATCTCTTTCAAGGCACCGAATGGGCCACTCAAGGCCCGGCCCAGCTCCAGCAATGGTCCAGAGTCACACACTGAAGAGCCCTCCTGCCTGTGTTAGTTTTCTGTTGCTGCTGTGACAAATGACCACAACTTGGTGGCTTAAAACAGCCCACATTTATTATCTAACAGGTCAGAAATCTGAAATGGGTCTCACTGGGTTAAAATCTAGCCATGGTGGAGCAGGCTCCTTCAGGAGGCTCTGGGGTCCACTCTGTGCCTTGCTCAGCTTCTGGAAGCCACCTGCTTTCCTGGATACCTCAACATCTGCCGTCACCTGTCCTCTGTCTGACCCTCCTGCTTCTCTGTGGTAGGATTCAGGGCCCTTCTCTGGACAATCCAGAATCTTGTCCCCATCTCAAAATCCTCCATCACATCTGCATGAGGTGACAAGTCTCGGGTTCTAAGGATTAGGATGGGGATGTCTCTGGGGACCATTACTCAGCCATCCAAGAGCCTACAGGAGAGGGACACAGGCTGGGTCTTGAGCAGATCCTTGGGGCAGCCAACTTCCAGCGGCGACGTCCTCTGGGAAATGCCCTTCCTCACTGCGGAGGGCTGGCCTTTCTGCTGGCCCCAAGTGTACCAGCAAGAACAAAAGTGCTGGGAGGCTTTTGATTTTATTCAGAGAATGAAATGAACCAAGAGAAAGCCTCTACCTGACTTTTACATTAAGTCACTCAATTTTTTAAAAAGTGTAGAATAAAGGATGTATATATGATAATAAAGTACCTTGCAATTTCTAATAATTGAACATTGGATCCTTTTTAGACTCAAACATATAGAGTTTTCCATTAGGGTGTTTGGCTGACTCTGACATTTTCAAAACCATTAAGTTTGTTTCCACAGCTATTTTTCAAGGGCCAATAAGAAAAAATAATAGAACTTAATTGGAAAACAAAACAGAATTGAGCCCAGAACATCTCAGTTAATGAGCAATAGAGATTATATTGATTTCATTTTAAAAATAACATTAACCCTCAATAGCAATTAACACACAGAGACTGCTTGTTTAAGTTATCTGATAAGACGGGTTCATACATTTAGAGTATTAATCTAAAAAAGGGTATTAGTATCCAGGAAGACATTGATCTGCTCACCAGAATTAAAGTTGATGGAAACCCAGCTCCACGCAGTAAACCACATGCTGCAATCTGAAACCTTGGTGCAACTGGTGATAAGAGAAGGAGAAATTCTGGCCAAAGGAAAATATTTTAGGCTGGTTTTCCTGTTGTAGAACCATTAAACCTTTCATATTAGCACATCCATCCTAGAACACGTAGGGTTGTGATCAAAGGGGAAGGAAAGAAAAGAAAAGCTGCTATGATTGGCATTTGCTAAGCAAGTTCAAGTTCAAGAGGAAAACCACAACCAACGTATGGAAAACAGCTGAATTGACCACAGAATGAATGGTCCTCTTCCAAAGACCACATAACATCTTACGAATAACGGAAACTATTCACTGGATCCATTTGTAATCTTTATTTTTACGCCAGAAGTCGCTGTCTTTTGCAACCTCTAGGTCTTTCCAGTTTCTCATGACTTAACTGCTTTTGTGGGGGGTCGGGGGATGGCACACCGCGTGGCCTGTGGGATCCTGGTTCCCCGACCCGGGATCAAACCTGGGCCCTGGCAGTGAAAGCGCCAAGTGCTAACCGCTGGACGGCCAGGGAATTCCCGTTAAGTGTTGAACATTTTTAAGGACAAGACAAAATATCCAGTCAACTGACCATGAATTATAAGCAACCCTGGCTGTTCCCAGTCTGGGGTCCTCTGGACAGAGCATCTGCAAGCTTCTGATTTTTCTGGCTTTAAAACGTTCATTTCTAAACAGTGGATCAGAAATGGAACTGATATGATTCTTAAGGCAATCCAAATAACCTGCTAAGGATTAAATTAAAGTTTATGCATGGTTTAAAACCATGGTCAATGAATGCACATGGGCTCACGTACGGGACCAGGTGAAGACGTGAGCACTATGCATACTCACGAGCATACAGAGCAACGCAACGAACAGACGCTGAAGCACACACTGCAGGTGCCAGTCTCTCTTATTGGCACAAGGGACACAGCTACTGACCTCCAAGAGCTCCAAGGAGAAGACGATCACACTGCACGTCGGCGAACACAACAAACGGGAAGCTCAGTTACGGGTTTTCGGGGTTGAAGGAGTCAGGTCAGCTGCGGGAAGACGGGACATGTGAACCGAGTTTCCCAGCGAGGAAAGGGACGGGAATTCCAGCAAAGGCAGAGGAGGGACAAAGTGAGAGGGCAGGGGAGGGCAGTCTTTGGCTCGTGTGGCTGGAGCGCAGGGGTGAGGGGGCGTGACTTCATGGCAAGCTGACAAGACCCCGTGACATATTAAAGTACCTGGTCGTACTCCTGAGCGTCAAACGGGAGAATCTCATAACTGTACCTACTTCTCAAGGGTACGCCGAGGAATCTAAGAAGGGAAGGTTAGACGGTGATGGAAAAGCCAGTTAGGAAGGCAGAATTCAGAGAAACAGGCGAGAGAAACGGCCGTATCCAGAGCGTGGTCGGTGGGGTCACCATGGGGGGACGAGGGAGTGCAGTTGTCAAGGACAATTCCGAGGTTCCTAGTTAGGAAAACTGGGCGCGCAGAACGCCGATGGCCAGAGTAGGGAAGGCAGGAGGAGGTGTGGACCTGGACGCATCCGCCAGAAGCAGCCGCAGCCACAGAAGCAGATGAGAAACAAGTTAAAGAAATAGCTCTGTCAGCTCTCGTATTTCTTGGTCTAATACTAGGAAGGAGCGGAGTGCAGTAAAAACAGCGTCATCCCAGAACTCTCAGGGAATAATTTAGTACAGGTTTTAGGAAAGCAAATTTCCAAGATGTATCAAGAACCTTCTAGGAATTTCACATATAAGACTTTATCCTAGAGAACAACCAAGAATATGATCAGGGCTGTACTTTCTTTCTGAAACATTTTGATAGCTAAATATCAGAAAGCAGGTAGATGGTTTGACAAAAGGAACGATTAAACTGTACATACAGTGAAACATTGCACCATAGCTAAAAATCGTGTTTTGTAAGGGATACTTATTACCATGGAAAAATCCTCATGATGAAAATGTGTGCCATGATACTTCGGACCTGTTATATAATATTATTATGTAATAATGTTATTCAAGTCTAGAAACTGTTAGAAGGTAGCAGAATCATGGGTAATTTTCATTTCCTTCTTTATATTTTATATATTGTCTACGTCTTCCACCAAAAGCACAGCTAGTTTCATGAACAGAAAAACAATTTTTAAATAAACAGAGTGAGATGTAAGTATATATGTAGTTACACAGTAGGAGGCAGAGGAAAATGCTATAAGTGCATATTCACTGGGAAGAAATGAGGGGCTGAGGGACAGCGCAGCAGACAGAGAGACACGCACAGAAAGCAGTCGGTCGGCAACCAGATGGGGGTCTGACTTCTTCCCTGACGTTTCTCAAGTGTAAAAAGATGCACATTTTGTTGTGGAAGAAAGACGCAGATCCCAGGAGAAGCTTACACAGGAAAGAACACACGTGTCTGCAGAAGTTATTTTCAGTTACATAATTACAAGTTGCCGTTTTGGAAAAAAAGAGAAAGAGAAAAGGGGGTTAAAGTGAAGACCACTAATGCCACCATCCTCAGATTCCTGGCTCAACCTGATGTCTTCTCCTGGGAGTTAACCAACATTGATTGCCAGACTGGTGAATATTTGCTGGCCAAATATTGGCAAATTCTCACTCACTGTTTGCTAAATCAATTGAGAATATCCCAGTGCCTAAATATCATAAAATGAAATGGTCTGTGGAAATTTAACATTAGGATTTGGGTAAAGTTTCCCTCTCCCCACCTTAAAAAAATCGGATTACTTTTATTATCGGTGGCGCCAGGCTACATTAGCAGGAACTGAGCCAACACAATGAAGGAAGTGATTTATTTTCACTGACAGCTCTCCTATGCTCCGTAAGGGTACCTTTGATATTGTATCTCCTCTTTGATAGTTCCTGTGCAATTGCTTCCCTCTTGGGTTTTCTTGTAACCTTATAATCCAAGTAGCTAAATATGTAATTTACATAGTAAATTTTGTAATTCTTATTATAAGAATGTATAGACAAGTTAAAGAGGCGAGATGTGGATGGTAAACACTTAGAGAACTATGTGAAATAAAACTGGCCAGGTGCTCAGAAAAATCTCTCTTCTTTTACAGAAGGCATACTCTGTAAACATTTGTTGAAGGAGTAAATGAATGCAAATACCGACATAGGTGACACAAAAAATAGGTGTTTTGTGTAATAAGTTAGACAAGAGAGGCAGACTAGAGGCCAAAGGAGCAGCAGAGGACAGGTGTAGGGCAGCGTTTGCAAAGGTGAGAAGTCACACAGGTAACAAAGCAGCGCAGAGCTAACCCGGGGGCAGGGAGTCACGATGGGGGCAGGACAGGTAACATGAACGAATAAACCAGCTCTTCACAGGTGATCTGGACGGGAAGCCGGGACTCTGGACTTGAGAAGCAGGTGATTGGAAAGTTCTTGGAAGCTCTGTAGCAAGGGAATAAGATGCTAAGGGTGCACTCGGCAGAAGGGAGCTGAATCGGGGCCAAAAGAGTTGGCAGATGGGGAGAAAGTGAGGAGCCCGACCTCTCCACGTAAGGTCGGGATGAGGAGGGCATGGCCTGGGGTGGTGTCCATGCCGATAAAGACAGGGAATGACAGCTGGAGATGCTCTACCTCTACTCTCATCGGGCCTCTGACGGCACCTCTGCCTTCCTGGGGCTGAGACCATGACCTTGCTTCTTATTTTGCTGGAAAGATAGAAGAGCCTTAAGCCCCAGTCAACCATCCCCTCCTTCTGAAACTCTTTCCTCACGTGGCTCCCGGGTTACCACGCACTCCTGGGGTCTCCTTCCCCCAGCCATCCTTTTTCAGCCTCGTTCACTAGGCTCTCATCTCCCCTGGGCCCTGATATTGGAGACCCAGGGCGCAGTCTTTGGATGTCTCCACCTCTCCATCTGCATCACCTCCTGGTGCTCGCATCTGATCTCACGGCTGCTAGAACAGGCTGTGTGTTTGTGTCCCCCAAGCGTCCAGCTGGTCCTGCCCCTGGAGTGGCCCCTCCTCCCCTTGTCCGCCCACCCGCCTTCCTCTCTAACCCTCGCTCACTCCAGGCACCTTTCCAGCTCAGGGCCTTTGCACCCGTGGTCCTCTATCTGGGACCCAGTCCCCAGAACTCCATACGCCCTCCCCTTCCTTTCTTCCAACTGCTGCGGAGATGCTCCCCCTGGATGAGGCCTTCCCGAAGGCCTTGTTTATACTCAAAGCCCCACCCCACCCCCTAGCCACCCTGGTCGCCCTCCAGCTTTAATCTCTCTGTATCTCTTCTTGCACAGACTCAGATTGTTCAGGTTATGTTCGCTCCCTCACCTGACACCCACTGAAATGTAAACTAAGCGGGAGCGCGGTCTTAGTGTGCTTGCTGGTGTGCCCCGGGTGCCCTTATTTAGTAAGTTTTAAGAGAGACCTCAAGTTCCCTAATTTGCTTTTCTTTAAAAAGATCAGTTACTTAATCAACTTGCTCTTTGTTTACTGTGCGTATTTGGGGGTGAGATTTTGGAAAGCAGCAAGGCCGTTTTCCCTTTGTTTGCCGTGATCTCACCCGGCGGCGGGGGGGTCGAGAGGAGGCTGGTAATGTCGACAAGAGACACTTGCTCACACCAAGGGCCCCACCGCTGACAGCCTGGAGCAGCACAAAGCGTCCTCAGATCCTGAAATTACGGCACGATTGTCAGTTGTCTGACTGAAGAGAACCTTGAATTTGTTTTGAAAAGTAAAGTGCAGAAAATAAACACCACTGAAAATCCAGGGATTCCCAGTGGGAAGACCACCGTGTCCATGCCAGTCCCAATCAAGATCTACGGCAGATGTAAAAGACACCAAATTGTGAAGACTTAGCATGGAAAAAGGTATAATTTTTAAAATATGTTTATTATATGTTCACATCATCATGATTTAGAGCCATACAAGTCATATAAATAAATATATGATTGATTAATTTCAACTGTTTCTTTACTTTTTAATGTGGCTGCTAGAATATTTATATTTGCATATGTGGACAGTGCTGGTTTAGGTTAAAAAAAGACTGAAGAGAAATAACAAAATGCAATCTGTAACCCTAGACTGGATCCTTGTTTAAAAAACACCAAACGACTATAAAAACATCCTTGAAACAATCAGAGAAATCTGAATGTGGACTGGATACTAGATGTGGAATTGTTGATTTTCTTAGTGGTGATACTGGTATCATAGTTACACAGGAGGTTGTTTTTACTTTTAGAACAAACACCCTAAAATATTTAGGGGTGAAATATCGTGTTGGCTAAACTTACTTTCAAATACTTAGTGATGTATATTTTTATAATTTAATATTTTATAAGTATAATATTTACATTTTACTTAAATATTTTAACTATATTAACATCATAGGCATTATACAGTATATTGAATATTTACATTTTACATACATTTATATTTACATGCAATTATATGTATACATATCTGTGTGTTTGCATAGACAGCAAAATGTAACAATTGTTGAATCTGGATGGAAGTTAAATTGGATTCATTGTGTCCTTTTTTCAACAGTCATTCTATACATTAGACTTTTTTTTTTACTTTTTTGCGGTACGCGGGCCTCTCACTGCCACGGCCTCTCCCGTTGCGGAGCACAGGCTCCTGATGTGCAGGCTCAGCGGCCATGGCTCATGGGTCCAGCCGCTCCGCAGCATGTGGGATCCTCCCGTACCGGGTCACAAACCCGTGTCCCCTGCATCAGCAGGCGGACTCTCAACCACTGCGCCACCAGGGAAGCCCTAGAATTTTTTCATAATAACAAGTTGGGGAAAAGTTTATGGCTCCAAAAAAACTCTTGACTAAAACCAAATGACACAATTGTGCCACAGTGACAACCATGGGAAGAGAGCATGGCTGAAAATCACAATTCAGGCAGACTATAATGACTATTTTAAAATAATTTATAATTTTACTCAAGGTTATGGACTAATTGATCTCTAAATATACCAGAACTCCCTTAAATCCCTGTGCTGCTTTCTTCCCTTTGAAGAAGAAACCCTTTAAGGGACATTCTAAACCAAAGACGATGATTTCCCAGTTATAAGTTGCCGTCTGTCCCTAGGGAGGGGGGGTGAGTCTCCACCTCCTGTGGAGGGTCCCCGAAACCTCGCCTTCAGTACCACACGGGCCCTGACCCACTGACGTTGTGGTATCTTTCTTAGCTGGGTTGGCAGCCCCAATTTTCATCCACACCCACTTCCAGACAACTTGGTTGGTGAGCTCGTCTGGGGAGGGTCGTCTTGACCCGGCCGAGGACTGAGCAGTGGTGCTTGTGGAGCAGCAGCTGCTTTCTGGTACATATTTATTTGGAAGCAAAGATATGATGATGTCACCACGTTACTCCAGCCAGAGGAAGGTTCTCAACAGCACTGCAGAACGGAAAATGGCCAAAGAGAAACACTACTTTCGTGCAAGAGTCTTGGTTAAACGTCTTCAAGTGTAAGCAGATACTTGATGTCCTTTTATAAGAAAATTTTATTGTAGCCCGAAGAATCTGTTTCTGTGATGTCATAGGTGTCAGTGTAATCCAGATGGCTCAGCCCTTGGGCCCCACAAGATCGTACTGGAAGTCGGCCCGAAGCAGCAGCATGAGAGCCGGTGCCCTGAACAAAGCTAAGATGGACCAGCCTGGGGGCGGCGGACATGTGAACTCTCTGTGCACACACTCTGGGCTCCTGCTAGGGCTGGGCCCGCGCTGCTGTCCACCCGAAGTGCCCATCATTCTGCTCCTCGAGCTTCTGTGTCACTTCCTCCTCCCAACAGGACGCTGGGCCCCTCAGTGTCCCCAGCTCCCCTAGACCAGAGCTGACCTTTGAAAGCCCCAGCTCTCACGCAGAACCTGCCTCAGTGTGAGTCTCAGCAAATGCTCCCAGGAGGGGCCCTCAAGCCTTTGACTGAAATCCACATCACAAATGCACTCAGCAGACACACAGACACCTCTCTCCATAGATCCGAACAAGTTTCATGAAGAAGCATTCAATCTTGCTTCGTGCAATGCGTGGATATTCCTATTATCTATTTCATTCCTTATAAATATTGGTCAAGACTCCATTGATTTTGAACTTATTAATGAACTCACTTTTAAATTATAGAAGTAGCCCATCTGCCAGGGATCAGTTAATTGGCTTATTTAGGATTGGGACAATGGAAAAGCAGTCTTTCACCAAAGGCAGACACAGATTCCTGGGGAGGTGTTTTGCCACCGCCAGTAGGTGAGGATAAGTGCTGTGTCTGTTCCATCAACTTACCACCCCCTGCTCCCCACCTGGGAAGGCTCGGCGCTGCCAGTCCTGTGTGGTTTCCTCCACTCTGTCCTCTGCAGTTTCCTAAATTAGCCCCTGGGACTTGCTTGGTGCAGCTCCCTTATGCTCTGTACTTGGGCTGCTCCTGGAGAAGAAAGTGGATGGAAACATTAGTCCCACCGTTGGGGCTGGGCGTTGAGTCATCCACTGAGACCCAGAGTTCGGAGGCCCAGCCTCACCTCTCCTGCATCCTCAGAGCCCAAGTAGCCTAGGAGCCACAAATGTCCAGAGTCCTAGCTCAGTACCTCCCTCCATCCTTGGTCCTTCTGTAGGCCCAGGGCCCTGCCCTGGACCCCAAAGCATAGCTGGTACCTAGGATCCCAGCCAGGTCCCACCAGCCCTCCTGTCCACACACTCAACAGACGGGTACTTGGTCTGTGCACGTTGCAGGCGCTGCACCCACGGCTGACCAGGCCATGGATCTCCTGGGGCTGACTTCTACCCGGCTAGCTGCTCAGGGACCTGGGCCGCCTGGCAGCCAGCTTCCTGGGATCCCTAGCAGCTGTCCTCCACGCCACTGCGTGCCTTGAGTCCGGCAATGCCTGACTGATCCCTTTGTGCTCTGGGGCCTGGGGAGCCCGACTGTACGACCTTGGGCTCTGCCCACCCCGAGTCCCGAGTGGGGGCTCAGGCCTCTTCCAGCTTCGTCCTCCTCCCACTGAATCCGTGTCCCAGGGTCTCAGGCACAGTCAGAGTCCTGGGACCAAGGGGCACGGGACGGGCTTTCTGCTCCACATCCTCGTCCGGGGGAGGAAAACCACCCAGGAAGGAGCAATTGTCTGCGGAGCTGGTAGACGCAGGTCTCTCCCGGGAGCAGAGGGCAGAGTCCCCGCAGTCCAGGCAGCCAGCCTCTCCTGACTTTGCTTTCCTTGCACTGGGCTTGGCCCGGCGATCGGTGTGGAGCCACGCACGGTTGGGGACCTGGCCTGGGTCCCGCTCTGCCGCTCGCTGGCTGTGAGCTCCGTGCCTCAGTCTCCTCGCCTGCGGAATCAGACCCCTGCCCCTCGGGGCCGTCCTCAGGGTCAAGTGAGTCTAAGCACGACCAGACCCAGAACGGTGCCCGGAGGAGAGCGCGTGAGTTCAGGTCACACAGGCCTCAGGATGTGAGGCCTCTGAGGGGGCATTTCACGCGTGGGGACGTGGGAGCCAGGCTCACCCCACACCGCGATCTCCTGGTCCTTCTGGCCGGGGTTTTTCCGCACTCTCTTCTGTGTACCTTGGAGGCCCTTAATAGGTAGGCTATTCATTTACTCTGGTCTGCAAGCTGCAGGGAGGAGAAAGTCAAGTTGCGCTAGAGTCCCAGGCGGCACCCTCTCCTCTGGCGCCAGCAGCCTTGCCACCTGGATCCTGCAGCGGAGAAGCTGGGGTTCCGAGGCCCAGGCCGCTTGCTGGTGTTGCTCTAGAAGGTGTTCAGTAACATGAGGTGAGCACTGCTTGTTGATCATCGATTTAAATGTTCAAAATAACCTTGTGAGAGAAATACTGGTCCCATTTTGCAGATGAGAAAATGAGGCTCCCAGGGTACAAACCCGTACAAGCCGCCCTTCAGGGTGGAGCTGAGTCACCTCTGCCGACTCCAAACCCTGTCCTCCCCAGACCCCTAGCTTGCCCTTACAAAGGAGGCTGCTTCCCCCTAACGCACGGCCTCGGTCCAGGCAATTTCAGAGGCCTGGGCGCCACCGTGCACCCATTCAATCCATGTGGCCACAGTTGGCCTTCAGGCCGCCTCTACCCGGTGTGGGGAAGGCAGGACCTGCTTACGGGGTCACAGACGGGCTGGACAGCACTGGGGCCACCTCTGCCACTGGGGTCATGTTTGGAGAGGGTCACAGGTGGGGTGGAAGCCTGCTTGCTCTGAGTTACCCAGCCATCCAGGCTTCTCTGGACGGTCCTCCTCCCGGGATCCAGGGGGAGTGTGGATGGGAAATGTCCCCTGGGAGGGGGTGGCTGAGAGCAGACCCCGAGCCCCAGAAGGGGGCTCCATCCAAGGAGCTCGGAGTCCAGCTGTCTCAGCAGGGCCCTGCCCACCCCCTCCCCCATCCCTGCTCACACCTCCTTGGTGAAACCCTCCCTGTGCAGCAACAAAGCTTCTGCGGTCTGACCCCAGCCCCTGGCCCGCGGCTTTTGCTTTCGAGGATCTTTCCTTTTCCTGAATTATTGATAAAAGTACTTGGTTATTGCTTTACATTTTCCTTATTTTGAATTGGGAAACATGTTAAACACAAAAAAGCAGATTTTAGTGCAACAGACAGCTACTACCTTCCATGGAGACTGAACAGAAGTTAACGTTTACTATATTGTTGCTGACATCATTTTTTGAAATAAAGCATCACGAACACAGTTAAATACAGACAAACCCTCTGTCTCTACCACCTCTTCTCAAGTTGGTGTGTATTACTCCACGCGTTTTAGACTTTTACTGCATGTGCATGTGTTTAAAAACAATATGTACTCTTCTGTGTATTTAAATATCACATAAATTAAGCGCATGGCATATAACATCCTATAACCAGCTTCAAAAATTTAACACTTGAAATTTATCCTTGCTGATGCATGTAGACCTAGTTCATCCACTTTAACAGCTGGTTATTTCAAAACTACAGTTTACAGCCCCCCACTAAAACATGGGGGTTTGCAATTCTTGGACAAATCTCGGGTGCAGGGGAGCAAGGTTCTCTCCACGGCACCTGGAGGTGTGCCCTCAAGGTGGCGAGGGACTCGCAACATCAGGCCCCAGATGCTGCCCTGGGAGCTTCAAAGCTGCCGCCTCACCTTCGCCCTGAGCGCACGATTCCGCCCTCGCGCCCCGAGTCCCCTCCAGCGTGCAGACGTGCCGCCGACTTCACACCGTGAAACCTCTCCTCAGTGCTCGTTGGCTGTTGGGCTTTTTGTTCCCTTTTCAAATCTTTTGTCATTTTTCTATTGTATTTGTTTTTCCTTTTCTTATCTCTTTGAGGAAATTTAAAAAATATTCTAGGTATTTGTCAGTTTCATTTTTTACAAATAACTTTGAACACTTGTGGCTTCTGTTCTTGCTTTGCTAGAGTCTCTGTGTAGAGATTTTATTTTATTTTTTAATTTGTAATTTGTGATTTTTTTAGGGGGTACGCTGCACGGCTTGTGAGATCTTAGTTCCCTGACCAGGGGTTGAACCTGGGCCCCCAGCAGTGGAAGTCCAGGTTTTATTTTTAATGTAAAATATAATTTTAATATCATTTTATTTTATATATTTGTGCTGTTCTCATCTTGTTAATCTTTTCACAACATGGTATCATCAGAAGAGTCACTGAAGCTTCTAAGACTTTTACTTCTTAAATTTAGGTCTTGATATGTATGAAATATACTTCTATGGCTGGTGTGAGATAAAAATCAACTTTATTATTACCCACAGGGAGAGCCACCCACCAGCCCTATGGCCTTGGTTACACGTCTTTTCACCCATTGCTCTACAATCCCACTCCCATCACAGCCAGGTCTGCACGTCTCTGGATCCAGTTCTGGTCCTATTGCTCTGTTTTTTTGCCCATCCCCATGTCAGGACCGCCTGGTCTTAAATAGTCCAGCTTCCTCGTAAGTCTGGACACCTCTTGAGACAAGGCCCACTCACTATTTTTCAAAGTTGTCTGTCACGTCTACTTGGTCTTTTGCTTTTCCATATTTATTTTAGGCTGAGCCAATTACCTCCTACGAGAAGGCTTATTTTGCTGAATTTGCACTTAATTTGTTGATTGACTTGAGGGAAATCACTTACGTTTTGATAGTGACACTTCCATTCATTTACACGGATTTGGGGGCTTCCTTTATGTGCCCACTGATGTTTTACAATCCCCCCGCCCTGTGGTGTCACATGTGTATGTGCACAGAGGTGTCCCCACAAGGGTGTGTATATTACAGTTTTTGATGTGATTGTGAATGGGATTTGCTCTTCCAATTCTCTTATTGAAATCGGTGATAAATAGAAATTTTACTGTTTTTTCAATGCTGGTATGTTCATCAGCAAATTGAGTGAACTCAGGGAATGACGTCAGCTATGTTTCTTCCTTTCCGTTTCTTGTGACGCACACTCTGGCCTGGACCTGGATTCCAGGTGACAAGTGAGCTGTCACCATGGGCAACCTGGCCTCACCCTTGGCCTTGACAGAGGTGCTTCTGAAGTTTCCCCACCGACTGCTGTGTCCACTGTGCTTTGACAGAGACCACTTTCTAGTTCACTGTTTATGAAATACACTGATCGTTTCTTGTAGGAATTTTCTCATTTGTTTTTCATTATCACATAAACTTGTTCAAGACTCGTTTATATTTGTTTATGGTTTCAATTCCAACGTGTTTGCACCTCTCACCGTCATCTATCCTGACATATTTTATGGGTCTTCGCTCTCCCATCCTGACCATACGTGCCAAGGTTCATTTATCCCAGGAACCTGTTCAAAACAACAGCTCTTCAGTCATTAATCCTTAAAATAAAAGATTCCATTGCTAGTTCAGTGATTTCTGTTATTATGATTTCTTTCCTTCTGGTTTCTCTGGATGGGTTGGGTTGTTCTTGTCCTAATTTCTGGACTTGGAATAGGAGCTCATTAATTATTTTTTCAAATATAATCGTTTAAGATTATAAATATTCCTTTACGTATTGCTATAGCTTTATATCACAGGTTTTTATGTGGTGTATGCATTGTGGACCAATCCTAAAGATTTTTAAATGACGTTATGACAGATTTCTTTCTTCTCCTCTTGTTTCTTTTTGAGTTGCATGTCAGTTGTTTAAGGAGCATTGATCTCCATTGTACAGGCTGATGGGTTTTTATTTCCATAAATGCCTGTGTCCCCACCACCCTGCTCAGGTACACAAGTTTCCAGGGATTCAGAAGGTTTCCCCCTTCACCTTCCAAGTTCATATCTGCTTCCCTGCCCCCTGATGAAACGACTCTTCCAATTTCTATTAAAAAGTATTAGTTTATCTATTCTTTTGCATTTCCATGTAAATTTGGGAATCTACTTGTCAATATCTAAAAAGTAGCTGGAAATTTGATCAAGGATTGTACTGAATCTACAGATAAATTTGGGGAGATCTGGCATCTTAACAACATTGTGTCTTTCAAAGTGAGTACGATTTATTGCATCACTTCATAGGTCTTGTTTAATTCCTCTCAGCAACGTTTTGTGTTTTCCAGTGAGTGGTTGTACACGGCTTTTCTTAGATTTACTCCTAGATATTTGATGCTATTGCAAATTTTACTTTTTAACTTCATCCTATGAGTTTGCTAAGTAAATGTCTTAGACCAGGTGCTTTTTGTAAATCCTTTATGGTGTTTCATGTACACAATTTTGTGTTCTGTAAAAAGGTGGTTTTAGGGCTTCCCTGGTGGCGCAGTGGTTGAGAGTCCACCTGCCGATGCAGGGGACGCAGGTTCGTGCCCCAGTCTGGGAGGATCCCACGTGCCACGGAGCGGCTGGGCCCGTGAGCCATGGCCACTGGGGCTGCGCATCTGGAGCCTGTGCTCCACAGCAGGAGAGGCCACAGCGGTGAGAGGCCCGCGTACCAGACACACACACAAAAAAGGTGGTTTTAGCTCTTTCTTTACAAAATTTTCTTTTATATCCTTTCTCTGCCTTAGAAATGATGGTGGTAGATGTAGTTGCCTTTTCTTCATCTCGGGGAGAAAGCATTCAATGGACAGAGGAAGCGATTACATCCTGTTTTGCTGAAAGTGTGTGGATTAACAGGTTTTAATTCTATCAAATGCCTTTTCTCTACATTTATTGAGATGATCACATGATTCTTCTCTTTGATTCTGTTAATGTCTTGAATTGTGTCAGTAGAGTTTTGAATATTAAAGAAGACAATTTGTATAGTAACCCAACTTGATCACGTTGTATTATCTTTTTTAAAAAGACCTTGCTGCCTGCGCCAGTGTCCTGTGCCAGACTTGCAGGCTCCCTCCCTGCACAGCCTGCAAGCGACAGCCCTTCCCTCGCACCTGACTGGGCCTCTGGATTGAGGAGGTGCTGCACGAAAGGACATCTGAGGCACAGAGAAGTTAACTGCCTGGTCCAAGATCACAGAGCTAAGCTGTGACACTTGAGTTGGTGTCCTTCATGAATCACATCTTCCCCATCACTTAAGAAGCCAGTGAGATACTTACATATTTAGCTGTCTCCTACTTGATATATACCCAGGAGGGAAATGGCTTTTTTCGAGCTTTATTGAGCCGTGTGGCTGACAGGGTCTTGGTGCTCCGGCCTGGTGTCGGGCCTGAGCCTCTGAAGTGGGAAAGCTGAGTTCAGGTCATTGGACCACCAGAGATCTCCCGGCCCCAGGTGATATCAGTCGGTGAGAGTTCTCCCAGAGATCTCCATCTCAACACTACGACCCAGCTCCACCCAACGGCCAGAAGGCTCCAGTGCTGGATGTCCCATGACAATCAACTAGCAAGACAGGAACACAACACCACCCATTAGCAGAGAGGCTGCCTAAAATCATACTAAGTTCACAGAAACCCCAAAACACACGATGGGACGTGGCCCTGCCCACCAGAAAGACAAAATCCAGCCCCACCCACCAGAACACAGGCACCAGTCCCCTCCACCAGGAAGCCCACACAAGCCACTGAACTAACCTCACCCACTGGGGGCAGATACCAAAATCAACGGGAACTACAAACCTGCGGCCTGCAAAACGGAGACACCAACACAGTAAGTTAAACAAAACGAGAAGACGGAGAAACACGCAGCAGATGAAGGAGCAAGGTGAAAACCACCAGACCAGACAAATGAAGAGGAAATAGGCAGACTACCTGAAAAAGAATTCAGAGTAACGATAGTAAAGATGATCCAAAATCTTGGAAATAGAATGGAGGAAACACAAGAAACGTTTAACAAGGATCTAGAAGAACCAAAGAGCAAACAAACAATGATGAACAGCACAATAAATGAAATTAAAAATTCTCCAGAAGGAATCAATAGCAGATTAACTGAGGCAGAAGAACGGATAAGTGACCTGGAAGATAAAATAGTGGAAATAACTACAACAGAGCAGAATAAAGAATGAAAAGAATTGAGGACAGGGGCTTCCCTGGTGGCGCAGTGGTTGAGAGTCCGCCTGCCGATGCAGGGGACACGGGTTCGTGCCCCGGTCTGGGAAGATCCCACATGCCGCGGAGCGGCTGGGCCCGTGAGCCATGGCCGCTGAGCCTGCGCGTCCGGAGCCTGTGCTCGGCAACGGGAGAGGCCACAACAGTGAGAGGCCCGCGTACCGCAAAAAGAAAAAAAAAAAAAAAAAAAAAAAAAGAATTGAGGACAGTCTCAGAGACCTCCGGGACAACATCAAACACACCAACATTCGAATTACAGGGGTCCCGGAATAGGAAGCAAAAAGGAAAGGGTCTGAGAAAATATTTGAAGTGATTACAGTGGAAAACTTCCCTAACATGGGAAAGGAAATAGTCAATCAAGTCCAGGAAGCACAGAGAGTCCCATACAGAATAAATCCAAGGAGAAACATGCCAAGACACATATTAATCAAACTATCAAAACTTAAATATAAAGAAAAAATATTAAAAGCAGCAAGGGAAAAGCAACAAATAACATACAAGGGAATCCCCATAAGGTTAACAGCTGATCTTCAGCAGAAACTCTGCAAGCCAGAAGGGAGTGGCAGGACATATTTAAAGTGATGAAAGGGAAAAACCTACAACCAAGATTACTCTACCCAGCAAGGATCTCATTCAGATTCGATGGAGAAATTAAAACCTTTACAGACAAGCAAAAGAAAGAAAATTCAGCACCACCAAACCAGCTTTACAACAAATGCTAAAGGAACTTCTCTAGGCAAGAAACACAAGTGAAGGAAAAGACCTACAATAACAAACCCAAGACAATTAAGAAAATGGTAATAGGACCATACATATCGATAATTACCTTAAATGTAAATGGATTAAATGTTCCAATCAAAAAACATAAACTGGCTGAATGGATACAAAAACAAGACCCGTATATATGCTGTCTACAAGAGACCCACTTCAGACTTAAGGACACATACAGACTGAAAGTGAGGGGATGCAAAAAGATATTCCATGCAAATGGGAATCAAAAGAAAGCTGCAGTAGCAATTTGCATATCAGACAAAACAGACTTTAAAACAAACACTATTACAAGAGACAAAGAAGGACACTACATAATGATCAAGGGATCAATCCAAGAAGAAGATATAACAATTCTAAATATTTATGCACCCAACATAGAAGCACCTCAATATATAAGGCCAGGGCTTCCCTGGTGGCGCAGTGGTTGAGAGTCCGCCTGCCGATGCAGGGGACATGGGTTCGTGCCCCGGTCCGGGAAGATCCCACATGCCGCGGAGCGGCTGGGCCCGTGAGCCATGGCCGCTGAGCCTGCGCGTCCGGAGCCTGTGCTCCGCAACGGGAGAGGCCACAACAGTGAGAGGCCCACATACAGCCAAAAAAAAAAAAAAAAAAAAAAATATATAAGGCCAATGCTAACAACCATGAAAGGGGAAATCGACAGTAAAACAATCATAGTAAGGGACTTTAACACCCCACTTTCACCAATGGACAGATCATCCAAAGTGAAAATAAATAAGGGAACACAGGCTTTAAATGACACATTAAACAAGATGGACTTAATTGATATTTATAGGACATTCCATCCCAAAACAACAGAATACACTTTCTTCTCAAGTGCTCATGGAACTTTCTCCAGGATAGATCATATCTTGGGTCACAAATCAAGCCTTGGTAAATTTAAGAAAATTGAAATCGCATCAAGTATCTTTACTGATGACAATGCTACAAGACTAGGTATCAATTACAGGAAAAAAAAACTGTAAAAAATACAGACACATGGAAGCTAAACAATACGCTACTAAAAAACCAAGAGATCACTGAAGAAATCAAAGAAAAAATCAAAAAATACCCAGAAACAAATGACAAAGAAAACACAATGACCCAAAACCTATGGGATGCCCAAAAGCAGTTCTAAGAGGGAAGTTTATGGCAATACAATCCTACCTCAAGAAACAAGAAAAATCTCAAATAAACAACCTAACCTTACACCTAAGGCAATTAGAGAAACAAGAACAACAACAACAAAAAAAAACCTCCAAAGTTAACAGAAGGAAAGAAATCACAAAGATCAGATCAGAAATAAATGAAAAAGGAATGAAGGAAATGATAGCAAAGGTCAATAAAACTAAAAGCTGGTTCTTTGAGAAGATAAACAAAATTGATAAACCATTAGCCAGACTCATCAAGAAAAAAGGGAGGAGACTCAAATCAACAGAATTAGGAATGAAAAAGAAGTAACAACTGACACTGCAGAAATACAAAGGATCATGAGAGATTAATACAAGCAGCTATATGCCAATAAAATAGACAACCTGGAAGAAATGGACAAATTCTTAGAAAAGCACAACCTTCCGAGACTGAACCAGGAAGAAATAGAAAATACAAACAGACCAATCACAAGGACTGAAATTGAAACTGTGATTAAAAATCTTCCAACAAACAAAAGCCCAGGACCAGATGGCTTCACAGGTGAATTCTATCAAACATTTAGAGAAGAGCTAACACCCATCCTTCTCAAACTCTTCCAAAGTATAGCAGAGGGAGGAACACTCCCAAACCCATTCTCCAAGGCCACCATCACCCTGATACCAAAACCAGACAAAGATGTCTCAAAAAAAAAAACTACAGGCCAATATCACTGATGAACATAGATGCAAAAATCCTCAACAAAATACTAGCAAACAGAATCCAACAACACATTAAAAGGATCACACACCATGATCAAGTGGGGTTTATCAATATACACAAATCAATCAGTGTGGTATACAATATTAACAAATTAAAGGATAAAAACCATGTGATAATCTCAGTAGATGCAGAGAAAACTTTTGACAAAATTCAACACGCATTTATGATAAAAACTCTCCAGAAAGAAGGCATAGAGGGAACTTACCTCAACATAATAAAGGCCATATATGACAAACCCACAGCCAACATCGCCCTCAATGGTGAAAAACTGAAACCATTTCCTCTAAGATCAGGAGTAAGACAAGGTTGCCCACTCTCACCACTATTATTCAACATAGTTTTGGAAGTTTTAGCCACAGCAATCAGAGAAGAAAAAGAAATAAAAGGAATGCAATTTGGAAGAGAAGAAGTAAAACTGTCACTGTTTGCAGATGACATGATACTATACCTAGAGAATCCTAAAGATGCCACCAAAAAATTACTAAAGCTAATCAATGAATTTGACAAAGTTGCAGGATACCAAATTAATGCACAGAAATCTCTTGCATTCCTATACACTAACAACAAAATATCAGAAAGAGAAATTAAGGAAACAATCCCATTCACCATTGCAACAAAATGAGTAAAATGCCTAGGAATAAACCTACCTAAGGAGACAAAAGACCTGTATGCAAAAAACTATAAGACACTGATGAAAAAAATTAAAGATGATACCAACAGATGGAGAGATATACCATGTTCTTGGATTGGAAGAATCAACATTGTGAAAATGACTATACTACCCAGAGCAATCTACAGATTCAATGCAATCCCTATCAAGCTACCAATGGCATTTTTCACAGAAATAGAACAAAAAATTTCACAATTTGTATGGAAACACAAAAGACCCCAAATAGCAAAAGCAATCTTGAGAACGAAAAATGGAGCTGGAGGAATCTGGCTCCCAGAATTTAGACTATACTACAAAGCTACAGTAATCAAGACAGTATGGTACTGGCACAAAAACAGAAATATAGATCAATGGTACAGGATAGAAAGCCCAGAGATAAACCCATGCACATATGGTCACCTTATCTTTGATAAAGGAGGCAAGAATATACGACGGAGAAAAGAGAGCCTCTTCAAAAAGTGGTGCTGGGAAAACGGGAGATCCACATGTAAAAGAATGAAATTAGAACACTCCCTAACACCATACACAAAAATAAACCCAAAATAGATTGAAGACCTAAATGTTAGGCCAGACACTATAAAACTCTTAGAGGAAAACATAGGCAGGACACTCTATGGCATAAATCACAGCAAGATCCTTTGGACCCACCTCCTAGAGAAATGGAAATAAAAACAAAAATAAACAAATGAGACCTAATGAAACTTAAAAGCTTTTGCACAGCAAAAGAAACCATTAAAAAGATGAAAAGACAACCCTCAGACTGGGAGAAAATATTTGCAAAACGAAGCAACTGAAAGGATTAATCTCCAAAATTTACAAGCAGCTCATGCAGCTCAATATCAAAAAAACAAACAACCCAATCCAAAAATGGGCAGAAGACCTAAATAGACATTTCTCCAAAGAAGATATACAGATTGCCAACAAACACATGAAAGGATGCTCAACATCACTAATCATTAGAAAAATGCAAATCAAAATTACAATGAGGTATCTCCTCACACCGGTCAGAATAGCCATCATCAACAAATCTACAAGCAATAAATGCTGGAGAGGGTGTGGAGAAAAGGGAACCCTCTTTCAATGTTGGTGGGAATATAAGTTGATACAGCCACTATGGAGAACAGTATGGAGGTTCCTTAAAAAACCAAAAATAGAACTACCATATGACCCAGCAATCCCACTATGGGACATATACCCTGAGAAAACCATAATTCAAAAAGAGTCATGTACCAAAATGTTCATTGCAGCCCTATTTACAATAGCCAGGACATGGAAGCAACCTAAGTGTCCATCACCAGTTGAATGGATAAAGAAGATGTGGCACATATATAAAATGGAATATTACTCAGCCATAAAAAGAAACGAAATTGAGTTATTTGTAGTGAGGTAGATGGACCTAGAGTCTGTCATACAGAGTGAAGTAAGTCAGAAAGCAAAAAACAAATACCATATGCTAACACATATATATGGAATCTAAATTTAAAAAAAAAAAGGGTCTGAAGAACCTAGGGGCAGGACAGGAATAAAGACGCAGACCTAGAGAATGGACTTGAGAACACGGGGAGGAGGAAGGGTAAGCTGTGACAAAGTGAGAGAGTGGCATGGACATATATACACTACCAAATGTAAAACAGATAGCTAGTGGGAAGTAGCCGCATAGCACAGGGAGATCAGCTCAGTGCTTTGTGACCACCTAGAGGTGGGATAGGGAGGGTGGGAGGGAGATGCAAGAGAGAGGGGATATGGGGACATATGTATATGTATAGCTGATTCACTTTGTTATACAGCAGAAACTAACACAACATTGTAAAGAAATTATACTCCAATGAAGATGCTAAAAAAGAAAAAAAAAGAAAAAATTCTTGGCCGTCTATCAATTAGAAAGAAACACAATTTCCTGAATTGGCTTTCTCTCCTAATTACGTATGTAATTGCCCTTTCCTATTATTTTGTACCCTTGTATTACAATACCCTCTTAACTGGTGTCTCTAACTTTTGTGTCTCCCTTCCCCAGTCTTTATTCCACATAGCAAATAAAAAATTATGTTCGTGAAGCACAAAAAAAACCAAACAAACAAAAAAGAAGACATTGCTGGATTTGATTCTGAGTTGGCAGTTTTAGTTCCCTTTTTAGCGCTTTAAATGCATCTTTCCACTCTTCCTGGAACTTCATCGGTGCTGACAAGAAATCGCTCGCTATTTGGGTCTCTGCAGCCTCTAGGAAGTACATGCTTTTCCCTGGCTGCTTTTAGAATCTTCTCTTTATCGGTCCCCCACCCCTCCTTGGCTGTGTGGGGGGAGGCCAGGTTCTGTCTGTGCTCCCCTTGCTGTGCCCCAGAGGTGCCCCCCAGCAGACCCCCAGGGTGAGCATGAGGCTCACGGCTTGTGCCCTGTCCTCTGAGAGTCATGGCCCCACACTGCCTGCTGTCCGGCGGCTCCTGTGCTTTGTCCAGTTTTGTAGTTTCTTCTGCATGTCCAGCTGGTAACGGTGGCTCCATCAAGGCCAAGGTGCCAGGCTGAGTGTACAGCCACCAGCCACTGGCCTCCCTCAGCCGCCCCTGCAGTCAGGCCAATTGGCACTCTGCTCCTGCCGGGGTGTCCTCAAAGCTCAGGGCCCTCCTCCTCCACGAAGGCCTCAGGATCACCTCAGCCACAGAGGCTCCAGCCTCTGACCACAGGCCGGACATGGGCGTAGGACCCAGCCCAGGTGGCAGCCTCTACCCCCAGGATGCTGTGGGAATGAGGAGATGGCTTTCTGTAAAGCACTTCGAAGAGCCCCATGTACAGGACGCCACCTCTGTAGATGTCAGCTGTGGTCATTCATGCTGCCTGGTACTCTCTTCTCCAAATATACCTGTTTAAAATATTTTTAGATTTATGGAAAAACTGTGAAAATAGTACAAGAAATTCTCTATAAGGGTCTTACATTAGTGTGGTTTGTTTGTTACAGTTGATGAACCAATACTGATACGTTATTATTAAGCCCATACTTGGGTCAGGTGGCCTTTCTCTGTCCCAGGATCCCACTGGGACCCACAGCATGGTTAGTCCCCAGGTCTCCTGGTCACCTCTGGGTTGTGATGGTTCCTCGGACCTCCCTTGGGTTGATGGCCCTCACAGTTCTCAGGAGGGCAGGTCAGGCATTTTTCAGAGTGTTCCTCGGTGGGCTTGTCTGATGTTATTCTCATGGTCAGACGGGAGTTTTGGGAAGAAGACCCCAGAGGTAAGGACCCCTCATCACGTCGCATCAAGAGCACATGATCGGGGCTTCCCTGGTGGCGCAGTGGTTGAGAGTCTGCCTGCTAATGCAGGGGACACGGGTTCGAGCCCTGGTCCGGGAGTATCCCACATGCCGCAGAGCAACTAGGCCTGTGAGCCACAACTACTGCGCGTCTGGAGCCTGTGCTCCGCAACGAGAGAGGCCGCGATAGTGAGAGGCCCACGCACCGCGATGAAGAGCGGCCCCCGCTTGCCACAACTAGAGAAAGCCCTCGCACAGCAACGAAGACCCAACACAGCAAAAATAAATTAATTAATTAATAAACTCCTACCCCCAACATCTAAAAAAAAAAACAAAGAGCACATGATCTCAGCACGAGTTGTCACTGGTGATGTCAACCCTGGTCACCTGGCTGAGATACAGTTTCGCTGGTTTTATTTAGCTTTTTAAGTCGGTCTTGCCCTGGCCTTGCCTCCAACCAACAAAAGGGGAAATTTCTTGAAAGTCGAGAATGTGCTAATTCTTTACAACCTCCTCAGGGCCAGCTCTGTGCTGTGCTCATCAGTGGCTATCTTTGCACTAATTAATAAGAGAGCGGAGGCAACTCTATCCTATGTAAGGGAGGAGGTGGGCCGCACCGAGCTGCAGCCAGAGCGAGGCTCCTGAGAGCCTCAGAGCTGTGCTTTCTCAGCCTCGGGGTCCGCGAGGGGCTCGGCCAGTGAGTCCAGCTCCAAATCCAACCTGATCCCGATTCCAGGTGGTTTCTGTGGGTCTAAGGGAAGGAAGGAGAGGTAAAAATTAACAGGGGCTCCCGTATGTCTACAACGTCACACTGGGTAATAGGACATTGCTGGGATAAATATTGCCTTGCAAATATTTGGAATTTCTGCAATTCTATCTTGAAAATACCCTTCTATTAGCTGTTTTTTCCAACTCATTATATCCTAATGGACTGTCTAAAGAGCTTAAAATGTCTGCTTCTCCTTGACCTTCTTATGAGGGAAATTAGAACTGGAAACAATTACTAAATACCTGGAAATTTTCCATTGGGATTTATGCCCTTAAAGCAACTGACCACATTTAAATAGCTTCATCATAGTGAAATTTTGCCTCATGATCATGCATTTTAAAAAGTCCAGCCAGAGGCCCTGAAAGTAATTCTATAACCACATAATGGTTCTCTGTCCATTAAGTTACAAAAATGTGTTACAGAAAATGTAGAGAGAGGTTGCTCCGTGTTCACTGAATTACTCTTATCCACAAATGACTTTATATCTTCAGTATTTTCATCCTTTTTGGTGCCACTATCAAATTATTCTAGCATTCTTTTATTTAGAAAACGCCGCAGGATTATTTCTATTCATTGGTTAGTTCTGTCCTTGTTCTTGCAAAAAAAAACCCACGTGGTCACCCCTGAAAAAACAGGAGAGGTGGTGCTGAGCCACGGCGGTTTGGGGACGGGGCTTTGGCGGAGCACAGACCCGCTGCCACTTCTCAGCAGTTTCCATGGTGTCATTAGCGTAAAAAATAGCAGAAGAGCACGGCCCTGGGAGCCCCTTCCCCCAAGGAGCCCCGAAGAAGTACAACTGCTGTCTGCACAGCGTTTTGGATTCTGAGTCTTGTTACCTAAATGACCCCTTTCAGGATGATAAACGCCACCCAAACGCCCAGCAAGAAGTCCTGCAACACATAGAATGTTTAGGGGTTTTTTTTGTTTGTTTGTTTTGCAAACCCATTATAGAGCAAAATCTGTATTCCACGTAAGAAAACACTCTTCAAAGAGAAGAGAGATCTCCTAAGAGAAGCCACAGCAGAAGCAGTGGGAGTCAGCAGCTCACCTCAAACCCCTCCCCAACCCTGACCTGAGGCCACTTGCGACCTAAGTGTGTCCTTGAGTCTGAACAAGTTTGGCATCTCATAAATGAAACATAATAAAAGTAAAAGATGGAAGAAAAAAAGCTAAAAATGTAAAAAGCAGTGCTCAAGTTTTCTGATCTTAAGCAAAACAATCACTTTTAGGAAAGGGGTACCTAAGCCCCACAAAGCTCTCTGCTTTTATTACTATTATGCTTAAAATCCCAGCCCAACCACTGCCCTGTCCCACTTCCTCTCCCAGCATCTGGGGGGCCGTCTCTTTCCTCAGCACCAGGGAGCATGTCCACCTGACTCACTTCGTCCATTTAAGGACACATCCTGATTTTCCCAAACAGAGCTTTTCCTGTGCTGGAGACGGGAGATTTCATACTCACTTCTAACGTCTCTTCTGGAAAAATAAACCTTCCATATACCCATTTTCCCTTTGTGATGAGCCTGGCTGAGCAGTGCAGCTCTTCCCGGCTCAGGTGAGCAGCGCTGTCCTGGGTGACTCATCATGGTGGGTCTCGCGGCACAGGTACAGAGAGAGAGACAGACAGGGAAAGACAGGGACAGAGAGACAGGGACAGAGAGACAGAGAGGGATGGAGGGAGGGAGAGAGAAGAGAGGTTTGCAAACTCTAGGCTTTCCAGGTGCACAGTTTAATAATTCCTGAGCCGTATCATTACAATAATATGCACACAATAAAAATCAGTGCACACAATAAAAATCAGTGCACACAGAGCCACAGACTATCCCCGTACACCTGCCTGAGCCACGACAATGCATCTCCCAGCAACACTGTCTAGAGACCGTGGAAAACACAGCCTGATCGATGTGAACAACGAGTGAAGAATCTGATTAGATGGGCAGCAGTTAATTCTTGAGCCTTCGGGTCTGAGAGGCAGCGTGAAGCGTCACGACTGAGACACTTCTAAACCTGCCTAATTCCCTAACTGGTCACTTGTAACCTCAGGCCCACGCGTGGTCTCCCTGTCCAGCCGGCAGGGGCGGCGGGCAGCCCTGCACTGCGCGAGAGGTTGGCGGGTCTGAGCCAGGGTCCGGCCGCTGCCGCGCGTTCCTGGGTCCATCTCCTCGCTTTCCCCACAAGCCCATCTAAGATCCTTATAAAACTATTTCATAACCTACCATATCCCGAAATATTCTGCCTTAATCCTCAATCAAACCCATATCTTCACATTCTAATCTCTGTGGAAAGTTAAAGGAAAACATCTGATTCCCGAGCCCCCCGAGGCGTGAACACCTTAGAGATTAGGAACCTCCTCATGAAGCGTTCTCTTCCCTTGGCTTCTGCAACACCAGAGTTCTGGCTGTCTTTCTATTTTTTCCTGCCCGTGTCCCCCGAGCCCAGCCCAGCCCCCAGCCGCTTCTTTTGTGAGCCTACGCCTTTAATGCTGGTCATCGGGGCCCCATCCCAGGCCCAGCCCCCGCGCTCCTGATTCTCAGGCCGTCTTTACACACGCCTCCTCCCGCCCGGATGCACTCCTGCCCCCTCTTTACTTGGGTTTCCACCACCTTTAAGAGTCACCATAAGCATCGTGCCCTCACAGACCGCGCGTGGCCAGTGCCCCCACGTGCCCCGCGGTCCCGTGAACAATCTTATCGCCGAATCTGGAGGGTCGTGAGACAGTTAGAGTCTGTCTCCTACGCTTGACGGGGACCATGCGGCAGTGACCTTGACACCCCCGTGGCTGCCAGAGCCCTTGACACCAGGCAGTCACAAACGTGTTGGCCGAAGAAAAGAGCTGGAAGGGGCGGAAGACGGAGTTGCCTGTTGGCGGTGATCGGCGGGGTGGGCTCTGCGCACACTGTCTGCTCCTGGTGAATCCCTGTGAAGGGCGTGAGGCCTGGGAGTAACACGGTCTCCCCTCGGAGCAGTGCAGGCCCCGGGGCCAAGGAGCATCCGTGACTGACAGCAGGTCCCGAGACGTACGCAGCTTAGAGGCGGACGAAGAGCACAGGGTTTTCATTGTGATCCAGTGCTTTCTCCATAACACCTTAGAGACAATTTCTTTCTGAGTAATTTGGAGCACAAAGAGGGAGGACATGAGAAGCGGCCAAGTTTTACTCGTTGATGGACAGGAACCTAATGTGTGTTTCCTGGTAGAAGTGTCACCTTTATCTACACCACAGAAAAGGCTGGCGAGACGGGAACTTCATGACACCTTTTAAGAATGTCTTTGCTTTACAAGTTACTCATGACTCGAAAACCCTGGGATAGTATCATGCCCGTGCTCTTAGGCTGACCCAGGAAGGTGGCAGCTTGGCCTGTGGTGCCCAGCCTGGGTCAAAATGGGGGATGCAGGGGAGCAGGACGCGGCTGGGACACCGGACCAGAGAAGTCTCCTGTGGCCTAGTCTGCACTCCTCACCTGGCTGTGAGGCGTCCTTGGAGGGAAGCACCTTATCCAGCTGGACCACTGCGTTGCTATGGAGACCAGAGCCAAACTGCCTGGGCCAGGCCCCAACCTCCTGTGTCACAGAGTTGAGTTTCCGCCAAGGTCGGGGCCCAGGCAGCCACGGGCACAGCCCAGCAAACAGCAGTGTGACACACGGGTAGAAAGGGCTCCGGGAAAAGGGAGATAAGCACGCAGATGTCCCCTGGGGGCACGCGGGCCACGTCCTGGTGGGGACAGGAGTCCAAATGTCAGTCTCATTCTCCTCACCTGTCTTCATAGAGGCCACTGAACATCTTTAAATTAAACGTAGAACTCCTTTGTTTTCTTTCATTTCAAAAGTGAACATGAGGAATGGTTTCAATTCAGAGCCTGCCCTAAAGCAGTGACCGTGTCCTGTAACTTGGTTTCATTGAACTTAATCAAAATCCTGTCCAGGGAGATAGCCTGAAGAGTAAAGAACAAAAATAAAGAACAATTGATGTAAAAATGCCGCCCAAGAAACGTGAACACGTGCTGAGTGCGTAAAGGATGGTGACCCAGGAGCCTTGGAGGAGGTAGAAGCTTCCCAGAAGCTCCGTCTGGCAGAGCAGCAATCGCAGGCCCCGCCCACAGAGTGACCGGCAGAGGGACATTTAGGACCAGAAGTTCTGCCCTTAAAGGGCAGCGTTTGTCCCTTCCAGTCACTTGTTGGTTTACTCACAGCGAATCCCTGGTGGACACGCCAGGCCCTGTGCTCAGCACGGAAACTCCTTCACTTAGAATCAGGGTGACGAGCGGGGTCGTGGTGGTCAGGCCGAAGCTGTCCCTCCGAGGACAGGCCTGCAGAAGGTCACCCAGGTCTGAGCCCACTGACCCGGGCGCCACATCCACCTCTGCAGGGGCGGGGATGGGCAGCCAGCATCCCCGAATCGGCGGGAAGTTCCCGGGTCTGACCTGGGAAAAGCAGGAGGCGGAGGGACCCCTGGGCCCGGAAAAGGGCCGAGGTGTTAATGGGGGGCGAGGGGGGCCGCGTCCAGAATGGAACCCAGAGGCAGAGGACGGAGGTCCAGAGCAGCAGCTCTCACGTCCCGACCCGGTGACAGGGTGCGGGACCCCAGGCAGCTCGGTTCACCCTCCGAACCTCGGTCTCTGCAGCTGTACCGGGTGCTGGCCCCACACCCTCCTCCCAGATGTGCAGAGAAGGGCTGAGGTCAGGCACGGAAGCGCTGGGCACATACCCCGAGATCCGAGCCAGGCTCCCCCCAGGCTCTCCCCCAGCCCGGCCCTTTCACAACCTGCACTTGACCCGCCAGGCCAGCAGCCCCCCAACGTGGAGTGGCGGCTCGGCCGTAACTGTGTTCCCAGCACATCCTACATAATCCCAGCACGTAGGAAGGGTTCGATAAATTTTTTGAATAAAATATTTATTTAGTGAAGAAAATTTATAAGAGCCATAAAGCCTTGTTGGATCCCTGCATAAAGGCATGTTGTAATATAAGATACAGAAATAACAGTTCTTGATAAGGAGCAGATTCCCCTAAAAAGCTCAAATCTGAGCGCAGTTGGGTGACGGAGCCACAGACACCACAGCACTTGCTTCTGCTCTGCCTTTTCGGTAAATCGTTTCACTTATTTTCTCAGCGAGACTCTGATAGTAACAGTGATGCCAGAATATTCTGGAAGCATGGAAAACACAGCCCCGCTTCAGCTTGGCCACACTGATCGCCTCTGGGATTTCCCAGCACGTTCTAGTAAACAAGCATCTCTTCACATTAGAACCCTGGGAGGGGGACAAAGCAAGTCTTTAAACCTCGCAGGGAAGGCCGTCAGTGGGACCCAAAGGGAGGGGGCAGGCAGCACCTGGATCTCGGACCACTGCTGTCCTCTGCTGGCAGGCCATGTGCTTCTGGTTTTCGGATGAACTCAGGCAGCGAGGAGAGCGCCAGGTCCTGCATGCTGGGCCTCCAAGAGCTGTGACAGAATTGAGCTTACTTTCCAGAGAATGGATACTAAGGAGGAGATCCTTGCTTAGTGACCCTGGCCAGGTGAGTGTCACCTGCTGAGGTGGGTCATGAAAGGATGCAGATGGCTGTGCCCATGAGGAGAGAAGCTGCCTGGTGAGCTGGGGTCCCGCTGAAGAGCGTTCTAGGCCTGCGGTGTGGGGCGCGGAGTGAACAGCATGGGTGATGCGAGGACCCCCAGCCTGGCGGTGACAGTGTGTCTTACCCTGGACAGGGCTGGAGAGGAGCCGGTAGCTGAGCCTCTGGGACCCCAGGTTCTGCCCTCCTGAAACTCCAGAGCTCAGGGCAGCAGCTGCTGGGCTCCCTCACCATGATGCATAATTTTTGTTCTGTGAGTCCTTTATTTTGGTGCATCAAAATGCACTTTTGTTGTTTGTTCTTCAATTAACGAATATGTATTGCGTGCCCACCACCTACCACGTGCCAGTCTCTTCCCGAGGGGCTGAGGACTGAACAGACGGATACGTCCCTGTCCTCCTGGAGGTCACATCTTTAAACACGAGACCTCGCTCCCCCGTATTTCCACCACCTGCCGCCCAAACACAGCGCAGGCTCGCGCGTCTGGGCTCCACGTGAGGCCCACAGGGCAGCTCCGCTGGGATTCTCCACAGAGGTGCCAGGAGCACGTCTCTCTCTGGCGGACTGCGGCCCCAGCGCCTGCCGGGGGTGAATGACTTTTACTCGGAAGCCTTAGTTCCCAAAGACTCTCCACTTTGTCCAAAAGAGGGAAGCGGTCCTCCGAGGCCAGAGGGGAGGCCCTGGGGAGGTCCTGGCCGCTGCGTGGGAACTCCGGGTCCCTGGAGGTGAAGGGCCACGGGGCGCCTCCGCACATCGCCTCCAGACCTGCCCCATGCCCACAAAAGGAGTGTTCTTGTCACCTAGGGTGCTGGTATAAAGGGTTACGAGAGGCTTTTCTTTTTTCTTACTTAATAGTGACCCTCCCATATGGTGGGGTAACAAGTAGGGCAGGTAACACTTCCGATTTGCTGAGGCCTGGAGAGGCCGTGTGATCTGCCCAAGTTCTCGGAAGTGACCAGTGGGCAGGGGAACTGGTCCAAACCTCGGCCCTCTTGCCTGTCAGAGGCCTGAGAGCGAGCAAAGCAGACTGTTACGCAGACAGAAGTTTCCCTCGTTCATTAAGTATTACTGGGGCACTCAGAGAACTATTTCGGCTGCCCGATAGAGGCGTGTGTTTTTAAATTTGTTTTTGTTGTTTTAATTTGTCTCTTTAAGAAACATTTAAGGTGTCAGGAAACTGCACCTCGATCCTCAGCTTTCAGAGTGTTGCGGAAATCTGTGCAGCCAGCAGGAGCTGGAGAGATGTGTAGAAAGATGGAAGAAGAAAGATGGGGGCCACAGAAGTGGCCACGTGCTCAGCTGTGACGTGGGCTGCAGGCCCCTGCGTGGCACCGGCCTGCAGGGTTGGGCTCCGCGGGGACACGCGGCGTGGCCCTGCAGGGGCTCCTGTCCCACCTGCTCGGCATCCCCGTCGACTGCACTCGGGGCGTCTGTTCAAAGGCGGCCCCTCGTGTTTTGTCTCAAAGGAAGTCACAGGCACAGGGCGGTGACTCACGGGCAGATCTGAGGGACTGGGGGGGTGTTTTGTCTACACTGCGGAGAGCTTACAATAGGCTGATGCCGCTGTGAGGGGCGTGGGCCGGCTCCCGTCTGGAAGAATTTGTTCTCAGCGGCGGGGTTCCGCGTTAGATCTTTGTTTATCTGGCCGTCCAATTCTCAGTGTGTTCACGGAATTTTGCGTTGCCAAACTTTGAAAAATAATCCAGAGGATTAAAGAAATCTCTTTTTTCAATTCCTGATACAAAAAGTCATTTTTCTTTTTTTTACTCACAGAAGAGAAGAATAATTTGCTTTCCAAATATTTTCTTTACTCTTTCAGCTATATCTGAAAGAGAGAGCTTACGTGGCTGGAAAGAAATATGTTTTTTCTCATATTAAAAGTATTACATAAGCACCCTGCTAAAAATGGTACTATATTTTATACCAGTTGAATAAGTATTCTGGCTTACTAAGACTGTGTACTAACTGTATATCAATGAATGAGATTTTAAAAATAGAGTGCAGTAAAATGTATATACCAAATGGGAAAAACCAGAAATGATACTAATGTAATGTTTCTTGAATGAGTATTTGATCTTTCTGATCATTTTGACTCTGGATAAATAGGAGTTTAATGTATCAGTCACATATAACTCAACACATACAGTCAAACCGATAAAATTCACATATATTCAAATATATGTCCATATAATATAATTCAAATATATTCATATGTAAGTCAAATTAAATGTAGTCAAATTAATGCTCTGATAACAAACAAAGGAATTAAAATAAAAACACATCTCAGAGGCTTAAAACAAAAAGCATGGTTTCTCCACTACATTGGTGAGCAGAATCAGCTATGACCATGCCAGCCCCATATTTGTCAATAACAGCCTAAACAATCGTTTTTTAATTTCAGAATTACAGCTGCATTTAAGCTTTCTTATTCAGAAACAATAAATGTGCATGGTAGGGACTGTTAATTGCCTGCCCGTTATGCGTCCTCTTTTTTCTTACTCACAAGACCAATTTTATTAAGGGCATTTCCCAGCCTCCCTTGCAGCTTATAGTGGCCAACCAGATCTAAGCAAAAGCCATTGGGTGAAACTTCTGGGGAAGCTCTTTACAAGTGAACAGATTTGACAAGCTTGTCTCTGTGCCCTTTGCCCTGTTCTTTCTTTGAACCAGGAACACAGATGTGATGGCATGAGTACCAGCAACCATCTTGTGAGCATGAAGAAAAAGCTCACACCCTGTGGATGGTGGAACAGGGATTTAGAATGAGCTCAAGTCCCCAGTGACCTACTTTCTTGTTAGGTGAGAGAAACATAAACATCTTTCTCATATAAGCTACTTATTGTGGAACTTTCAGTTAAATACAGCCAAACCAAAGTTCAAATTGATAGTTAAGTAAGATAAGGAATAAACTGCAAAGATGAGAAGAACATTAATATTGTGTTCTTACTGCACATTTCTTGTTCATAATTATTAAATATGTTCTGGAAAGGACGTGTATGTACATGCCATCTTGAGTCAATGTCCTCCATGTTTACTCTTTACCCGTTTTTTTATGAAATATGCACCACTGAGAAAGGAATACCTGGCTGGCTGGATGGATGGAGAGATAGATGAGACACATAAATACACAGATGGTAGACATGAGCAGCAGAGGTACAGTGAGGCACCAAGAGTCATCAAACCAGCGGCTAAACAACGAATAATCACACGACCAGCAGCGTCAGAAATAGACCTCTCTGCTCCCCTCCATGGCCTCGAGCACCAGCCCCACCGCGTGAATTGCAACCTCCTCCTGAAGTACCCACTCTCATGGAGTTTACCTTTATCATTTCCTTGGTGTTCTTTACATGTATGTGTCCTTAAGCAATATTGTTCAAATTTGTATAACTTGATAGGTGAGACATCAGCTGTTTGCATTTCTCCCTAATTCTTTTTCCGCCAATGTCACGTATGTTTCACACCGTCATGCACATCTGTTCAGGTAGCTGCGCTTCATTCTTCCTTACTGCTGAGAAAGGGTGTGAATATCCCAAGTTTATGTATCCATTTTCTATACAGGTTTGGATTATTGTTTCCAGTCTGGGATCTTTACAAAGAATATTACCATGACTGTGTTTTAAAATGTTTACTGAAGCTCATATACACAGTTTTATATGAGATAAATATTTAGAAATACAATTGCCAAGTTGCAGAGTTGCATCTGGATCCTGGAAGAGCACTTACACTCACACCAGGGTGTATAAGTGTGTAAGACTTTCTGTGTCCACAGCTCACCAATACTCCCTTCCTTTTCCACGTGCAGCCTGCCAGGCGCTGGAAAGCTGTGGCTCAGCCTCGCAATGCTTCCAGGCCGCTGTGATTTATACACCCAGCCAGGCCCCCTGTAACCGAGTCTGTCAATCCATTCAACTGATTTATTTTTTCCTATGGAGTCATGTACCCAACTCGTGAGAGAAAAATACAGAAATGAATTTAATGTAGAAGAAAGGGTCAAGTATTGGGTCAAAAGTGGCAGATTCAAATTCCTGGTCACTTTATTTACATGGGTCTGATTTCATTAACTTGGAGAGCTTCTAAGGACCCTACCAGCTCTGAAATGTTTAAATACCGTAATTCTATTTTACAAAGGAGGAGAGAGGTTTATATTTGACAAGCTGTGAAGCTTATTAAGGTTCTGAAAACTTCTTACCACAAAATCCTTTGATTCAAACTGTGAAGTCTTACTTCCAACTACTGGTTTAAAAATAATGACAATAATTTTTCCTTGAACTTGGCAACAGGCTCAAATTAAAACTCATGCTCAGCAGGGACTCGGTCGCTGACTGTTATTTACCCTGGAAACCTCAGCTTTCTAACTTACTCTCTGCTTCGGAGGCTTACCATTCAGCACCACCTCACGGGCGTGAGACCTGGGCAGCCACAATGGGCCCTGGGCTTGTTTTAAAGTTCATGTCCCTGTTCTGAAATCCTTAATCCTTTTGAACGAGGACCTGAATTTTCATTTTGCTCTGGGCCAGCAAATGATGTAGCTGGTGCTGGGTATTTTGTATGTCGTCACCTTTACACAAAGTTCTCCAAGATGCATGACCACAACAGAACCCAGAGGAAGAGGTCAAGAGTTTCTAGACAATATGACTGATATTTTGGGTTTTGTTGTTCTTCTGCTTTTCTGTAATTGCAATCCACATGCAGAAACAATTCTTTGCAAAGTTTGGGAAGATTTGCCGTTCATCTCATCCCCACCCCAGAGAAAGAGTGGGTTTCCTTTTGTCTGTTACTAAAAACACATGCTGTTTCTCGTATGCTGTTCCACTAAAACAGTGACCCCTCCGTTCTCCTACCTGGGGGCATGTGCTTCTGAGAGGGAAAGGGGGCAGGGGAGCTTACACACGTGCACACCACACACACACACACACACACACACACCAAGAGCTTTCTATCCACAGTATACTTGGGAGTTTTAATGGTGTCATCAATATCTGATGGACGGTTTATGGAAAGAGGGATTTCATTACCTCTTTTATAGAGCATTAAAGGTTTTTTTAAATGTTGCTTCAGTGCTGTATACGCTGGCCAAGAAATCCCAGTATTTCTGAATTTGTTTCTGCTTCAATTTAAGATGACCCATTAAATAAAATTTCTTAAAAGCTGCACGTCAGCGTGTTTCGACTCAAAATTAAAAGAACCCCGTAAGTCTTTTGATTTTGTTAATATTCCAGAAATAAATATTTGACTCATAAAGGTTAGGGAAAATTCATTCCTGTTTACTGCCGCGCACATGTCCGGCGCTGGTTCCAAATCTGTCAGCCAAACAGCTGTCCCGGCACCGGGGTTTGGGCAGCTGTGGGCCCAGAGCCGCTCGGAGGTCCGTGGAAAGCATTTACAGAGCACACGCTCACAGAGACAGGTGCCCTGCACGAAGCAGAGCTGCTCCTGAAGAATGTAACAGGAAAGACGCACAGGTAACACCATAAAATGGTTACTATTGCTTTCGGGTGACGACACAAAAGGGACACCAGCAACTCAACAATAGTCACCTCTTTACGGATTGGCTTTGCCTTGTGGGGGGGCAGCCCAACTCCCGGCCTCCCACCCCGGGGTCCCCCATCCTGGGCGCTCGGTGGTCAGACTCCTGCACCAGGAGGCCCTGGGCCCGGCCCGGGCGCTGCGGGATCACTGCTGGTGGTGTTCAGGGACTGGAGAAGAAGCGACAGAGAGCTTCCGTGCACTCTGCATCCAGCCTCCCTGACGGTCACGCTTCATCACACCACCCGGGGCTTCCGTGTGCGTGCCTGGTAGTGAGCCTCACAAGCGATGCTCCGGTGCTTATTACTTGACTGGATTTCCTACGAATGATGACATTTTTCTACGTAACCACAGTGCAACCACCAACGTCGAGCTCCCACTGATCCAGTGGTGCCATCAGACCTCCAGTCCCCCTCGGATTCCCCAGTTGTACCGCCACTGCCCGACCAGGGCCTGGGCCCCCTCCACACAGGCCCGGGGCTGCGTGCGGATTCAGAGCACAGGTCCCTTCAAACCATAAACGTTTCTCAGCCTTTCTTTGCCTTTCATGATCTTGACATGTTTGAAAAGTACAGATCTTTACTTGATAGAGATGTTCCTTGATTTGGGTTTGGCTGGTATTTCCTTGTTGTTTGTGCATTCAAGTGGTGCTGTTCTCCATGTCTGGGGGCCCCCAACCTTGGGGGGACACTACTTTTATCCCTGGTTAAGATGGCATCGGCCAGATTTCTCCACTGGAAAGTTAGTGACTTAGTACCTTATGCTTGCTAGCTGATGAGTAATTAATGGATATTTTGTGGGGAAAGTTCGAGACTGGTAGCTTTCCCTTTTCCCATCTCTCCTTTTGTTCATTTGTATCAGTATGAACTCATGCTTGAACGGTTACAAACTATCATTGTGTGTTTTGATGCACAAATGTCCCATTGGGCCGGGGGGTGCCTTCAAGCCTGTTCTTACGATGGTTTAACACGTCAGAATCATTTTTTGAACACTTCCATACTTTCTGGCACAAAATAAACACTCCAGACTCAACTTGTACTTTCTCTGCCCAAACCTGGATTCAGCCGTTTCTCCAAAGAGCCCCGGTGCCTTGAAGTGCAGGGTCGCGTTTGGAATCCAAGCTCTGGACACAGGATGCTCTTGCTGCCAGAGTGTCACTGTTCCCAGGCCTGTCCAGCATAGGTAGAGCTGAGACATACATGCATACACGTGTATGCGCTTTAAAAATCTGTGCATACATAGTATTATTAATACACATGTTAAATACGATTTGTACTCAATATATCACTGGGATTCAGATGTGCTGAACGTCCAAAGGCCATGGCAGCCTTCAGTGACAGAGCCTGGAAAGAACCCGGTCAGCCCCGCTTTGCCAAGGCCAGTCCATCCCCCCTCCGCCCCTCTGATATGGGGCCAGTGCAGCCGCCAGGCTTCCCCCATGAGCACAAAGGGTCCTCACTACACTGTCTGAAGTCTGGCCTCCACTTGTAACAACTAAGTGAGCGGCTGTCTCTGCGGGGCCCCCAGGAAGGAAGAACCGTGCGTGTGGGTGACGTGCTCGACCCTGCCTGCCCAGACCCTGCGCATGAGCCCTGTGCTCAGAGGCTCGGGATCCAGACAGCCAGCCGAGATGCCCCCCAGCCTGCCTGCCGAGCCCAGGCGGGCCTACAGGACAGAGAGCCTGGCTTTGCTTCCCGCGAACAACCAGACCTCGCAGCCTGACAAAGCAAGAGGACTTCGTGCCTACCGCTCCTGGGCATCTCGATGGGACCAGGTAAGACTTCCTGAGGCAGACCTGTCGGGTGTGGAAGACACAAGGTAAGATGTCCCTGATTTTAAAGGACAGCAAGCCTAAGAGGCATCACTGATTCAATGACAGCTCTTTAGGAAAAAAAACCCGCAACTTCTCCATTGCGTACATGCATTAAAGAATGAATTCAATTACAGAGAGATCAAAATGGGAGTGGGCGGAGACAAGCTGTATCTTCAGTACAAGAAACACCTCATCTCTCTCCTTAGGGTCCCCTCGATCCCCAGACGTCCACCGATCTCCTCTGGCAAGGCTGCCCGCACGGCTCTGAACAGCAGCTGGCGGACGGAGCCTGGGCGTCCACTATGGGGGCCGAGGCTGGCGGACGATGGGCCTGGAAAGTCTCATTCCTGTACATCTTGAGGGCCCCCTAACCTGCCCTACGCTCCTCTCTGCCCTTTTCTCCTCTGGGGTGAGGAGGGCGAAAGAGCCCAGGACGCACCATTTATCCTGCTTGGGGAGAGGGGGAGGTCTAGGGACTCAGGCACGTGACGACCACAGGTACAGCGTGTGCAGCACCCATGTCCTCAGCAAGGCTGCAGCCCCACCAGAAACTGCAGCCAGACCCCCTGTGTGGACTGGAGCACCCGGAAGCCCAGGTACGGGCGATGCCGTCAAGTGGACTGTGTCAGGTTGCTGCACACAGGACACACCGTGGTAAAAAAGGCAGAGGTGGCCCTAAGCTGCCCGAAGCTCACGTCACAGAAAAGCAGGGAATTGGCTCGGGGTGACGGGCCTGTGAGAGCCACGCTGGAGAGACAGAGGCAGAAACAGGACAAAGGAGGAGGTGGTGGAAGTGCTTTGCCAGAAGCCAGAATCCGGGGCCAACTCAAGCTCCCCCAGACCGAGGCTGCCTGGTCAGCCTGGGTGCCTCCCCACTGTGAAGGGAAGGGAGCTGGAGCCTCAAGGGAGACCCAGGCGGGGGCGGGGGGAAGAGAGGCCGGCTCCCCCTTCCCGCCCACCGGTCTCCTGTCTGAGCCCGAGGACGCCCAGCCTGGAGAGCAGCCCCCCGCAGAGACCGGACGGGGCAGAGGCCGGAGCAAACCTAGAAGCAGCAGCCACGTCCTTCCTGAGCCGCGAGGCCCTGGAGCTCAGGATGCAGGGGAGGGAGGCGCACACGCTGACAACCCTAGGGCAGGGGGGGAAACAAGGGAGTGCGAGGCCAGATCACATCACCATGGTCTCTGCCAGGACCTACATTAGAGCAAAATAATACCAGATTCGGGCAATGCTGGGCGTCCAAGTGCTTTATTCAGACAATTCAGCATAAACACCTCCAAACATCTTTGCATAAAATTCAAAAATCTGGTCTCGCAGAAACATTTGCTGCAGACTGCTGACCCCAAAAGTGTCTGTATGAGGAGTGAAACGGGAACAGCCAAGATGTTCCTAGTCCCCCAGGGACGCTGCCGGCCGTCATGGGCTCGGAGCTAAGCTGAGCAGGGGGCTAGCTCTTCACAGACACTCGTGGCCCCCTCATCTGTCCACCCGCACCCCCAAACCTCCTGCAGAAAGGGGCCAGGTTGGGAACCAGTGCCGACTCCAGGCCCCTGAACGCCGGTGTGGGGAGCAGCTGTGTGGACCACCCACCAGCGCTGCCGCTCCCCCCTGCCACTCACAGCCATGGTCATTGGAAAGTGGAGCACTTCTTTTTCTGAGTGGTTTTCATTAGAGTAAGAAGGCTTTCTGATTAAAGCTTTTGCTGTATCTCATGTAAAAAAAGTCATAAAGTCCCAGGATCCACAAAGATCACGATGCTCTGTGTTTATAAAGTGCTTTCCAAGCCCTTCACCAACTTTGTTTCATTAATAATGATTATCAGCCACATCCCCGGGAGTGGAAGAAGGAAAGCTGGCGGTCTTTACAGTTGATCACTGCCAAGTGCAGGGACCACATGGGACGGACCGGGAATCAGCCAGGATCTGAACCCAGGCAGCAGCGCTTCACACACTCGGGTCTGTTCTGAAGGCGATGTAGCTGAAGCCCATGCCAGCGTGTGGATGCCGGCCACGTGCGGTCCCTCCGTGTGGGTGTGGGGAGCCCGCCGTCAGCTGAGCCTGCTCCCACCCTGCACAGGCCTGTGGAGGGGATCTGGGGAAACGTCAGGTAAGGGGGGTGGCTGCTGCTGGTGATATGATTACATTCAGGGAGGTGACGCTGACGGGGACCGTGATGACGGTGGTGATGCATGGACGCCATGAGCCTGAAATGCCCGCAAATTAGCACCGAAGCCTTGTTTGGTTCCGAGAACCTTGTACCTCCTGCCTTTCAAGTCTTACTACTGTGTCTGTGACGTTTACCTGAGCCAACTGTGCAACACCCGCTGATATGTTTTGTCTGACGCTCTTGGTTTGTCGTTTAACTCTCGTCATTCTCTGAATTTTAATGCATGCGTGTATGGTGTGTCCAGCTGGGCAGTAAATATTTTGGCGGCAGGGACTGTGTCTTTTTTTCCCCACCACTGACTGCTTCCTGCCTGGTCGGTGCCCGTGTGCCACGTGGTCGGTAAGCACTGAAAGCTGGGCCGCCGTTAGAGGGACCCGGCCATGCCTGCGGCTCAGGGGCAAGTTCTGGTCACCGTTTCGGGGGCCACACTGGGGGAGGCATCAAACACTCACCCCGTCTGGAACATGCTGGGGGCAAAGGCATGTCACCAGGCCCCGCCAGCCTCGGAGGACTCATGGCGGGGACACAGGAGGAGGGGCTCTGCCACGCCCTCCCTGCTGACCCGGCTACCTCTGGGCTTCCACCCCTCCGTGGCAACCCCATCAAGTGCAGGCGCCTGCATCCGGGAGACCATCAGGTGGTCTGGAGAGGGTCCCGTCCATGCAGGGAGCTGCAGAGCACGATGGGCTGCCCCAGACAGGTTTCTATGAAAACATCTCGGGCTTTTCACAGCTTTTTTTTTTTCCTATGAAATTTCTTCCTTCTTATTTCTGTTAACTTTGGTAGTAAAACTGTCAGGCCAGTTTTGAAAGGGGTTAAAATATTTGTCCCTCCTCCCATCCTGAAGCCAAAATCTATTTTGGTTCGTATAAAAATGATCAAGTTACAGCTTTTGGCATGTTCCTTAACTAGGGAAAAAAATAACTTGGATTAACTAGTGCCAATAAACTAAGTATTTCAATTAAATGCTAACATAAGTAAAAATATCAGTCACACCAGCCTCCGTCTCAACCAGCCTTAACCCTTAAAACAGTGTGTGAGACCCTCAGAACAGCTGCTGCGGAAACAGTTTCTATTATGAATCTGAGACTTGAGACAATTAAGGGAGCTGCTAGAGGGACCCCGAGAAAGGGCATGTGTCTCAGCTCAAAAACAGCCCCGGGCAGGGCTGGACTTCCCATAATCGGTCACTGAAGCTGAAGGAGAGAGAAGGGCGTCCTTCCCCCAGTTCCTGACCCTCAGACAGACTCCCAGCGGGCTCCTGGGGACCCGTGGGTTGGGGAGCCCCTCAGGTGGGGATAGAAAAAGGACCCTCCCAGTTTGACGCGAATAGAGGCCGACCCAGCGCATTCTTGCTGCTTCAACCCCCCAGCCGGCACCCGCCAGCGCCCCCCATGTCCAGTCCCCGCACGAGGTCATCCGGGCTCACACACTAGGTGCCACTGTCGGTCCATCCTCGGCCTCCCTCCCAGCGGTCTCCGTGCACGGGCGCCAGGTGTGCTTAAGGGGGTGGACTAGAGCCGACCGTCAGCTCATGGCTCATCAACGCACAGCTCAGGGGCTTAGCCCTCCCACACGAGCGGGGGACCTGGCTAAAGACCCCCTGCCCAGTGCTTCATCCACAAACCTTCAGGGGGCTTCTGAGGACCCCCAATTTACACGGACAACTGACTAACATCCCGGCCTCAAGATGTCCATGGTCCTGTGGGATAGACGTTTCCTGACAAATCATCCCAGTGCTGCCCGGTAGGGGCCCTGACAGGTGTGGGCAGCACAGTCATGGGAATAAGGGGGGAACCCGGCCCAGGAAGCAGGGAGGATGTGCAGACACAAGGCACAGCAGCTGCAGATAGGAGCCGAGGGGATACGTAAGTGGAGTAACTGCATACTTGGGGGGAGGGGTGCGTCCACACCCACCGCGGTGACTGTCCACGTGGCATAAAATAAGCACACAGAATGCAGTCATCGTTACCTGATTAAACTGTAGAATAAGGAGTCTGTGTTCACACTAAGATCTCATTAGTTTGTAAAGATCATTAATATCAGATTACTTACGTTAAAACTGATTTTGGTTTTCAAACCAACAAGGGAGGGAGGAACAGGCAACCTTGTATCTGACATTTCTAAATGATGCCAAAGATACTTTCTTCAGCAAGTAATTGACCTCAATTTTATGAGTGTAAACATTCTGACTGACTCTTCTTAGACAGTTTTGCTATGTTTTACTCTAATAAATCAAGTTCATATGCTAAAATAGAAACAAAATATTTTTGCTTAGAAACAAGTAGTTTTCAGAACTGACCGGCACTTTGCAGGGTGGACAGCAACCTGGGTTACTCAGATGCTCTTAAAAACCTAATAAAATACAAGACTCCCCATTCAGTGTGTGCTTTCAGCTGGGGTACGGCTGTGTCTGTCAGGGTCCAGCCAGGAAAACTGAAAACACACTAGTGCATTGGACAGTGGGGATTTAACACAGGGGCTTTGTTCTATGGTGTTGGACTCAACCTTGGTAACCGAGAGGTAGTAACTGCAGGAAGCAGTTCCTCGCTGGCTGTGACGGCTGTGACCAGAGGAGAGAGGTTTGAGGTACTGGCTCCGCGCTCAGGGAGGGGGAAGGGCTGTAGAGGTGGGACTCAGGCCCAGGAGGGGACGCTGCCTGGGGGGCAGGGGCGGCATGTCCGGGAGGCATGGCGAAGCTGGTCTGGGGAGGCTGGGGTGCAACAGGTCCCCAAGCCAGGCGTCGGGTGCAGCCAGGGAGGGGTGCTTTCCACCTTGCTCCTGAAGGAGCTCCAGCCCTGGCGAGGAGACGACCCTCTGCCCTCGTCCAGCCACGCAGCTGCCCTCTCGCCCTCCTGGTCAGAACCAGTGAGGAGCCATCGACAGGCGGGAAGCCCAGCTCACAGCCACGGCACAGGGTGGGTGTGTCTGAAGCACCAGAGCTTCGTGAGGGGCAAAATGGCCAGACAGCGAGTATTTGGAGCTTTTCGAATCGTAAGGTCATAAGGTCACGCGGAACGTGGTAAAGGGAAAGCAGTGTGGACAACATGTAAATAAATGAGAGTGGCTCAGTTTCAGTATTTACAAAACAGCAGGAGGGTGGGTTTGGCCTGAGAGCCGTCCTCTGTCAGCCCGTTGTCTAGCTCGTGCACTTGATAAAACCCTGGAGCTTCCGACGTGCTCACCAGAGTCACAGAGGTAAAGATAAGTAATAAAGTCCTACTTCTCTTTCCAATCACACAGATGGGCCCTGGGCTCAGAGATCACAAGTGACACGCGACACCTTGGCGCCCCATGGAAATGGCCTGAAATGCAGGGACCTCTGAGTAAGCTGTTACAGATGCTGGATGGCCAGAAGCAGGTTTTTGCTTCCAAAGTTGGATAAGAGCAGAAGCAGGTTCCTCTTACGGGAAGTAACGTTCCTTTTTCTCAGCCTCAGCACCTTAGCAGTTGTGGCAGCAAATCCAGCGCATTCCCGGGTCAACTGTAAGCAGCAGGTCCCCCGTCCAGTGTGCCCGGGTGACAGTACACAGCCCCTCAGGAGCATAACGCCCACTGGGGGAGGGAATCGGGGGCCACGGCTTCAGCGTTTGCTTTGTAGATAGTTCGTACACAGCAAAACTACAATGAGAACAAACTTTTAAAAAGCAGAGCAGGGGCTTCCCTGGTGGCACAGTGGTTGAGAGTCCGCCTGCCGATGCAGGGGACACGGGTTCGTGCCCCGGTCCGGGAGGATCCCACATGCCGCGGAGCGGCTAGGCCCGTGAGCCATGGCCGCTGAGCCTGCGCGTCCGGAGCCTGTGCTCCGCAACGGGAGAGGCCACAGCAGTGAGAGGCCCGTGTACCAAAAAAAAAAAAAAAAAAAAAAAAAAAAGCAGTGCAGTCCATAGACGGAGGTCCCCAGAGGTCCTATGAGCAGAGTGAAGACAGGCTGCGGGCAAGGGAGGTGTCACCATGTGCAAGCAACCAGCTCACTTGGGGCCGTAAAAATGGTGCCGCCCTGTCATCAAGGAAACAGCTACTTGCAGAACTGATTGATGGTAGAGGTAACACCCTTCATAGGAAATTTAGCTTGTTTCCAACAGCCATTCCCAGCCCAAGGGCGTTTTCTCCTCTGACACAGAAAACTTACTTCCTCATGAGTGGCCATGGAGCAACTCACCGGCCTTCAGAGTCTAGTTCAAGTTCCTTCTAACCTAGGAAGTGTCCTGTGGGCTGAATTGGCAGGAACTTCCACCAAAACTCCTCGTCCGTGAATTGTATCTTTAAAAATACACGTTTCTAGCAAACCTTCCTTAAGGCAGTCAGCACTGAAATTTCTTCTGGGGGTTCTTTCAGAGGCATAAGAGGGGCCTACCTGGGCTTAGGAATGCCTGTCACTAATGTTTCTCAGACGGGCACCCTGTGATGGGCATAAGGACAGGGCAATGCCAGGGAGGGTCACCCATCACACAGGAAGTCCTGTGCACGGCAAGGACAAACGGCCACATCCCCCTCACCTTACAGCCCGCTTTGCTCTGGGTCCAGGTCTGGGAGCATCGCTGGCAGAGGCATGGGGGTTGCAGGTGTAGAGCAAGGACGACCATGACCATGATCGAACGTGCTGGGGGGAAGGAGACACCGCCCACTCGGCCCTCTGCTCCGGTCACCATCTAGGCTTCCTGCATGGCTGTGTAGCCGGCCACACACTCTCATGTGGCTCTGAAACAGCAGTGGGGACAAACGAGGGTCCAGGGGGCTTGCCAAGAACTCTTCAAGCCACTACAAGCAGACAGCTGCTGCCTGCACCCCAACCTGGAGGTCACCTAGGGCCCCCTGGGGAGGGGGCAGACACAGGTCAAAGGTAAAGAACGGCCACTTGGCTGAGCCGGGCAGGTGTGGACGGCAGTGCTGGAGGGGCCAGTTCTGACTGTCTGAGGCCTCAGAACATTGGCCCCTTTGCCAGCCCCAACAATTTCTTATTCTAGAGTAGTCTCTGTAACTGGGACTCACATTTCTTTTTCTTTAAAAAGCCAGAGAGTAAACATTTTAGGCTTTGCGTCCATAAAGTTCTCCCACAACTTCTCAACTCTGCTGGCCACAGACAATGTGTGAACCAATGGGCATGACTGTTTTCCGAAAGGAACTTCCTTTACAAAAACAGGCAGTGGACGGATGAACAGATGAACAAGACGTGGCCACACCTGCAGTGGACTATTACTCAGCCTTGAAAAGGAAGGAAATTCTGACACGTGTGACAACATGGATGAAACCTTGAGGGCCCGATGCTCAGTGACCTAAGCCAGACACAAAAGGAGAAACACTGTGTGGCTCCACGTACATGAGGTCCCTGGAGGAATCAGATTCACAGAGACAGAGAGGAGGGTGGGTGCCGGGGCCAGGGGAGGGGGTGGGGAGTCCGTGTTTAATGGGGACGGACGTTCGATTTGGGAGGACGGGGACGACGGCGGGGATGGTCGCACAACACCGGGAATGTGCCTAACGCCACTGAGCCATGCACTTAAATAGCATTCAGAGGGTGAGTTTTATGTTCTGCGTCTTTTATCGCAAACACACACGCAGACGGACGTCCTCTCTGCTGCTGAAGGATAACACGCTCCTGTGCGGAGAAGTCTGCACTCAGCACAAGCCCTGGTGCTTCCCCAGGACCGACCCCGTGGGGAGTGGCGGGGCCTGGGGGCATATGGGCCGCGTGTTCCCAGCTTCACTGGAGACACAGGAGACGCGGTCATGAAATCACTTAAATTTTCAAGAAGTTCAGAAGAGATAATAAGAGAGAAAGAGGCCTTATTTGGGGGGAACGGGGGAGGTTATTATTTTATTCTCGAGAATCACCCCATGCACGTGAAGCCTGTTTGAACACATAAAGTTAATTGTTCTCACGGCCTAAAAGTATTTCCCGAGGAGCCGTTGTAGCAGAAAAACCGAACGTATGTGGTCCCCGCGCTGCGTCACGTTCGTCTGCGATGCCAGCATGAGCTGGCATGGGCAGCCGTGTGTGTGTGCGTGTGTGTGTGTGTGAGAGAGAGAGAGAGAGAGAGAGAGAAACGTGTCCACACAGTCACAGCACGTGCACACACGTACGTGTCACCAAGTGGTACTGAACCCGTCAGTGTAGACATGCAGGGTGGAGAGAGGGAGGGAGGTCAATGCCAGCCTCCTCCTTGGGGGTGAAACTACTTCAAGCCATTCTACCAACCCAACCCCCCCACCCCCACCCCCCACACCCCCTGAGTGAGAGGCTCTAACTCCCTAGCAGGACTCTGTGGGTTCCGGAGAGAATGGAACAGGGCTTGACCCTGCAATCGTACCTTTTCTTGCCCTTCCAGGGTGTGGGCTGAAGTTTGCCTTGGGACATTAGCACCACCTGAAAGGGCAGGCGTTGGCTAAGTCAACACGCCCCACTTCCTTTCCTTACACAAATGCATTAGCCGAAGCTCAGATTAGATTTGCTCATGATCTGGACTTCTGTTCCTGTTGTTTCTGCTCCCCAGCAGGGCCTGTGTTCACAGAGCTCCCTGGGGATGGTGTCGGGAGGTATCCTTGCTTCCTCACTTAGGACTTCCTGAAAATTCTCCACCACCTGCCCTTGTGTGGCTTTAAACCCAAGACCTTGAAGCAAAAGTCCTGGGAGCCTGTTGGCAGCTCCGCTTTACCACCCCGCCCCAAGCCCCTGGCCAGGCCACCTCCGTCCACTGTCCCCAACTCTTATTTCCTACCCTCTAGAAAGGCTTACGTGACATCCAGCCCCTAAGGTGAGTCTATGAGCCATATTCCTACGACTGTAGTTCTTTTCCTCCCTAACACCTCTGCAGCGCTTACTCGACCTTGTTTCATGCTGCCATGACTTTGGAGTTGTCATTACTGCTACGATTGAGAAAGCTTCGTGCTGGAGAGAGGCACAGTGACCATCCCCTGTGTGGGGAGGGCACAGGGAGCCCTCAGAGCGAAATGGCACAGAACGGTTTTAATTAGACGAGGCTAACGGCAGCTGCTCTGTCCTCAGGGTGACGAAGGCCCGGAGTTCAGAAATACTGAAGTCACATCACCTTGAAGGAAAAGATGACTGGTCCCCAGCAGAGCCTTCCGAGCTGAGGCAGGCCCTCCTCGTCCAGTGCCCACTGCCTGCGATGCCCACTGCCCACGATGCCCTGGCAGAGGCCGAGCTCCCCACCCAGCTGCCCGCCTGCTGGCTTGACAGCCCTGCTCGTCTTGTCTGTCCTGAGTCCCCGCTCTGTCCCTGGCAGCCCAGGACCCGGCCCGCTAACTGAAGGGCCTGGTCCCCTGGAGGAAGCGTGCGGGGCTGGCAGAGGGCCGAGGCCACAGCCCCAGGGTGGCCACTCAGGGGTGGCCGTGCCCACCAGTCCTGGGCCCAGCTTTTGGTCTCAGTAAGAGTAAGAGGGATAAATCCTCTCCCACCAGCTGTGTTTGGTGACAAGGTGATTTTATTTTTATATTTCTGTCATTTCTAAAATAAGCGTTCCAAAATTCTCATTATAAGAAAAAGTAATCTTTAACAAAATCGTACCTATTCTTTAACATCTAATTTGTATTCCAGCCTCTCCATGAAATCTTAACAGCCGTGCGCATGCAAGAACTCCAAAGGCACTTCTGTGCTCACAGATGTCGTTTCTCCGAAAACCACAGTCTGTCCAGGAGCAGAAAGAGGACACGGTCGCTCCCCACTTTGTTGACGGGACAACGGGTCGAGGTGTGACCGCACGGAAGCAGCTAGAACCACGTCTCTGGCCTGGGGTCCCTCGTCGGGCCGGGGTGGATGATGCCTTCCGTGATTGTATTTGGCAAAATAAATCCCTCTCCTCTGCCTACAGACGGTGCAAAAAGCAAACAAGCAACACCAAGTAGGTAAAGGTAAGTCTGCTAAGGCCACTTATTTAAGAAAGTCGCTGGTGTGACAAAAACAGCAAGACTCGCGAAGACAACCCTTCCCTGGGGGCCGAGTTCGGGGCCCGACTGCTCTGCTCGCCAGGTGACCGACCGGGCATCAGGCGAACCATGCAGGACTGGGATAAAAGACTGAGTGATGGAGGGGGACCTGAAAGTAAGTATGTTGGCCGAAAATAGGTGGACACGCCTGTGTTCTGGCCCCGGGTGTCTCACAGGCTCTCTCACCTTCTACAGGATCTGTACGAGGATGTTTAAGCCAGCACTTAACTTTTATAACCTGAAAGTTTACAGTAAGCAGAATGAGTGACCTCTTAGGGTGACCAACTCGCCCTGGCTCGCCTGGGACCGTCCCTGTTTCAGCACCGGAAGCCCCTCACCCTTGCAAACCCCTCAGTCCCGGGCAAAGCAGCCACTCGTCCATCACCTTGTCTAGTGACGTCCTCGGGACAAGATAATGCTTTATGAACCCAGGCCAGGGTGCGTCTGTGTTGAAGACCTTGTGATCACCTAAAGGGTGATCCTTTAGAGGCAGAATCCATCCCAGCCCATGTCACCAGTTCATCGAAACGGGTCCCATTTCGACAATGTGTTGCACGTGTGCTGGGGTCTGAGGTGGGCGCCTGGGGACCCCTCACCTCTGTCCTGGGCTCATCCAGGTGTGACGCGCCCCTGTCATCTCCACCCAGTCACCCCACCCCTGACATCGCCCCCAGGATAGGACTGGGACAGCAAAGCCCTCTGCTCTGGGAGTAGAACGGTTCCACCAGGAAAAGGGTGAAGTCCTTTCTTCAGACCCTTGTTAGTTTGGGTGAAAATATTTAAATCAGTGTCTCTTGTCCTACAAGCTTCTTAACTTGCATTTCTCTTTTCCTGGTAGAAAGTAAAACATTTTTGCTTTTGCAACATTGCACCCTTCGTAGTTGAGACATTGCCTTCCTTTTCTGTCTCTCTCTTCTGGAGCCTGGAGTGGGGAGAGGCACAAAGGAAACAGAGAAAGAGAGACAGGATTTGCTTTATTTTTTTTTTATGTAGGTGTTTCTTTTTTAATTTTATTGGAGTATAGTTGGTTTACAATGTTGTGTTAGTGTCAGGTGTACAGCAAAGGAATTTAGTTGTACATATACATATATTCATTCTTTTTCAGATTCTTTTCCCTTTTAGGTTATCACAGAGTATTGAGTAGAGGTCCCTGCGCTGTACAGCAGGTCTTTGCTGATTAACTATTTTATATATAGTCGTGAGTCTGTGTTCATCCCAAGCTCCTAATTTATGTCCCCTTCAACATTTCCCCTTTGGTAACCATAAGTTTGTTTTCGAAATCTGTGAGTCTGTGTCTGCTCTGTAGGGGTTTGCTGTGGAGGACATTCTTTCAGCAGGAGTTTCTGCCAAGCTTATCTCTTGCTTGTGGCTGCAGCTTACCGGCTCTGCACCTGTAGCGCCATCAATAGTGTTTTACAGGAGATAAAGCCGTTCATAACCATTAGTGATTTTTCTACAGCAATAAGCTCAGAGCTGTAAATTCAGTTATAAACCTAAAACAAATTAGCAACATCAGGCATCCTGCCCTGCGGCCGACCAGTTTATCTACTTGAGTAAACTTTGCCTTGAACATATAGTTCAGCAGCGACATGACCCTCGCGGGCACGTTCCTGCAGGTGAGAAGGGGCGGCAGGCGGCGTTGAGGCCTGCACTGCGGGTCAGACGGCTCTTTTCCAGTCTTCCAGTGGCCGTGGAGCCTTCGAGCAGGAGAAGAATCTTGCTCTGCTGTAGGGAAGTTCACCACATTTCTTTCTTTTTTTTTTTTTTAACATCTTTATTGGAGTATAATTGCTTTACATTGTTGTGTTAGTTGCTGCTATATAACAAAGTGAATCAGCTATACGTACACATATATCCCCATATCCCCTCCCTCTTGCATCTCCCTCCCACCCACCCCGCTAGGTGGTCACAAAGCACTGAGCTGATCTCCCTGTGCTATGCGGCTGCTTCCCACTAGCTATTTTACATTTGGTAGTGTATATATGTCCATGCCACTCTCCCACTTCGTCCCAGCTTACCCTTCCCCCTCCCCGTGTCCTCAAGTCCATTCTCTACGTGTACGTCTTTATTCCTGTCCTGCCCCACATTATTTATTTTCCCGTCGTGTAACGACGACAGTGAGGTCCTTCAGGAAAGAGGGCTTTCTCTGGAAACCGGGTAGCGACCTCAACAAGTCACATAAGGATGTGGGTGTGCTCATGGGGCGGGTTAGGACCGTCAGTACACAAGCTCAGAGTGCCCAGTTGTGGGCCCAGGACCACCTGCAGCGGGCAAGTGCCCCCCATGGATGTGTGGGATTAAACAATAGGAAGGGAGGGGCCGGGGAGGAGACCCAGGATGGACCAGCCTGAAGCTCGTGTCCGAGCCCACGTCACATGGTGTGTGGACTGTGCTCTGAACACTTTCCATTTTCCTCCACTTTTCAGACACTGACTACAGACCAGCCTGTGGGGGGAGAAGGCTGCTCCCATTTCAGAAATCGCGTTCGACGGGAAGGAGAAGGGAGATGGATTTCCCCCGGAACTGCTATGTGTGAACCAATTAGAATTAAGCTGGAAGAAGCTTTGTATTTAGAACCCTGTTCTAGGGTCCTGGAATGGGGTCTCACTAACCCACTGTGACTTTGGACATCTGCCAGAGAAAAGGCCACCCTGAGGAGGGGCCAGGGGCTGAGGGCCTGTGTAATTCTTCAAGGCTGGGCTGAGAGGACGTTGCAAAGAAGGTCTGGAAAGGAACGGGGCGGAAAATGGGGTTTCTCCAAAGGGGAACTGTTTAGTCTAGAGAAGTGTCAGCCATGGTGAAAAAGGCCAGGCACTGGGGCTTGGGACACGGCTGCCTCCTCATCGGGAAGCTGGCTGAGTCCACCTGACCAGCTGGTCCCCACGAGGGGCAGCCCGTCCCTCTGTGGGCCGCGTGGGCTGGGAGGACAAGGGGCAGAGGAGGGGCTCAGGGAGCCCAGGACCCACTCGCCAGCCGCACGGAGACAACCGCCACGTCCCCGAAGTCCCTGCTCAGCCAGCTGGAGAGGACAGCTCCCACCAGGCCCTGAGCCCTGGGGCCAAGCCCCCTGCAGTCCCCAGACCACAGCTCGTGCCCCAAGCGCCCCCTTCCGTTCAGAGAGTCGGTGTCCTCGCCAACTTCGAAAAGACGACTGATACTTCGATAGGTGTTTTCATCTTCTATGCTGTGATATTTTTAAGCAAATAGGGCTTTATCAGTTAAAGGGGTTCTTTTTCCTCCCCTTGGGATGGCACATGGGCAGGAAAGCCTCAGCCCCCAGGGTTCCCCGCAGGACGGCCCCAGCACCCAAGGAGCTGGAGGTGGTGGTGGGGATTTCGTCTGGAGAAGGAGAAAGGGCTCCTCTGGAACAAAGGCTTTGTGCAAATATCTTGCTTCCCACCCCTCGGAGAGGGTGGGGCCGAAGGGTCAGGAGAAAGAAAGCATCAAAGAGAGCGACCGACAGGCTGAGGAAGAGCGCCCGTCCCATTGTCTGTCCAGCCCTGTGTCATGAGAACCAGCCCCTCGAGGTCCCACTTCCTGCCCCTTTGCTGTTTTCTCATGAGAATCCAGCGTCAGACTGTGGGTCTGTGACGGCTTCCGACGGCCAGGGGCACCGGCTGTCCGCTGAGGACTAGGTGCAGGCACCAAACACTAACCAGCAAGACCAAGCTCCGGCCTTGCGTGAACTCCCAGGCTGGCAGATACTCCTGAAGCCTCCGGACCAGAGCAAGACTGTAAAAGGTGAGCCTCAGAAGTCACTCCCGTGAGGCCCTCGTCCCAGTCCCAGCTCGCCGCCACTAAACAGCTAACAGACAAAACGTGCTGAATCTGACCCCCGGGAAACAGAAAGCTAGAGCCGCCGCGGGAGACCCCTCCTCCAGGAAATCCCGAGGGCAGAACAAACTCATCTATCAGGGTAGTTGGTCTCATTTTCCGCAGAGAAGCTGGAGTCCAGGTGAACAGCCTCCCAGGACCCGTCATTCTTTCTCCCGTTTCAGGTCCATCGAGGCTCGAGAAATAGGAGACACTGGGCCATGCGTCACAGGCCCAGAGGCCTGTCAAAGGTCAAGGCAGGGAAATTTCACAGCACGTTTTCCAACTGAAATTGTGGCGTTGAGAGGGAGACATCTGTGCTTCTCTGGCTTCCTCTCAAATTTAGATAGCTAGATAGATAGATAGACAGATAGATAGATAGATGATAGACAGATGAGAGATGATAGATAGAGAGATAGATAGATAGGTGATAGATAGATAGATGATAGATAGATAGATAGATAGATGATAGAAAGTTAGATGATAGAGAGATAGAGAGATAGATGATAAATAGATAGATGATAGATGATAGATAGATAGATGATAGATGATAGATAGATAGATGATAGATGATAAAGAGATAGATGATAGAGAGATAGGTGATAGATGATAGATAGATGATAGAATAGATAGATAGATGATTGATAGATAGATGATAGATATAGATAAGTGATGGATAGAAAGAAAAATAGACAAATGCAGCATATAAGAGAGGCAGGCAGGAGGAAATTTAGAAAAATGACCAAGTAGCCTATTTTGTTTTTTGGAGCTTTTCGTTTGCTGGTTGCTTTTCGTTTGCTTATATTTAAAATGGAGTAGGAGAGAGTGAAGCCTGTGGTTGACTGAAAAGCCCTCAATTTCTCTTCTAACTTGGCTGCTGTGAGATTCCTGTCAAGACACAGAAAGGGCGATGTGACCAACCACGTCTCCATCTGATCCCGTCTTCTCAATGGCACGGGCTCACCTTCCCCATTCGAGGGCCCAGAGGAGTTGCTGGGCCTCCTGGCGACACCGCTGACGGTGATGGGGACCACCCGCAGAGCCCAGGCCCGGCCGCTGTCCACACCCACCCACTCTCAGCTCCTCCCGGAAATCGCCAGGGAGCCTTCCCTCCAGCTGCAGGCTCAGGACGGGGACTTAAGAAGACAAAAAACCTCTTCCTGCTTCACTGGTGCTGGACGCAGGTGGCCAAAGACACCCCAGCGGCTGCTCTCGGTTCACGTCCAGTGTGACGGGGTCTCCCTGCTGGAGACGGGGCGCCTCCAGCAGGGCTGTGGGGAAGTGGCCCCCATGAGCCTATCCCTGTCCTCTCGGCAAAGGGGATCTGGTCTGGGGTGGCCGCTTTGTCCCCCCCCAGGGGCCCCGCTGCGCACGGCTCCGTCCAGGTGTCAGGTGCCACCCAGGGGCAGGCGCTGGCTGTCTCCGCAGGGAGTGGCTCCCGACTCCAAAGCAGCGACTGCTGCTGGCCCTTTGGCTGCCCTGAAAACAAAGGACACCTGAGGCTTCCCCGCACCAGCCCGGCTTCAGCCAGAGACCCCCATGCCCCAGCTCTGCCGGGGGCCCCAGGCGGCACGCCTGCCTCTCAACAGCCCTGGGAGAACAGAGTCCGGGGCCAGACGTCAGATGATCCCCCGCCCCCAGCCTCTCCCAAGGGTGGCTCCAGCCCTCAGCCTCAGGCAAAGCCTCTGGAAACCAGGGCACCTCCAGCTGTTTGCACAAAACCTCCAGCCCACCGTCCTATTCTGGGCAGACCCTCTCTTGGGGATTATATTAAAAATGAAGTTTTACTAGAGCAGGTACTCTAGACCCATTTTCACAGCATGATGTACAGGACCTAACTCAGCCCTGACCACATATGGTATGTTTGTTTTTTGAGTAATAATTTGAGAAGCCAGCATTTGGTCCATATTCTAACCTCCATATGACATAAATAATGTAAAATATTTATACATAGAATATAAATTAGACTGGACTGACACCATTTCAACTTGCAGTGCCTTTCCCAGAAGCAAACCAGCCTGGTCCCAGGAACATAGTCTTGACCCGCGGGCGAGGGGCAAGGGGTCCCAGGACGGGGGCTACCCTTTCTCTGCTACTTTCTGGCCGAATTTCTTAGGAAAGGATCTCCACTTCCTCGGTGTGAACTGTAGCTGTAATAATAATAGCGACCTCACCTGCCTGTTTTATTGATCATCAATGAAGACAAAAAGAAAAGCGATTTGTCATTGCTTTGCAAAAGTCAGCTGGAAAGATCTGCTTGAAGCAACCAGTAATGGTCACATCCACACAAGATAATTTGCATTCTCTTAACTGTTACATTTTCCCCATTTCTAAGGGGAAAAAAAATAGACCTTTCAAAGAAGTTAGTGAAAATAGATGGTACATTAGTTTGCTCCGGCAGCTGTAGCAAGTGCCATAGACAGAGGCGCGGCTTAAACGCAGAAATTTATCTTCTCACAGTCCTGGAGGCTGGAAGTCTGAGATCAAGGTGTCGGCAGGGTGGTCCCTCCTGAGGCCTCTCACCTGGGCGTGTAGATGCTCCCTGCTCCCTGTGTCCTCATGTGGTCACCTCTCTGTGCCTGCCTGTGTCCTAATTTCCTCTTCTTATAAGGACCCAGGCAGGTTAAGTTAGGGCCCACCCCAGTGACCTCATTTAACTTAATTACCTCTTTAAAGACCCTCTCTCCAAATACATCACCTCACCTTATGCGGTCCTGGGGGGTCAGGCTTCAACACGCGAGCTTCGAGGGGACACAATTCAGCCCATAACAGGTGGATAAGACAGAAGCTTCACTTGTGAATTTGAACTTGCTCATTTCTCATTTCACTCTTAATAACCAGATCCATTAAAAAAAAGAACGATGATACTAGTGAATCTGGGAACTTTGGCCTGGCCTGCTTTGTTCTGCAGTTTGATCAATGTCCACAGGTACCAAGCCTCGGAACCTTTGGTCTTGCCAAGGAGAAAAGAAGCATCACCCCAGCCAGTCCCAGGCACAGCTGAGTCCCAGCCCCGGGGGCAGGCCTGTTTCTCCAGCTCTGCCAGGGAGCACTTGGCTGTCCAGAGCTGACAGGCTTTATGGTTTTCTTCTCCCCGAAAGGTTTTCAAAGTTTGCTTTACCTTATTCTTTGGTCGGTTCAGAAAAGGAAAGCTGACTTCCTGAGACCTCCTTGCAAATAGTCTCCAAACAGCCCAGGAAGATTTCCTGTGTGTCCACAGGGCCCTGGGCCCTCTCCAGGGTCAGACACAAAACAAAGATAACAGAGAGAAACTGTAACTTTACCAATAAAGGATACCGAAGCCACCGTTTCCTGCGTGATAACATGACAGAAATATTCGAACACACATGAGCATACATTTGCCATAAAGGATTTTTATGAAATTTCCTGCCAGTGAAGGTAGGTCTGATATTTAGTAGAAAGAGAGCTATCATTTTGTGTCTGTAATGCGATGAACATTTTGTTTTCAAATGACCATAATCTTTCACCTATAAGCTAAAAACTTAAAAAGTGCTTTCATGTTCAACATTACATTAACAAAAATCCTACTGTCGTCCCTCTAGAGATAACTGGTATTCAAAAATGTTTATTTGTTCAAGATCAAGAAGTTGTGTCCTGAAGCACCGAAAGAGAAAATATGTAAATTAGACTTGATTAAAATTTAAAACTTTTATGGTTCACAAGACACCCACAGAATAAAAGAAAATATTTGCAAAGCATTTATCTGATGAAGGACTTGCATCTAGAATATATAAAGAACACTTGCAACTCAGTAATAAAAAGGTAAATAGCCCGATTTATAAATGGGCAAAGCATGTGAACAGACATTTCTCCAAAGATTTACAAATGGCCAATAAACACATGAAAAGGTGCTCCACACCATTAGTCATCAGGGAGATGCAAACCCAAAGCACAGTGAGATCCCCTCATGCGCTGTCAGATGGCTGTGATCACAATGGCAGACGACAGCAGGTGCTGGTGAGGTGAGGATGTGGAGAAGCTAGAAGATTGTACTTTGCTGGTGGGAATGTAAAATGGTGCATCTGCTTTGAAAAATAGTCTAGAAGTTCCTCAAAAGGTTAAACATAGAATTACCATGTGACCCAGCCATTCCATTCCTAGGTATATACCCAAGAGAAATGAAAACCTGTGTCCACAAAAACTTGTAGACGAACGTTCACAGCAGCGTTATTCACAAGAGTCAGAGTGGAAACAACCCAAATGTCCATCAGCTGCTGAATGGATAAGTGAAATGGGGTCGATCCAATAGAGTGAAATGCTATTTGGCTGTAAAAAGGGATAAAGTACTGATGAAACGTGAAGAGAGTATGTGCTCAGTGAGAGAAGCCAGTCACCCAAGATCTATTCGTACGATTCCGTTTACATGAAGTGTCCAGAACAGGCAAACCTATGGAGACAGAAAGCAGACCCGTGGTTGCCAAGGGCAGGAGGTGGGTGGGAGAAAATGAGAGTGAATGCCAGCGGCTTTGGGGTGATGGACACATTCTAAAACCCACTGTGTTGACAGCTGCACGACTGTGAAAGTGCTAAGCGCATTGAATTGTACGCTTTAAATAGGTGAAGTGTAGGGCTTGTGAATTATGTCTCAACAAAGCTTCAAGAAAAGCTCAGCCCTGCCACACCTAACATAAAGGCAATTTAACATGTCACTGTACCTATTCCCACAGCCTTTAAAAAACAATGACAATATATATTTTAGGCCTGCCCATGAGAAAACATGATTGTTAATGCTTTTGTAAACTCAGTTGGAAATACGACACACCTGCAGGAAATCCACGGCAGGAGCCATGCGAGAAAAACGCTTAGAATATCAAGTATAATCAGCGATCCACCCCATTCCTTAGGAGTGATGGGTGTGGGCACACCCCAGTGAAAGGTCCCTGGTAAACACAGACAGAAACACTTAGGCCTATTCCCTCGGCACCACTGACCATGTGGTCGGGTAGACTTTCCTCCCGGGTATGTGGTTACACTCTAAAAGGACGAGGTGTCCACGCCCTGCCGGGGAGCAACCTCATCTGCTTTGCGCATGACTATGTTTCCTGGCATCGCGGATGCTGGTAAGTGTCTGTCAAATGAATGAATGAATGAACATTACGTATTCGTTCTCAGTCTCTCATCACCTGTCATTCACCGTGACATACGGGACTCAGCCCTGTGGAAACGGTTCGCAGACTGCTGCTTGGTTGGGTGATGGCATTTCCCATTTAACTCGTCTGCACAATAGACATTTTAACTCAGAACAAGAGGCTGTTACCATTACCAAGTACATGGTGGGCATTAATCTCCATTCAAAAACTGGTGCGTAAGAAGCCACTTTCTTGTTTTGAAAGTGAGCTGCCGTCATTGGCGGGCCCCATTCCAGAGCGATGGGAACCCGCTGGACCAACTGAAGGGTCCCCAGAGCTGCGCAGGAGGGGAGGGAGGGAGCCAAGCGCTGCCTGGCCTCGGGTCCGTCCGCGCTCGGTCCCGCAGACACGCTCCTCTCCTTTCCAGTCACTGGTCCAGGAAGGTCACTGCTGTCCCCAGATTGTGACCCCCTGGCATCTGCCCTCTGGGCCACACCCACGCCACGTCCAGGTGCCCAGCAAACATCCGCTTGCTCCAGACCAGAGCACCCCGTAGGGTTCTTCCTGTTCCCACTCGGTCCTGGGACCCCTGAGGTTCTTTACCAGGACTTTCTCTGTAACCGTCCACGCCACCACCAGCGGCCCCGCGAGCGAGGGCCAGAGCAGAGGCCCTTGAGAAGGGACCCCCCGGTGCGGGGGCCCACCTGTCCTCACCATCGTGTCCCCAAGCTCGACAAGTCAGCCAAGGCTCGTCCTTAGTCTTACGCCAGAGTCCAGGCTTTTGAAATTCAGGAGCCGAGAATTCCCTTCGTTTGTCATCTGTGTGTGACTTGTCGTCCCTTCTCTGAGGGAAGAAGGCGGAGTGGGTCAGGGGCCTTGAGAGGGCAAAGTAGAAGGAAAACCCTCTCCTGGCTCAGGTTCTGAGGATTCTACCATCGACCTTTACAGAAGTGAGGCTGCCGGAAGCCGCGGGGCGGGTGCAGGGCCGGGGAGGCCGCGGCCTCAACCCCCAGCTGCGGGCAGCCTGCGCTAAGCCACAGGTGAGACGGAGCGGGGCGGGGAAACAGCCGGGCTTCCTCAAAGCTGGAAGGCGAAATGATTTCAAGCCTCAGTTGCACTCACCATCCCGACCCTTTCTCAATGTCAGAGCTATTGCCCAGATGGCAGAATTCGGTCCCGGGAGGTAAGGTAGGGGCCTCTGCTTTGCTCTTCGTGGGTCAGACTAGCTCCAGAGGCCTCCCCCGGGGCCCACAGGGAAGAGGGTCTGAGAACCAGCCGAGGCACAAACAGCTGAGCACGCCGGGCACGGCCAAGCTGGAGAGGGGGTGGTTTGGAAAGGCTGGGCCCACAGGCGAAGGCTGCCAACATCAAAGGCTCGGAGAGGGGCGGGGCGGGGCGGGGGGAGAAGCGGGGAGGCGGGGATTTATTCAAATAAGAAAGATCTGCAGAAAAACGGGGTCTACCCAGCACCTTCCTTCATGAGGGTCCAGAAGGAGGCTGGCTGGCGAGGCAGGAATAGCCTGACACGTTTCTGCTTAAGGTGGGGTCGGGCCCAACGGCCCTGAAGTCACAGCCGACTATGAAGAGTCAATGGCTTCAGTGTCAAGGTCAAGGTTGTCTGATGTTATTGATTTTGGAGCAAACGTAAAACCAGAGACCCAACCCAGCCATCTTCAAGAATAGACCCACAACCCTAAAGATTGGTTCTCTTTAGCAAAAAGTCATTTCATTTAATAGTCATAAGAGCAAATTTCAGTTCAAAGTCCATGAAACATGTAATTAGCACATCACACATCAGCTCAGCCTCTGAATTTCTGGGTTCACTGCCCCTGACGACAGCCGCTCAGATGTTATAGGCTGCTCTTAGCTCAGCCGGAGTGATGGCAAGCACAAGCAGTGTTTGCTGTTAGGGGTAGTTGTCTCAGCAAACATAAATTTGCCCAACACAGACAGATCTGCAAACTATCCATCTTCTGCATGTATCACAGATTTTGAGATTATATTTAATTGCCAAAAAACCTTCCTTAGAGAGTCCTGTTGGCACTCTGCAGAGGCCAGTTTTCAAATCTATCAAAGGGAAGTGGAGAGAGAACACAGATCATCTCTAAGGAAACATTCAGTTCTGGAATCTACGACTCTAACCCTACTCCCTAGGTCGGGGCTGGCTTCAAGGGTCATCAGCATTTCTGCCTGTTTTTCTTAAATTTAAATAAACAGTAATAGTCCACTGGCTAATTTGCTGGTGCAAGCTGGCCTATTTATCTGTAGTCTCTTAAGATAAGTAATCTAAAGCCTGAATTTAGACTGCACCTTTTCCCCACCCTCCTTCCCTCCCTCATTACACTTCCTTCGGGCAACTTGCTTTTATTTCAGGCACCAGAGGAGAAAAAAATAAAAAAATCACACATGCGCAGCTAAACCTGCCCTTTATTCCTTTTTAGGGAGGAGATCTGCCATATTTGATATTTCCAACATAGATGATTCTTTGGGAGAAAAACCGTAGTAATTTCAGGAAGTAGCTGGCCCAACACTGACGACCTCCAGCTGAAAGGCCTCCAGCCTCCCTCACTTGCCCGGGGGTCTGCAGGATGCTGGCTGGGGTCGGGGAGGGGGCGGATCAGAGGGACCGAGGGCAGTCATTGCCTGGACAAGCCAAGAAAACCTCGGTCCCCTTCGGCTGCCGAAAGAGCTAAAATGGAAGAATTCTTTTAAAAGTCAACTATAGCTTTCTTTCCTTGGGTTTCACTTGATTCCGCTTTCTCAGGGTTTTTTCCTCCCTGGTCTTCTTTCTTGTCCTGGTGGATCTGGTCAGCCTCGTCCTGGCCCTCAGGGCTAGTGAGCCCTTCTCTTAAGTAACTGTTTATATCACTGTTTATCTTTCCAAATGCTGGTATGGAAACAGGAGCTGATAAACAGGTCCTTTCAATATTATCACCATTTTTCTGTCAAGAAAGGTGTGAATTTGTGAGGGAGTCACTATCTATTGTCTTTATTTGGGTAAAAGATAAAGGAATTATGGAAATGGGTGTACTGACTTATAGTCAACACAAGAAACCCCACGGAGATTAGCCCTTGGAAACTGTGAATTAACTAGAAAAACGTCTCTGAAACTGTGAACCACACATCCAGGAGACCTGCTGGCTCATGGGGCAGGGCAGGGGGAGGAGATGCCTCTGGGGAATGACCTGCCATGCCTTCCTGGACGCCCTCGGACCCTTTCCCGACAACTTCACAGGGGCCAAGGGTCACCGTGCAGGGGTCAGGCCCCTGGTACTTGGGTGCTGGTCCAGGCATAGCCCCCACCAAGCCCCCAGGGACCCCCATCTAGGGTCTCCACCTCACGTCCACTTACCCTCTGGGCCTCGGCTGGACACGGAACCTCCTCCAGGAAGCCCTCCTGGATGCAAAGGCCTCTGGGGGCCGGACACCTTGTCCTACTGAACGAGGACCCCTCAGGAGGCAGTGAGCATCTGGAGGAGCGAGACCCCTGAGCTTTCTGAGGCGCCCATGCCTCAGGGCCTAGTGCAGGGCCTGGCTCACAGGAGAGGCCAGAGGAACAAGGCACAGGCCACTCACTTCACAGTCCCCAACGTTGTCATCAACCCGAAAGTTAGAGCAAAACACTGATGTGCAGGGCGGGCCACCGACACGCCTTCCTAAGCATGTGGTTTAAATATTTACAAGGTTTCCTGGGGAAAACGTACAATGACCGCCCCAGACTTGCGCTGGTGCCAGGCCTGGATGCTGTACACTTTCCTGAAAACAGCAGCAAGAGAAGGCGAGTCAGGAAAGACACCGATGACACTCCCCACAAAGAAACACGCAGGTCCTTCCTGCCTTTTCCCATACAAGTGCTTTCCCTCAGAGGGCAAAAAATAAATACCTGTAGACCCTGGAATGACTTGGAAAATAAAATAAAAGGTAAGTTGTGGCATGCGGAATATAAACCCCTGCCGAAAGCTCAGACAGCCTAACGTGCCCTTGACAAGAACTTATCTTGACTTTCTAGGAAATAAAAAAAAGGTCAGGAAAACGTAGTAGTTAAGTAAACCGCGTCTTAGAACTGCCAACACTGACTCTAAACGAGGTCCTGGGTTGTTTCTAACACGCCTGCACGTCCTCTGAACTAACATTTTATGGACTTGTGCACAAGGACTGCTTTATCGATATGATTTCTAGAATTAAGTAAGTTGATTCTAAAGATTCATAACAGAAGGCAAGGAAAGGAAAGATGGAGCTGGAGAGGAGACCCAATTTTGTGCATAAAAGTAAATGCCTCCATTTTACTTGGAATAAGTTTTAATGCTCCACCGCCCCCCGCCCCCCAAAAAAACAAAACTGGACTTTGCATCTTCCTAAAAATGGCATGAGATTATCACTTTTGACCAATCCCCTGCCATCTGGAAACCTCCACTGTAATAACCAATCATTGTAAAACTTAATAACTTCCTCATTTTTACTCTGTAAGTCATTCTATAACTTCATGCTCCCAAGCTTTGAATTTGAAAGCTCCCAGTTTGTGAACTGTTTTTATATGTACAAGAAACTCTTACTAAATATTAAAAAAAACAAGACAAACAAAAAAAAAAACTGGACTTTGGCTAATGTGGATTATTTTCTTAAATAATCCCTCAACATGATTTACTCCTGCTGTTTTACTTCACTTCTCTCCAGTAACTAGAAATATTTGTGTGTCTCAAAATACATACACAGATCATCTTTTTAAATTAGAAAGATAAAAGTTCAACTTTATAGTATTTAAATAAAATCTATTCATATTTTATATTCTTTATATTTGAAATTTTAAATGAGATATACTTTGAAACCAATAATACAAATCACTGACCACTGTGTGGAAATGATGTGGAGGAATGGTCCTAAAGTGGAAAAAGAAGCTGGTCAGGACGATTATTTCTCTCTTCAGACATGGCTCCACTAACCGAGGTCAGAAGAGACCAGGTGTACCCCACTTTTCTCCTGTGCTCTCATTGAAACAAGCTACCCCAAAAGGCTCTTCCGCAAATTCCTCGCAGTTTGTTGTTGTTGTTGTTGTTGTTGTTTTTGCAGTACGCGGGCCTCTCACTGTTGTGGCCTCTCCCATTGCGGAGCACAGGCTCCGGAAGCGCGCACCCAGCGGCCATGGCTCACGGGCCCAGCCGCTCCGCGGCATGTGGGATCTTCCTGGACCGGGACACGAACCCGTGTCCTCTGCATCGGCAGGCGGACTCTCAACCAGTGCGCCACCAGAGAAGCCCCCTCGCAGTTTTTAATATGACTTCACAACCACTGTCTTCTGACCCTTTGGCAAAATCCCATTTTAACGTATCCCAGGGGACTGTCCAAATTATTTCATGGTTCTGGAATATTCCAATTCACATAAATATTATTTTGAAGAGGTGCACAGTCACCTGAAGCAAAGACTCCTGCTAGTGCAAGAGTGTGACACCACGTTAGCTGTTCACGTTAACAGGATTTGATCTGCAATCAGACCAGTTGATGGGGGCCACGGTGCCCCTTATCCCAGAAGCAGGCGGGTCAGTCCTCAGCCACAGCCACATGCTGGACGGTCAGAGGCTCTGTGTCCAGGTCAGAAACAGTGCGCCACAGGGACGTACTGCTCCCACATCTCTTCTTCTGGGTCCAGGCGGTGGTGTCCAGGATGATGAGACTCTTGGTCACGGGTCAAGGCAGCCTCGGTCTCAGGAGGACAAGGCCGGCCCCGGCTGCTCAGAGATCCTGTCCTGGACCTCCGGCCAGAGGATGTGATGTGGCCGTGATGGTCCTGGGGGAGGGGCACGTGATGGGGAACCTGGGGAATGGGGCCAGACTCATGCAAGAACAACCCCAGAGACTCAGGCCACGTGGAGGCCAGGAGCTGGGCCACAGGCAGTGGCTGAAGGAAGGCCGGCCAGGCCCAGTGGCCCGCCAGGAGGAGGCGTGCCAGGGCTTCTGCTGGGTGCTCCCAGCCTAAGCTGCTCATTACCTGTGCTGTGTCATCCACGCCCCGTGGCATCCTTCTCAGGAATGTGGGGACACTGGGACCCCGCAGGCTGCATTAGCATGTGCTTGGCTCTGGTGACAGGACAGCTCATCCCCCTGGGCCCGTCCCTCAGTCCTGCTGCCCCGTATCCCCAGACTGTGTTCCAGAGCACAGGCCACGAATGTGAATGTGCGATTCACACACACACACACACACACACACACACACACACACACCAGACCCTGTGGTTAAGTGTCTGGAAAACGCCGTGTCTCCTGAGAGTTCAAGGCACATCACTACTGAACCCCATCATGAGAAAGGGTTTCCTCCGAGCTCCCCTCCAGCGCAGCGCTCATGGAATCCCAGTGCCAGCATGGAGGTGGCCACTCTCCCATCTCCTCCCCAGAACTGCTTCTCCCTCCTCACAGGCAGATCTCAGTCACGTGGCTGTTTCCACAGGATCGGGGGTTTGAGTGTGTAGCCTTGTAGGTAGGCAGCCTCGTGTCCAATCCAAAATTCTGGTGCAGACACAGAGAAAACAAGTGGACCTCTGATGGGACGGCCATGGAGGGGACCCAGAGGTAATGCGCCTGGAGAGACTGGAAACCCAGGCCACCCCCTCCCCTCCTCCCCGCACCGATCACGTGCTCTGGGAAGAGAAGGGTCCTGACAGCTGAATGTTCCTCATTTCCATGCCAGTGATGGCTCTTTTTGCACTTTGGGGGATGCCATGACTTTTGTTGTTTAATTCCTTTAATAGTCCCACTTCCAAGAAAGAATAATTTCAAAAGATCAATCGGGCCTGTGATGAAAACTACTCTCCTGATGTGTGCGCCTAGAGGTATCCTAACAGGTGGCCTGCTGGACACTGACCCTTGGGGGAAGGCAGAGACCAAGCAACACCTCCCCACATGAGAATGTGCATCAGCCTCAACTACAAGAGGCTCTAAACAGAGGCCTATTTTTTTTTTTTTTCGGTACGTGGGCCTCTCACTGTTGTGGCCTCTCCCATTGCGGAGCACAGGCTCCGGACGCGCAGGCTCAGCGGCCATGGCTCACGGGCCCAGCCGCTCCGCGGCATGTGGGATCTTCCCGGACCGGGGCACGAACCCACGTCCCCTGCATCGGCAGGCGGACGCTCAACCACTGCGCCACCAGGGAAGCCCCAGAGGCCTATTTTATTCAGTTCTGCTACCTGAGTTTCTAAAACAGTGCTGGACACATAGCAGGTGTTGAGTAATTATTAGTCCATGGATGGACAGATGGATGGGTGGATGGATGGATGGAAGGATGGGTGGATGGATGGATGGATCAATAGATGGATGGATGGATAGATAGATGGATGAGTGGATGGATGCATGGATGGATGGATGGGTGGGTGGATGGATGGATGGATGGATCAATGGATGGATTGATAGATGGATAGATGGATGGATCAATGGATGGATGGATAGATGGGTGGGTGGATGGATAGAGAGATGGATGGATGGATAGATAGATGGTGGATGGATGAATCAATGGATGGGTGGGTTGGTGGATAGACGGATGGGTGGACGGACGGATGGATGGATGAATCAATGGATGGATCGATGAATGGCAGTGATGTGGATTTCCCACTGAGCTGGTGTTCTCATCAGCACATTTCACAGTCTACCTCATCAGACCTCTCAGCATATTGAATTTTGAGCTTTGAGCTTTGCTAGCAAACTAGAATATTTTAATTTCTCATTCTCATCTGAAGAAACCAACCTACAGAAAATTACAAGAATGGTCCAGTAAGCCTGAATATCTGGCCACATTTTAATATGACTGAGGTAAGAAGGCTAGAACGCCCTCAGCAGGATGTGTGCACTCTGTTGCCATAGTATCATCTTTTCTATACTGCTCCAGTCGGCATTTTCACTTGTGTAAATACACAGTCTTTTTCTAAATATGAGAGAAGAAAGGCTACAACTGGCTTTGTTTTTCCAGAAGACTAGCAAACTTCCAGTTTTCAACCCCATGCTCTTCTTCAGCTGGAAGGTTTTTGGAGTATCTGACTCCGGGGTCCAGCTACAGCTTTGGATTTCCGTCTTTAGCACTAATGTTTACTACAGCACTAACGGGTTTCCAAAGAGATTGGAAAAACAGACATCTGCTACTCGACAAGCGAGGCTGTGACCGAGCTTACGACACGTTGTCCACAGACACCCAGATGCCCGTGGGCCGTGTCGTAAGTAAGCAGTAAGCACCGAGGAAGGAGGCTCTCCTGCCGACTTCGCCACCAGCAGTCGGACTCCAGTGGCCTTGGGACTCGACTCTGAAAATGCTTGACTGTTGAGTCGGACTACTCATGGAAAGAAAATAATTCTTTTTTCTGTTCTGGGAAGTAGACTTAACTTGAACTCCATCCTGCAAAATTCTTTGGGTTCAGGAGCTGAAAGCCCCTGCCTTGGTTTTCCTCTTTGTGGAGAGCACAGGATCTGGATTCCGAAGTCCCCACCTGTACCCGCGCTGGGGGTTCGTCTGCTGGGCGGTTTTCTCTACATCACTTATCTTCTCTGTACCTCGCCTTCCTCATCCAGAAATGACGGTCAGCTGGCTTAGGGATGTGGTGTGTGCACCTCGCGTGCAGACTCTTTGCAACTATAAACTCTGGGCGGCAGAGGGGGCCACTTCGGAGAGAAGGGCTGCTCTCAGATTGGGGGTCACACCTGCCGCTGTTGCTGGTGGGTCAGCGGACAATCTCGTGGCCCCGTTGGGAGATCATTTCAGTGGATGTGAGATGCAAAGTGTACAATGTCGTGCAAACATCGTCACTCTATGCAGTGACAGCAGCTTGACAGACGGTCTCGCTCGTGTGCTCGGATGTCGGGTCAGGAGGGCTGTCACCTGCCCAAGAACACGACTGTTTCTGGTTTCCTCCTGGATGGTTTTAAGATGAAACACACTTTAAAACAGAGCAGGAACGTTTGACTTTACTTGACATTTTCAGATTAAATTGTCTCAAAAGAAAAAAGAAAAACCCTCAAAAAAAATCCAGCGTAGTATTAAGGCTTTAACTCAAAGGAGCAAAACCCTTCTGTTCTGCATTATGGGATTACGCTCTCAGAAAGAAAATTGGCGTCGGCCTCTGAGCATCACTGCCGGCTCACGACAGCGGATAGTGCTCACGGGCATCTGCTCATCTTACAACCAAACCTCTCCACATACAAGAGCGCTAACAACTGCTTTCAGGAAATAAGAAATCAGATCCAAAACGTTTGAAATGTGTTTATTTGGGCGGGGGTGAGGGGAGTGGTTGGATGGTGAGTGTGTGTGTGTACACACTAATGTGTTCTTTTGTAGATACAGTTTAGTTTTAGTTTTAAAAATATATAGATCATCAGGAAACGTTTACACTTGGAAACTCCCACAACCCCATGCCTCGGGCTTTTCCAGGGGCTTGGGGTCTGGAGCGGCCGTGTGAAACATGCAGCAGCTCTCCCTCACACAGACCTCCCACGCACGGGGCTTTGATGACCTGGGGCGGATCCCTTTACTGCCCTGTCCCAGAAAATGCACAAGATGCCTTTCAGATGATGGATCTACAGCAGTTGAAGCAGCGATTGTGCCTGGCAAGGAGCCCGTTAGCCACACATGATCTCCACGCGCCTCACCGTCCTCATCCTTCAAAGAGCACCCCCTCGGGGATGCCTGCCCTGCTCGAGAGCAGCAGGGCAGGGCCTCGGTGTCCAGGAGGCTGCCCAGGGCGGGGCGGACGCCGGCCTCGCTCCCACAGCTCCCTCTGTCAGAGCTGGGCTCTCCTGGTGGATACGGACCTCGTGCCCCCTGACTGCCCTGGTCTATGGTCTCCTTCCCGGCAGCAAACAACTTGTAAAGTCAGAAAGCAGCCAGGCTGAAGCAGAAGGTGAGAACCAAGCTGTGTCACTCAAACAGCCCACCTGCTTCCCTCTTTCTCGCCGGATAGAAGGGGGCAATAGGGATCTGAGAGAGGAACGGTCACAGGCGGATCTCGGAAGTAACTTAAGGGGAAGAATGACTCGTGTCCTCTTGCAGCACCTTCACTGCAGGCACCGGAAGGCCGGGAGGGAGGGTGCCCTGGCCTCAGGACAGAATGTTCTCAACTGACAGTCACAGGACCTGCTTGGGGCCTCTCAGGTGGAGGAGCAGAGGGCAAGACCTCTTTTATGCACTTTGGTCAAATTATGAGAAAAAATTCAAAATGAAGCAGTTGAAGCAGCGATTGTGCTGCTTTTTTGAACTTAACTGGTTCTCTTTTCACCTGCTGTGCCTTTCTGACCTGGGCTGTAAGGTTGGTGGGCAGTTACACACAGTCACCTTTAACAAAAACACAAATGGTGTAAACTGGTGAGCCTCAGCCTGGCTTTTGCCTGTTCCTCTGAATGAAATCAGACTCAGAAAGCACCAGCTAGTCTTCGTGCACAGCAATCCACCAAAATCTGGTGGTTTTCATCCTGGGCGGGGCTGAGGTGACCAGCCCAATGGCCTCATTTTAAATTAATCATCTCTTAAAGGTCTCATCTCCAAACACAGTCACATTCTGAGGTGCTGGAGGTTAGAACTTCAACATATGAATCTGGGGAGAACGCAATTCAGCTCACAGCACCACCGAAATCCAAAACAACCAAAGACAGTACAGTGGTGACGGGAGACAAGAAAGGAAGCAGTCCAGCGCTGCCCCGCCCACCTGCAGCTTGAACACGGCGCTGTTCACCCCGCAGCCGCTTCGCCTGCCCGCCGCCGCAGTGTGCATCCTTTGAATTCATCCTGCTTGTCGTAGTACGGTCTGCCTCTTCTGAAGACTGCCACTCGCTTAAGTAGAGTTCAAATCAGAGGACACTGGGGAATCTCCGAGTGCTTTAACCCTGCTGTACCCTTAGGGAAACAGTACAGCCCGGGTATAGCGTGAGTGTCCGCGATGCTCCAGGCAAATGCGAGGATGAATTGGGGACCCAGGCAGCAAGGAGGTAGACCTTCCCAGCCTCCAGAGCACATCCGGACAGACGGAGATAAAACCATAACCTGATGGCTAAAATCAAAATGAACCAGCCCTGAGAACTCTTTCATTTTTTTGTTCAGAAGATATTTATCTCCGAGTGCCTTCCCTGAAGACCTTGGGGTGCGTCCCCTGTCCTGGGTGTTCTGTTCAGATGCCCCTGCTCGGCAAGCGACTCATGACAGGCGCGGGCATGGAATCTGATACCTTCTTTCCCTTTATGTCTTTAAAAAACATCTGCTGCTCTAACAACTAAGCCTCCCAGTTGCCAAAGCAAAATGCAGTCCGAGCACGAGAGCACGGTGACCGTCTCGGACCTGCTCCTCCCCTCTTTCCAGCCCGTGATCAGCTGGGTGCTGCTGCCGGCCACCCTCACCTGAGCCTCCAGTAAGGCGGTCAAACGCCTAGAGCAGGGGCCCTGCTCGTACGGACGAGAGAACCGTCCACACGTCACATAATAAAACATGTTGGAATAAAACCAATGCTTCTTTTCTCTTAGCAGAACTATGTTTATATTTCAGCCTCTGACAATAAATGGCCAGAGACATGAAGAAGCATAGATGCGTTTTCTTCCCCGTCTTGTCTTCCAGGGAAGCACAAGGGCATCAGTCAGCAAAACAGGATGATAACAGGGGTCTGTCTGTGAGCAGCGAGCTCAGGGCCCAGGAACCTAACACAGATCCGTGCTGTGCTCCAGTGCTGAGAGAGTTCAGAAATCCGGAGCGCACACTTCCAATGACTGGATTCTGTCCATGCTTAACTTTTTAAAGATGTTTTCCTTATTTATGAATTTTATATGCAAGGCCACCATTTAACTGTGAAAAAGGCATGTCCATCTAAAAGAGCTCAGTGTCAGACACTTTGTATCCATCGTTGGGGACCAAGTGTTAGGTTCATCGCTGTGTGAGGATGGGAATCTAATCTTCCACGCCCAGGAGGAATCCCATATTTGCATGAAAATGGGTTTCAACATACTTGAGGCTAATGTGTCCTGTAAATTCATATTTTCCATGCAGTGCCCTTTAATAAACTTACAATAAGGGAATGGATATATAATTAGAGTATTTTGTCAACATGCAAACATAATAAAAGAAATTGAAGAAGATACACACAAATGGAAAGTTATCCATGTTCATGGATTGAAAGAATTAATATTGTTAAAATATCCATACTATCCAAATCCATCAAGATTCCAACTGCATTTTTTACACAAATAGAAAAAACAATATTAAAATTTTTATGGAATCACAAAAGACCCCAAATAGTCAAAGCGATCTTGAGAAAGGAGGACAAAGTTGGAGGCATCACAGTTTCTGACTTCAAGCTACAGTCATCAGAATAGTGTGGTACTAGCAATACGACAAACACATAGACCAATGGCGCAGCATCCAGAGCCCAGAAATGAACCTGTGCAAACACAGTCAACTAATATTTGGCAAAGGAGCCAGGGATACTCAATAGAGAAAAGACAATCTCCTCGGTAAATAGTGCTGGGAAAACTAGATATCCACATGCAAAAGAATGAAACTAGACCCCTCTCTTACACCACTCACACAAATTAATGCAGAATGTTTAAAGACTTAAGTATAATACACGAAACCACAAAACTCTTAGAAGAAAACATAGGGGTAAAGCTTCTTGACATTGGTCTTGGTAGTGATTTCCAGGATATGACACCTGAAGCACAAGCAACAAAATTTAAAAAAGCAAGTGAGACTACATCAAGCTAAAGAGCTTATTCATAGCAAATAACTGACAAAATGAAAAGGCAACCTATTGAATGGGATAAAATATTTGCAAGCCACACATCTGATAAGGGTTACTATCCAAATATATGAGGAACTCACACAACCCAATAACAACAACAACAACAAATCCAATTAAAAAGTGGGCAACCCTAGGGGGATGGGATAGGGAGGGAGGGAGGGAGACGCAAGAGGGAGGGGATATGGGGATATATGTATATGTATAGCTGATTCACTTTGTTATACAGCAGAAATTAACACACTGTTGGAAAGCAATTATACTCCAATAAAGATGTTTAAAAAATAAATAAATAAGCCCCCTCCCCCAAAAATGGACAACGCATCCAAATAGATATTTTTCCAAAGAAGAAATACAAATGGCCAACAGATTTATGAAAAAATGTTCAAAATCACTCATCACTGGAGAAATACAAATCAAAACCACAATGAGATATCACCTCACACCTGTCAGCAGGGCTATTTAAAAAAAAAAAAAGATAAGAGACAAGTGTTGGTGAAGATGTGGAGAAAAGGGAACCCTTGTGCACTGTTGGTGGGGATGTAAATTGGTGCAGCCAATTACAACATGGAGATTTGTCAAAAAATTAAAAATAGAACTACCAAATGATCCAACAATTAAACTCTGGGTATATATCCCCAAAGGAAATGAAATTACTATCCTGAAGAGATATCTGTAGCCCCATGTTCATTGCAGCATTATTTACAACATCCAAGATATGGAAACAACCTAATACATGAACAGAAGAATGGATAAAGAAAATGTGATATATATATATATATAATGAAATATTCTATATATGATATATATAATGAAATATTATTCAGCCATAAAAAAGAAGGTAATTCTGCTATTTGTGACAACATGGATGGACCTTGAGGGTAATAGGCTAAGTGAAATAAGTCCGAGAAAGACATGAATGATCTGACTCATATGTGGAATCTAAAAAAGCTGATCTCAAAAAGCTGAGCTCATAGAAACAAAAAACAGATTGGTGGTTCCCAGAGGTGGGGGGCAGGCAAAATGGGCAAAGGGGGGTCAAAAGGTACAAACTTCCAGCTGTAAAATAAGTAAGTCCTGGGGTTGTGATGCACAGCGTGGTGACTACAATTAATAACATTGTATGGTCTATTTGAAAGTTGCTAAGAGAGTATTTCTTAGAAGTTCTCATCACAGGAAAAATTGTAACTATGTGTGATGATGGATGCTAACTTGATTTATTGTGGTGATCATTTCACAAAACATACATATATCAAATCATTATGTTGTATACCTTAAACTTGTACAGTGTTATATGTCAATTATCACTCAATAAAACTGGAAAACAATAAAATAAAGAATAAAGTGGGGAAAATTTTTTAATGAAACAGCAATAATTTGATGCATGCAAGTGTTTGTGTGGGTGTATGTTTTCAATCTCTTGGGCATCTACCTAAGGCTGGAATTGCCGGGACTTCCCTGGTGGCGTGGCGGTTAAGAATCCACTTGCCAGTGCAGGGGACACAGGTTCAAGCCCTGGTCCGGGAAGATCCCACATGCCGCGGAGTAACTAAGCCGGTGAGCCAGAACTACTGAGCCCGCATGCCACAACTACTGAAGCCCGTGCGCATAGAGCCCGTGCTCCACAACAAGAGAAGCCACCGTAATGAGAAGCCCGCACACCACAAGGAAGAGTAGCCCCCACTCACCACAACTCGAGAAAGCCCGCACGCAGCAACGAAGACCCAACACAGCCAAAATTAAATAAATAAATTTATTTTTTAAAAAAAGACTGGAATTGCTGAGTCCTTTGGTAATTTTATGTTTAGGTTTTTGAGAAACTCAAGCTGTTTTTCAAAGTGGCTGCACCGTTTCACATTCCTACCAGCAATGTATGAGGGTTCCACAGCCTCACATCTCTACTCACACCCGCTCTTGTCCATCTTTGTTGCTATGGCCACCCTGGTGGTGGGAAGTGGTATCTCAACGTGGTTTTGATTTGTGCCCCCTAATGACTCATCCTCATTATCTTTTTATCATGTGCTCATTGGCCATTTGTGTGTTGTTCTTGAAGAACCAAGCAGATCCTTCACCCACTTTTAGTTAGGTTTTTTTTTTGGGTTTTTTTTGGTTTTTTTTTTTTTTTGCTGTGTTGGGTCTTCGTTTCTGTGCGAGGGCTTTCTCTAGTTGTGGCAAGCGGGGGCCACTCTTCATTGAGGTGCGCGGGCCTCTCACTGTCGCGGCCTCTCCCGTTGCGGAGCACAGGCTCTGGACGCGCAGGCTCAGCGGCCATGGCTCACGGGCCCAGCTGCTCCGCGGTATGTGGGATCTTCCCGGACCGGGGCACGAACCCATGTCCCCTGCATCGGCAGGCGGACTCTCAACCACTGCGCCACCAGGGAAGCCCCTAGGTTTCTTTTTTCATTGAGCCGTATGATCTCTTTATATATTCTAGATACGTGTCTCTTGTCAGATTATGATTTGCAAATATGTTGTCCCATTTGTTGGTTGTCTGCTTATTTATTTATTTTTGATAGTGTCCTTTGCAAACACAAAAGTTTATGGTTTTGAGGAAGTCTAATTTATCTATTTTTTCTTTTGTTGTTTGTGCTTTTTAAAAAGTAAAATTTTCCTTAATTTTTCTTATCTTCAAATCGTTTTCTTTTTTTTCTTGAACCTCATGTGTCTTGTGATTTGCTTACTGTTTCTGCCCATCTTAATCACCAGTTTCATGTGCCACTGGAACTGTAGATTTTAATCAAACAATTAACTTCATCTTCAGTGAAAATAAACTATTAGAGCTATTTCCTTCTTTGACAAGAGTCAAAGTTCCCAAGCCATGAGCAACTCAGGTCCCTGCAGCCTGGAAGCTGCTTCTGTGAGAAACTATGTCCTCCGGTCGGTGGCGTTTTCGGGAGGAGGGGTGTGTTTCCTGTGAAGCTCTTGTCAAGTTTCAGTCCAAATAGATCTGAAAGAGTTTGCAGATTGGGAAGGCGGAGGGCAGAGAGCTTCATGGGACTTGCTGGTGCATTTGTTTTTCCTAGTACTGGGCTTGCCAATCAAAGGAGTAAGTAAGCCCAGGCTCAACGCGGCATAGACTAAACAGCCAGGGGACGGGGTGGGAATTTGCTTACACAGGGATTTCCTGCATGGTTTGGAGGTCAGTGGCAGTGGAAAAACGTCAGTTGAGGGGCTTGACCTGTGACTCAACATGTGTTCTTGAACATAAAGCCCCACCTTTGCCTCTAAAACCCGTGAGCAGGACGAGGCAAAGGCTCTCCCTCAACTCCACCTGTAAGGGCAGCTCCCCTGCAGCACAAGCCCCTGCTTGGGACACCTCACACTGGTCTCCCACAGAGCAATGAAACGAGGTCAAGTTTTTCAAAATTGACTGATGTGCAGCAGGACGACTTAACTGGCATCATGAATATTGTCAGCGAACATGACCAGCTCCAAAATTCATCCCCCAGCGCTAAAATAAACTGCCACAGGTAATACTCCAAAATCACCAAAGTTTTCTCTATTTAAAGGATATAAAACATTGGAGCGGGGCCGGGGGGGAACACTGAAAATTAAAGTTCTGACTTTGAAAGATCTGGAATAAATGGAAAGCTCCAGTTAGCAGAAGTGACTCTCAAGAGAAATTAATTAGAATATAAAATCACACTTCAGTAATACTAGAATCAAGGACAGTGATGTTTAAATAATCCTGGGGATTTTTAAGTATTATGAAATCCATATGCCACCATAAGATAAACAGAAGCTTCCACAAGGGAAAATAAAAGTTTGATTATGCGGCAATAATAATGAATCACAAAAGGAGTGAGAGAAAACCCACCACGTGGTAGGGAGCCGGCCAGCACCTCCCACCCCGCTCCCGGGTTCAAACTTTCCACCTGGTCAAACGACGTGTCTTTAAAACATCTTCCTCTGGAAATCCTCTCCCAGCCCTTCCCGGCGGAGGGAGTTATTTCCTCTCTGACCTGGGAGCATCCCACCACGCCCACGACCCACCAGGGAGTGAAGGTGGGCATCACGCCTGCCGTCCTGCAGGACGCGGAGCTCCTGAAATGTGGCGTCGGTGACTCGCTCGTCTCCATTCCAACCACCCAGCAAGGAACCTAGTAAACCATCGCTACTGAATGAATAAATAAATAAATGCACTTCACTGAAATACACAAATGCAGCTACCACCATGAATATTATAATCACATTGTCCCTTAAACAATCTAGAAAATCCAACACTGCATCACACGTGACTGAAATACAGTACCTACAGGAAGCAATCTCTTTCACTGTAGAGGTTAGTAAAACCATTCTATGTTGAGCTAATCAGAAAGAAACAAATATAATAAAGTGAATGCATCATAGAATTTAATGTAAAAGCTTAGAGAATTCTTTTTAAAATCTAAACATTGTTATGATATATATGAGTACATAACATTGCTTACCAAATACAAGTTCTGCAGGGTCTGTGCTGAGTGATTTGTATTTAAGTCCATTTGTATGGAACAGCTGGGAAAAAATGCATTTTTTTCCCTACATAGCCTTATGATACCAATCTGCTGAGCAAACAGTTTTCTAGTGAGTAATTCAGAGGCAAATTTCAATCTGGTTCTTATAAAATTATCATGAATTAAGATGGACTAAATTAACTATTTAGTACTATTTAGCAAATATTAGAAAGAGCTGTTTTGTAGGAAATAACAAGCGACAGGAAGTAATTTGATTGACAGATAATTCTCTAGTATACTTTTGTGTGTTGATTTGTTTTACTTTTTAATTTTTGGTTTGTTTAATTTTGAAAAGAGACAAACACATATATTTAACTTACATTTTTTAACTTTTTAAACAATATATAACCTTCTTTGGAAAGAAAACTATTTTAACTTAGCTATCTCTAGACTCATAAATTTTCAATTCCAATGAACTCAACTTAGCTTGATTTGCTCTGAACAACTATTTTTAATCACTACATTAAAAACTATGGACAGCTGATGTAGTGTAACTTTTTAAAAAATGGAGTCCAGTAAAAAAAATAAAAGTTAACTTCTGAAGCTCTGATATGTCACCCTCGGATCTCGCCATGTTTATGTCTATCATTCAGTCTATCATGTAAGGGAACCTAAAAGCTTTGGATCTGAGGCCAGGTCATTCCCTTACTAGTGGTAGTGGTGTGTTTTGATGTAAGTTTTCCTCTTGGAGCTTTAGGTCTTAATCTGTAAAATGCCCGGTGTCATCCCCACCAGCATCACACATGCCTGGCATGCTGTAGGAAGAAATATTGTTTCCAGTAATGTGCTAAGTACACTGTGTTTCCCTCACCAGCCTGCCCATAGGAATCGCTTGGACACTTATTAAAAACATAATAAAGAGCCCACAGCTATCCCCCAACCCACTGAGTCAGGATTTCCAGGGACGACCCCTCAAGTCTCTCTATTTAACAAACCCCCCTACCCCTCCGCCGAGTTGTCCCTAGGGTGGGAGTTTGGGAATCTGTGCTCAAGGATCCAAAAGTGGGTGTTTCTGCCCAAGGAATTCCCCTGGATGCGGGGCAGCGGTGGTACAAGGTGGACCAGAGAATCCAGGGACAAGTGTGGTCTAAGTGGCGCAATCACCACCACCACAGAAGCCCCGACCCCAGGCAGCAGTGAGCGGAGGCCCAGCCATCAAGACACGGCTCAGGCAGCATCTCATCACCTGGGATCTCTTGTCGTTTCAGCCTGACGTCATTTCACGCTCCAGGCTCTTCTCTTGGCCAGAAACACCCTTTCTTAGGCTTCTCCGTAGAAGCAACGTGACCTTCAAAATGCACCTCAAATGTCACCCACTCTGGCAGGCATCCTGACCCTCCTGTTGGATGTAGATGCTGCCCCTCCGGCCCCTGCTTGTGGCCTGATCCTCTGCATCGTTAGGACCTTGTTTCTCCAGCCCCACTGCTCTCTGAGGGCGGGGACTGTCCTTTCCTTGATGACCGTGTCTCCCCAAAGGACCTGGCGCAAATAAGCAGGAAAGAGAGGAGAGAGCAGGTGCCGGGTGAGTTACCAACAACCTCGAGTCCCGGGGACGGTCACAACACTCCCCTGAATAAAAGGTCCATGAATGTGCTGAAATGGGATTTGTCTCCACACAAAACCTCCCCCTTCCCAGCAGGCCCGACCAACCCAGTTTGGGTCAGCTCATAGCCCGGAGTGAAGACACTTCCCTTCTGTGAAGGGGTGACTGGCTACATCTTTGCTGTGTGGGGAGAAACAGCTGGAAACATCCCCGAGGTTGTCGAATTCCCTCGTGTCGCAGGGAACTGCCTAGAGTTTCGGCCTCTGTGTTTTTAACGACCAGCCCACGAAGCACATCCAAGGAACTGGTGGCGACCTTAAGCCCAGATGGGATTCCCGAGCTACTTTACTATTTGAAACTGGATGGTCACGGACCAGGTGGTTCAGGGCAGCCTGTGCCGGGATACAGGGCAGAAGCCCTCAAACCTAACTGTGTTCATTGCCCATGAAAACTGGGGCAAAACTGAAGTCTCAGGAGTATGAAAGAATGTTCATTAAATCAGCTTAAAAACCTATGGCTAGGGCTTCCCTGGTGGAGCAGTGGTTGAGAGTCCGCCTGCCGATGCAGGGGACACAGGTTCGTGCCCCGGTCCGGAAAGATCCCGCATGCCGCGGAGCGGCTGGGCCCGTGAGCCATGGCCGCTGAGCCTGTGCGTCCAGAGCCTGTGCTCCGCAACGGGAGAGGCCACAGCAGTGAGAGACCTGCGTACCGCCAAAAAAAAAAAAAAAAAAAAAAACAACTATGGCTTTCTTGCTTGTTTCCACCCACCTGCAAGGGGCCTTTGAAATGAATCTGGAATAGTCAAGCCTAATGTTTAGAAGAAAATAAAAATACTGCTATTTTAAGATTCATAAACCACTCATATAAAAACTGAGATCAGAGCCTCAGATGCAGGGCACAGACGCTCGGCAGTCAGAGCTCTCCAACTGCTCTGCGTCCGTCCAACAGCCCGAGTCACGGCCCTGGGCTCCTTGAATGCCAACCCACGTCCTGATCCTCTCGGCATGCCCCGCGTGTGCCTCTCTTCCTGTCTCCACAATACTTCTGTTTTACCTCCCATCATTCCTCCTGAATCTTCTTGTGAAAATTAGAGTTGCTTCTTTTGGTCTTTCTAGTAAAATTTCTAAGTGCTGCTATGCGTCTTATTTGGTGCAAACATTGGGCAGTTACCTACATTGCTCAATTTCTTTTTATCTGCACTTCCCACTTCTTTTTATGGATTGCATTTGTATTTACAATGCTACTTCATGTAAATTTGCTTTGTCCTTGCAATTTTACTTAATGCTGATTAAACTTGGAGTAAATACAGCTTTGGGGGCTAGTACAGACCCTCAAACACCCAGGCTGCATGCACACAGACCAACGTATAACGTACACGTAGATCTCCTCGGTTGGATCTAGATTAAAAAACAAGATGACAACCATAAGAAATCATTTTCTTCTGAAGCCTTGCCTTAGCAGGGACTCACAATCAAAAGTTTATTCTTCAAAAGTTTTCCTTCATGTGAGAATCATCCTGGGATTTTGCAGTGGATGAAAGATTTTGTAAGTTAGTAACAGGCATAACCAAAAGCAACTGTAAAACCCTAGAATTAGGCAAGAATATCCACTGGAACACTGATCATGTATATATTTCCCCACAAAATCCTTCAAATGAAACGTTATACCTGAAGATCTTAAGGCAATTAGTAAAGGGAGATTATTTCTGCCTTACATGGTGCTGAGGGATAGAGCTTAGCCCCTCTGAGAGGGTCTTATTCAGACCCCAGAGCACAAATGTCTGTCGATAACAGACTCTCAGGAGGGGTGGAAGCGGCGGGAAACACAGAACGAATTCCACGTGAATCCCGATTAAAACATCGTCTTGAAAATGAGTGAACTTTAAGCTAATTCATTTAAAAATAATGGGAACCATGGAGATCAATTTCTCTGGAATCCCACGAAAACCAAAGATCTTCAAATCTGTCCAGTGTCATTGCTTTTTATGCTGACAAATATGAGAACAGGTGTGTTATAGCTGTCACTTTGCTTAAGGCCTCACTTGCAGTCTTCTCTGTGTGGCCAAGAGAGGAAGAGGAAGAGAGGAAGGAAGGAAGGAAGGAAGGGAGGGAGGGAGGGAGGGAAAGAAGGAGGGGGAGAAGAAACAAAGAGAGAGAGAGGAAAAGGAAGGAAGGAAGTGTGGACTTTGGGTTGATACCATGTAGGAAAGGTTTCCAGCAATATGTAAAAAAAGAACAGCCCACATTCAAAGGACAATAAATTTTAAAATTCTATTCCAACTCTTCCGTTTATCTACCAATAGGTGTCCATCCAGAAAACAACTTTAAGGAATAACACTGACACCTGCTGAAAACTTAACAAGACCTTGAATACGTCCATTAACATAAGCCTCACGACAACCTCTCAAGGTTGTGTTTCATTATTATCCCCATTTTATAAATGAGATAACTGAGACTCCAAGATGCTCAGTAGCTTAGCCAAGGCACACAGCTAGAAAGTAGCAAAACTTGAGTTACTCAGATGATATGGTTCTGGAGTCCATATTCTTAAATACTACACACCCATTTTGAGAAATTACATCATAGGCTGAACAAAAGCGGGATGTACAAGCAGGCGGGAGGACCTCCCGGGCTCACCCCAGTCCACCGTCTCTGGATGACAGGTTCACACCCACAGGCAGGTTCGTGTGACCAGTTCAGGCCCACGATGCAGAATTTTTCCATTTATGTGGGTCGAAAGGATCTAGTCTTCCCCCTTCACTTATGTAAATGTAGATATAGATACTGATCTGCAAGACTTTCCTTATCATTAATTTGTTTAAAATTAGTTAATTTCTCTTTGTGTTTATACTTCTCCCTGAGTTGTTTAATAGAAGGTTTTAACATTTTCATGTGGAAGGACATTTCTGCTTTGTTCTTAGTTAACTATATTTAGTTTTATTGCACTGTGACCAGAGAGTGCCGTCTGAAATATGTCTTTTTTCTGACACTTATCTCTGGGACCCGATAGATGATCGATTTTTGTGAACAAAGCAAGAACCAGAACTCATTCACGCTTGGTGTAAGTGGCTTCCTGGGGACAAGCTTCATTCACAGAGCAAGTCATAGTGTCTAGACCCTTACAAGCCTCAGAAGATGTCTGGGTTACAAAATTAAAGATAAAATGCTTCCTGCATTCCAGGGACTCTTACAGGAAGGCCAGGAGTATTTCTACGGCCGGTTGGTAAGGGCCACTTCTGCAGCCGGGCCCAGAAAGCACGGCATACATTCTTTCTGGCTTCTGGAGAGAAGCTTGTCACTTTTTTTTTTTTTCTTTTTTGCGGTACGCGGGCCTCTCACTGTTGTGGCCTCTCCCATTGCGGAGCACAGGCTCCGGACACACAAGCTCAGCGGCCATGGCTCACGGGCCCAGCCGCTCCGCGGCATGTGGGATCTTCCCGGACCGGGGCACGAACCCACGTCCCCTGCATCGGCAGGCGGACTCTCAACCACTGCGCCACCAGGGAAGCCCGCTTGTCACATTTTAGTAAGAAAAAATGTGCACAGTTTTCCTAACAGAGATGATACATGGTTATATGATAGATGAGAGAGAAAGATTTTCAAAGAAATACTGTCAACCTGCTTTATTGGGAGGACGTGGTTTATTGGGAGGAACAGCTATTAATGCCCACCCCCACCACGGGACACGGTCCTACTTCATTGTCCTAAGGACCCACCTTCCCACCAGAAAACATTCTAGTCCTGGAGGAAAAGAGTTCTGGTAAAAGAATTAGAATAACAATGAGAATTGAGAACAACAAAATGTTGTATTTCCTGCCTGCTGGAGAAATCCACTTCAAAAAGGCAGCCATGACCCTATATCACTGGTCTCACATATCACAGCCGTGGAACTTGAAAAATAAAGCCTAAAACAGTGAGTAAAGAATGATTCGAAAATATCTGTACTTTAACTGATCAAACATACATTGTTGGCTTGCACTTGTGCAGACAAGGTGGTCAGACGCTTGGGACCGTTAAGTCCTTCCTTTTGCCATTGCCTGTATGATGTCATCTATATTCTTCTCAGGTAATTCTATTCTCCTTAAAGCAAGATAAACACAAGCAACTTTTTTTTATTGTTGACAGGCAACCCTATCCATTGACTCATCCACTCAGAAGTATATATCAAGCCCCTGAAATTTTCAAAACTGGAAATGCACGTGAGACCCACGCAGGGTTGGCCTGCACAGCAAGATGAGCCACACCTCACACGATTTTCAGATGCTACAGAAAACACCGGGCCTGTATCTTTACTTGTTTAAAAGCAAGGAGATTTCAAAAGTATATTAAGTTAGCAGATTGATAATTATCTGAAAAATGTAACTTGTAAATTTACCTGCCATGTGATTTTTAGAAATAAACCAAGGTATCTGGACTCTGGGCCAAACAGCAATTGACCTTGAATCTACGAGCTTCACAGATTAGCATTATTTCCATGTCAGTGTTCATAAAACTTTTCCTCTTTTATAATAAAGTTCCTTTTGCCTGCTTTTAATTTTCTAGAAATCAGAGCTCTCCTAATGTCCTTCAAATCCATGATAATTTTCTACAGCAATTACTGTAAAATTTCAACAAGGAGGCTCCCACACTAGGTACCAAGAGGTGAAAACGCTGGTTCCTCTGCACTTCTGTTCTGTTTAATGCATTAGTACTGCTCTAAGTATCATAGTTGACGCTCTGAGCTATGTACCAGCATCATATGAGCCCTTCGGCACATCCCGTTTGCAAGATTTCTGTTCCTTAGTTAAGCAGACCCTCCCCACTATGTGTAGAGCTGTCTCTGGGACCAGAAGTCTCTCTGACCGGGGTCGTCACAGGACGGCAGATATTTTCACTTCGAAAGTTGACACGAGTTACTACTTTTACAACCAAATGCCCTGTGCTTCAGGGTCTCAGGGCACAGCTTCAGTGAGATTTTGTCACCAGTGCTTACGGCACAGAAACCTTACAGTCTCTGGCTGCTGTGCAGGATGACCTCACAGAGGCATTGATGGGGTTCTGTGGACCAGCAGGACAACACATGGGACTGCAGAGTTCTGGGGACAAACTCGTCGATTTATCATCAGTGAATCCCCCTCGACGGCATGGAAATGACAGAGCGGAGTCCCCACCTCAGCAAACTTCCTACGTCTCTCCCAACCTCAGTCCTAGGAGGCGGAGGCGGGGAGGCTCTGTGAGCCTCGAGTCGGGTGGTCACAGCACCCAGACCTCTCAGGCAACTGCCCTTTGATGCAGCCAGGCCTGCAGGCACCCAGTGTATGGCCCAGCTGTGACGTGTTCACATCACTTTGCTCGGCCTCCCAGGGTCCTAGGGTCACTGTCCTCACTGATCTGTGCAAGGAAGCTCTGTACCAATCAGACTGCAGGACGTTTGATCTACAAGTGACCTGAGAGCATCCATCCCAACATCCTCCACGGATCAGTGGCTGATCTGGCGCTGGCTCTGCCTTGGCGCCCAACAACCCTGCCTGGGGCCGCACAGCCTCCTCTGAGACACCGACCTTCCACTTCCTTCTGATCCCGGCTCAGTCTCTGCATCGCTGCATCATTTCCTGACCCTGCATGTTCCCAGGACGAGGCACAGATGTGGACGGCGCTTCCCTGCGATGCCCCTAGAACAGGTTCCCCATCACTGGGGAAATTTAGAAACCAGCCTCCTGCTACAACCCAGGCCTGGCGCGACGGTGCTGGGCTTCCAGCGGCAAGCCCAGGAGGAGGGCTCTGAGTGCCCTCCGGGCTGTGGCTCCCGGAACCAGGGTGTCCAGATGGCGGTCCTGCAACCTGGGGCATTCTGTCCTCATCCAGATTGAGGCCTGGTTGGAATTCCACTGAGTCTGAATTTCCAAACTTCTAGCATGCTGGCCCTAAATGCACGAGCATCTCTTTCGGGCACGTGGATGAACAAAAATAAGACACGTTAACCACAGAGTGTACGAAAAAGGCAAACTTTAAGCCTGAAGAGAGCGTGCGTGTGGGGTCTGCCTGAACTTTATCAAGTCACGTCTCTAATTCACATCTTAATCAAGTTTCAAGTCCAAGCCTTTGCAGGTTCAGCTCCTTCCTTCTTAAGTAGCTGATAATGAACCATCTGGGGCACCTGCCAACTTGAACTAAGTGGTCTGTGCCTGCACAAACCAAGTGAGCGCCAAGTCCTGGAAAGACAAGGTTCTGGGAACTAAGTGATCCCAGGAAGGGAGGGGCCGCGGGGGGCGCTGGATTCCAGTGCCTGGAACCCCAGCTCACGCCGGGATGTCAGCATAATCTTTATCACACTTTTCTTCTCCGCTGTGTAAACAGAGGTGATTGCATTAACCTTTTCAACACAAGAAGTAGAAACGCTCATCCCATATATAGAAGGGAAAATGGAGCAAAGAGAAAATGAGCAATTATCCTGAGGTCAAAGAAGAGCTTTACCTCGGATTTTAGAAAAAGATTCTTCCTTTAAAGTGGCCAGCAATGCTGGTAGGAACAGAGGGAAGTCACAGGGCAGACACGGAGGATAAGAAAGTACCAAAACAGGGGCAAGTCTGAGGCAACCACGTGGAGTCTTGCTGACTAATACAGATGCCAAATACATGTTTCTTTTTAAATTGGAAACAACCCAGATGTCCTTTAATGGGCGTATAATAAACCAAATGATGGTACATCCGTACCATGGAACACTACTCAGCAATGGAGAGGAACAAAGTATTGATACATTTAACAGTTCGGATGGATCTCAAAGGAAATATGTTCAGTGAGAAATAGTCTCAGAAGATCACATATTGTGTGATTCCATGTATATAACACCTTGAAATAACAAAATTACAGAGATGGAGAGCAGGTCCGTGGTCGTAGGAGTCCGGGACAGGTGGCTGGGAGTTGGCTGCGTCTCTGAAGAGCAGCACAAAGGTCCTGGGGCAGAACCGCTCTGCTCTGTGTCCTGACTGTGTCTCAGGACCCTGCACTCGTGGTGGGGCTCAGTGCACACCCAGGACAGAGCAGGTAGAGCCGGTGACAGCGGGCGAGACCTGGGGTCGCACCAGAGTCCATTTCCTGGCTGGGGTGTCGTGCTGTGGTCTTGTAGGATGTCCCCCGCCCCATACCCAGGGGAACTGGGGGGAAAGCGCCCGGATCTCTCCACATTATTTCTTACAACTGCATGTAAATCTACAATTATCTCAAAATAAAAAGTTTTAAAATACTGGATTTATTTAAGGAGAAAACCTTAAAAGCAAAAAGGAAGATGACAGGACCCAAGACAGACCCTGAAACCCTGGCTCAGTCAGTCTCTCTGGGTGAGGCCAAGGTGGGGTACCCCCGGCCAGTGTCCCCCAGGGAGAGTCCATCGCAGCCCTGGCTGGACGCTGGGCTCAGGGCACAGCTTTTGGAAGTGCTCGTGCCCGGGTCTCACCCGCAGAAACGTCACTCATGCAGAGTGGTCCCGGGCATTCGGGTTTCTGAAGCCGCTCAGCAGTGCTGATGTGCTGCCGGATGGGACCGGGCGCTGCCGGCCCTCACTTGCCCCTGTCCAACGGTTCTCAGACTGGTGAGTTCGAGGAGAAACTGACCAGCAGAGGAAGAGCTTGCTCCGCTGTCCCGCAGCCGTCAGATCCTCCTGTCGCACGTCCAGCCGCCTGGGGTGAGCAGGTGCTCACCGTCCAGGCCGGGGCCTCTCCCGCACTGTCAGCAGCACACTTGGAATTTTGATTTCCACTCGAGCATCTCCTGGGCCTTATCTCTCACGTGGTTCCAAACACAGAAGGGGGAAAAGTGCTATTTTTTTTGACCCTCCCAAAACCTTAATAGTTATAAGCCAGTCGAGAAAAATACATTCAGTACCTGACTCTTGGAGTTTGCCTTTACGAGACTGCACGGCTATAGCAAGGGTCACATTATCTTATAATAGTTTGAAATAGAAATCCTGGACAGGTCCATCTGAAATAAATAAAAGTTCATTCTGGAACTTGCCAGCTCTCCACCGCTTGAAGTAAAGACACCTGGAGTAACAAAGCTAACATAAAGCCCTCTTTACGTTTTTAAGTTCCTACAAGGATTGCCATTACACAAAATATATCAGGGTTTTTAAAGCTAAGTGAAGAAATTAAGTTATTTAACCTGAAACCTGTCCCTTTAACCCTCAGACTGAGAGGCTTCAGCCCCGAGCTGAGTGCATGGCCATGGCCCCAGCAGCCGTGGGCCCTGGACTGTCTGTGGGCTCACACACACACAGCCAGTGACTGGGGTCAGATACACCTCTTTCCAGACCCCCCCTTTTCGACTCCTTTTCTAGGCTCCTTCACGTGACCTTGGTAAAGTTACTTCCTTTTCCAGGTTTTAGAGTCCTTTTCAATCCATCAGAAGTCACCATTCTCATCACCACTGAGTAGAGCTCATGAAGAACCAAAGTTGCTGCATGAAATAAAAGGCACTTGGCTTCCTGTCTCACGTGTAGGTGCAGGAACAGACACCGGGTAAAATCAGCTCAGGTACATGACCGTTTGTTTTGTGGATACAAATCCCATGATATAAGGGCAACAAAACTGAAGTAACAGGTCAGGAGGCCACCGAGATCTCAGCCCATGGAGTTGGGGGTTGGGGGCCACCAAACACATCTGCTGTTAGTCAAGAATTCAACAGGGCTTCCCTGGTGGCGCAGTGGTTGAGAGTCCGCCTGCCGATGCAGGGGACACGGGTTCGTGCCCCTATCCCGGAAGATCCCACATGCCGCGCAGCGGCTGGGCCCGCGAGCCATGGCCGCGGAGCCTGTGTGTCCGGAGCCTGTGCTCCGCAACGGGAGAGGCCACAGCAGTGAGAGGCCCGCGTACAGCAAAAAAAAAAAAAAAAAAAAAAAAAAAAAAAAGAATTCAACACACCCCCGGGTTCAGAACCAACGGAGAGAGATGCAGGCGTGAACGACTACTTTTATGTTGGTAGAAGCTGGACCAGAGACCATTGCTTGCATGAGGGGACAAACAGCCTTGTACACAATAATCATTAATTGTTAAAGCAGTTTACTTTTGCAGTTATAAACATGCATTTGTGCTTTACTGAGCCCTACAGTTTCAACCTATAAAGGACATTGTAAGGATATTGGTTTACTCCGAGTTACATCTTCGAATGGCACTTTTATCTGAGAGTGAATATTCAGACACTAACAATAAACCTGAATGCCTCATAAGTATTACAGACCTTGTCAGGCCTCTAGGTGTGACGATCACCTGTATCACTGACCACACAGAAGGTCAGAAATGATACTAGATGTGCATTTTCTGTTTTGTCTTCTAAAGGCTGAGACTCAAGCCAAGGTTAAAGACAGATTTTTTCTGGATCTTGAGGCCTGCTCTGAGCTTCAGTGCCTCCCTAAGTAAAGAGAGACAGAAGGTAGAAGATGGACTGTTGGATGGACAAATAGAAAGACAGTTTAGCATGTAGAGCCTCCTCTGGAGCCATCATTTCACCATGGGTTATAAACAGAAGGTATGCAGGGTCAAAGGAAAAATGTCAAATCCATCAAATTCTGGTTCACTGATATTCAATAATTCTTGCAAAATATTGGAAAGCAAGATAATTATATAAAAGCTAAAATTAGCGATTTTATGGTCAACTATGAACTCCAGTGATTCTTATTTCCCTTTACTGTAATAAAAAATATTGGTTGTATAAGTGCACACCTGGGTTTGGTTATAAGATTTTAAATCTTCCCCACTTGGAAGCACTTCACAACAATCTTTTAAAAAATATGACTAATATGCTTTGCTCGAAACTCTTGGCATTGTTTCCTGGAGAAAGATTTCACTATTCTGTCTCACATGCTAAGAAGCAGCCGCCGAGGGCCGAGGAAGCACGACCGAAAGCATCCCCTCTCCTCTCAGTGTTAGTCTTCGTCCACGTTGCTACAGATTTGAAAGAGAGAAGGGTTTCAGTGCAATCAAGTGCTTTGATTTGCTTTATTTCAAGTCACAAAAATGGGTGTTTTGAAATTCCTCCCCTCTAATTAAATGCTCTGTGCATTTTAAATGCATCTCACCCTCTGGCATCCCAACCCCTTCTCTATCAATGGGCCTGAATCTCGACTCAGCCCCACGTGTCCCTCTGTCTTAACACCTAACAGACGATATCCTAATTCTCTCTTTTCTTGCCTGTTTCCACCATTTTATGCAGGCTTTTAACCAGTTTCTCATGATGATCAAAGTAATACTTGTTCAGAGAAATTTTGGGATATTTAGGAAAGCATAAGTTTTGTGCTCATAGTACTTACCAAATTACACTAGCATGAATTAATGAAGGAAGAAAGGAAGAAAATATTTAGTTCTAGAATAGCGTGCTTATAGAAGGTGTGGGTAATGGAGACTAGGTTGGAACTGCAGGTGGGCTGATGGTATAGAGAGCTTTGAGATCCATGGTAAGGTGTCTGCTCTTCCCTGTGTAGCAATGGAAATGATGCTTCAACCTGCATTTTAGAAAGAACGTTGGTGACATAAAGACTATAGATTGGGAAAGGGGAGACTGAAGATTGTGATTCCATCAGGCCCAGTAAAAATTCAGGCTAAGGAAGCAATATTGTAGATTAAAGATAGGATATAAGGTGTATTTGATGAATGGAGCTGATAAAGATCAAGAAACTGGATAGTTTGGGATTAGCAGATGCAAACTATTTTATATAGGGTGAATAAACAACAAGGTCCTACTGTATGGCACAGGGAACTACATTCAATATCCTGTGATAAACCATAATGGAAAAGAATATGAAAAAGAATATATATATGTGTGTGTGTATATATATATGTATATATATAACTGAATCGCTTTGCTGTACAGCAGAAGTTAACACAACATATTGTAAATCAACTAGACTTCAATAAAATTTAAATAAATAAATAGAAATTGGCTAGTTCTGCAAAGGACAGGGAAGAGGTGAATATGATCAGAGGGTCTCTGCCCTCGCTGGTGGTGGCGTTAATCAAGCCCCGAGGGCGGGAGAGGAAGCTGTCCCTGAGGAAGACTAGATGGCGGGGCGGGGGGGGGGGACACACACACACACAGAGATTCCACAGAATTTAAGCTCAAACACCTACTGGAGCTGCATGTGAAGCTCTGTGAGTCATCTGCAGAGAGCAGATCAGTAGGAGGTGGAAGTGAATATTCCCCGAGAAGAAACTGGGTTACAAAAGGAGAATGCAAAGACACAGCCTAGGGATGCCTGTATTTCAGAACAGCTTATGAAGGGGCCCCAGCTGAAACACATACAAGGAGTGGCTGGAAACAGAGAAGAATCGAGAAAACGTGGTACCGCAGAACCCAAGGGCAGAGAGAGCTCAAGAGGGGTGGCGCCTTCAAACCCTGCAAGGAGAGAATGCGGACACTGACCCGGAGAGCTCTCTGACATACCTAAGTGCTAAAAGTAACGTCCATGATGATGAGATAAAGGATGAAAGTGGGCAAAAAGAAATTAATATTAACATATTAACAAGGTTGTTTGCCTACAGAAGAGCTTGATGTTTTCACTGACCACATAACATACAGAAATCACGTGGTTCCTCCAGGGCCTCTGTTTATTGTCTGTAAAGTGAATTAACTCAGTCGAATAATCATTTGACTGTCATGTCTACCTCTCCATGCCTGTGTACATCCCATTAAGCAAAGTTGTAAACAAATTTGCTCTCATGACTTTAAATACAAATGTTCAAGATGTATAACTGTCTGCTCTGACTCCTTCGTAACTTTATTCTGTAGGACCGAGAAGATTTTTAGTCACTAATTTTCTTATGAACATTCCCAGGTCTCAAGCAATAGTCAAATCAAAGTCTAAAAAGCTTAAAAACCATAGTAAGATAGATGCATGCGTGCTTTTAAAATTTGTGAGATGCTTATGCATGTCCTTTTAAAGCCTCATCCTTAAATCACAAAAGTACTTTTTCAAAGAAGGGTGTGGTGTGATATTTATTCACCACATTTAGGTACGGTTTCTTCCAACAAAGAGCAGAAATGTATCCTAAAGGCCCAATTATAGTAAGTAAATATTTCCATCAAGAACATCTGGCTTTTTGTAAAAATTTAGGTGGTTTCATGGTCGTTCCTCTCTTCTCCTGCCGTGCTTCGTGCTGGGATGGTACAAATCCGCTCCACTTGGGCTACAGAACGTTTTTTCCTTTCGCCTGAAAAACAATTCCTTTCGACTTGTTTTCTCTCATTATTATTCTGGTTCTGATCCAGGCTTAGTGGCAGGGCCAGACTTGAGGCTCAGTGCTTCATTTTCCTGTCCTGTGTATTCATCTGTACATTTCCCTTATTCTCTAAGTTTTATTTTATGCGTGAATAGTTTGAGTGTAATATATCGATTAACATCGATTATTTCCCAGCCCTGGTTCTGTCTTGTGACTCCAGGTAGTTTATGTCTGTGAGGCTTATTCTGGGGTTGAGATGGCAGATAAAGCACAAAGTGAAATCCCCCTGCTCCTCTCTGCACAGATGGAAATGCCGGGTAGAATATTAAGTATTGAGAGTCAATCTCTAAAGCATGGAACAAAGCATTAAAGGAAGCAGGAACACATAGCAGTAAGTAGGATTTGAGGCTGCAGTGCACAGGGGATCACAGGAGTTGGGGTTTTGACAATGGCTCAAGCAACAGGAGTCAAAATAGCAGGTCCCAGACCTAAACAAGAGGCAGACCTGGCTGTCCGTGAGAAACCAAAATCCCATGATGTGCTGCCTGTCTGTGACACAAGTCTGAATCTCTCTGTCCACCAGCCGTGGCTACTCAAGCTCCACCCAGGGTACTGGTGGCTCCTTGCTTCTGGTGCCAATTTAGTGAATTGAAATCACATTGCAAAATCTCCCCATTCTATACCTACAAAAAAATTCCCTACAACCTAAATGTCCATCAACAAATGAATGGATAAAAAGAATGTGGTAGATACATGAAATTGGAATATTACTCAGCCAATAAAAAGAAGGAAACCCTGCGATTTGCAACAACACGGATGAACTTTAAGGATATTATGCTCAGTGAAATAAGCCAGTTACAGAAGAACAAACATTGCATGATTCCACTTCAAGGAGGAATCTAAAATAGTCAAACCGATAGAAGAAGAAAGTTGAATGGTGGTTTCCAGGGGCTGCAGGAGGGGGAAATGGGGAATGGCTGTTCAACAGCAATTTGAACAGCAATTTGTATGACTGACAAAATTTCAGTCATACAAGGCGAACAATTTCTAGAGACTGGCTGACCACATTTCAGCTTATAGTTGGTAATAGTGTACACTTAAAAATCTGATAAGAGGGTAGGTCTCAGGTTCTCTGTTATTACCACAACTTAAAAAACTATTCACAGAATAATATAATCCTATAAACTTCAAAATCTGGCAACCAATAAAAGAAACATGCAACTGTGGAATAAAGCATCAAAGCTCAGCAACTAATCCTAACCTACCTCTTTTTCTCTCTCCTTGAAAGAAGCCAAATAGGTGAATCAAAAATTTATTTAGAATGTTCAGTACTACCTCAGAATCAGAAGATAAGTAAACTGTAGGGGAGTTTACTTCTTGTCCTTTCCCCGTCTGAACAAATACTAAAAATTGTGTGAACCTGACGTTTCAGGGAGCTAGGAAAAATAAAAAAGAACAAACTAAGCCCAAAGTTAGTAGAAGGAAAAAGATAGCAAAGATTATAGCAGAAATAAATTAAATAGAAAATAGGAAGACAATAGAAAAAAAATCAGTGAAACTGAGTTGGTTTTTTGAAAAGATAAATAAAATTGACAAACTCTTAACTAGACTAACTAAGAAATAAAAAAGAGAGAAAACAAATAAATAAAACCAGAAATGAAAAAAGAGACATTGCAAATGATGTCACAGAAATACAAAGGGCCATAGAGACTCCCATAAACAATTGTGCACCAACAAACTAGAAGAAATGGATAAATTTCTAGAAATATACAACCTTTCCAGACTGAATCATGAAGAAATACAAACTCTAAACAGATCTATAGCTAGTATGGAGATTGAATCAATAAACAAAAACCTCCCAGCAAAGAAAATCCCAGGACCAGATGGCTTTTGGTGAATTCTACCAAACATTTAAAGAATTTATGGCAATTCTTCTCAAACTCTCTTGAAACATTGAAAAGGCATGAATGCTTCCAACCTCATTTTATGGGGCCAGCATTACCCTGATACCAAAGTCAGACAAAAACATTACAAGAAAAGAAAAGTACAGGCCAATATTCCTGATGAATACATGCAAAAATCCTCAACAGAATACTAGCAAAAGGTGCTGAATTCAATAGCACATTAAAACGATCAAACGCCATGACCAAGTGGAATCTATCCCTGGGATGCAAGGATGGTTTAACACAAAAAAAATCAATTAATGTGCTATACCACATTAACAGAATAAAGGATACAAATCACACAATCTTTTCAATAAAAGAAAAAAGGGATTTGATGAAATTCAACACCCTTTCATGAATAAAAACTCTCAAAAACTAGGAATAGAAGAAAAGTACCTTAACATAATGAAGACCATAAATGAAAAGCTCACAGCTAACATCACACTCAACGGTGAAAAACCGTAAGCTTTTCCTCTATGATCAGGAATGAGGCAAGGATGCCCAATCTCAACACTTCTATTCAACAAAATACTAGTGGTTCCAGCCAGAGCAATTAGAAAAAGATATAAAAGGCATCCAAATTGGAAAGGAAGAAGTAAAACTGTCCCTCTTTGTAAATAACATTACCTCATATACAGAAAACTTTAAAGACACCACTAAAAAAATCTGTTAGTACTATTACATAAATACGGTAAAGTTGCAGGATATAAAATCAGTATTCAAAAATCAGTTCCATTTCTATATACTAAAAACAAACTTTCTGAAAAGAAAATTATAAAAGCAATCCCATTTATAATAGCACCAAAAAGAATAAAATACTTAGGTATACAGTAAACTAAGGAGGTGAAAGACTTGTATATTAAAAACTACAAAACATTGATGAAAAAAAATTAAAGACACAAACAAATGGAAATACATCTTGTGTTTGTGGACTGGAAAACAATATTGTCGAAATGTCCACACTATCCAAAGCTATCTACAGATTCAATTCAATCGCTGTCAAAATCCCAATGCATTTTTTACAGAAATAAATTGTACAATTCATGTGGAACCAGAAAGGATCATGAATAGCCAAATCAATCCTAAGAAAGAAGAACAAAGCTGGGGGCATCACACTTCCTGACTTCAAAACATATTACAAAGCTACAGTAATCAAAATAGTTTGGTACTGGCAGAAAACAGATATATAGATTGATGGAACAGATAGACAGCCCAGAAATAAGTCCATACATATAAGGTCAACTGGTCTTCAACAAAGGTACCAAAAATACTCAAGGGGGAAAGGCCTGTCCCTAGTGCTGGGAAAACTAGATATCCACGTGCAACAGAATCAAATTGTACTTTTATCTTATGACACACACAAAATCAACTCAAAATAGATTAAAGACTTAAACTTTAGACCTGAAACAGTGGAACTTCTAGAAGAAAACATAGAGAGAAATCTTTATGACACTGGTCTTGGCAATGATTTCTTGGATATGACATAAAAGCAAAGGCAATAAAAACAAAAATGCACAAATGAGACTCTGTCAAACTAAAAACCTTCTACACAGTAAAGGAAAACAACAGAATGAAAAGGCAACCTCCAGAATGGGGGAAATATTTCCAAACCATATAGCTGATAAGGGGTTAATATCCAGAATATATAAGGAACTCCTACAACTCAACAGCTAAAAAACAAATAACTGGTTTTAAAAATGGGCTAAGGCATAAAAGGAATGAAACGGGGTCATCTGTAGAGACGTGGATGGATCTAGAGACTGTCATACAGAGTGAAGTAAGTCAGAAAGAGAAAAACAAATATCGTATATTAACGCATATATGTGGAACCTAGAAAAATGGTACAGATGAACCGGTTTGCAGGGCAGAAATAGAGACACAGATGTAGAGAACAAACGTATGGACACAAAGTGGGGAAAGTGGCGGGGGTGTGGGGTGGTGGTGTGATGAATTGGGAGATTGGGATTGACTTGTATACACTGATGTGTATAAAATGGATGACTAATAAGAACCTGCTTATAAAAAAATAAATAAAATTCAAAAATAAATAAATAAATAAATGGGCTAAGGACTTGAATAGACATTTCTTCAAAGAAAACATACAGATGGCCAACAGGTATACGAAAAATGCTCCATGTCACTAAACATCAAGGAAATGCAAAGGAGACACCAGATATCAGAACCACAAGGAGATACCATCTCTCACAACTTCAAGATGGTTATTATCAAAAAAACAGGAGCCAACAAGCTTTGGCGAGGATGTGGAGAAACTGAAATCCTTGTGCACTGTTGGGGGGAATGCAAAATGGTGCAGCCACTATGGAATACAGTATGCAGGTTCCTCAATAATTAAGAATAGAACAATCATATGGTCCAGCAGTCCCACTTCTAGGTATTTATACAAAAGAGTTGAAATCAGGATCTTAAAGAGATATTGGTACCCCATGTTCACTGAAGCACTTCACAATAGCCAAGATGCAGGAACAACCTAAGTGTCCATCAAGAGATGATGGATAAATAAAAGTGGTCCATACACACAATGAAATACTATTCATTAAAAGGAAGACAATTCTGACACAAGCTACAACACGGACGGACCCTGAGAGGGTCACACTCAATGAGAAAACCAGTCACAAAGACAAATATGCATGATTCCACTTATACAGTGGATCTAATATAGTCAAATTCATAGAATCAAACTATGGGATGGTGGTTTCCAGGACTGGGGGAAGGGAAATGGAGCACAGAGTTTCAGTTCAGCCGATGAATGAACTGTAGAGAGATGCCTACGGTCAACAACGTTGTGTGCACTCCAAACTCTGCTGAAAGGGCAGACCTCGTGTTAAGTGTTCTTACCACAATAAAACGTACTTTTAATTGGGTGAGGGTGAGACCCCAGTGTGTACATTTACCAGTGCCTCAGAAGAAGGACTGGCAGAGCCTCCCCCTCCTCCCAGCCAACACTCCACTGCCAGGCCCTCGCGAAGAGAAGTTCGAGTAGCCTTATGGAAAGAGAGTGGTAACAGTTACCTTCACACAGAAGCGTGACCAAAATGTCAGGACAGAGCTACCAAATGTCATGGCAACTATGTAACATATATCAGAAAAAATGAATTTACTTTTAAAAAGAAAGACTTTACCAACCAAAAGATAAAAATTCCAAACACAGACACACACACACATACCAAGTAAACAAGAAAATTCCCCACAGCTGCATTATATGATGCAAAGTAATCAGGTGACTGACTCAATAAAACAGTGTAAAAATTAGGAGATAAAATTGAATACATTGCACTGTGCCTGGTACTTAGTAAATAAATAAATATTTGTTGAATAAATGTTTGCATTTCAGATCTAATGAAACGTATTAAGAGCTAAAAGAAACCCTTGTATAATGAGAATATATATGAGAAACACCAGTGTGTAAACTAGACATCACTGACAGCTGAATTATGTACATAGAGAGGAAATGCTCAAAGTGATCCCCGTGAATGGGCATGACAATTCACAAAGTGAGGCTTCACTTTCCCAGAAATGACTTTCTGTGTCATTTGTACTTTTCCATATTTTAATTAAATATACATGTCAAAGAAATTCATGCAGGAATACCATTGAAATAAAAAGAAAAAATACTGAGTAGATATTGAAGGAATCAGAAAGAATCTCTGCAGCTAGATTAAATAGTAGCCTATATGTAGCTGGAATTAGAAGATAAATCAGAGCGCCTGTTGCAGGATTTACTGTAGTTATGAGATGAGGAATACAAATTAGAAATTGAGAGGTATATGGAAAAAGAAACTCCTTTCCAGAAGGATTTCCACGGGGACAGAATAGAGAGAAGGGCAGGGAAGCAACACTCAGAGGTAACGGGTGAGAACATGAAAGAATGAGGGAAGAAACCCTAGCCAGGACCACATAGATGATTTCCTTTAAACCCACGTACAGACACAACCCAGTGGAGCTGAAGACATCAAGGTAAATAGAAAATTATTAGAGCTTCAGAGAGAAAAGACAGACAACACACAGAGGCACACAGTAGAATGGCAGCAATCTCTCAGCGTCAAAGAGGCCAGGAAACCACGGAAGAGAATCCTCAGATTTCCGGCGGGAATTACTATGGGTACAAAGTTCTGTATCCCAACTCACCTATGAGCTGGGAGAAAGAGCCCTCTTTCAGGTTACATGGCAAACACAGAAAACCCTCATTACAAAAAAAAGGGTAAAATACACGAAGCACTGTTTCTGATGTATGAATAAGCTGTGAAGAGAGTAAGGAAACTTCCTGTAGCCAGAAATGAAGTGGGACCGGGAATGGGAAGCACAGCTCTGGAGTCGCTGGCTCCTGGGGGTTCGGGGGGAGGGGATCCACCATTGCGGGTGGTCTTGACCTTGACGGGCTGGCAGGAGGGAGGTGGGGACTCACGTTAAGAAACCAGCGGAAAGCCTGACTCCCCAGAGGCTGGCCCTGGGGGAGGAGCCCAGGCCCAGCAGAAGGCCAGCAGCTTCCTCAGCTCATCCTGGGCTCCAGGGAGAGACAGGAGCCTCCCTGGGAGTTCAGGCCACAGACCGGCCCTTCCAGGCCTTGGCCTCTGGCAGTCAGAGCTCCAGAGAGAGCAGAAGTGTTAAAAGTTCATCGGAGACAGACTCTCCTAACAAGTTTTGTCTATACGTTTGAAATGTATTATACAGGGGAAAAATGACAAAACTGACTTAGGAAGAAATTAAAACATCGATTATCCGAGAATAATGAAATAAAATGGATCTGTAATTCAAAGTATTCCACGTAGAAAACGTGAGAGCCAGGTGTTCTTATAGGTAGTGTCTGTCACCCCTCACAGTGAGGACGGCATCACCACGGTCACAGAAAGGAAGGGAACCACTGGAAAACCCTGACATTGTAAAGATGCTAACGCAGCTAACGAAGACTGGCAGCTGAAGGCGGGGCTCTGAGCAGCCCTGTGGGGCTAATTGCCTCGTGTTTCAAAGTGGCTCCCGGCTCCCAGCGAACAGGGTCCAGGAAGGAAAGAAAGGGGGACGGGGCAGTAAGCAGTGTGTGTGTGTATAACAGCACGTGCGTGCATGTAAGAGACAAAGCCAAGTGCCGGGCAAGAGGCGGAGCACAAGCCCATTGTTGTAAAAACAGAACTGGGCTCTGCACGTGCCCAGAAATGACGCCACAACACTATACAACAAACCGTTCCAACTGCCAGCAGCCGCTGCTTCTGCAAGCTGAGTTCGGCCAGAAACTGGAAGCTGGGATCGAACGGGACGCGGCACATCCGCCTCGGGCCCAGACGCCAAGCGGGTACCTGTGCTTTGTGTTTTCAGCTGAAGTTTCGCTGCACGGAGTGCCGTGTGCTCGGGATGCGTGGTCATCACTGACCAGCCCATTTCTCAAATGCCTCCTTCTTTCCATTAAAATGAAAACTTTCTCCAGTGAATCACAACTTGAGAATGAGAACATGTTTCTCCTCCACGGGTTGCCCGTCTCCTGGCGGGGACCTGTCGGGCCGGCCACCCTCCGTCCCCAGGGCCCGTGATGCCCTGGGCCCTGGAGCCACGGAGTCTTCTCGTCTAGAACCCATTTGTGGAGCTGTGTGCAGACTGGTCCCAATTTGTTCACAGGGTAAAAGCTCAGATACCAGACGGCCTAGTTTAAAACTGGACATCTGGCAACTCTAAAAACAAATTCAGTTGTCTTTCCTCAGAGAAAATTGTGCATATCATATAATTTCTGAAATTGGGTTAAATTACAGCAAATTGTAGCGTGTAGAATTGGTAAATAAATACAACAGACGACACCCCACCGTCTGAGTGCAGCTGGGGGGGAACATTAGGCATGATTAGATGTGGTTAAAAGTTATCATTGTTTTGCGATTTGCAACATAAACATACTGTGTAAATATCCTGTGAGAAAACTTACTTCTGTAGCTCTAGTTCACGGATTTATTTTGGTGTTAACTTCAAAAGCGACTACAAATATTTACATAAAATTGTTTACATAGTTAGATCACCTCTACTTCTCCAAGATACCCCTAGTCCCGACTCTAACGGGTCGGTCAGGGTTCCCGTCCTTCACTTGCTGCGTGCAGATTCTCTGTGACACCAGACGTGTCCCTGCCAGGGACATCCAGGGGATCCCGGGAAACCTCAGCAGGTGAACCCGACGCCTCCACGACTTGGCTTTTCCTCTTCACTTGCAACATCAGGTGCGTGGCTGGCTTCATCTGCAGCAGCACCCAGGAACTGTGCCTGGGGAAGGGGGGCATCTGTGTGTGCATGCGTGCACGTGCGTGTGAGTGTGTGCGTGTCCACCCACGTGCATACAGGCCTTCTCCTTCATTCGTCACTCATAGATTCATTCAGTTCATGCTTTAGGCTCCGTCCCCTTCAAAGCATCTGGAGGGCAGACTAGAAAGCAGAAAGGATGCGAGGCTTAATATCACTGAGATGATCTTTACATCAATGTCTAATAATGCACAGCTTTGACCTTGTATTTTGCCATCTCTGCATCATTACAGTGTAATTCCAAGTCTTCTGACTGTATAAACTGTACTCGACCAGAGGACAGGACGCAAATCAAGCAATATTCTCTGTTTTAACCACAGAGCAGCACCGAGCCTGTCACTGCTCAGGAAGTGCCTTTTGATTATGAAAAAGAAATTTTAAGTTAATTGTTCCTGATAAAAGTACACGGATGCGTTTGTGCTCCTAATCCTAAAGCCAGAAGGCATATTCAGCTGCAGGGTTACTGTCGTATATTACACTATAATACAAATTATGTGAGTAAGTGGGGAGCACTGCTCAGGGAGCACAGGTTTGTACCTGGACGGCAAGGATCCTCCCTGGTGACCTTACCTCGGGTCTAAGACGACACAGCCTGGCTCTGAGATGGTGACCCTCTTTCTGCTTTGGGGGGGCGGTTCGATGGCCTGAGTGTGACAGGCAGCCATGGACAAGTGGAGAGACCCCCTGTGTGACAAGAAAGGTCACGCTGTGTCACCATGAGAGCCGTCCATTAGCCTAAGCAAGTAGAGGCCGCCTGTTCCCGGAAAAAATAAGACCACATCCTCCACACAGAACGAGTTTCATGAAATCACTTGCCTTATGGGGTGGGAGGTGAACCAGACAGCCTCAGACCACTCCGCCAGTTCTGAGATGCTAAGATTCTCCCCGTACATGGGAGCCGCTCTACACAGTCCGAGAGGTGACCTGTTCAACACAGAGAAACAAGCCTCAAGACAGACGGGGCAGACGTGGCCACTGCAGTCAGACTGTGAGGACTGGAGCTCAGCAAAGACACACGTGTAAACACGTCATCACGGAAGGCTGCTTCCACCAGGCTCCTGCAGCTCTTCTGCGTCAACACTTTGCGGGGGGGGTTCAACCTTCTTTTTGCATATTTGGCTGCTGGTGGTGGCCAGTAAGAAGAGAAAAGGAAAGGACTGGGGAGCTGGGTAAACCTGCAAAGTGAAAACTGTCAAGGAAAATGTCACCGCCCGGTGGTTTGTGACCACCCAGAGGGGTGGGATAGGGAGGGTGGGAGGGAGGGAGACGCAAGAGATATGGGAACATATGTATATGTATAACTGATTCACTTTGTTATAAAGCAGAAAGTAACACACCACTGTAAAGCAATTAGACTCCAATAAAGATGTTAAAAAAAAAATGTCACCGCTTTGCCATCTCATCTCCAGGACGCCATGGGGGCGGGACATCTCTGTGAGACGGAGCACCGTTTGGGAGAACCAGATGGGTGACTTTTTGTTTTGATGTCTTTAAAGTGTTTATCCTGAAGAAGAAAAAAAAACAAATAAGCTAGTATGTTCCAATTACTGGATGTATAGAGATCCAGTGAAATGAAAGAATTCAAGAGTGAACACAAAAGATCTTTCTTCGTAAAGAAAAAAGTAAGGAGTATACAGTTAATCAATTTGGAATTTTTCTTTCTGTGATTCAAAAAACATTTCTCCAGAAATGGTCCTGTGTCTGAAAAATACATATCCCCACTTTTCTAAGTTTAAAAATGCTGAGTTAAAAAGTCAGGAGTTAGACATATATTTATTAAATATATATGAATCTGACTGCCTGCTCTATCATTTATTACACATAAAATCCCAATTTTGGAAATTCTTACAATTTTAATTAAATATTTTAAATAAAAAGCTAATTTTATTAAAACTTTAAAGTATAAGTAATGTTTTATTCAGACGTCCAAACTCTAGCAATTTAACAAAAGGTTCAAACATCTGCTTCCAAAGTGGGCTTAGCAAATTTTCGACAATAAAATCGTTTCTCCCCCCTCACTCAAATGTGCGAAGGTTGTACAGAAGTTGCTGGAAATGAATGGAAGGTCTTCTCAGTTTCCACTCAGTCACAAGTGAGCGAAGGCAAGAGGAAGTGCTGTGATGTCAGAGTTACAACCACAGCTGAGGGGTAAAGGCCCCAGTCAGTCCGCGGGGGGTGGGGGGGCCCGGAGGGGAGCAGAGACCACCAGGGAGCTCTGCCGCAGACCTGCTCTCTCCCGGGGCTCCTGAGAAACTGCCTGGGCTCACCTGATACGACAGAAATTAATCTCTATCTGCTTGAAATGAAACTGCTGACAGAAATTTCAGTCACTAGGGCATATTATAATTTATTATCCAGGAGCACATTAATACTCGTTAGAAATACATTTGGAGATTTCCACGTTAAGATTTCTAAAGTGCCATAAGTTTAAAGCAACAGTTTTGTCGAGATACGATTCTTACACCACATAATTCTTTCATTTACAGTGTACAGTTCAACGGCTGTTAGTATTTCACAGAGTTCTGAACTTACCTCCACGACTTTAGGTTGGGGCCTACGCCACAGAAACCCTCCTCCCCTCAGCATCCCCCAAACCTCCATCCCAGCCCCAGGCGACCACCTGCGTTGTCTGTAGATTTGCCCGTTGAGGACATTTCATGTAAATGGAACCAAACCATACGGAGTCTTTAAACTAATTAAAGCCATTTTTTAAATTCCTACCGAAATTCACGATCAGAAACACTTCTTTCAATCTCTCCTCTTCTCTCTTTTTCAGTAATGCAGACCTTCAAAGCGAGCTCAGCTTCGTTTTCCCGGCCGTGACCCGTGGTTTCGGTCTTATCCTCGGGTTTCTGCCGCCGGCTCTGCTCCCCACCGCCCCCTGCTGGCGCTGCCCCCGCACGTTCCCAAGTCGCCCCTCGCCCTCCTAGGTCTTAAAATACTGAACAGAGCACAGGCCTATTCACTGGTGTAAAACGTCAGTGTGGTCGCTCGGATGTAAGTATCCTATTCTTCGCCTAGAAATTTGAAAGCTTTGACTCAGTCCTAAAACTCTTATCAAAGCCTCGTTCAAAAATGTCGTCTTCTTAACATTTTTCTTTTTTCACAAGGAAAATGCTGAACCTTAAAGAATTTTATTTCAATCCTAATAAAAACATAAACTTGGAAAGCTTTCTTTACTGTTTAAATGAATACAACTCATGAGAGATAAAGATTTTACTAAAACCATGTGTGAAGACTACTAATAAAAATGGAAGAAACAAATATAAAAATTCGAAACATGCATAAATAACAGTACGTTCCTGTAAGGCTTAGAACCGTGTGAAAGATATTTTTAGTTATTTAACGTTATCTATTGCTCTTTGAGTATTTCTCAATTTTTAAGTGGTTTTAAAATGGAAACTTTACTATTTACTGAATATTTTTCCTAACCTTAAGAGTTGGGGGTTTTTTGAAATTTAAATGGACAGCAAAAGAAAATAAAATTTACAAACCACTTTCTGTGGTCTTCATAATGTAATAGTTTAGTGCTTCAGCTTTGTATACATTAAAATTATTTCTGATTTGTTACTAAAACTCCATAATCCTAGGACTAGTGCTTCAAAATCCATGCTTAGCAGTCTCAGTAGGCACTTAGCCATTTTTAAAACATTATCTCCAACCTCGCAGAAAGTTTAAGAATTTTTCAGAAGTGAATGTTTGATTTAGGATGTTACTCTGAATTTCTCTCCTGGTTTTAAAACAAAGAAGAAGTAACATCAAAAATTCCTTTGGGGCAGATGAATAAGTACATTTGTTAGACTTTCAGTTATTTTACTATTATTTGTGCCCCAGGTAAAAGTGCTCCCCAGGGAGTACTTTATTCTATTTTACGGAGATTTGAAAACATGTCCATGTACCACCTAAGGCAAAGAAATTTTTAATCAGTTTATGTGTAAATAAATAAACTTTTGAGTTGAAGGATGCAAATTGGGTTTACCGTACTTTTTTTAAAATAAAAATTTTAATGTATAAATAAGATATGGATAATAAATTACGTCCTTTGAAAAATACAGAGTTCTTATGTATATGTAAAGTACAATGAAGAGAGGAATTTTGCATTAAATCTGCATTTAGACAGAAAGCTTTGGTTTCTGAAGGTTGACAAACATGATGAGGCTCAGGAAACCCATCCCAGTGCTTTGAACACAGGGACCTCAGCATCCGTCACCGCAGAGGAGGCCGTGTCATTTCAGGGTTACCCGTCCTGTGTGTAAAGGAAAAGCTGGATGTGAAGAATGTGTTCACAATGATGATTTTTACCGTATTTAAAGCATGTTTCTCTACTCACTACTGGTTCCTCTTGAGCATGGCAAAACTCACACATTTTAATATAGAAAATAATGCTGGATGGGTCCCCTTGCCTTCTTTATTATGTATCACTGCCCACAAGACTGATACAACCCATTTCCTCTTAAATAAAGCAGCCTTCATTTCTCCTATATTTCAAGCCTACAAAGAATATTAGCTTCCCTCATTTCTTGTGGGTGTTTTAAAACAAATATCTCTGTGCTGTTGGGTCCTTTACTTTTACTTTTGTCAAAAAGTCAAAGAGAAACACTTCCTAGGAATTTTTGTTAATTAATTTATTTTACATTTGGTAAGAAGCTAGCTCAGCCCATCCCTCCTACCAAAAGAAAAGAACTAGCAATTAGAGGAGGCTTTCTTCTCTTGGCCGGTGACGCTAGGTGCTTGCTCTAGTCATGAGGGCCTACCGAGGACGGGGGGCCTGTCTTGCAGGAACTACCTTTCCTTAGAGAACAACCAGTAACGCTTTGCGGTTCCAGCAGGCTTTGATAACCATCGGTGAGTCTGTCTCTGGCCTCAGATACACCGATGTTTATGCCAGGGAGCAGCCCACATTTCAGTGCAGGGAAACACATGTTCTGCTGAAACCCGACCCTTGCCATCGGCTCCTGAGATGCAGAGGTTGAGGACAAAAGACAAAGACGGCTGGTGACAGAAGCAGCCAAGTTCGGAGCCGTCTCCAAGGATGTTTCTTAAAGCGAGGGAGAAGTTAGAAACCAGAAACCTGGCTGGAGGGTGTGGGTAAAGTGAGTCTCCAGGACACAGACCTGGGTGGGGACACCTGGCCTCTTGTGGCCCCCGCCAAGCCCCCCAACATAATTCACTGTGGCAGGGAACCCGGTGCCACCTCCCGATGACCCCGCCGAGGTCACGGGCACGCACGGCCAGACGTGGCCAGAGGCTCCTGTTTCTGTGCTGGGGTTTCCTGCTTGTAGCTCCTTCATCTCTTACCAGCCTGGATTTGTTCCTGCTTCTGTGTCTTGGGCAGGAATCCATCACTGGGCGCATCCAAGTGGGGACATTGAAACAGACGGCGGTGACAGGAGCATCTCCAGCCTGGGGGCAGAGGCCCAGGGGAAACGGGGAGATTTCCGAGTGACCACAATCACACCTCCTTCTATACGATAGACACTTGCATCTGCTTGTGAACCAGTGACGTGTGTGAACGTGATGTTCCCTGAAAACCTTCTGTGAATATTTTAAATGTGTCTTACATGTACATGGACACAAAGCCCTAGGTGCCATTATATCTATGAACCTATTTTTTAACTTCCCAACAACATGTAAAAGTATAACGTCAAAGTTTCACCCTCTTGCTCTTTGCTCTCTGCGCCTGAGGACTGGGGCCTGACAAGATCCAGGGCTCCGGGGCAGTGCTAAGCGCTCCCCGCCCCTCAACAGACACATAAACGGGAAGGAAGCGGAAAGGGCTCCACCTGGAGCGGCCGCTCCCGTTAAACCGACCTTCTCCAGCAGAGCCACGCGCCGTCTCCCAAGACTGGACGTCAAGGTCACCTGGGCTACCCCGGGCCCGGCCCGCACCGCCCCCCAACAGAGCGGCCAAGTCAAGGAACAGGGGTGAAGCCACCATCACAAAAATCACGCAGGAACGTCCAGCGTTAAGGAGGCACCTGACCACAGTGGCTGCTAGTTTGTGGAAAAGCCCCGTTACTGGATTTAAACTTGAAACTTACCATTGCACCCTGTGACACATTCCAGATCAGGGCGCCCATCACAAACTCATGCTGATCTTGAACACATAAGTGCTTCCTACAAACACAATAAAAAGTTACATGGATGTATGTATTTATATACACATATGAAAAAAATGATATAATGAATTCCTTTAAACTTTGCTAAAAGTATGAAAACAGTTTATAAATACCACTTTTAAAAGAAAATCATTTTTCCTATGCAGAATATAACTAGGGTCTAGGGTCTTGAAATACTCTACAGAAAACTCTGGTGAAAACACTGAATAACATTTCTATTAAAAAATCTAAGTGTATGAATGAAAAGTAAAATATTTTAGTGAATATTACCCACAGAAGTCTTTCAAACTGCATTTTAATTCCTAGCTTCTATGATCTAAGAAAATCTCATTTTTCGTGGTAGAGCTTACAAATGAAATACAAAAAACTGAGGTTAGAAAGAGATTGCATTAGTTACATTTAATGCCATTTAAGAAGCTGAGTCAAAATTGAATCAGAGAGCAGTGTTTATTGTACACCTGCTGGGGCTCGTTAATGGTGCTGGAAAACTGAAGTGTGAGGTCGGGGGGTTGGAGGAGCCGGTGATCACGGAGGGGCCAGGGACAAAGGCAGGTTTCCAGTGACCAGTGGACCTGACCCTCCACCACGTGGACTCCTGGACCGGGGGCAATTCTCATGTGAAGATTTCCTCACAGCCCCATCTCGGCTACGCCGGTCTCGCATCGCAGGGTTTGCCCTTCCTCTCTCCTGGGGGGTGGGGGTGGGGGGGCAGAGGTGTGTCTGGGGGGCAGGGAGGGCAGTTCTGCTGGGCCCTCAGAGCTGGCCAGGGGGGAGGGCGAGCTGTGGCAAAAGGGGGACAGCATCTTGGCTTCTCCTGCTCTTCCGCAGCTTCATGGGGAGGGGAGTGTCTTTATTTGGTAAAAGGCAAAATTTCAGACAGAACTTCAAGCACACGTTCACATGTACCTACAAAAGCAAAACCCAAAGCCAGATACACATAATTTTTGGATGGTCATTATTCTGGATTGCTCCTGTGATTTTTTTTCTTAACTAAGAGATAAAGAGATAAACTTGCTGCAGTGCATGAGAACGGGCAGATCTTCATATCATTTACTTTCCTCCAAGGAGATAAGAGGACACATTGAACAAGGTGGCCACGCCTGTCCTTCCCGAGATGAAGACACCCATCCTCCCCAAGCCGGCCTGGTACCAAGCCTCTGTGCAGAGCTTTGAGGATTCGTCTTATTTTCCCAGAAAGCCTGCCGGTTACACCAGTGTTTGAAACCCCGCAGGATTTCCGGTCACCTCACGGGAGGCAGTGACTGACCCCAGCAGAGTCACCGGCCCGGGAGCTGCAGCATCAGCCCCAAGACCTCTCTGAGCAGCACCACTGGCAACAGTGCCATTCCCATGGGGATAACTGCAGACCCAGAGGAAAATCTCGTCTCAGCAGCAGGTGCAGTCAGTAGGACCTTTCAGCAGAAAACGCAGAATTAGGAGAAAGCAGTGTCCTTTTGTGGAGAATCAGGCCCAGATTTAGAGTCTAACCTGGGTCTCCTCCTGGCACACACTCACGCATCTTTCCACGGAGGCCCACTTTGTGTTAATATTTGCATAACAACAACAACAGCTCCTGCTCTGATTTTCATGGTAATCAAGATGCCCTGTGCCCATTTTACAGATGAGAAGGTACAGAACAAACTCCAGCTCCCCCAGCTTGTAACTGTGCCAGTTGTGTCATATTCTGAGCCTGTTTACTGTAGCCATGTCACATCACCAGGTGGTAGAATTGGAAGGGGTCCCCAGATTGATCACTGGCATAAACTATTTCCAAATCTATACCACAGAAACCAAAATTACAGAGGGTATGGGGTACGCACAGCTGTAACCCCATTGTGGGTACTCATTCTTAAGGAAGGAACTCTCTCTTGAGGCTGTTGTCTGTAAAATGCTTATAATCTGCTGAATAACACACACTTGGAGGCTCCCATATGATTAAGTGGGCAGGTGAGCACACCTCTCCTCCCACGAGGACCAGGATTTAAGTCTACATTAATGATAAGCAAAGTTGATGAAAAACGCGTGAAGACGACGCACAGGATTCTCTCAGAAGATCTACATAAAAGACCCCTCCGTGGGCACAGGGACCTTCTAGAATTAGCAAACAGCACTAACCTTTTCTAGCACTGGGTATGCAGCCAACGCTACTTCATCCCCAGGAGCATTTTGAAGGCAGTCCACGACCTCTGGGAAGTTTGGATCTGTTAACCATTTAATCATGCAACACTTACTTGGAAGAAGAAGCCCTTTCTGCTGTTTCATACAGCTTCTCCTTTTAGCACTCAAGCCCCATTAGATAGTAGGCAGAATAATACATTTCTTGTTTCCCCTCCATTCTAAGCCCAGTGTAAGAAATACGGTCCAGAAACCTACTGAATGTTAAAATTGCTGGCTCTGGTTCAGATCGATTAGGGAAGAGCTGACTTCACAGGAAGGCGGCCGAGAGGGGAGGATGGGGTCAGCCTCACGCTGTCACCTTCACGGTGCAGCCCAAAGAGCCTGCTCTGCCCCGGCCACAGTGTCCTCACCTGTGAAGTGCGGGAGGTTTAACCCAGGCATAACCCAGGCCTGATTTCCAAATCCCTGACCTCATGAGCAGCATTTCGAGCTCAGGGCTCTGACCGCCAGGGCCTTTGAGGCTCCTGAACAAACCTGCCCGGGGCGAGTGAGCAACAAAGTGGCCTGGATCCAAATTACTTGCCCCCAAAGTCTAAGCACCTCGGGCTTTTATGTCCTCGAGCCCTCACCCGTCCTTTTGGTTGTTATTGTGCTTTTTCCCAACAGCCTGCAAAGTTTAAGTGCAGGAGGCCTGAGGGAGAGCTTCGGATGGCACCGAACTCTGTGGAGCCGCCAGTGGCTCCGTTTGGAGAAGGAAAAGCCCACAGCAGGGGCTCCCTCTGTCCCTTTCGCCTCCAGTTATGACAGGTTAGTAGCAAAGCGACCCAGAGACTCTGCTTTTACCTACATACTTTGTTTATCTTGTACAAAGATTGGACTGAAGCAAATATTTTAAGACATAGCATTTGTTCATCTTGAAAGGTGAGAACCTGAGTTTTTGTTACATTATTTTCAGTACTTGTATGTTTTGTTTTTCCGATAGAAAAGGCAGCAAAAGATAATAAAATATTAAAACAAGAAATTTAAGATTTCCTGAGAGGTTTTTAACTTAGAAAATTTTAAATCAGATATGTATTTTATTTTTCTATGCCTAAATTTGTTAATAACTTGAATATTTCCTCCCTGGAAAAAAGAAGAAAGAATTCAGAAATCACAAAGTAGTGTTTGCTACTTAATTAATATTTTGGTTTTCTACATCATCTATTATAAGATACAAAATGTCCATAATTCCTCAAATTCTCTATTGCCTGTCTCTTCATTGTCAAACCAACTACATCAAGATGAAAATCACATTAAGATAAATACAATTCAGTATATTTATGCTTTTGCATTAATGAGACAATTTCAGGTCACAGGGAAATTGATACTCAGAGTATTGATTACTTGCTATAAACATCATATTTACTTCACACAAAATGTATAAAACGCACCCCAAATTTATAAGAAAATACTCTGAAAAAATGTAACTTGTACTGAGAACAATTTTAAAGTTCTGGGAATGCAACCTAATCCATTAACTCTGAAAGGAAAATATCACATCACAACGCTAAAGAAACTGTGTCTCATGGTTAGTACGGACATATACTAGGTAACAAAACAGAGCATATTTGCTGGAAAATTGTCTCACGGTATCCATGGCTATTGCAAGGGCAAATAGTGTTACTGTATCTAGTGAATATGAGGAACTAAAAAGCCACATGATAAAATAATTTGACTGACATTTAATAGAACACATGAGAGGCAAATATAGCAATAAAAATTTATTCAAAAAGGCAGCAAAATAAAACTTTGAATGAATTCCTAAACAAGTAGTTAGAGTGTATGTAGACCAAATTTTTTAAGTTACGAAGAATACAGAAAAAAATAATTTTGGAGGAAGTATAATGTCATGCTGCACATGACTGAAAGCAGATCCAGCCCCACTACTAATACAAGTAGGAAGAGGAAATAAAAAATAACACATTTCAATACAAACTGGTATTTCAGAATTATCATTTGCAAATATGTCACGAGCAGAATAAGTGTGAAAAAAGAGCATCAAATTTCAATCTTCATCCTCAAAGACTAGAAACCTCTCATCTTCAAAAGCAGAGCCCCACCCTCGAGGAAACCCAGGTGAGCCTCTCATCATCGCCGGCTTTGGCTGTTGGACACCCAGCCATCACTGTCTTCAGGCAATAAATCATGCTCCACAGAGTGGAAGGCACCGCTAATGCCACGTGTTTAAGGGATTAGACCACTGCCTCTTGATATTCAGCCTCGCATGAAGCCTCGACTCCCACGCTGGTCCCCGGGGCCACTTCCTTCCCCTCCAGGGAAGCCCAGTCTTGCGCCCACCTGTTCCTCTCCTCCTTCCTGAGTCCTCTAAGTCACACACTGAGTTCCATCTGCAGCTCACAGCTGGCCGTAGCCCATCCGGAATTACGGCTAAATCAGTGTGTCCTCCAGACACTTGGCACCAAGGAATTCAGCCGGGGCTTTTGAAAGCCAACAGGACTGGCTGCCCACACCTCCCTTTGTCTGTGGACGGCTCCACGCCATCCTCATTCATCTGCCATTTTCATGGACACAAATATAAACTTCACTTGAGATGCTTTCTTCTGGTACAACATTTCTTCTTGTGATCGACACATTGGCCATTCATGACATTGACAGCATGCTCACACAGCTCTGACTTCTCTCTCATGTTGGAAAGTTATAACCCGTTAAAAGAGGAGTCCACCTTTTTTTTTTTTTCTTTTTGGGAAGCACAATAAATATCAAAAGACTTGGCCATACTTGCTATCTATAAAAGGCAAAAATTAGCTTTCCTGCTAGCATCCAAATTTATGTAAACTAATATGTAGCTGGCATAGTTTATGCTCGAAATAACTCAATTTTCCTTGTTAATCTGAACACATAAGAATTGATCCATCTGTACATTGTTACCAGTTGTTGTTAGTACATTTTCATGTCAATGGTTACTAAACTCTTCAGTTTTCCTTTATCTAATACTCAAGTTTCTAAAATGTTGTGATTGTGGCCACTGTGGAGATTATTTTGTTTGTTCTTATTATGTTGATAGATCCACTAGCTTCTTGCTTCTCGTTCTGATTTCTAGAATCCTTATTATTTATTCAGGTTTCAGTGGGCAAAATGCCCCTCAGAAAACGTTGTTTCTAATTCATTTTACTAAATCATTAATATGGAGTATCTACTTAATATTATAGCAATGCCTCCGTTACTTTTGAGCCATGGCTTATGATACCAATTAAATAAAAAACTAAAATGTGAAGGGAATAACTAAAATTCTACCTTAAAAAAAAAAAGCAGCAATTGGTTTGACACTGCAGTCTTGGCTAAGTTATTGAGGTCACCCCACCACCAGGAGGTCCTAGAGGGGCCTTGTCCTGCATCACCCTTTGCAAAGGCTCGAGACCACCCTGTCCCCACTTCTGGGACTCAGAGGGCCCCCAGGCGGACAACTGTCAGGCCTCCAGCACCCTGCCTTGGGGACGAAGGTCCCAGCCTTGGACGGGACACACAACCTGAGGGCCCTGAAACCAAGCTTGGTTAGTGTCATGGCCTCAGGAGTTGAGGGGAGAAGGGAAACAGTTGTGGGAAGAGAGGATGCACAAAGCCGTGTGTGTGGGGTGACCCCAGAGCCCTGGGTTCTCATGGAGACAATGTGAGTGGGATGAAGAGCCTGGTGGTCTGAGGCAAACCCGGAGGTAGTATTTGGCCATGGGGACTGGAGGACACTGAGTCCCACACCCCTTCACCCGACAGGGTGATACGGGGCCGGAAGAGGAGGGGTTTCAGTTACGGGGTGTTAGGGCTCTGTTCCAAACCCCAAAGCCCCGATCCCTATGGCCGAGGGAGGGGAGATGGCTGAGGAAGACGGCGGTCTCGCCCTGTAGCACACGGAGCTCTTGGTCCTCACCATGGATGCTGGGGATGGTCAAGAAGCCCACTGGGGCCTGACAGGGAGAATCCAGAATGTCCCGCTGGGATGGGGGGTGGAGACCATCTCAGCTGGCTACAGGTGCAGTGCGGAGTCTGTGCTTGCCCTGCCTTTTGCGTTCAAGCTCCACCCAGGGATGGAATCTGCCAGGAGCCACTTGCTGGGACTAACCTGTGGCCAAGAGGTGAAGCTTAGAGCAAAGCCCTTTCTGATTGAGAATGAGGAAAATCGCTGACACAGCAGGCAGAATGGACTGCACTGCTAGGTTGTGGGTTTCAACACTGAAAATATTTTAGCCAAGACTGTAGGGTCACTGGTAAGAAAAGATGTAGAGAGGATTTGTCCACAGAATAGGAGTTTGGAGGACAATTTCTAAGTTTCCTCACAATGATAATTTTAGAATTCTTCCAGCCTTCTATGAACTTCTATTACTTTTACAGTCTCTTCCTTTCCACACTGGTTTCAGGTAAGTTATCAGGCCTCTCCACCTAGAATTCAGGGGGTGGGTGCCTATTTCATTTTCCTTTTGTATCCTCAGAACGTTGAGCACAAAATTGGAACCAAGTATTGACTGGCTGATTGATGGTTTGGTAGGTTTATGTTGTTAGTGAGCTTTCCTAGTATGAAATTACTGTACCCTCGTCTTTCCGTAAGGCCACAATTTATAGTACTACAACAATTAGGGCCAAAATGTTAGGAAATGGTGAACCTGGTTTTAGGCTTATGGGAGTTGAATCGTACTGTTTCTGCTTCTTTTTTCAAAGTAGAAAAGTTTTAAAGACCTTAAAAGAGCTAGGTGAGTGCTGCGTGTTGGCCGCATTGGCTGCACTCATCAAGGTGTTTCAAGAAAGAACTGGTCTCAGGAAAGACTGGTACAGAACACAGCAAGCAGATATGAAAGTGGATGGAGAAAGTCCAGAAATGTGGAGCCTTAAGGAAAGGAAAAGCCAAGTGATTCCAGATCCAAGCAGGAACAGAGGCAACCAGGAGAGCCTTCGAGAGCAAAAGGCGTAACCCCTGCCCATTTGGTAACATGACTAAGAGCACGCGGAGGTGTGGCCTCCACAGTTATTTCCGGGATGAAACTGGCCAGGGGCGGGGCGGGGGTTGGGGAGTGGAGGAAGCCCAGCAAGAATGAGGGGTGGAGGAGCCAGGGTCCTGAGGGCAGGAAAGCGAAGAAAGTAAGCAACTTTGAGAATTATTCTTGAAATATCCTCTGGGTGTGGCTAGTGGCATATGGAAGTGACCAGAAGCACGTAGGTCAGAAACCTACGAAGTTTTTAATAGCCTTATTGAGATATACTTCCCTGACTACAAGAGTCACCCATTTAGTGTATACAATTCAGTGGCTTTTAGCGCAGTCGCAGAGTGGCGCAGTCCTCACCACAATTGATTTTGGGCACTTTACTCACCCACTGGGGGTTACTCCCACTTCCTCCCCTGCCCCCAGCCCTCTCCCAGGCCATCCCTGATCTATTTAACATCTCTGTAGATTTGCCTGTTCTGGAAGCTTCACATGTGAGGAATCATACAATATGGGGTCTTCTGTGTTTGGCTGCAATCATGTGGCACAACGTTTCCGAGTCTCATCCATGTTGTAACCTTCCTTTCTATGTAGTCTTCTTTTTAAGGCTGAATAACTTTTCGCTGTACTGCTACACCACATCTTGTTAATCCGTTTATCAGGTCATAGTCATTTGGGTTTTTCCCACTTCTTGCCTTTTGTGTATAATGCTGCTGTGAAGATCCATGTACACAAGTTTTTGCGTACACATGTGTTTTCAGTTTGGGGGGTATATACCTAGGAGTGGAATTGCGGGGTCACGTGGTAACTCAGCTTAGCTTTGAGTAGCTGCCAGACTGTTTCCTAAAGTGGCTGCACCGCCTTGCCCTCCCACCAGCACTGTATCAGGTCCCAACATCTCCCGCCCTGTGCAACACCAGCTATTGTTCACCTTTTCATCGTGGCTGTCCGAGTGGCTGTGAAGTGATATCTCATTGTGGTTTTGACTTGCATTTGATGAGTATGTTGAATATCTTTTCCTGTAAACCTTCTTTGCACCCCTTCTTTGAAAAAATGTCTATTCAAATCCTTTGCCCATTTTTAAAGTGGGTTGCCTTTTTATTGTTGAATTGTAAGAGTTCTTTATATATTATGGACATTAAACCCTTATCATATTGTGATTTACAAATATTTCTTCCATTCCGTGGTTTGTCACTACACTTTCACGATAATGTCCTTTGAAACACAGAAGTTTTTAACTTTGGTCAAGTCCAATATATCTGTTTATTTCTTTTGTTGCTAGTGCTTTTGGTGTGATATGTGAGAAAACAATGCCAGCCTATGAGAATATCCCACTCTAAACACCTCTAGCAACTTTTAATAGCCATGAAGGGCTAGGTCTAGCCACATAAGAATTGTTGAGTCGTGTTTTAAAAAATCAGAGATACAACACAAAAATCATTCTGAAATGAGTGAAGTACTGAATCTGCAGATGAAAACAGCATATCTTTGTTCAGAAACAAAAAAATAGAGGCCAGTCACTGAGACACATCCTGGTTAGGTTACTGAATTTCTATCAAATTGCAAGGATCATGAACATTTTTTCCCAACATACAAGCAGAAAAAGGAAGTCATCTACCAAGGGGAAAATTCCTTTTAGGCTCAGTTTTCCAACAAGCAATGCCAAAGACCAAGGGAAAAAAGTCCACAAAACTCAGTAGGAAAGGAAGTGTAACTGTGGACTAGTACACACAGTCAGCTTGTGATTGGAGTTTAAAAAATAGTCTCTGAACGTCACCCATGTCACCAGAAAACCATCCAAAAGTCTGCGATTATTTACATGTTAGTCTATCCTGTTACTGATGTCCAATTGCTCTGCATGTTTCCCAGTACGGATTGTAAATCCCTGGAGGGCAAGAATGTTTCTCTTTTGCTCTTCGTAGACCTGGCTCATAGGAGGCACTCCACCCTGTGTGGAGTGGTTGTAAGTATATGTGCCCTGTGACAGCTCTGCACCAGCCTCTCCCCGTCTGACTCCTGGAGTTGACGTTAGTGCATGTCAGAACCCCCAGAGGGCTCGGTGACACCGATCCCACAGGTCTGGGTGGGACGGCACCTCTGCAGTCCCAGGGGCTACTGCTGCTGGTCCAGGGCCACACTTGGAGGGACACTGCCCTACGCGGCGGCCCCAGCTCTGGCTGCACCTGGACATCACCTGGGGAGACTACTGCTCGTGCCTGGGGCTCCCCGAGACATAATGATTCAGTCCATCGGGGAGGGGCCTGAGCACTCAAATGACTCCCTCGGGTACCCCGTGCCTGAGCTGGCCCTCCTGTCACACATCCTACGTATGGGCACAGGACACAGGTATCTCTATGGGAGTAATGACAGGTGAAGGCAGAGACTTTGGCAGGTCTGTGGGTTACTTTCCTCCCCAGCATCTATCTCTTATAGTGGCAATAACGAGAGACCAAAATGTTGTCTGAATAAAGGAAGGAATGAAAGGAAGAGTTGGGACAAGTCACACAGAGGAACTGACATGCAGTCCTTGGTGGGGGCCCCCCTCCCTCGCATCCTCCCATAAAGCCCAGCTTTGCGTGGGCGGCAGCACCTCCCTCCCCCAGCAGTACCGACCTGCCCCACGTTTCCTTCATCTGTGTCACCTCGTCTCCTAAACATCTCAGAGTTTGGACCCGGGCTTTGGGATGCTCTGTAATGGCCACAGCCCCCCCGGGCCGGAGGGTGGGAATTAGGACCAGAGATCCTGTCCCGGGGGTGGGGGGGACTTGGAGGTCACATCGGATTTTTTTCCTAAATCTGTCGTCATTGCAAACAACGCACATGCCTATTTCTTGAATAACTGAACTCCTTTATGTAAAGCCTGTCGAATGGAGTTGACAGAGGTCACTCCTGTCCAGCTCAGCAAGGGCCTCCTTCTTGCAGTTTCCTGGCTTCGCCTGACCCCGCTTCTCGGCGGCCTCGGCCCAGCGCCTCTAGCGTGCTGTCTCCAGGTGGGGCCCACCTCTGCGCCGCCTTCCGCCTTCCCGGCTGCTGCCTTAGGCACCTGTGCCAGTCCGGCTCCACCTCCGAGGGCTGGAAGGTCCCGGGTTCTTTCCTGAAGCCGCTCCTCGACAGTGCTCTTACCCAGAGCTCTCGGGCGGACCTGGGGGAGGGCAGGGGAGGGAGAGAGGATGGGCAGTTCTCCCCATTACGTGGTGTGTGTGTGTAACAGACAGCAGAGAATTCATAGCTAACAATCCTCGCTGTTGTAAAGACAACTTCTGAATCACCAACAACTTTAGTTATTCAAAATACATGGAAACAAGGAAGGTTTCTCATTCAGAGTCTCCCGGAATTTCATGACGGATTCAGCTGGAAACGGGACAAGTCCATCATTCCTCGGAACTTCCATTTCGCTCGGGGAAGCCTGCTCTAGGGGGTGCCCTCTTTTTGGTCTTAACATCTACAGCTAATCAAAAGCCTGACTGGGTTAGGATGAAAGAACCCTGTCCCACTGCATTCCCACATTCTTCCTTCTTCTTTCAGTGTCTTCCAAGATCTACTTTGAACTGGAGTGTTGTATACTGTTCAGGGGCCCTTTGACCTGTTCCCATTAAATCAAAAGGAAACTGGGTCTCAGCCTTCACCCAACAGCCAGCCCGCTAAGGTCCGTGTCCAGCACCCCTGCCAAGGAGGTGGTGATTTCCAGGAGCTTCCCTGCCAGTCTGTCTACACAGCTGACTGCTAATCTAGTCCAGATTAGCGGGTAATTCTGGAATTAGCCTCTTTGAGGGAAAGTGTGTAAAGGATGGAAGTTTACAGGGAATTTTACCGACCTTGGAAGACAACACAGAAGTTCCCAGCGGGCGGGAGAGGAACTGCACGCCCCACCCTGTGTGTGGGCAGCCCACGTGGCACCTCGACTTTTCCAAATATTGGGAGAAAAAGCAGCCAAGGTTTTATGTGAGAACAAAGGCCCTGAAGCACTCCAATTTCCGGTGGTTAAACAAAAGAGGACACACACCAAGAAAAGCCAGTTCAAATGCGTGTGAAAAGCTGGACAAAAGAGAATCAGCATTCAAACAGAAAAAAAAAAAAAAGGAAAAAGAGAAATGATCTCATTATTTGGATGTAGCATAACAGCCTGGTAGGTGTGTTTTCCTAAATTCCTTGGGCATCCACTGATGGGATAATGTTATACGGTCCACATCCCTCAGAAAGAGAACTGATCTGGCCCCGCATCTTCTCCAAGGGATATGCATCACGGAGCACAATTAGCACCCAGATAAAGCTGCTCTCACCACAAACACGGATGTTGTGGGCCTGAGTTCAGCATTGGAGGGCCTGGAGCCCAGAGACACCAAGATTTCTCGGCGGGCGCACAGCCCCCCAGGATCAGGGCCTGCAGCAGAGCAGGGCAAGTATTCCATAAAACTGCCTATCAAAGAAGTCAGTCAGAGTGGAGTCAGGGAAAAGCTGCAAATTGATTCCAGACCCTGCTTCTCTTAGGCCATCCTGGAGAGAGTGGCTGAATTTATTGAAACCTTCCCGCCAGGGTGACTCCTCCAATCACTGCGCCCTGGTCTCCTGGGAACAGTGTGGGGGGCCGGGGACCTCACCTGAGCCCCGGGGGCACCGGCGGGGCAGGTGAGATGCAGGGTGCAACCTGAGGGCCTCATTGGCCAGCCACCTCCTTCGTGTCCTGGAAATCCCTCCCCGGGCACGTTTTATTGCGCATCTGGATATAATCCTCTTCCGGAAATCTTAAACTGACCACGTTTAGTCACATCTGAGGAATCACGCTGAACAAAGAGAGGTGCGTGAATACTGGAGAATGACAAAAGCGCCAACTTTGTGTAAGAAAGAACTAGACGCATCTCAGGTTCTCAACTGGCATATGGGACTCAGATACAGAAGAACGTTAATGGAATAGTCAGTTTATTGATAGCTTGATTGCACTTGAAGAGGAATAAACAATGCATCCAACCACGTGAAGCGACTGAGGATTTGGTGGTGAAGGAAGTGTTATCACATGTGTCTGTAATTGAGGGGCTCCCATGACCCACGGGTGTGGACCCTCAGGTGACAGTGGCCTGGAGGAGAGCCTCGTAAGGCCAGGCTTGTGCAGGTGGCTGACATGCCAGGTGACGGAATCTACATCAGAACGATCTTCAGGCCTTGAGCAAGGAGCGAAGAACAAACAGATCAATTTATTAGAGATAAAAGTTGAAAAAATATAAAATTCTGATTTCAGAGTCTCACAAATAATTACACAGTCCCAGTGCAGATAGCGACCAGCTTGGGAGAAAAGCTTGAGGATGAGTTACAACTGCTTCAAAGAGATAAACAGAGGAAGCCATGGCTAGAAGCACTGAGTCCCCATCACGGGTCCCTAGAAGCCCTGGCCGCTCGGCACACGTGTCAGACAGGCCGTCCCGGGCCCCGCCTGCCGCCCTGCCCCACGCCTGCCGCTTCCCCTCGTCCTTCCCCGCTGCCCAGACGCTGGCCACACCGACAAGCACTGCTTCCCCGTAATGAGGTCTCTCCCGCATTCCAGCTTTAAGAACTTGACAACCTACTCATTTCAAGGCCAAGTTCAAATCCCGCCTTCCCTGCCTGGCTCTCCTCTTCTCACAAGGAGATGATCCTGCTGCCTCTGGCCATGGATGCCGCGGCTCGGGGTCCTGGTGACTCTCAGCTGCATCATCAGAGAGGGTCTTGTCTGAGACCCTTTATTACATTTTATGGCTTCTGAACAACTCTGTAGGCAGCTGAGGCTATAACTGTATTTTTACATAGGGTTTACATTTGTCATATAAGCCTATTCCTATTATGGGGAAGGAGGGAGGGAAGGAGGACCCAGTGGCCAGAATGGGCCCCACAACTCCCAGGAGGAGGGGCTTCAGACAGTCAGTCACATGTCACACAGTCCAGGATGCTGGCGTCAGGTATGAGACTATAAAGCTCTGCACCAACATGACAGTTAATCCCACCCGCCTTGAGAGAGTCAGGCTTGTGCTTGTCGACTGACAGTTCTCAGTCCACACGGATGTGCCCCTTAAAACACCAAGCACCCCGGTGGCGTGGCCCCTCCACCCGTGTGGGAGGTGGGTCTCGGACACGCTGGCAAAGAGAATCTCAATCCACAGGGCAGGAAAACTAGGTGCAGAGAAAAACGTGTCTCTAAGCCCAGCAGTAATTTATTAAAAGGTCAAGGGGATATATAAGCCTTTTCCCCCTGAGGCATATATAGACAAAACTAGAGGAAAATGCAAGTATAAAATATATTACATTTCAAGCCAGTAAGCGCTGGTTCAAAAAGATTTAAAGAGGTGCGGCTGCACAAGTAAGCTTGGGAGCGAGTCTGCCCAGCTCTGCCCCTGAAGCCGGGGAGGACTCGGGAAGGGTCAAATCCGCGAGCAGGGTTTAGATTAACAAACCCAGTTTGTTTTGGAAGCAAATTTCTTCCAGAATGTCTTAATGGGTTATTACTATTCTACTGATTTTCTCTAATCCCTACTTCTTGCTGGGACTTCAAATCTGCCAACCGTGGCAGTTTTCGGGTCTGTGGTTGATGACCATGAACCCAGCGTGGGCAGCCCCGCTCGGTCTGGCTCCCTGGGACGGGTTTACACACAAAGACAAACTTTTATCCGAAGGGGCTCCCGGACACAGGTCTAGCCTGAGCCACCGTCGCTGTGCAGAGAGCGTGGCAGAGCTTCTCCCAGAATCCTTGAACTTGGACATAAATACATCAAAGGTTGGATGAGATCCTGATAAGCTGTGGGAACAAAACTGGGATTTGTTTACGACACCACCCAACCCAGGGATCTGAGGGGTCACCTGACCCACGCTGACAGTGAAATGTGCCCCAATCTGCAAACAAGATGGTTTCGCTCAGTGAAGGGCACTGGCCTGTGAACACTGCATCAGTTTAAAAAAATCTCATCTCACCCCCCTGCAGGCCCCACGCATGAAGTCCTCGTAAAGGTTTACAGAGCATGTGGAGCTCTATCGCAAAGACAGATTGTTGATGGAGAACGTCAGGCACTTTTCCCTATTTCCTACTTCGAATTTATTATTTTCTCCTTTTAAAATATTTTTTTGCAGAGTGTAAAGTTTGGGTCAAGCCAAAACCTCAATCTTTATATTTTATTTCTGAACATACTATGAGTAGACAGTTGAAAATACATGTCGAAGCACTTGGTCTCTTTTAACCAAACCAATAACAAAGAATTTAAAATAAACTTTCCGAGACGCTTATCAATTACACGATGTACAAAAATTCCACAAACACATGAAAATCTTACTTTTAAACATGTTATTTACATTATAAAAAAAATCTTCAATATGTTTTTTTCAACCTCCAGACAGCTTTTCAGTGAAGTACCTCTAAATTTAAAGCAATGATCCTGAAACATCTGAAACAAAATTGCAATAAGTACACTCCAAATATTCTGGAAACATGGGGAAAATAGTATATTTATTGTATTTTTTCAGGCTAAAGATCAGACTTCTTGTTTTAAATTGAGTTACTTTACCTAAAAAGGTGTCTGGAGGTTGAGGGGAAACGTATTAAGTCTATCCTTTGAAAAAGTAACTAATAAACTATTTGAAATAAGTTTATCCTCTGTTGCCAGACTTTTCAGACAGGCTGGATATTATTTTGGCTCAAATAGCAGAGCATTTTACATACTAATGAAGTACATATGGGTTGCAAAATTACTGCCCAATAAAAGTTAAAGACATGAACGTACGTATTGATCTACAGAAAGAGGCTGATTAGGCAAGGGACAGGGCACAGGGTCTCTCTGAACCCTCAACAGAGAAAAGAAGCTTGAACAAAAGCTGGGATGTACACCACCCTCCCCCCGCCCCCAGGAACAGAGGTTCTAGCAAGCACGCATTTCCTGAAGGCCTGGGCTGTTCAGCGATCCATCACACAGGCCCTGACGGTTCACCAAGCCTGTGTTCCATCCATGGCCTGACTTATTCCACACATTTCCTGAGTCTCTACCCTGTGCCGGTATCACAATCCCTGGGAAGCTCTTTTTGGGGTTTAGGCGCAAAGTTCCCAAAGGCACAAGACTTGACACAAGGTAGCTCAACTGACAGCACTGAGGCCCCTGCTCTGAATGCTCCACGGACGTGTGCCCACATGGGGCACCCGAAGGGGAAGACTCAGTTCCCATGTCTTCAGGGGGTGACTCCCAGGGAACCCCTACTGCTCACTGCCTGGGGCGTCCCGAGGATGCAGGCAGATGATGCTATTTTGATGCCTCTGGCCAAGAGGTGAGCCCTAAACACAGCCGCCTGCTCTTAAATTCTAATCTCACATTAGCATAAGCATCACAAAGCCACTGAGAGTAAAGGCACATTCGATTTTCATCTCTGATGTGCTGTATTACACAAATCTGGGCTATTTTACTCGATTAGATTGTACATGGGCAATATTACAATTTGTTAATTGCCAAATGTCAGCTTAATTCGTTTAAGATGATTGCTACTGCAGGGCCTACCAAGACACCCCGACCCCATCCATTTTCTCAACCAGACGCCCCTCCTTCACAGACGTTCCCACGCACGCACACACAGATGTGGGCCCAGCGGGCTGAGAGTCCCGCCCCACTGACTCTCCTCCTTCAACCTTCCCCAGGACGTGGTCTTCAGCGTCTTCTCTCCCTCAGGCTGAGACCCTCCGTCAACCTCCTCTCCTCTCCTCTCCTCTCCATCAGGCTCTCAGTCCTGACCCCCCTTCCAATACTTTAGGGACTCTTGTCACCATAATGTCAGTTTGCAAATATGCAAATTGAGGTCTAAAAGGAGTAACAATCGAAGATTTAAGCATCAGAACCATGCAAAAGCTCGGCGTTAACAGATAACACCAGCCGCAGGATCAGGACTGAGAAGCACGTGTGGTCCTCCTGCCTCCTTCCCTCCCAGGCTTGCTCTGAATATTCCTGCTGGGTTGATTTCCCTAACTTTTGAACACAGGTGTAGCCTGGCTGACGGGTGCTCCTGCTCCATAAAGTTTCCAGGGGCTCAGGGTCCCCCTGCCCTGATTCTCTGCTCTACCCAAAGTGCTACCTTCATCTGCCTGATGCTCCCCCACCGAGCGCACACTCCAGCCACGAGGCAGGAGGGGAGAGGAAGGGGGGAGCTGTCCAGCAGGGGCAAAGCCCAGGTGTGGCTTCCACGCCTTCCTTTCACACAGCCCCCCAACACACCTCCACCAGAACTTAGGCATCTGGCCACACCTGGCTGCCAGAGAGGCTGGGATGACGTCTGTGTGTGTCCAGCCAGCTATGGACCCAGCTGAAAACCCTACTGCTCTGGGAGGCGAGAGGATGGATACTGGGAGACAAGCAGGAGCGTCTCCATACCCAAGTTCTTCTTCACGTGTCTCTGCTCAAATTTCACGCTGAATATCTGCAGTCCTGCAACACGGTCCATGATCGGCCAGCTGGGTGCCCTGCAGGGCACCCCGAGCAGATGCACCTCAATCAAACTTCCACCATCAGCTCAGGCTTTCGGGAGACCCTGAGACCCCCCCCCCCACCTCCCTGACTCTCTGCACCCTCCGTCCCCACCCTGCCCGTAAAGGTCCCCCTCGCCACATCCCATGACGCGCTCCCTCCTCTGGACTCCTGCACCTGTCGGGCACCCTTCACCCCATGCTCGGCCCTCAGCACCTGCCGAGCAGCCCCTGGCTCCCGCCCCGGCTGCTCGGGAGAGCTGGACCCCCAGGCCGGTGGTGCTCCCGAAGCAGCCATGGCGGGTGCGCTGCCCCGTCTCCCTCGCTCTGGGTGGACCAGCCTCAGGCTGCATCCCGTCGGAATCCTGGTGGAACCAGCAGGCGCGCACCGCACAGCTGGTCTCACGTGTTCCACCTTTCTGCCTGTGCTTCCTGGGATCACACTAGATACACCCGTGGTCCTCGAACCCTCATGTCAGCATCTGCTTCTGGGGCCCAAACCGAGACAAGCAGGCCCCGCCTTCCCGCTCTCCCTGGAGTTCCGGCGGCTCACCTGCTTCCTTCGCATCATCGTGGTCTGGCACACAGTAGGCACTTAACAGAGGTTGGGCTTTGTCAGAACTGACTGTATCTACTTTTTTCTTCTCTGTCCTAAAGCCAGTGTAGTAACTTGTTAGTTCAAGACCCAGGAGCGGCTGCTGCACACTCAGAAGCCTGTGGTCCCGCCAGGTACCCAGCTGTCACTGCCCACGGGGATTCAACCCAGAAGTATGTTCCCCGGGCGTACAGAGCACAAAGCTCTTTGTTTGGGCTTCATCAGCACCACTTCAGTGAGCAGCACAAAGGGAGGTTCTACAATGGACCAGCCCTGCACTAAGCTTTGCTTACTTTCTGCCGAATGAACGTGCGAATTCGCTGTCACAAAATCCACAGTTGACGTGAAGATCCGTCGGCCTCTATCTTCCAAATGTGAGCAAATAAAATGTGTAGTGGATGGCCCCGCAGATGGCCCCGCAGGACTGAGATCAGCCAGGTCGGCGGTGCACGGGGCTGCTTCTCCCCCTCCGCCCCGGCTCGCTCGGCGGTGCCCCTCACCCTCCGAGGAGGGGGTCCCAGGAGAGATAACCATTTCCATCCGGCACGGCCGCCCACAAGCTGCTTGGATTTGCACCCATCACTTTTGCTACCTCCCCAGGTCGTTGAGAAAGACTTTGCGGTTGTGTTTGGGCGTATGTGTAGAAATTTTTCAAGCATTTTGAATTCTGTAAAATCCAGAAGAAACGGCCAAATCTATTCCCTTCCTGTGTTTTAAACCCATGTACATTTAAAGGGATATTCAATACTTTTGTTGTTGAACTGGTTACCCATATCCCATTAAAGCGTTGTCTTTTAAAAGCTATTTGCTATTCAAGGAGCCTTGGGAGCCCATTTAAAATCCTTTTTAAATCCTTTTTCTCTGAAACAGGAAGTTGCATTTTGCCCAGAGTAAACACTCTGGCCTGAGTGCGGGGTGCCGGCCCCGCGAGCGGCTGCCCACAGTTCACGTGTGTGAATCCCCAGGGGAAATCTTGATCAAGGCAATTAGCATTAGAAAGCAACAAAATGAAAATCAGAAGCTTAAATACCAGCAAAGAACTTGTTCTTCTTCTGGGTCCAAAACCAGTGATGACCAGAGAAGACGTGTTTCTCGGAATCTCGGGAGTTTCCGGGATGAGGGTGCCGCGCTTCCTCCCCAGGCTGCTTTGGCTGCACAACTCAGCGCATGAGTCGGGCGGCGTGTGGCTACGATGACCATCTGGATGGTCTCACCCTCAACACTTCACTTCCCCTTTAACTGGCCCTGCTGGGGAACATGCGCCCCGGGCTAGAGAAAACAAGGTGAGCCCCCCGTCCTCCTACTGCGTCCTGTTGTGGACGTAAGGAAATGCGTGACCACTCTGGGTTAGCTCCCCACAGCTGCCAGAACAAACCATCACACACTGGGTAACTTCAAACGGCAGCAGTGTGTTCAGTCTCTCTCCCGCGATTCTGGAAGCTGGACTCTCCATCTCTGCGGTCACCCGGTGTCCTCTCTGACACCAGACGTTTTGGACTTAGGGTCCACCCTACTCAAGTGTGAACACATCTTACCGTAACTACTGACACCGGCAAAGACCCTACTTCCAAATAGGATCACGTTCCGAGATCTCAGGTGGACGTGACTTTTGGAACGATGCCCTTCGACCCTGGAGACGCCCCCTGCTGGCCCCGAGATGTACGTTCACCCCATCCCAACTTCCCCAAAGGTCTTATCTCAGCATCATCTCTAAGTCCAAAATTTCAAATAAATACCATCTACTCAAAAAGTCCCAGTCTCACTGTCTAAACCAGATATGGATGAGGCCCTGGGTATGAGCCTTCCTGGGACAAAATTCCTCTCCCTCTGGGGACCCGTGAAACTAGAAAACAAGTTAACTGCTTCCAAAATGCAAAGGTGGGACAGGCAGGGGATAGGCTTTCCTAGTCCTAGATGGGGTACAAAGGGGCCACTTGTCTCGAGCAAGTTCAGAACACAGCAAGGCAAATTCCGCCAGGTTTCAAGGCCTGGGAATAATCCCATGGGTCTCCACGCTTTGACCTCCAGGCCCACGGAGGCCCCAGGAAAAGTCCGATCAGCCCTGCTCTCTGGGCAATGCGTTCCTGCCCGTGGAGCCCAGAAGCCTGACACGCTTCCCTCATCTCATCCTGTGTCTGTCCACTCCAGTCCAAGCTGGCAGTGTTTCTGCTGGAATGACGTTCTCATAAATCCGGTTGGTCTTCCATGGATATCACAGGTTCCAATGTCACCAGACACAAGGGTCCTCCATGGGTTTTTCCTGGACCAACCGATCCCTGTCCCTTACTCCTGCTGCAATGGTTCAGGGACCCACAAGGGTTAAACCTAATCTCTCCACCAAAGCTTGTCCAGCCTCACCCCCAGCCCTTTCTCCAGAGCACACCTTGGCATCTTCGGCCATATGGACAGGTTGAGAATCTTCCAAATCATCGAATGCTTGTTCTTTTTGTTTTCCAGTCCCCTCTGCAGTTTATCTCCTTCCTCATGCATTTTACTGTAAACAGCAAGGAGCAATCGGGCCACTCCCTCCGTCACACCTTGCTTGGAAATCTCCTCAGCTAAATATCCAAGTTCATCACTTTCCACCCAACATAGAACGTAATTCAGCCAAATTCCCTACCACCATATAACAAGTCTCACCTCCAGTGTCCAATAACATTTTTCTCATTTCCTTCTCAAGTCTCACCGGAGGTACCTTGAAGGTTCACATCTCTAGCAACGTTCTGATCAAGACAATCTATATTCCCTAAGACAGAAGAAACTTCCACAGTTTTAGATGTTTGTTACAGTAGAACCCCTCTTCCCAGTACCCAAATCTGTATCAGTGAGGGTCCTCTAGAGAAATGGAATCATTCAATAGGAGAGATAGATGGATGACAGATAGATGGGTAGGTAGACAGATACATAGATGATAGATAAGATACGTAGATAGATTAGACAGATAGACAGATGATAGATACATAGATTAGTTATAGATAGGTAGGTAGATAGATAGATAGTAGGTAGATGATAGATAGATAGATAGATAGAAAAGTAGGAGACAGAGAGATTGACTGCTTTGAAGGAATTGGCTCACACGGCTGTGGCACTCAGCTGGTCCAACATGTGTGGGGCTGGCAAGCAGGAGTCGGTGCCATAGTCTTGGTGCATAAATTCTCCGGGACACCTCAGTTTTGCTCTTACAGCCTTTGCCTGATAGGGTGACACCTACCTACGTTTTCCATTTTCCTTTTTAAAGTCAACTGATGGTAGATGTTAACCACATCTACAAAATCTCTTCATGGCATTTAATTAGGTAACTGGGTACGAGCCAAACTGACACATGAAATTAAACATTGCACATTCCTAATGTAATGAGACCCCAAGATTTAAAATCATTTGTCCATATTTGATTGGTCACTATTTCACTTATTTTAAGATTCAATTGGCCTAAGATGAAATTATTATGTGACTTTTAGGGGCAACAGCACCATTTTTTCCAATCAAAGTTCAGAGATAAAGGAAAACCAGCTGACCTGTCTCAGTTCTTACAGCTTAAAGATGTAAATGGATTGAAAACGTGGGAGACAAAGGTATTCCTACCCAACCTGCAAATGTATAACGTTTGTACCACATCAAAAAAAAGCCTTGCATATTGTAAGGCCAACTGGCCCGAGGCAGGGGAACGCAATCAGATTCACAGGTTGCATCAGACCGAAACTCTCCGGACCACCCAGTTCCAGAAACTGACCTGGAGACATTCCGGACCACCCAGTTCCAGGAACTGACCTGGGGGCTTTCCACCCGGCCCAGCCTTCCCGCCTTTCGAGGGACGGGACTAGCGGTCCCAAGACTGATGGAACCGGCACCAGATAGTGCCACGACACCTGAAGAGACCACTAAATAAGGAATTCCCTGCGCCCTCCCAGATTCACCACACCCCTTTCCCTTCTTCCCCTATAAAATCTTGCCCAGCCCTCGCCCGGGGGCGACTTCTCTGGCCCCTTTCTCTCGGACCAGTGAACCTCACCTGGGAGTGCCCCCTAATAAAGCTCACTTGAAGCTTTCCTCTGTTTCACGATGCTGTTTGTTAAGATCCGACCTTACACATATATCATAGGAAAGCACACTTGATTTTTTTTTTTTTTTTACTTTTAAAAAGAATCTTTATTTCTCCTGGTTACAAAAATAATACATGTTCACTCTAGATAATTTGTAAAATGCAAAGAAGTAAAGAAAAGAAATCATATATAATTCCACTTCAGAGGTATCCTCTCAACATTTTAGTGTATTTCCTCAAACACGCTTTGCCATATACGCCTACATACATTAACATACACATGTATAATCCAGAAACGTGTGTACACACACACACACACACACATGCACACACATGGAGATACAGATATACATATATATACATATAAAATTCAAAACATCATGACACTTTATATTTTCGCATTTCTGGTTTATAAGTCCCCTTTTCCTCCCCAGCAATTATCTCTATTAATTTGTGGTCAAATTAGACCCTTCAAAAACATCCAGAGTGTATCAAAACTTACAGCCTAGAACAGATGTTTGGAGACTATGCAATGATAACCTACTTTCCACCCAAAGTGGCAGGATGTCACAGTCTGACCAGCAGATCTAGATACAACTTCAGCAGGTAGTAACCTGAGTATGATGTGGGCACATTTCCTGCACTTCCGACAGCACAAGTTTGATACCAGGATTAAAACACATGCAGGGTGGCTTCCCTGGTGGCGCAGTGGTTGAGAGTCTGCCTGCCGATGCAGGGGACATGGGTTCGTGTCCTGGTCCGGGAAGATCCCACGTGCCGCAGAGCGGCTAGGCCCGTGAGCCATGGCCGCTGCTCCTGCGCGTCCGGAGCCTGTGCTCCGCAATGGGAGAGGCCACAACAGTGAGAGGCCCGTGTACCGCAAAAAAAAAAAAAAGAAAGAAAAAGAAAAAAACACATGCAGGAAGACATCTCATGAAACTCCTTAGTTTTCACCAGTGAGGTCATTTTCCCCTTTGAATGTCCGCACTCCTACTACAGACATCAGTTTGGGGATACCCCTTCTGTTGTCCAGCAATTATATACAGCACTAAAATTACTGAACCATAATGATGGGTTACAAGAAGACCTGATTAAAAAATCTACTCTTGGGGCTTCCCTGGTGGTGCAGTGGTTAAGAATACGCCTGCCAATGCAGGGGACATGGGTTCAAGCCCTAGTCTGGGAAGATCCCACATGCCGTGGAGCAACTAAGCCCGTGTGCCACAACTACTGAGCCTGCGCTCTAGAGCCTGCGAGCCACAACTACTGAAGCCCATGTGCCTAGAGCCCATGTTCCGCAACAAGAGAAGCCACCGCAATGAGAAGCCTGCGCACCACAACGAAGAGCAGCCCCTGCTCGCCGCAACTAGAGAAAGCCCGTGGGCAGCAACGAAGACCTAACGCAGCCAAAAAAAAAAAAAAAAAAAAGAAAAGAAATCTACTGTTGATTATGAAATAATATGTGAAACAAGATCATTCCTAGTTACTCCAAGGAATCACAGAATCAAAGGTAATAAGCTAATTTAGCAGAGCTGAGAGACCGAGGATCCAGAATGTAAGGGCTCTCACTCAGGTTTCCTGGCCTCGCCCCTGGTCTAGAAACTCAGTCTCACAACACACGGTTCTTTTCCTTGCCTCCTTTCCCAGAGTGTGTTGGGAGGAACACAAAATACACTCCAAGCAAAAGAATTTTATCACAAAATAAGTTTAGGAACGTATTGGGTTCTATGGCAGATTTATCACACAGAGATTCACAATTAAATAACTGTATTTAACCAGCATTTTCCAAACTTACGTCGTCACAGAACCTAGAGGCCCACAACCTGGGTATTGTGGGCCAGGAACTTGTCTTGAAACGTGCACAGCCAGGGAGAGAGAAGGGTGGAGATTTATTTTACTTTCTTTTATATTTTGCTGTTTTAATGGCCGATTCCTTCACAATCAACTTGGTTAATCAAAGTTTGTACTTATTTACACCAATGACAGGAACTAGACACAGAGATAATCCAAAGCTGTAGACTGTCAACAAAATAACAAGGAATTAGCTTTGGAGTGAGCTGTACTCACACTGACATGTGATAAGGGAGGCAGAATGGGCCCAACAACCTGGTGATCCAGGGGCCTCCTGAGTGAGAGCAGTGGCGGCACCTTCCCCGTCCCCACCTTGGCTTTACAAACCAGCATGCATGGCTTCATGTTGGGAATTCAACAGAACGTAAAGCCTCACTGTGAAGACACCCTCAAGACAGAAACGTCCGTCTGCCTTTCCCAATGACCCCCTGAGGTCCGCTCTGGCTTGAAAACACCACTTTTTCTTGTTAGAAGACAAAACCAAGAATTTCACGGCAGTGCTCAGACACTTCACTGACTTTTCCTGTTCTAAAGGTAAAGGCCAAACCCGGGCACAGTACCTGAGGTCCTTCCAGATCTGGCTCCAGCCCACGGCTACCTGTCAGCTGTTTCTGACGGGCTCTCCCCCAGCGCCCTCCCCCCTCCCCCCACTTTCCCCTCCTGTGCAAACGCGCCCTTTGCCTGCAGTGTCCTTCTCTCTCCTTTCCAGATGTGATGCTTTAGGCTCCTACTGCTGCCGTAACTAATGACCACAACTAGTGCTGATAACAGCACAGATTCTCTTACAGTCAGTAGGCGTGGAGTCTGACAGTCTCATCGGGCTAAAATCACACATTTGACAGGGCTGGGTCACTTCTGAGATTTTAGGGGAGAATCTGTTTTCTCTTCTTTTCCAGCTCTTAGAGGCCCCACGTGCTGGGCTCAGGGCCTCCTTCCTCATCTTCAAAGCTAGCCATGTCCCATCTCTCTGACCTGCTGTAGTCATGTGTCCCCCTGACTCTCTTTTCCTGCCCCCAATATATTGGTATATTTATTTTTCTTTTCTTGTAATCTTTTTTTTTTTTTTTTTTGTGGTACGTGGGCCTCTCACTGTTGTGGCCTCTCCCATTGTGGAGCACAGGCTCCGGACCCGCAGGCTCAGCGGCCACGGCTCACTGGCCCAGCCGCTCCGCGGCATGTGGAATCTTCCCGGACCGGGGCACAAACCCGTGTCCCCTGCATCAGCAGACAGACTCTCAACCACTGCGCCACCAGGGAAGCCCGGGGGCTACTCTTCATTGCGGTGCGCAGGCTTCTCATTGCGGTGGCTTCTCTTGTTGCAGAGCACAGGCTCTAGGCACGCAGGTTTCAGTAGTTGCAGCATGCAGGCTCAGTAGTTGTGGCTCGCGGGCTCTAGAGCACAGTCTCAGTAGTTGTGGTGCACAGACTTAGTTGCTCCACGGCATGTGGGATCTCCCTGGACCAGGGATCAAACCGTGTCCCCTGCATTGGCAAGCGGATTCTTAACCACTGCGCCACTACGGAAGTCCCAGAGCAAAAGTATTAAGTCAAGTAAATAAGGTAAATTTATTAAATTCTATAAACCAAATAATACAGTACCTACATTCATAGATCAAATTATATAATTACTATAAGAAGAAATATACAGAGGTACATTACTTTCAGGAAACTTTATTTCACATTGCCTCAACCCAAGACAGATCAAGTGATCAAAAAAGATCTAATTAATATAACGAGATACATATATATGGATGTACATTGAACTCTGTGCCCTAAAGGAAAGAATATATCTTATTTTCACATAAACATGGAACATTCATAAAATTGACCCTATACTAGGTCATAAAAATCTCTCAATAAATTCTAAAAAGTATAACACAGGCTCCATTCTCAGAACAAAATGAAATAAAACTATACATTAATAATAATACAGGAAACAAAAAATCCGTCACTTGAAAATTTTAGAACTCTCATTTAAACAAAGAATAGCTATAAACTTTTCATGAAACTATAGAAATTACTGTAAGTTTTCATGGAAACACTAAATATCAGGCCTATAAGATACAAGAAAGTACTGCTCAGAGGAAAATATATAGCCCTAAATATATATACCAGAATAAGAAGGATGAAAATCTATAAATTAAGCATCCAATTCAAAAATTTAGAAAAAGAACATTATAATAAACTTAAGGAAAGCAAAGAAAAATTAAAATAAAGGCATTAATAAATAAATTATAAAATTTTCAAATGATTTTATTTCTTGAAAAATAAATAAGTAAACTGACAGTGGTAAACACTTGACATGGCTCGTTTAACCCTCTTTGACCCCCTTTCTGTTTGGACAGGATATAAAATAAAGTACAACATTTCCCATACTCCCCTGAACATGGGAATCTGGTGTATGTAGCAGAGTCCACCAATGAGACACATTTGCATGAGATTTAGAAAGTCTCAGAGGGAAGCATAGGTAGAGCCCATAGGGGGAAAATATCAGGAGTTCAATTTTAGACTGGTTGAGTTTCAATTGTCTTTTAAATGTCAACTGGATGCACTGAATAGGCAACTGGATTTACAAATGTGAATTTGGAAGAGTGCTCAGAGCCAGAGGTTTGGAAGCTGTCAGCACATAGCTGGTCTTCAAAGTCGAGAGACTAGATGAGATCCCAAGGGAATACATGTGGATAAACAGAGGAAAGAACTGAAGTCTGAGCCCTGTGGTCTCCAACATTCATTCACTCAGTGATAATAGGCGGAAGCAGCAATGGAGATAGAAAAAGAGCGACCAGTGTGATAGAAGAAAAACTGAGCAAGAGCGACTTCTTGGAACCCAAGTGTAAACGCACATCGCAGAGGAAGGAGGGATCACCAGCTGCTGGATCAAAAAGACGAGGACTGGATTTAGCAAGCGGGGAGGCCATAGCTGACCTTGGAAGGAGTAGTTTCAGTTGAACAGAGACTAGTTAACTTTGCTGTCTGTTCATTAATCATAAAATAAGAATAATAATAGCATCTACTTCAAAGGCAGTGTTGTGAAGATTGCATGAATGAGTTTGTGTGGAATGGTGCCTAGCACATAATGGCCAGACAACAGATGTTCTTGCCACATAGCATGATTCCATACGTGAGAAGCAAAACCAAGCAGTAACCCCAAACTGCTGAGTAGATATAAATGTGTGTGTGCACAGAAAGTTATGTGGAATAATATACATAAAACTATTAACATCACCTCTGAGAATATAAGTATGACTGGGAATGGAGACCAGGGATGACGAGAGAGTAAAATAAATGTTTTATCATATATGGTTCTTTACTAAGGTCTTTGCACTGAGAATGTGTTCATGTATATAATTTGTATGATATTTTCTAATTAAAAATTTATAGAGGGGAACAGCCTCAACTTGATAAAGATCATCTATAAAAAAATCCACAGCTAGCATCATACATAATGATGAGAAACTAGATGCTTTGCTCCTAAGATCAGGAACAAGCAAAGATTTGCCCTTTTACCACTCATGTTGAACATTGTATTAGAAGTCCTAGCTAATGCAATAAAATATGAAAAGGAAATAAAAAGTTTACAAGTTTAGAAGGGAGAAATAAACTATCTTTTTTTGCAGATAATATCATTGTCTATGTAGACAATCCAAAAGAATTGATTAAAAAAACCCCAAAAACCTCTTGGAACTAATAAGCATGTATATTAAGGTTGCAGGATACAAGGTTAATATACAAAATTTAATTGATTTCTCAGATATCAGCAGTAAATAACTGAAATTTGATATTAAAAACACATCATTTAACACCAAATAATTAAAACTTAGGTATAAACCTAACAAAATATGTACAAAATCTATATAAGGAAAACAACAAAACTAATTAAAGAAATCAAAGATCTAAATAAATGGAGAGATAGTATCTTCATGGACAGGAAGACATAAAATTAAGATGTCAGTTCTTCCCAACTTGACCCATAGGTTCACTGCAATCCCAATCTAAATCTCAGCAAGTTATTTTATGGATATTGACGATCTGGTTCTAAAGTTTACGTGGAGAGACAAAAGACCCAGAATAGTCAACAAAACACGGAAGAAGAACAAAGTTGGAGAAGTGGCATTACCCGACTTCAAGACTTTCTACAAAGCTACAGTGATCAGGACGGTGTGGCACTGGTGGAAAAGTAAGACGCATAGATCCGTGGAGCAGGATGGCGAGCCCAGAGACAGACCAGCACAGATGCAGTGAACTGACCTTTGGCAAAGGGGTGAAGGCAACTCAATAAAGGAAGGGCAGTCTTTCTAAAACATGGTTCTGGAGAAACTGGGACCCACAGGCAAAACACAGAATCCAGACACAGACCTCACACCCTTCATAATAATTAACTCAAAATGGGTCATAGACCTGATGAAAATGCAAAACTATAAAGCTCCCAGAAGATAACATAGGAGAAAATCTAGGAGACTTTGAGTTTGGGTTTGGTGATAACTTTTTAGGTAAAACACCAAAAGCAGGATCATGAAAGAAAAAGTTGGTAAGTGGAATTTCATTAAAACTAAAATCTTCTGCTTAAGACACTCAGGAGATTGAGAAGACAAAGCACAGATTGGGAGAAAATATTTGTAAAACTCATATCTGATAAAGGACTGGTATACAAAATATACAAATTTCTCTTAAAACTCAATAATAAGAAAACAGGGACTTCCTTGGTGGTCCAGTGGTAAAGAATCCACCTTCCAATACAGGGGACTCAGGTTCAATCCCTGGCCAGGGAACTAAGATCCCACTAGCCGCAAGGCAGCTGAGCCCGTGCACCATAACTCCTGAGCCCGTGGGCCACAAACTACAGAGCCCACGCATCCTGTAGCCTGTGCACTGCAACAAAAGATCCCGCATGCCTCTACATGCCACAACTAAAACCTGACACAGCCAAAAAATAAAAACAAACAAACAAACAAATAAATAAATAAAAGGCTGTGGATGGCAAAAAAAGAGATCACATTTTGTCTCATCAGGGTGAGGTTTCAAAAGGTTGCTTTCTAAATAAACCTCAAAGTAGAAATAGAGATAGAAAATAAAAGATGCACTAATTAAAAAAAATAAGAAGAAAACAAACATCAAACTCATAGAAGCAGAGAGTAGAAGGTGGTTACCACGGGCTGGCTCGCAGGGTGGGCAGGGGGCAGACGTTGGTCAGAGGGCACCAAGTTACAGTATGTAGAATAAGTCTAGAGACCTAGTGTACGGCATGATGGCTAAATAATACTGCAGTGAATGCTGGAAATATGCTAAGAGGGTAGATTTTAGGTGCACTCATCACACCAAAAACATGGTCTATGTGAGGAGGTAATATGTTAATTAGCTGGGCTATAAGAATCATTTCACTCTGTGTATATGTATCAGTCGTGTTGTGCACCTTAAATATATACAATTTTATCAAAAACTATGTAAATAAATGACAAAAGTAATAGGAAAAAAGGAAACAAACACCCCAATTACAAAATGGGGTCTGAACAGACACCTCACCAAACAAGATGTACAGAAGGCAAATAAGCACATGAAAAGATCCTCAACATCGTAGGGTTAGGGAATCACACATTAAAATAACAGTGAGATTCCTCACACAACTATGAGAATGTCACACAATTAGAATAGTGACACTGAGATTTCTATCATTTACCTGTGGAATAAACATAGATTTGCACTTTGATTCGATTGTTGCCAGCCAGGGGAGTGAATCTTTTGTCTGCTATGATAGAACCTGAACCAAACTAGAAAACAGACAAACCAACTAGACCGCAAGACAGCCAAAGACCCGCATGAGTACTAATCAGAGGAAATAAAATACTTAACGCCCAAAACTAACTTTAACTGTCATATTTCCTGTTAAATATTATCAATGCCCCATCCCTCAACCAGCACTATCATAGTGAAAACTTTGTACAAGTAGAGCTGTTTCCATCTCTTATATATTTTTTCTCTCTTCCCCCCTCTCTCACTGAAAGAATTCAGCTTTGGGTCTATTGAAGGCAGTGGTTCTCAACTTTGTGCATTCTCTCACCTGGGAGCTCTAAAAATGTCCAGGCCAATGAAATCAGAATCCTTAGACAATTCTGAGTTTAGTTTAAGAGGTAATTCTCTCTGACTGGAAGATGCGTTTCTCCTATTTCATATTTTTGACAAGTAGCCTTTGGCATAATAATAGTAAAGGCTAACACTTGTACTGCTTGTACTATGTAACAGTAAAACTTCAACCTCTTCGTCTGTAACTGCCCTCAGCTCCTTCGTGCAGAGCCACTTTCTCTTCTGTTCAAGAAAACTTGGTTAGACTTAAACTGGAGACAAAATCAAAGCATCACACTTGTCCGCACCCTACAAGAGGACGAATCTGCATGACTGTTTCTTTTGGTCCCTGTTCACGAAGCCTAAATTATGAAGAACTTAAATGCATGACTCAAATATTTTAAAAATCACCTTTCCTTCTGCTGCAGTGATGGGACACATTTTGCAGCTAATCTGCAGGTTTCTGGTCAGATGTTCCTTCCTCCCTGAAAAATTTGCCACCTGGGTGTAAGCAAGCCCCTGGGGGCAACTCCCCCGGAAACCCCGCGTGCCAGCCCCTCTCCTCAGCTTCATGGCAGTCCAGCCAGACCCATGTGGGTGACACCGGGTTGTCCGCTCAGGACCCGGGCACATGGATGAAGCATCAAGCTGCACACACCCCAAAGGAGGTAAATAAAGTTCCCGTGAAGCAGCTTTGTTCTTTCCCTCAGTTCCCTTCCCTGAGGACGAGATCAGTTCTCGCCACCTCTTTCCCTAGAAGACCTGCGACAATTGCTTCCCCCTAATCCACACATGGTGTGCCTACCCTCACTTTGCAGAACCCACTCAGAGCCTCGTGGTGACAATCCACCCTTCCCCGAGGGACCTCACCTCCCAGGACAGGCAGCTGCCACAGCGTGCCTCCGGAAATACAAGACCCAGGTTTGCTCTCTTAGAAGACCTTTTCCCATACAGTGTCTAAATTGTACTTTTTCGAAAGGGTTTTTATAGAAATCATATAGCTAGCTACCCACTGCCACTCCGAATCTATAGTTCTGAAGATACAAAAATGAACTGAACTTACCTTCGCTCAGAGATGGAGAAGGCAGGGCAGTGGAAGAACAGGTGGCCTGTCCAATTTCTCAAAGCTTATGGCAAACTGTGGAAGGTCACCCTATCCTTTGACTTATAGCCCAACTTTCTTACCACTAAAGAGTGCCTCCCAGTAAGGACAAACTTTCTGCTTGAAATGGGTCCTTCATCTTTATTTTCTCATCTATAAACTGAAGCTACGCCTTATCCTTGAAAATTCAAGTGGCTTCTATGAGGACGCATATTATGAATGTGAACATACTGTGTGTTTCTTAGAAGAAAGAGACCTAATCAATACAAGGTGTTGCTCTAACTAAGATCAAGTTTTGACCTCGGTTGCATGTCAGTGACTGATGTCATGCATTTCGAAGCAAAATGTAGCCCGATATTGTCTGGGTAAACCAGCCATGTAAATTAACTCAGCCGTAAAAACTTCTTAAAAATTTTAAAAGAGACGGGCTTTGTCAAGTCATTAAACTACAGAACAATATAAGTATTTCAGGATGTTGGTGCTACCCACTGCCATCCTGTCCATTACTGCTGCGGCATTGACAGCGTGGCACAGACCACTGGCTCTTGTGAGAGGTAGATTTGTCCCAATCTGTTCATAAGATCGTTCACACTAACCCCTCTCACAGGGGAAAGAGGGCATGGGAGGTACCAGCTGAGGTGAGGCAGGTGATCCGGCGCCACTTCTGCCCACCCCGCTCCTGGGCATGGCCTGTCTGGAGGATGCAGCAAATTGAAGGGATCGCCATTCACCCTTTTTCTGTACAACATGGCTGATTTTACTACCAAAGCCATGAAGGCATCGTAACCCATGGAGCGCAGTTAGTAAACTGAATGGCATTAAATCATACCCAGAAATCTGAAATTGCTTTCTGTTTTGTTTTGGTTTTTAATACAGAAACACACTTGAAATATATTTGTCTGGTAGGGGATGAGATTGGCATAAAGGTAAACAACTGGCAGACTGTTCATAGCAATTAATTTGTGCAGTGGCTTTTCATCCCCAAACTTCAGAAATTAGAGACTGACTGTTCACCAGATGTTGTTAAAAAAAAGTTTTTTTTTTTTTTTTTTTTTACTAATTAACTACTAAATTACTAAAAGGTACACTCTTGTAAGTCCTCTTTTAGCTGAAAATGTCTGTGTCTTGTTAACTGTTTATTGAATTGAGTAATTATATTGCTTTTGCTGTTAAATGATATTGACATTTTTGAATGAAGGTTTTTGGTCAGGAGAAATGAACATGCCTTCTGTCAGTAACCTTACTGTGCAGTTGAAACAAACAAACAAAAAGCTTGACTATTTGTGTTATTTCTCCCTTTTCCCCAAGTTCTCTGGGTGTGACTCATATCAGAATATACTTAAACATGAGGACTTTGTCACTTACCATTGAAACAGTCAAAGTAAATCCCTAGGGAGCTGCTGGAGTTGGGGTTGATTTAGCCCTGAAACAGCTGCTTCTCAAACAATGGGGCAGCTGCTTGATTCATTTCAAATTATTGTGATAGTAAAAAGGAAAAAAGGATTTTTAAAATAGACATAATATAATCATCATTCATTATAACATTGCCAGAAGCTTAATGTTTTGTAAAACATGTTTATTAGGACTCAAGACACCACAGCAAATGACAAAACTAATTTCCAGATGGAATCGTCAGTTTGCTGCAGACTTTTTTCTCTACGCAGAATGTTCTAGTGTAAAAATCTCTCAATTTTGTCTGTTATATGATTGGCCCTCCACAAAGCAGCTGTAATTAGGCCACAGGAAGAGGATCAGTGGCAAGGTCTGCCCGCTGTGTTCCGACACATTCCTTTCTTCTCTGTCCTGTTTCCCACTGTGTAACAGAGGGTGACCTTAGAACTCCTTATTCATTTAAAGGCACAATTCTGATTTGTGTGGAAGAAAGAAGTTGAATATAGCCCTGAATGTTTCACAAAGAATCTTCAAGGCAGATTTTTTTTCTTTTAGGTCTCCCTGTCAAAAAATAGATTTAGACATCAGAGTAAGTCAAATATAATCAAATGCGAATGTCTAGCACCAGCTGTATCCACACAATAAGGCAGCAGTTGACAAACTGACTCCCTTAATCCAAGCCCAAGTCTGAAGGCATTTATTCATCTTAAATATCCAGAATGACTATCAGGAAAGTCTCCAGTTGGCCAATTTCTCAGCATCCTGTTTGCTTTACTTTACTTTAAAGCATATTCCTGCACAGTCAAGGCTTAACAACGTGACCAAAGATCTGGCCCCCACTCTCCTGTTCGTCAGCAGGGCTGCTTATATCAGGTGCTAGGATGGCCCAAACCAAATGGGCGATCCCAATCCTTCAGTCCCAGAACAGGTTCTTGAGCAGAATTATCTCTACTAGCTCTTAAAATAGTCTTGAATATGGTAGGCCTAGAAATGTGAGGAGAATTGATAAAGGCATTTAAGTCCGTCACAAGCATAGGCACTGAAAACCATAGGGCCTATGTGGTGAAAAGTGAGTGGGCTGAACTATTAAGAGTAGGAGGTTACTTTCAGTCTTGAAAGATGTGTAGGTGGATGGTGGTCGGTGGATGGTGAGAACATTAAAGAGAACAGGCAGGACAGTTAAATTAGCCCAGGAGGTGAAGTAATTCCCAGAGGTCTGGCCAGCCGGATCGTAAGCTCTGGGTGTGGGTGGGGACCGGTTCACACCAGCAGGAGTCAGGTAATCGAGTCCCCAGGCATGCTGAGGGCTTTGAATTTAATCCAAGAGGCATCGGTATTTTTGGTGAGTTTGTGTTTCAGAATGATCACCCCCATGACTTTATGGAGGGTGGGCTGGAGGGACAGTAATATAGGAAAGAAGACATGAAGTGGGAGGAGAAATTCTAAAAAGGTGGAGCAGGCAGGCCTCCTTGTTAGGCGGCACGAGAAAGGTGAGGAAGATGGTTTGGGTCACTGTCTCCATGAAGGTGCTCCTCTTAGATATGAGGGAGAAGTAGGAGTTTGGTTTGAGACAGGGTAGTCTAGAGAGGTGCTTGTTAAGCATTGAAGCTGAGGGAATTCCCTGGCAGTCCTGTGGTTAGGACTCTGCACTTCCACCGTGGAGGACCCGGGTTCAATCAGGACCTAAGATGCTAGAAGCGGCTCACCGCTGCCAAAAACAAAAAACAAACACATTGTATAGGGCTTCCCTGGAGGCACAGTGGTTAAGAATCCGCCTGCCAGTGCAGGGGACACGGGTTCGAGCCCTGGTCCGGGAAGATCCCCCATGCCGTGGAGCAACTAAATCTGTGCGCCACAACTACTGAGCCTGCGTCCTAGAGCCCGTGAGCTACAGCTACTGCATCCTGCACGCCTAGAGCCCGTGCTCCGCAACAAGAGAAGCCACCGCAATGCGAAGCCCACGTACCGTAACTAGAGAAAGCCGGAATGCAGCAATGAAGACCCAACGCAGACAAAAATAAATAAATAAATTTATAAAACAAACAAAAAAACACATTGTAGCTGAATCCCCAGTAGATGGGTATGGAATTCGGGAAGGATCACTGGAGCAAATATGTATATATGTGTGTATATGTATGTATATATATATATATATAAAAAAAATATATATATATACACATATACACACAATAACTAAAATATATAAATATGTATTATATATAGAATTATTCTCCTGATTTAAAAGTAACAGAAGCTTGTTTCAGAAAATTTAGGAAAATCAGCAAAGTGTAAAACATAAGATCTGCAATGGGGCTGGATATATAGATTCAATAGTTAAATGTCCTGAATGATAATTGCCATCTAGTTCACAATGTGAAGCATAAATTTTCAAAGATTTATCATATAATAAAATGCACTTAAAAGTAAAACTAAACTGTATACAGGATGTAGTCTGACTGTCATGAACAGAAAACGACCTTTAGAAACTGAACTACCACGAGAAGGAAAAGCTCAGTGTTCACTGTACTAGAATCGAAATAACATTCATATCAACCAAATCCAGTCTTCAGGTCCACGGGAATATCTCTGCAGCTCGCCTGTCCCAGCAGGCCCATTAGAAAACAGTACCCAGAGCCTCACAGCCTTGGGCTCATCCACTGTTAACACAACTACCTGTAAACACCTGCCCCTTTAATCTTCTGTTGCCTATGGATGGAATTCTATGATCTCAAGTAATAATCGCCCCATACATGAGCAAATCCAAACTTCCTTTGAGAAAAAGCTGGCTCTGTCTTTGGTCAACTCTACAGCTAACTTCCACAACGAGGTGGAACCTCTTTGAGGCAAGAATGAAAGTCCACAGGCACCTCTCACCTATGTAGAACGTACACACTCCAGGCTCTTTCCAAACCAGCCCGAAGTTTTCTTTTGTGCAGAGGTGTGCCTCACATGAAGTGCACAACTAGATGACTTCTCACGTGTACCGTAATAGACTCGTGTAATCACCACCAAGATCTCGATAGAGAACGTGTGCACTCAAATGCCCTTCGTCCCCTATTACTGAGGGCTGGGGAGGTAGGATAGGCCAGGAGGTGCAGGAGGGGGCCCAGGGGAACATGGTCTAAGAGACTGTGAGGCCATGTCTGTGGGGCGACATGCAGGTGACGGCTGGGGCTTAGAAGGCTGAGAAATGGGGCTGAGTCTCAGCAGCAGGGAGTGAACCGGAGCAGGACCCTCAGGACCCTCTTGGGTGTAAGAGCCCCACACCCATGTCTCCATCTCATGAACTCAAAGGACTTGCATCAGGCCTCCCCTGAGTCTCAAAAGCCTGGCTCAGAAGTTAATGATGAAGAAAATGTGAACGTGTAGAAACAAAGAAGAGCTGCTGGGTTGGAAACCGGTGACAATTTAAATGACAGATCAGCAGAGTCCTAGGACCCTTAGCTCCTCCCTGAAGGGCACAGATAACAATGTCTGACGCTCACCCCTAACTTGTTTTACATAAACCAGACTCCCACCAGATGGAAACTGCTGACCACAAGCCTGTAGACCCCAGATGGGTTGGGACCAGGTTGACGATGCTGACTTCTGAAATACCACCCTGTCACCTCAGCACCAGCCAAGCAGAATAAGGTTCACGAGCTGGTCCCACTCCCTGAAACCCGCTCCCTCACCCTGTCTTTAAAATCCTTTCCCTGACAGCCCTCAGGAAGTTCTGGTCTTTTGAGCACGAGCCACCCATTCTTCTTGCTGGCAACCCTGCAATTAATGCTGGGCTTGCCACACCCCCGTGTCTGTAGAGCAGTTTTGCCAGGTGAGAAGACCCAAGTTCAGTTCAGTAACAAGAGGTCAGGGAGGAAGACAAGTTGCTTAGCTGTTGGGAGGGTGCCCAGGGCGTCAGTTCTGACAGCGTGAAAGTTGGAGAAGTGAACAAGGCACGTATGGAAGGAGAGATGCCAGGACAGTCCCCTGAAATGAAAACAGGAGAGATGTAGATAAAGAAAGAGCCTGGGGGAAGAGAAGGGCCAGCCCCCTTTTGGGAGGGTTTGTGGGGGAAGCACGGAGGGAAAGCCAGGCTTCAGATGAAGTAGTAGGAAAAACATTGAAAAAATGTTCAGGATATAGAGGAGTTCACTAAAAATTAAGCGAGGAATTCGCAAGAATAGTCCAACTTATATTTAGATAAGGAATTAATTAGTGAAAGCAAATGCCCCATGAGCCGTGTTCCAGAAACCAAGCATTTCCCTGTTTCTACATACTCATGGTGGTTACTACGCTTTTCTCCTCACCTGGTTTCTACATGCTGATGTGGGGTGAATACTTTGTTAGGTCATTTCTTTGCAAATTACAATTTTAAATCAAGAACTTAGCTTGACTGCCCTGCATCTTGTCAAACGAATTCTAATTGAAGGCGGCATTCAATGCCCTTCTGCCAGAACTTCGAACACAGTGATGGAATTATGTGAATTGACTCACTTTCCCAGGTTTAAGTCTCCTCCCATGTAAGAAGCATGTTCTCCATCAGTGAAGCTTTGTAAGCTGGTGACATACTTGAAAACTGCTAGAGCTCTAACATGAAGTGAGCACAGGACTTTCCCACTGGAAACGTTCCCAGACTCTCTAATTTGATGCATCAGGAAAACCAGAGGACTCGGTATCTTGCTTTGATGCCGGCACTAAATCAGTCCTAGAAAGAAAAGTATTACTTTTGAAAGTATTTGACCTTAGTGGCACTTAAATTCTACTTGCTCTTATTCCCCTTGCCACATTCTAGGATTTTTCTTTAAAAACTACTGTTTTCCCTTGTTACAGAGCATTCAACTGATGTCAGTGCCCTGAAGCTTGTTTTTCCTCCGTCATGAAATTATTGGAGTCACGTAATCCAAAAAGTGTACATCGAATAAAAAGAAGCCGAAGTTATTGCAAGATCATCTTTTAGAACTAGTTATTATTCTTAAAGTGTAAGTCTAATATAAGACCCGGTCGACTGGATGTCTGCAGAAACCAGTCCTAAGGGAGCAGGCGGTACCAGGGAAGTGGGAGGGTCTTGGGGGATGCACGCCTGCCTGCCTGGCAGAGAGCAGGGCCCCTTGTCCGCGGACAGAAGCAGGCTCTGAAGCCCGGGGGGCCTTTGGGTCTGCACTCAGTCCTGGTGCCTCGATTCTGGGTCTCAGGGGACTGTACCCTGGGGGAGAGAGAGGAAGCCAGGACCTGCACAGCTGGAAGTTTCGCTGAGAGACTAGAAGAGTGCTGGAGGAGGGGGGTTGCTCCGGTCAGGAGGTTGGGGAGGGGAGAAACACAGGAACAGAGGAGACCCCACTGCATGTGCACACTTGACTCTTACCTTAGTGGTGGGTACCCAGGGACTCACTTTCTTTTTATTCCCCAAATTATACACGCATTCTTTCCATCAGGTTGTTTCAGTTTGATGTGAAACAACTTTGCTAAAGTCAAATCCATGTCAAAATATCAAGGGCAATTTCAATTTAGAAAATGACCTTTGTTGCCCACAAAAAGGACAGCTAATATGTTAAAAATACCTGTGAATATAGTCACCCCAGAGGACATGCTTTTGTAACAGTTTTGCGATAACCCACCTCCTCTGCTTTATCCTGCATTTGGCGAATCAGAGGAATACCAAACCTTGGTTTGTCCAATTAGCTGAAGCTCAACTCTGTCACCAAATCCACTATACTCATTTTGCTGTCAGATTGTAACAGATGACCCTCTGTAATCACCAGGATTGCTAAGAATGACTTGCAAGTTTTCAAAAATCAAATTCATACACCCCAAACAAAGAATGACCAAAAATAAGGTTTTATTTTAATTTTCCAATATTTGAAAACAGTCCCAAATAGGAAATGAGAAGCATTTTGAGGACTGGCCACTCACCAGAATATGTGTCCAGCTTCCCAAACAACAACCCTGAAGAGGCCAACATTCACTCAAAAGTCAAAAACTTTGTGTTATGTTTTTAAAGAATCAATTTCCTTAATTTATATTATACCCAAATAATGCTTTATTAATGGGGAGATGTTTCTGACAGCCCACAAACCACTTATAGAAAATACCAGCTGTTGAAATATTAAAGTTAATCTTTTCTCTGTTAAGTATTTGAAGAAATCAAAAGAGATGTTGCGATTTGTAATTTTAATTAGATTCACTTGAAATATGGCCCTAGCCTTCAGACCTAGCATCCTGAGGACAGCTGTAGGCCAGGAGTAAATGCCCCTCTCTCCCAGCACTGCCTTTAGAGGCAGGACTCCAGGCCGGTCACGTCAGCCGCCTGGTTACACCCCACACGCACAGGGCATTCCCACCTCAGCACCTCTGCACCTGCTGTTCCTTCCACAGAAGCATCTCCAGCCAGAGGCCCACGTGGCTTCTGTTCAGGTCTCTGGGTCTCTCCTCACATGTCATCTTTTTCTGTGAGCCCCTCCCCCAGCATTCCCTGCCCCCATCCCTTCTTCCTTCTTCCTTTTCTTCTTCTTAATTTCAGCTTTATGGACTCAGTTGCCAAATAAAATTGTAAGACCTTTAAAGCACTCATCATAATGAGTTAATATATATATGTTGTGAACGGATTTGCCCCATTGAGTTAACTAACATGTCCGTCACCTCACATACTTACACTCACCTTTTTTTCTTTTCTTCTCTTCTTCTTCTTCTTCTTTTTCTTGGTGAGACTATTTAGGTGCTACTCTCTCAGCAAATTTCAACTATACGTTACGGTTTTGTCACCATGTTTTACATGAGATCCTCAGACCTTCTCATCTTACAGCTGAAGGGCTATGCCCTTGTACCCAACCCTCCCTAGAAGTCTCTCCTCAGGCCTCTTAACACTTGCTTACCTATCTAGGTGCTGCTATGTTGGGTGCATGAATATTTACAAATGTTACATCCTCTTGTTGGACTGACCCTTTATTGTCATATAATAACTTTTTTGTCTCTTCTTACAGTCTTTGGCTTAAAGTCCTCACCCCTTTATTCCTCCACAGTCTTTGTCACATCTATTGTCTTACACACTTTTTAAGTGTTTTTATTGTCTGCGTTCCCCGCTAGAGTGTAAGTCCTGTGGGTGCACGGATTTTTGTCCTTTTGTTCCTGCTGTGTCCCCAGCACTGGGGTGGGGGAGGGCCGAGTACTTAGCAGAAGGGCAGGAAATATTCCCAAGTGAATGAATGGAAGGCAGCCACCCACGTTCACTTGTTTCAAATAACGACGAGAGGAAGACTCCCACCTATGGACCTTCGGGAGAGGCCGGGTCTTCAGTCACCGAGGTCGGCAGAGTCTCCCGGGGCAGAAATCCTCTGGGCTCTGAGCCTCACGGCCAAATCAGGATTGCAGAGCAGGGCACACGCACCAGAGATTTTTCTCTCTTTGCCCACTTTTCGAATCCAATGAACATTATAGAAACATCCTTTATTTCCAGTAGGTTTTGCCATAACTCTCCAAACAATGCTCCAGAGCCAGCTCCCCACCGGCAGGAACCAAGTGCAGGGAATGAGCCTGCAGTCAGTCAGCCGCTGCCTTTCTCAGGAACTTTCCACGCCGTGTTTTTCTCCTCATTCTTAAACCTTCAGGATCTGCTCATTTCTCCTGGTGAGAGATTTAATTATTGGTATTTTCAGTGGTGCATGTTCACTACAGGAATGATGAAAGCGATTAGGATCGGGACTGAGAGGGCTGAGTCCTGCCATGGTGACCATGAGCCCTGAGTGACGGTGACAGACCCACCAGGACCGGGGCCCCCCGCCCCCCCGCAAATCAGCTCAAAGCCCGACAGAGTCAGTCCTTTCCTTACACGCTCAATTGTAAAATCCTAGAGCAATCTCAGCATGAGAACTAAATGGTAATTTGCATGGGTCTCCTCCATGTACTCCTTCTGGAGAAATAGAGCCGTGCAGGGTGTCTCAGACTGAAAAGCCTTTCCCTGCGCTCTGGCTTCAGTCCACTTTCCATGGCTGGCTCAACAGGAAAATGAGTAAGAATAGGATAATCAGCACACTGGTTCCTAACTGGTTCCATCTATCTATTAATTCAGCACAATTGACCTAGTTTGTAGAGTGAAGTCAGGTGGCATTTGTCCACAGTGGAAACAAAAAGATGTCACCAAGTAGCCACTGCTCCGTCTTTAAGGCAGACGGAAATTTATTTATTCATCTGCCAGTCTTTTATTGTCACCTGTCCTGGGGAATTCTGAAGGGAGTATAACACAATTTCTCCACCGATTTAATAATGCTAGTTAGTCAGTCACTCAAAGTCCAGATGCAAACCTGGCCTTCTACAGAAATCTAGTCATCTACATAGGCAGGTGCAGATCTTTAACTGGTGGGGATAATTTTGTCTATGAATCTTATTCATTACTTAGAGTTTACAGAAAAAGGAAAAACCTCGTTTTTAGCTAATTATGTGGAATACAGCATACCCAGTGTTGTCCAAACTTCAGGCATTCTCATTCTGCTTTCAGAACTTGTGTCATCTCCAATGTACTTCATTTCTATGACACTCTTTAAATTTCCTGAATAATTTTCTTTACAAACCCACCTTTACCTTCATTCCAAGTAACAGTAGCTACCAAATCATTGGTTTGGTTCATGCTTTCATCTAATAAATATTTACTGAGCGTGTACCTTGTGACACATTTTTGGGAGCTGGTAATATAGCTGTGATGAAGAGGGACCAAGACCCCCTCTCAGGGAGGTTACATTCTGATGGAGGAGAGAGTCAGTAAACAAATACTTACAGGGTGTTCCAGAAACACCATGTCAGCTGCGTGAGATAAAGAAAACTAAAGGAAGGTGAGGGGAAAAGAGAAGTGGGGTGAGTGAGACTCTGAAGGGGGGACAGCTCAGCGGAGACCTGAGTGCGAGCCCAGGTGGCCTCCGAGTGGGAGACGAGGGAAGATGCTCCCAGGGGACAGCGGAGGTGGGGTCGGGGGCAGAGCCTGGGGACCGGGATCAGGGGCCAGGCTGGGGGCCTCACAGGCCCCGGGGAGGAGCTCGGGTTTCCTTTGTGGGTAACTGGGGGTTCCATTATCGTCATCACTGGGGCTCCTGCGGGAAGAACAGACCTTGGGGAGCAGTTCTGGGCACCACTCAAGGTTCCCATGGTGATGGGGGCGGGGGAGCGGATGGATGAGCCAGCTAGCTTTATTCTTCTCTCTGAGACACATCAAAATGAACACGCGACTACTAGGGGAGGTTTACGGCTCCTCCACGTTCTGTGTGGATGCATCTCACAGGGCTTCTGGGTCCGGCCGTCGGGAGGCCCCACCACAGGCTGGGAAGAGAGGCTGCCTGGGGTCCAGCCCGCTGCCCGAGTTCCTGCCTGGCACATCTTTTGCAGGTTTCTCCTTCTTTGTCTGGATAACAAGCATGCCGAGAGCTGTCTCCCAGGGTCCCCGGAGGTATCAGCGAGATGGGCATGGCCCTGCTCAGCGCGTTCCTGCCGGATAATCAGCAAGGACTGCCCCAGTGTCCATGTGCAACACGGGACCCAGCCCTGCTCTTCCCACGGTGATGATAACCCGCCACCACACGAACTGCACGCTCATTTTTATTTGCTGCTGTTATTACCCTTACGAAGAGCCACGTTGTTTTTTAATTGGGCATTTAATAAACAGCAGTAATACTTTCCAAATATAGGGGGTGTTTTCCAAATAAGTTCAGGGCTTCAAAGTCCCAGGAGGCTTTTGCTCCTGTGCTCCCACAGGGGAAATCACAGCTGGGACGACCAGAGTTCTCCTCCTCCTCCAGGAGTCCGAGTGCAGTGGCGCAAAGCTGACCCAAGTGCCCCAGCCGCCCCCGAAGAATGAATAGAAGCACGTGTTCTGAAAGGGACGTAACCCTCGGTTCTCAGAACACACATCGGCTGACACCTGCCGGGCCACCTGGCTTCCCTTATCGCGTTTATTATTATTAACTGTTTCAAAACCACCTTGGAGATTTTCAAGAAAGGGAGAGATTGTGATCTCTGCGTTGAGTGTGGTCCTGCCAAGAGACCCAATGACTCTTTAAAGGTCCCTTTACTGACACGGTCTGTCTTAACTGATATTTTCCTTTTAAAAACAACAGTCCTTTTGGGGAGTGTGCAGAAAGGATATTGGGATTATGTTTGAATAAAAACACTGGAGCTTGCTTTCCTGTGCCCCCTTTTCTTCAGGGAAGAAATCCTCTTGGAATGTGGAAAAGCAATGAGTTTGAGCGTACTAAATCCAAACATCCCCACGCTGATCTGTTCCTCCCAGGTCAGCACCAGAGCAGAAGCCCCACGATGTTCCCCTCCCTCCTGGAAGATGGGACTACGACGAGCTTGCCTGCTTGAGACGGGCGGGTGGTCTGCAGGATGATTCTCCTGTGAGAACAAGGGCCTGCACACACACACACATGCTTAAAAGACCCCTCGAGGAGGCCTTCTGCAGAATCTCTGTGCCGCCCCCAATCCTTCCAACTAAAGTTGAAGAGCCCTCTGACTTTCCAAACTTCCCCTAAGTAACACCAAATGTTGGGCTTTGCTGTGCTGTCCTAACTTGATACTTACTTGACCGGCTTAATCAACCCCCATCTGAGAATAACCTCCCAGCTTCATACTTTATTTTCTTCTAACCGTAAACTGTGGCGGCCTCTCCTCACCAGCCTCCAAAATGAATGTGATCTGGTGAATCTCAGGACAGCCAAGCCCAGGCTCACTGAAACGCGGGAATGGGTGACCAAGGTGACCAACAAAACCTTTCTGTTCAGCCCAAACTTACCTTAGTGTTCTTGCAAAGTGCTCACTTAGTTTCACAACTTGTCCATCTGCAGAGCTGGGCCACAGGTAACCTCAACTGTGGTAGAAAAATATACTAGGGAGTTATGAGGGGCGGCACCTTCCAACACTGCCTTCCCCCCGAGTCTGTTAGCCATTCTCTTGGGAATTGGTGAAAAGCTCATTTCTCTACCTGGGGTAAGTATTTCTTCTTCTGGATTCTGTACTAACTGAATCATTCCACATATTAAAAAATGTAATAAGTGCCCCCATTTATGGAGGATTTTACAGCTGAAATGTAGAAATACCGTAGTCAGAATATTTTATGAAAGACCCAAAACACGTGGTAAATTCAGATTGATTTGCATGAAATTTCGCAGGCACCCAGATGATAATATAAAAAGGAAACAAACTCTGTTTGAACCGTGTAGCTGTTCTATTAGATTATCCCCTGTCTGTCCCAATTCCTGCTTCTGATCTAACACCTATAAATGGCCACGGAAATTGTGTATAAAACATGCATTTCATATTTGCAAAGGTGGAAAGTTCAAGTTGTACGAGACTCAGAATTTTATTAGTATTTCTTTGATTCACGCCTTTTCCTGGCCTTGAAAATGTAGGCAATTCATTTCGATCACGCTTTGTAACTCGGAGAGTTTGGTGGCAGCTGACAAACTGGTCAGCAAGCTGGGAGACGTTGCTGGGCTGTGAAATATGGTGAAGAGGTGAACCAGATGAGTTTGAACTTAATAGTCTTCTAATCCACTTTTACATTAATTTCTTGAACCAACAGGAAAACTGGAGGAGCCCCCGGTGGCTCCACTGACCCTGACCCTGGACGAGGGCAGGGAGGCGGTCTGGCTCCTAAGCCCCCAGCTTGCATCATTCCATCACTTGCTTTCTTCTTTCCACAGGTGGGGCCTGATCCACTGCTACAAGCCTCCCAGAGTGAAGGCATCAAGCAGAGAGGTTCTTTCCGAGGCACACTTCTGTGCCGGTCCTTCCAGAGCGTGGCCTCTGCTGGAGCTTTCTGGCCAGAAAGCTGGGTTGTGCTTGTCCTTGCCAATGCTCCTGTGTCTCTTCTAGCTTCTTGCCTGGCACCCCTCTCTCTCCATCTCTCTCTGTCTCTCTGTCTATGTGTCCCTCTGTCTCTCTTAGTCTCTCTGTCTCTGACTCTCCATCTCCATCTCTCTTGATAGCCGAGGGCCAAAAGATTGGTGTCCAGTTCCCACGACGTACAGACTGTGTCCGGGAGGAATGTAAGGCAGTGCAAAGACCTCGCCAGGAGCCGCCGGCGGGAAGGGGCTTCTGTCTGCCTGCTTCTTGGTCCTCGTGCCTCAGGCTCAATCACACACGGAGCACTGCCTGAGAACCTCCCCGGCCAGACTCCTGGACACGCTGCCCTTGTTTTCATAAATGCAAGAAATTCCCCATGATTTTAAATCAGGACCACAGTGAGAGAGCTTCTCCCGAGCACGTGTGCCCAGTAGACAGCGGACCCAGGACTCCCACCTCAGCTCCAAACCCTGGCTCCCGCTCCAGTCAGTGTCCCTGGGCTGCATTAGCTCACAGCCAGTTACTTCACAGTAATGTCAAGGGCCATTGGAACTATTATTATTATGCAAAGTCCCTGTAGCAAAATTTTCAGTATCTGTTTTCCAGATAGACTGTGAATCTATCGCTGAACTAGAGCTAGACTCTATACTTCCTGAAAAACTCCGTTTGCCCACTTGCAGCGTCTTCATAAGCTCCCTTCGGTGTGAAAACACTTAAACCTTCTGTTCTCCTGGGGCCCCTGGGCAGTGGGCAGGTGCACCCTAACCGCGACAGGCAGGTGGGAGTCAAAGACTAGGGACAGGGTGACACTAGATGGTTAAAGCTGTGTAACTCTTCCTCCCCCATAAATGTGAACTGCTCATTCTTCCTTTCTTAATTAAAAAAATTATTCTTTATCTAAATAGCAAAACTTAAAGTTTAACCATTATTTTAAAGATGACTTTTTAAAATCACTCCAAGAAATGAAAGAGGATATTCTAACCAATCGTTACCTTTCCCCCATTTTTCTACCATATGAATCCACACCTTCAGTTTCAAAGCTCTTTCTTCCTGGCAGTTTGTGGCAACTGTTTGGGCTGCCCAGTTCCACCGCTCAGGGCACTGGGCAAAGGTTACTGTGGCTTCAGCTCTTGGCTGGGAAGTTCTCAGGTGCCTGGGCAGTGGCTTACATCCTCAGGAGATCCTGATGAAGGACGCTCCATCCCCAGGTAGAAAGTGGCCATTTTCACTCCTTTTGTTTTGAGTTTCCACCACCCCTTAGTTACTTAGCTTCACTAATAGCCCTTATTTGCGTATTATACTCTGTTTATTGTGCTTTACTTTTGGCAACAACCCGGACTCACAAACTGCCTAACTAAGAAAAGTCTGAACAAAATGTGAACGACTCTTAGGACAGGTCCTCACACAAACTGGATCATTTCACATCCACTCACTGGAGCTGCCCCTGCGACCGTCACCGGAACCTGCAGGCTGGGCTCCGGTTAGCAGCACAGCGGAGCCGAGCGTAGCTGCAGGACGAGAAATCCCAGTAGATCACAGAGATCCACTTATAAATTATAATTTTCCTCTGTGTGGAAGAAAATATTCAAGACCTGTATCATTCACATACTTAGAAATGAAAACAACTTATTTTTGCCCTACTTTCTCGAATTGCTTGGGGGTGAAAAATGTTAAACGGATAATATCTTTCAACGCTGAATTGATTTCTCAGCTTAATTTAAGCATGGAAATTATGTGCCAGATGGCATAATCAACATGTTCTGTTGAAAGACTGCAATTTTATTCCTAAAAGAAAAAATAAAATAAGCGTTTTTCCACGTGGTCTACTCAGCGGGAAGGAAAGTTTATACATGCTCCCTCCAACAATGCCACCTTTGATGAGGAAAATGACAACAGCTTTGAATGTATTGACTGAACCCTTTGGAAAGCAGGAATAGTGCTTTGTTTCATTCTGCCATGCGGTTCACATGGGAAGAGAAAGAGCGAAAGGAATAATCATGAATACAGTAAAACTTATCTCAGCGCCCCTGGACATTTAAAGTCTTTCTGAAATGCATTTCATTTTCAATCATGTCATAACTGTATTTCATTCAATATCCTGAGCCCCATGCTATAAAATCGGAATATGCCCTTGGTTCTCTCCTCCCGGGAGGTTGTTCAGAGATTTGCGTGTCTTGGGAGAGATGGGAACTGCCTATTTTCACAACCCAATCTGCTTTATGTGACATTCCCACTCCCTGCCTGACGCCCATAAAGCGCTTGGCCGGGGAACTCAGTTATGAGCTAAAGAGAAGAGCATGATGTTTATGAAGAGGGACCAGCACGGTCCACCGGTGCGAACATCTGAGTGTGAAGAAGAGGAGGGGGCGGAGGAGTGGAGAGCAGACGCAGGCTGAGTGACTGAGGCGTGACCTCGTTTCTGTGCGAGGAAGAACACCCTTCCTACGACAGATCAGTTATTGCTGGAGAAGACAGGATGTTTCTACTAACTTTGAACAAAAATTTTAAATGATTATTAAAACAGATCCTTGGAATACGATATGTTCCAATAAAGCAATAACCTCTCAGTCTACACTTTTTGGGTTTCATCAGCACTTTTATGGTCATGGGGGCAAGTTCTTTTTTCATGTCCGGGTTGAGACTCTTCCCTCTTATCTTTAAAACACCCGTATTGGGCTTCCCTGGTGGCGCAGTGGTTGAGAGTCTGCCTGCTAATGCAGGGGACACGGGTTCGAGCCCTGGTCTGGGAATATCCCACATGCCGCGGAGCAACTAGGCCCGTGAGCCACAACTACTGAGCCTGCGCGTCTGGAGCCTGTGCTCCGCAACAAGAGAGGCCATGACAGTGAGAGGCCCGCGCACCACGATGAAGAGTGGCCCCCGCTTGCCACAACTAGAGAAAGCCCTCGCACAGAAACGAAGACCCAACACAGCCAAAAATAGAAATAAATTAATTAAAAGAAGGCTCAACATTTAAAAAATAAAAAAAAATAAAAAATAAAACACCCGTATTTTGATGCCTTGTCAACTCTAGGCATCTCTGGCCCGAAAATGACAGCCTGCTTGGCAGTATTATGCTAAAACACGTTTTTCAATCTTCTCACATAAAAATAACTCTATTGAAGATGCATTCGCTTATCATATCAGATACTTTTCAGAAGAACCATATTGTGTTTATTCAGACATCTAAATCTTATTTCTTGAGTGTCAGTTTTTTTCCATCATTATTCTCATGATTAAATACACGTCACCATGGTCTCTTACACAGGATGACACGATACAATCATCTTCTATGAAGTTTACTAGGTGTCTAACAGATCACTATTTACACATGGTTCAAAGATGACAAATCACACCAGTTGACACGTTAATCACTCTGCACCTGGGATGTTGCAAGTTCCGCATGTCTGGGGTCAAGTATGAATTTTCGAGTTGTTCCAACCCTATTTCTATCCCTATACCAATGAAAACAATATGAATCAAGGGAACTTATTTTTAAATGGTTTGCTTTTTAGTTTACATTCTAGAATAAACAGCCCAAATAAGTGGAACATGGGGTGGGGGGGAGCAGCTTTTATTTACCAGACAAAGTGACAGAAAAGCCATACTTGAGAAACGTGAGCAACACAAGGAAGAACGAGGTGCAGAGACCACAGAGTCTGTGTCCAGAACAGGGGGAGCGAGTTTCCAGAAGGAGACGGCGGCATCGCTGTCAAAGGCAGCGGCTCATCAGAAGTCACTGATTAGGAGCTTCGGCTACGAGGTGGGTCTGAGGCAAAGTGCAGGGTTTGAGGGGTGAATGTGCAGCAGGAAAAGGGACAGCAGAGAATCTTCTGCAGAATTTAGAGCAACTGTTCTCCATTTTTTTCCCTCGTGGAAGGAAAAGTGAACGCCTGCTACGTCATTACAGCTCCACCCTCAATTCTTTAAGTGCTATTGTGTACCCCAAATTGTTGTGTCAGTTTTGCACTCTACTTATTTTGCAGTTGAGTGATGTGGAGTAGTCTGTGTTCTAGTTTTGAATCTCCTGCAGTGCAGAGCCTGAGAAAAGATTTGGGTGCAGTGAGAGAGCAGAGGGAGAGACAGGGAAGGAGGGAAGGTGGGCAGGGGTAGCTGAGCGGGCTGCCCCTCTGGGGACGGAGCCAGTTCCAGTGGGATCTGCTGAGGACCCACCGCAGACCCTCCTCTCCAAGACCTGGGGCCGGGGGAGTGTGCACTAGTGCCCCCAGCACATACACCGGGCATCGCCCCCAGGGGCCTTACCCCTCCTGCACTTCCCGGGGTTCAACTGTGTTGGAGGGACCCGGGCAGAGGAGCCGGAGGAGAAGGGGTTCGGTGGGGAGGGAGCATGGGGCACCCGCCCCCCCAGGGGAGTCAGACAGCCTCCCGGCTCCGCCAAGGGTCCTGCTCGGTTGGGGCGGCGCCGCGCTTTCTCATCGCCCAGCCTGGAAGGGACCACTCACACCTGCTGGAGGAGCGTGGCCTTGGATGTTGTGAGTCTAGGTGCCTTGAAACAAACAGATAAGCAGGTTGAAAGGACCCCAGGCCGTTAGTGGAGTCTGATACGGGGATGAGGGCCGAGCGGCCTCCGTGCAGAGCCCGGGAGCCCGGGCTGCGGCCCAGACAGATGCGGGGCCACGTGGCCATTCTCCTGCCTCCTGTACTGGCGGCTCCAGGGCCAGGGCCAAACCCGCCCCTCGCAAAGATGGATGGGGAGGTCGAGCAAACACTCCTGTGTCAAACAGCACATGTAGTTAATAGCTCATACAGTGTTAATAGCACAAGGGACCACCCACCTCCAGACTGACCGTCTGACGGCTCCACGCCCCCTCCCCACGCCTGACACGGGCCCTGACACACAGGGGGCTCTTGTCCTATCAGTGCGGGGCTCCACCCCAAGGTGTCACAGAGACGCCAGCGCTTTCAGGGGGAACGGAGGAACCCACAACGCGTGCATTTCTGCTTCCCCACGGAGCTCACAATGTCCCAGACCCGCGGGGCTCCTACTGGGTTCCTGGGCCCAGAGCATCCGCATCACCTGGAACAAGTTCTCCCCCCGTGACCATGACCGTGACCGTGACGGAGACCAAGACTCTCCTGGACCAGCTCTGGCTTCCGAGCCCTCTTCTCAGCTGGGCCCTCACTTGGGCTCCTGTGTTCTCCGCGCTGTCCAGTTCTAGCAAGAAGCCTGTCAGGTGGGCTTAGCCAGAGCCCTACCACCCACATCTGCTCACGGCCGCCATCTGACTGGTCTCCTCAGCCCCAGAGCCCCCGGGCTGTCCGATCGCCCTCGGTGGCGATCCCGTGGGGTCAGTTCAGTCATTGTGCCCCGCCACCCCACCGCGAGGTTTCCTCCGAGTAACCCTCCTTCCCCAGCCCCTGCTCCTTGGCTGTGAACCCTCACTCCCCTTGTGGCGCTCTGACTGAGCCCCACCTCTCCCCCCAGCTACAGGGCCTGTGGAAGTGCCCCCTTGAGTGACGCCTTCCTTACCGTCCTCAACAAGCAGCAGAATCGCTGTTTTCTCTAACAAACTCCCTAGACCTAGTGAAGCAGAAACTCTGAGAGTGGGGCGTGGCACCCAGGTTTTATCCAGCCCTCGGTGGGTTCTGGGGTGATGACACACGTTTGAGACCCACTGCTCAGACGGAGACCCTACGCAGGGCACTTTCCTGCTGCAGAGACGAGGCCCGGGGTGACCAGGTAGGTGACGGAGTGCTCGGAGGAGGTGGAATCCTCATTCCTGTGGGTCTCCTGTCCGAGACAGCTCCAGCTGGAGAGGGGCACCCAGCAATGTGCAACAAAATTAAGAAAGGCTGACCCAGGCCCCCTGGAGGAATTGTGATTATTTCAGGCAGCAGATGGTAGTCATTTAAGATCTGGATTTAAGTATGGAGACAGTTGTGGCTCTAAAAACCCCACAGGACAGTGGCTAAAATTCTAATTGCCAGGATCAGTTCTGTGGTTCTGGACTGACCTGTGGTTTCACGTGGGAAAGAGCCACAGCTGTAGAGGAAACCACAACGGTCTGGAAACGGCGGCAGAGGTAGACAGAACCACAGCACACTCTGCAAAGGATAATAAGGAACCACAGAAAAGTATCAAAAGGGGAAAAAGCGCATTCCTTGGCTGAGACCTTACTGAATGTTTAAAGTCAGGGAACAGACTGCTAAGAAGGGGAAGGGGATCTCCTTGGCTTGAATTCCACAAAGAAACAGCAGTGAAAGCCTATATTTTTACTTCTTATTAAGGCTGGTTAAGAACATAATACAACAGAGGAGTTATTTCAGAATATGTCATTGTTTCACTTTGTATTTTGGTTGCATTTTAAAATCTCTACAGACATTAGGAATGTATATGTCTCTGCAAATGTTGAAAAATACTGAAACTTCTATAACAGACATGCTTTTACAAGAGGAATATTCAAATAAGGAGAAAACTTCACTTCTCCAACTTCAGCATTTGACCATCACTATCAAATCAGCCACCTAGGAGATAGGTGAGTGAGTGGTAACTGTTAGGATGGAGATTTGTTCAGATTTCGTTTGACGTTTCTCCTGGAGGAGCCCTTAGACTCCCTCTGGTGGCAGCTCCTTTGGAGCTGGAGAGAACAGGCATCTGAGTGAGAACTCTGCACAGTAGAATTTCATGTGAAATTTCAAATCCAAAAGCTGCCCCATTGCTAATGCCCACCTGCCCCCAAAACAAAAGTACCTTTTCCTTAATTCGCTAGAAATACCGGGAGAGGGTTTTACTTTGTGGCAAACTCTAGTGCAATATTTGAATAGTCTTAAATTCTTTAAATTATTCCTTAAAATTATAACGTTAATGTTAATACTTATAAGTCATTTATATACGTCCCTATCAGAGACAGTGTTTAACATTCACGGTGCAGAAAGACAAAAGCTATTTCTTTAATTATGAATTGTCTGTTCTACAAAAATTAATAAGACAGAAACTTTATATCTTTGCATAGGTTTAAAACATTTAAAATTGGGAGAAAACTTTAATTCTCCGACGTCAATTCTCCGACTTGGGCGCAAGTACTTATGCTCCAAGTCCCTCGCGGTCCAGCCCACTCGGGGGCGAGCAAGCCCATCCTGCTCATCGCAAACGTCACCTCCTGCACCCCATCCCCGCCACTGCCCTGCCCTCGTTCCCCTCTTCCTCCGTCCTCACCCTCCGCTGCTCTCTTTAAGACACGCTAGTTTAGGGCAGCTTCCATCCCATGATCGACTGGACCGGCACTGGTCAAATGCACCCACCGTTTTCCTCTGCCCACATCCAGTGGTCCCTCGGGTTTCCTTCCTACTTCCTAAGGGGAACTGGACCCCTCTGGCCTCCCAGCTCATGACCCTCCAGCGGCTGCCCGCTCCAATCAGAAGGAAATACAGCTCCCCCCCAAGGCCAACAAGGTACTGCATCATCCAGTCTCGCCAGACCTCCACACCTGTCTCCCCACGCCCGCCCTTGTGCCCCTGCACCGTCTGCTCCCCCTGCACGCACGTGGTCCCCCGCACGCGTCTCCTCCTCTGACCACCCCGTCAAAGCAGCCCCCACCCCATCACCTTTCTCAGCCTGCACGGCACCTTCCCTGTCTTGAATCGTCTCGTCGGTTCCTGTGTGTGGTGTCTCCACCACCAGAACGTAAGCACGGCCGAGTCAGGGATCTCCTCTTGCTCAGCCACCACTGGGTTTGCACGCCAAGTACTCAGGACGCGGCCTACTTACTGAACAAATCAACGAATGCATCAGTGGTGCTGTGAGTTGCCCCTTCCCGGGCATGTCCCGGGCTGTACTGATTTCCTCCCCGCTAGACCACTTGTGTTCAGGGCCTGGGCCGGGTGAGCGTCCCCCTCCCACGTCCTCCATGCCCCAACACCAGGAGAGCCTCAAAGGGAGACTCCAACTCCATTTCTATTCCTGGCTCTGGTACCCGAGACAGACAAAGGATGAGTGGATCACGGCAGACATCAGACCAACACGGAGGCAATTTCAGTGGTCCAGGAAAGAGATAAGTAGCTGAACCAAGGCCCCCGCAGGGGAAGGCGAAGAGTGAATAAGCTCGAGAAATACTGTAGCAGTAGAATCGACTCTCTAGGTAAGTGGGTTGGAAGTGTTCTCGTCTGCTGGGGCTGCAACAAAATTCCACAGATGGGGCACAGCTTAAACAACCGACGTTTATTTCTCCCAGTTCTGCAGGCTGGAAGCCTGAGGCCAGGGTGTCGGCAGGGCTGCTTCCTTCTGAGGCCTCCTTCTCTCCTTGACTTGCTGGTGGCTATGTCCTTACAGTGTGTGTGTCTCTCTTCCTATAAGGACACCAGTCCTAGGGGATTAGGGCCCCACCCTATGACCCCATTTAACCTTAATTACCTCCTTAAAGGCCCATCTCCAAATACAGTCACATTGGGAATTAAGCTTCAACATGTTAATTTGTGGAGAACAAGATTCGGTCCATAAGAAGAGGAAGACCTGTTTAGGTTAGGAAGCATCTATAATGACTTCCAAAATTATATGAATTGCTTGATTGTTCTTCGTTGCTATTACTTATGTCTTATTTATTTTATATATTAAGCATATTATGATCATTTTGAAGGGCAGGAAAACCTTCTGCTGCTTGCAGAGCACCATCTATAGATTGGTTTCAGGACACAGGACCCCTCAACTTCCAAATTACACCCACAAATCCCTGAGCCAATTTCTGCATCATTCAGCTGAGTGTGTCAGGGGGCTTCACTCGTTTTCAGCACCTGAACCATCACTGCTGCTTCTCAATTCTTCTTGAAAAGATTGGGAAGGAGCCGAGGACACTGTGGTCCCTACAGAGGTGCCCCCTGAAGGCTGAGGGTTTGAAGAGTGAAGCTTGCATACCCCAGGCGGGAGGGCATGAAGGACGGAGCCGGGGTGCTGTCCCCGCTGGGCCACCTGCACCTTGTCACCTCCTGCTCTGCACACACGCCACGTGGGCTTCCGACCTTACAGGAGCCCCTCTTGTCCCAGAGCCAGGACTGCCATGCACTGCACTCCACGGTCAAGCCTCGAGCCCACTTCACCGACTGCTGAAGGACAAGCAACACAGCTGAACACGCCTCTGGCTCAAAGCACCATTTCCCTCAGAAAATGTGTGATCTCCCTCCGGCACACGGGGCCCTCCTTCCGGCTCCTTGTCCCTTCCCCAGCCTCTCGACGCTCACGATCTCCTTCCCCTGCTTGAAAGATCACATCCATGTCTCTAGCTCTGCCCTTGCCCAGCTCACCGTCTTCCACGCAACACCTCCGAAGCGGAGTTCCCGATGTTTCCTTCCACCTTCTCGTCGCAGCCGTGGGCACCGAACCCACCGAGCTGCTGAAGTCACTGATAATAGTGAGAATAATACTTGCTAACGCACGTGTGTCTACTGGAGGCCAAATTCTGTTCTCAGCAGGAAACCTGCTCATTTTTAAGGCTTCCCATTTTCTGCACTGAGCTTCCTTGGAAGGTTTCTTCTGTACACGGTAGGAGCACAGCCACGGGACAAGATCAGAGCTCCCCTCCCGCTGCAGCCCTCACCCACCCATGCTGGACCACGGACGCTGCAAGTCTGCACCTGAGCAACCCCGCCCCGCCCCCGGAATGCCGTGCTCCCCTTCCTAGGGAGGGTGAGCCGATGGTAACAACTACCACGCTCCTTTACACCCAGGGAACAGAGAGCTCACAGAAGACACTGCCTCTCGAAACTGCAGCAGGAGACACTATTAAAAACACAACGCGAGGAAAGGCTTTAGCCGCAGGTAGAGACCCGCAGGCAAGCCCAGGGCAGCCGGGCTTTGCAGCCAGACCACCCTCCCGCCTGTCCCTCCCCCTCGAGTCATGGAAAGGGACCACGTCCGTGAGCCAGTAGGCACCAGGTGGTGGCTGGGGACACATGTGTCCCTGTGTCCCGGCCGCAGTGGCGTCTCCGTTGAAGGGCTCGGGCGAGCGGCTCAGCTTCACAGCCGTCAGGACTCCGGGTAAACACGCTTGACTGATTAATGATAACAGCTCTAAAACCCCACAGACGTTTCCAGCACCCAGAGATGTTTATTTTTTATACTAAATTAAATTCATTTTCTCCCTCCTTCCCTCTAAGGGAAACGGTGACAAATTTAAATTCAGAGTGGCCTGCTCTCTTGGAGGTGGCCCTGTGCCATGACCTCTAAACAGGCTCTGGTTTGGGTTTGTCTTTCAGCGGGGGCGGGGAGGGGGAGACTGAAGGGCAGGAAAAGAAGAAGTACTGGGTGCGGTGCCCTGAGCCAACCGCCTCGCGCAAGAAGGAACTTGTTAAGTATTTTGTATTTACCAGGTTCACGGTAGGTGCTTACTTATGATGGAAAAAGAGAAGGAGACAAATCCTTCAGGAGCATCTGCTTTGTGCCAGACACCACGATGCTGGGAAACAGAAGACGTGGTCTCCATGCAGCTCCTCAGAAAACTGCAGCTTGGAGGGGTCCCGTTGCCCAAAGCAACACCGGGCAGAACCAGGGCTTCAGCTCCAAAGCCCATTTTCCATCTCTGTACGTTTATCCACACAGCCACCAATGAGGAGAGCAGCAACAGACCCTGATTTCTGCAGCGCCTATTTTGTCTACGTAAATCACTCTGGCCATTTTTTTTTTTTTTTTTTTTTTTTTTTGCGGTACGCGGGCCTCTCACTGTTGTGGCCTCTCCCGTTGCGGAGCACAGGCTCCGGATGCGCAGGCTCAGCGGCCATGGCTCACGGGCCCAGCCGCTCCGCGGCATGTGGGATCTTCCCGGACCGGGGCACGAACCCGTGTCCCCTGCATCAGCAGGCGGACTCTCAACCACTGCGCCACCAGGGAAGCCCCATTCTGGCCATTTTTATGCTCATAAATTTGTTACCTCTTGAAAATCTGTATTAGACTACATAGTCTTTGTGCTTCTTTCCATGTTACCCTGGCAATTCCCACCAGCTGCGCACCGGCCAGCAGACAGATGTTCTCAGATGAGCAGTCCCTCCAAGGACTAGCTTTCCCTGGATGCTAAGGCTCTACCTCTGGACTCAGGGACGTACACGGACCCTCCAGGAGCTGAGACAGGACGAGAAATTCAGATTGTTGAGAAGATCGTTTTAGAACACTGAGCTGAAATAAAGCCATGGTTTGTCAGTCAGTTCCAAAGGACAATCAGACATTGTTTTTTCCAGTTATTTTTTTTTATTTTAGTCACCGATGAATTTGTAAAGGCGCAGGCAATTATGTATAAAATAAGAAGATGTGCGGCTTAGCTGTGACCTTCAAGGAAAGAAGACACTTGACTTGCTGTTCAGGAAAAGTCATCATAAATGTTGGGAGAACCTTGACGGTGATTCTGATGTTTTTTCTACATGCTAAAGACGGGCCTGGATTTCCCTCACTTCATAAAGTGTTATGTAGAAGTGAGGGAGGCCAACAGCGTGGATTGGGCTGTGCTTCACTGAGGGCCTGTATCAAGAGCTGTACTCGGTTTCAGGGTCGCAGCTCAGCCAGACGCTGCCCTGTGCTGATGCCCAATGGTGGGTGGGACGCAGGAGTGAGAGCAAACAGCCGAGTGCAGGACTCGAGCCAAACTATCAGCGAAACGCTGGGAGAGATCACGTTTCAGAACCTCCTCTCCTATCGAAACAAAAACGAAATAAGCGAACGCTTGCCCCAATGTAGTAACTACTAACTCTCTGAGTCAAAGAGTCGTTCCGGAAGATGCAACACACTTTATGAAGCTCTCCAGGCCTTCCTCCGTGGCTCCCCATCACAGAGGACTCGTGGGGCCAGTGGCCATTTCCTGCTCTCTGAATGCTGAGCTCCTGCTCATTCCGAAAAGCCGCCTCCTCCAAAAGGGCCCTCTGGATCCCCTGAGTACACTCTGTTGCCGGCTCTACTGCTGTCTTAGAAACAGATAATTCTCTAGCCCGCTATGGTGACTGTTTCTGCCTTTTGCCTGCGGGAACACGTGGCCCAGGTAGAGGCCACCTGAAGTTACCAAAGAGAGAAAGCTCTCCTGCGAGACCGTCCTGTCACGGCAGCCCAGCTGATGCTTCTGACAATTGGTCAAAGGAGAGCACCCCATGGTGCAGGGGGCCCCTGCTGCTGCTGGGCAGCAGGACCCGTGCTTTCTCGGGGAGCCCTGTGGGCCCGTCCATGGAGCCCTGGAGCTGAGCACATGGGTGTCTGCCTTCCAGGAGCCCACTTTTTGAGCTTAGTGCAAAAAATCAGGACGGTGATGTACAGAAGGGCCCCCGATCACGGTGAAGCCGTGCTGAAGGCAGGGAACCATGCTGCCTTCGCAGCAACACCACGTCGGCTGAGCTGTGCTTTGCTGCCCAAACAAACAACACTGAACCCTCAGGAGTGAAGACAACAGCGCTTCTCTCTCACTCCGGTGACCCCGTCCTGGCCGCGGCTCTGCCCCACCCGGTCTTTCTCCCAGGACCTTGGCTGAAGAAGCAGTCTTCATCCAGAATGATGCAGACATTCTCCAAGAGGGAAAGAAGGTGACACGTCCCCTGATTGCTTTTCAGGCGTCCTCTGCTGCTGCTGCTGCTCCACCATGGAAAGAAGCCCGGGGCCGAGAGGGACCCCAGGGGGACGGGAAGCCTGTAGGAGGGGCAGGGACTGTCCTAAACAGTAATGTCACCCGCCACAACCTGTGAGAAAGATGTGCTATTGAAGCAGTCCAGAAAGAACGCTGGACGAGCAGGTTCCGACTGAGTTTTACTGGAAATACAGTTCCTCCAATTGTCTGGGTCTAGACTTTAACATTTTCACCTATAAAATCCGAGGTTTGGTCCACGTGGTGTCAAGGTCTCTTCCAACTCTGCGGTGAGCCCGAAGCCGTGCCTCATGGTTATCTGTTTTGCTATCTTATCCAAAGGACAAGCGCCAGTATCATTTCTCTATTTCTCACCAAGTGCAGTGCGTGAGAACATTGGCTGAATAAATAAGTTAAACCTAATGAATAGCTTACGCTTTAGTGGGAATTCAATAGATGATTTCCTGGAAGCAGGTTCATGGCCCCCCGCCTTGGTGGAGAAGGAAGAGAAGAAGGAGAAGAAACAAAAACGCAGCACGAGAGGGCCTGGGGAGGGCAGGCCCGACAACGCAGCCTGGGGATTCCCGGCTCCTGGGACGTCCCCTTGAGGGCAGCTCCGTCACCACGGGACTCGGCTCTGGATCTCTCCTTGGCTGAAAACTGCTTAACTTACTAAATCTAAAGGCATAAGTATTTTGAAACTATTGCGAATGGAAAGAGGTTTCTTTCTTTTTTTCCCTGTTCCGTGTTTTGTGCAAGGAAAGTAGGTAAAGAGCACACTCCCAAATCATTAGAATTCAATTATAGGAAACGCTGCAGTATTATGCAAAAATGAAATTCCTGATTTTTACTGTGAAAAGGAAATGATAGCCTTTCGAACCTAACAAAATAGCTGGTTTGCCAAGAAAATGCTCTCAGCTAGAAGGAATCCACCAGGAAGAAAAATAGTCAGTGCTTGGGTCCCATTTACTCTGTTTTTGTAAGGTGATGAATAATCATTTTTTAAAGCTCTCCTATATTTATGACAAATACACAGCATTCTTATTTCAATAATTACAAAGCATGATTTGGGTTTCACATTTTATCTTCAGCTGGAGTGAGTGATGGGCACTGTCTTCCGCTCAGCCCTGCCGGTCCCGCCCCGCGGTGCAGCTTGGCGAGGTCACCTGCGAGCCTCACTCCTTGTTCTAACGATTGTAGCCCACAGTAACTCCTCAGTCATTGCACTCCTTGGGTTGTAAGCATAAATCGGATGTGTAGATTCACTTTTCATCAAGGCTTTGTGTGGTTTGAAATTAAATACCAGTTGACCCACAACACAGATAAAATCCATCAGAATAATAGGGGCTGTTCTGTAAGCTCAACCAACATCATGCAGCTGGAAAACCAACCCTTTTTCCTTTTTCCTTAACTAACTCCAACATGATGAGCTGTAAAACTCCACATGCTGTAGTGAAATCTGAGAAGTGAAACAGAAAGCAAGTGAAGGAACAACGCAGGAGTCGGGTACGAACGCACAAACCTTGAAGAGTCCTTTGTTTTCCAGCTTTCCTTTTGTGGCTTTCAAGTATTACCTTCAAATCAGTGATTTGAGCATTTCAGAAAAACACATTTACAGCATAACTTTTTTCCTCCCTCAGAAATCTGTACTCAGGAGACACTGGCCCTTGCTTTGGGGAGGGAAGGCACCCCGTCTCCCTACCTCATGACACACCCACTGGCTACAAGCCGTGCCACCCACCAAGTGGGAGACAACCCACCCTTAAGCCTGACACTTCTAACTCATGAGCATTTTATACTTTTCACCAACTGTCTGGAGTATTTCTGTTTCCAGAGGCTAAAACTCTGTACGTAGGCGATACTGAGAACGTTCGGGAAGCTTAGGCTTTAAATATATAACGTTAGCAGAACTTTCAAGGGCTACTTCACCACTAAACCCCCGAATCATGGAGCCTGGCAGCTCCGTGGGCAGGACGTGATGCCCGCCGCCTGCCTCTGGCGTCACATCCCCCCGTTGGTCTGCAGTTTTCCTTGGAGACGGGCCATCTTCACACTGCGCCTGCATCCCCTTCCAGCCCTCCTGCCACTGCTCTGTGTCCACGACCCTGCCTGGGGCGCCTGGGACGGATCTCTTGCCATTTCCTGCATTCTGCACAAGCACTAATTGAAAATTTGGGTGGCCTTGCTTATTTATTTTCCTGGAATGCAGTGGGTTATATTTTCATGGCATTTTCTCAGCAGTGCAGCATTTCAATTTCAAACTAGGACAATGAGAAGAAAAGCCAGTTCCCATCAGCAAAAGACGACTGTACCCAATTTGGATTTGCAGGATGGCGTTTATAAATTGTGACTAAATGTAAACCATCACAAATGCTTGCTTTTTCCAGGAAACTAAAAAGACAAGTTGACTTTCTCCCTAAAAAAAAAACCCCAAAAACCCCCCCAAAAAACCAAAAAAAAAAACCAAAACAAAACATGGTGATGGGCTCAGTTACCACAAAAAATGAAAGATAAATAGAAGGTAACATTCAAAACTATTTGGTAAAATTCAGCAATTCACTGTCCACGTCTACATCTTCATAAGATGCACTGGCTCGAATTTTCTGTTGGATTTGTGCATGTAAGAAAGCTTCACAGTGGCACTGGAGTTTTGTACAAATCACATCCTGGTTTGCATGGGCATTTCTCTTCAGCAATATGAAGGCTAACGGTGGAACTTTTAATTTTATCAAGATGTTATCCCATGTTATTCTAATAATCTACCACTGCTGTAAGTTTTGTATTGCTTAATATTTAAAGAGGACTCTATTTCAATGAAGTTGTGTAAAAACACAATTTTGGCAAAAATTGAATTTATACACGTGGCTTAGAGAGTTTACACCTTAAAACTGCCTTTTGATTTCATCCTGAATGTGTGCATCTTTCATTTCTGAAATAACAGTATATAGAGAGTGAATTTTTAATATCTGATACATTTTGCATGAAATATTTTAAAAGAAAAATTTAGAATGGTTGAAAATATATGCACATGTTAAATAAACTTATTTACCAAAGACAATCACTTTAATAAAACTCCCTGAAAAAGTGCCAGTTGAGGGGCAAGTACATTTCCAGTGTTGTTTCTTAAATAGGGCTGAGTCTAGGCCATTTTCTTAATCTTGAGAGCTACCTCCCCTCGGTTTGTATGCACTTCTGCCATTGGTGTAATTGATGGGCACACTAACGGTACATCAATTCACCTCAGAATGGGACACTGATGAGACCTTTTCATGGAGCAAAGTTGCCATGGCTATGAACTGAAAGTAAAATGTTCAAAAACGTCTGAACTAGTTTGGGCAGATGATTTGGGAAATAAAGAAATTGCATCTGTTCATTTAAATCAAACAATTAATAATATTAAGTTGCTATTCTGAGTTACTTTTTAAAAATTGGAAATAGTGCTAAATTGTCCAAGAATCAATGACAATGGCACATATCTTCCCATAAAAATAAGTACATAAAGGTATCTGGCTTCTCAGGTGAACAAACTTATTAAAGCTTCACTATAATTCATAAATAGGATTTCTTTTCCACACACATTTTGTCTTAAAGTTAAGGGTGTTAAAGAGGGAAAAAAAATCTGTTGGACTATGCAAATACTGCTGAAGTACCGATTTTGAATATACAGATGTGAGCTGAATAACATAATTATAGTTTTTCATGTGCTACTGATTATGTATTTGAAACTCACTCTATAAGAAATGCTGTGCACATAGTAATGGTAACACTTCACGTTTACATAGCTCTTCATAAACTTCAAAAGTATTTTTCAACATATGTAATTTAGGTTCATAATAATTCTTTGAGGCTCGCTTGCTTAAAAAGCACATTAAATTTTGTGCTTTAAGAAAAGGTATTAAAGGAAAGTAAGTGTATGTTTATTAAAAACATAGACATAGGAATAGAACCAAGCATGAAAAACACAAAAATTTTACAGTTTAAATAAAGAAGATGCTTGGCCTTGGATGGCCGTGTCAAATGTTTGATCCAGTGCAGCTCTTCTGACCTTCTGAACAGCTTAGAAAACAAGCTAGCAGAACTTCACTAGCTTGGTAAATTCAAATATATTTTATGTAGTATTTTTCCTTTCATTTCACTGACTTTAATAAAACGATAAAAGGAAATACCGCATTATGCACATTCACATCATTTTTTCCAGTAGTGGGCCTCTTCTTATGTCTGTCTTGTTACGTTAAGTTACACCTTAGGAAAATAAATGCCATCTGAGATACAGTCCATTAGGAGACTCGCCGTTTGTAGTTGAGTCAGAACAGATATGGGGAAAGATATACTCGTACAAAGTGTCAAAAATAAAAATTACATATTTCTAATATTTCCCAGTATCATTTCCACTTTGCTGGAATTAACAATACATTTGAGCATGGCTGACGATTTCTTCCCTAGATGTGAAATAGCAAAATATTTTTTAAAAGAAATGTACTTCACAGAACAAACAAGAACCAAACCACTTCTCGTGACCAGCCCTTCCCTGCGTCTGGCGGAGCTGCCGCTTCCTTGGGTAGGGATGCAGGATGACTCCAGAGTATATTTTACAACTTGTGCGTAGACATAATTCACAGCCGAATTTAGGAATTGCCCAACAGAAATTAATTCCTAAAATGTCGAAACTACTCCTAATAAAACCGCCAAGTCTGGGCTGGAGGATTATTTCCATGACAGGGGTGGGCCGTTACCTGCAGGGGAACAGGCTGCTGTGGGGACTGCACAGAACAGAAAACCGAAAGCCTGAGTACGAACATCTTCTCATCTGTGCTTTCTCTGGAAACTTAACGACTTGGACAGCAAATGAGGTACATGGACAGTGTTGGAGAACAGACTCGTTGGATCTATGTATCGGTTTTCTGCATCTGACATCCAACTGTATACAACTGACAACTTACCTGATTTGGATTAGTTTATCCAAAGCACAGGCAAAATAAACCAGGTCCTGATTTCTTTTTCCTGAGAAAATAAGCTGGTTCTTCTGAACACTTTCTTGTAATAGAGGCAAGAAGCGGTGCATAACTAAGAGAACAAGGCACCTAACAGACTTCCAGGCCAAGATCTGCCAGTGTAGACCGTCCACTCCCTTCAAGTCGGGGAGTGGAGCCCAGACCCTCCCAAACTCGATTCTCCAGTTACACGGCCTCAGACAATCTCAAGAGCCATTGAAAGCAAAGCACAGTTTACAACCCTCCTGTGATGAGGAGGCCAGCCACAAAAGAGAAGTGTGTCGATCGGAGAATGTTTTAAACATCAGAATGTTGCCGTCAGCTTTCCTTTCACATAGCATTCTGCGGAAGGCCTCAATTTACAGAAAAGATGAAAGAGCTGCGAGGACAACAAGTCTTTGAACTGTGACTGAAGGACAGGATGAGGCAGGTGGGCTGAGGCGGGTTAGGACACGTGGAGTCTGAACATCCGAAGCCTGCAGCCCCCATGGTGGCCCCCGGTCCTCATACCCGCCGTCCGTGGGACTGCGACCCCCAGGGGCCGCCCCTCACCCCTGCAGCCCTTCCCAGCAGCTGGTACCTCCAAGCTCGGTTTAACTTTTCATTCGTTTCTTAGAGGGTGTGGGTGCGTGTGCATGTGTGCGTGCACATATGCGTGGGTGTGTGGGGCGGGCAGTGGCCCACGGTGTCCACTGCCGGCCTAAGCTCAGCAAGCCCCCTTGTCTACCTGCCAGGTGAGTCTTTGCCCGAAGACGAGGTGGGGCCCCTGCGCAGGGCACAGCCCTGCCCTTGGGTTGGCTGCCTTCACCCGCCGCCTCCCGTGGCTTTTACAAGGTGAAAGCCGAAAGCACCAGTAAGTCCGTGCAGTCACTTGCTACTCTTCCTTCCAATTCTCTGAGAAGCATTTGTTCTGTTGGGAAGTGGAAATGGAAGGAGGGAAGGGAGGGGGATGGCAGGAGGGAAGGGGCCCTGGTCTGTGCCCTCGCGTCCCCGTCCCCTCCTACTCAGTTCTCCCCCAGGCACCCTGACTTGTCAGCTGAGAGTCCTCGCCTGCCTGCGGCTGCCTCTTCTGGTTTTCTACAGTTTTTCTCTTCACTACGAAAGTGTGATTTTCAGGAATAAAAAGCCACAGGATATAATCAACCCCCGTGAATCTAAGACAAATTATTTATGCAAAAGGGATAAGAAGTTGACACCTGTTGCTACCATCTCTGGCAGGTCCAAGTGCTTGCTTCAGGCTTCTGGAATGTTCCAGCGGCCACCACCTCCTGCCCCCCAGGGTGCGGTGCCCCCTGGGCTGGCCGTCAGGCCCTCCGTATGATTATGTTCACGATGGCCTGAAAAGAACTCCAAAACTGGATGGAGATGTTTATACCTCAGACTCCCACAGATTTTGTACATGAAAGAAGGTTTTTGTCTCTAGGTGTTTCTCAGCAATTGCAGACTACTATTAATTGTAAATATTGTTAGCAATATTAATTTTATTATAACTATTACAGATATGCTGAAAAGATAAGTCAGCCTAAATTCATATATCAGAGTTTCTAAAATTTTTAATTTTTAATTTTTTCATCTTTAAATAAGCTGCTTGCTTAGTCTTCTTAGAAGTGCAGTTCATTAAATGCTTCTACAATGAGAACTATTCTAATTCCCTCTTTAAAAAATGTAAGGTCTCTCAAGTTTGTAAAAGTTAATTTGCTGTTGCTGTATATATGCTAAGACAACATGAAATCTCACTGGATAAAGGAGAACGCTTTGATTCCATAAAAGAGCTACCTGCATCCTCTAATTATATTTTATAAGCAAGGTCAGTATTCTAAGTTAGTTATTTAGGTTCATTAAATGTCATGAAATATATAACATTTATGGTAATTTTAAAATGTTTAACATGCAGTTATTAGATTCCTAATCAGGATGGGCATATAGTTTCAAAGTACATTTGATTTGTTATTGTCCTTTTACAAAAAAAAAGTGGTGATAATGTATATTTAATAATGTGTATTTAATTGTATTCTCGTATGAAGCTTACAAATGGCCTATATTTCTATATCTCCAATAGAGATCACAATAATGTGAATGTGTGTGCATATAATGTGAATTATAACACATATACTTCTTCCTACACGAATAAGTTCACATTAAAAAATTCAAAGGTTAATAGTGTACAGGTCGCTCACTTTAAAGCAGTGTTTATCTGGGCTAGCACTGTAACAAGATTAGTTGTGTCAATAGCCTTGTGCCTGGGATTATTTCCACCCCTAACTCTGCTTACATAATTGTGTTAACTCAAACCTAACCAACACCCCAGTCCTTTACATGGTTCTGCTCAAAATTTGCTGATTTAAATATGTTAGAGTATGTTTGAAAAACAAGCAGGAAAGACAGATTCTTCAGAATTTTAGCTCTTATTTTCTTATTTGTTAAAATCTTTCCCCCAAAGATTCTCTCAGACAATGAATTTGCTTCAGCCCTAATTGTAAATATTTATGAAACAAGACCTGCATGCAAAAAAATAAAAAGACAAAACAGGATTTTTCATTTATCATCATCACCTTCCACAATCCAAAATATGTTGTTCTTATTTTACTTTTGGAAAATAAATATTGTGAACAAATAATTAGAATGTATTTAATGGCAGATAAGCTTAATTTATAGAAACAAAGAGAGGACGTGTAGGGAAAAAGAGCAATGCCCAGACTATGAGGCACTGTGCCTATACTTGTTGATTTGAAAAGCAAGCTCGGATTGCTGCAAAATGCATGTACAGAGGACCTCTCTGAATTAGTGGCTAGATGATTAGTTTTGTGCAGAAAACAAACCTCTTTTTGAAAGTGCTTGTTAGAATTCAACTGCCTCTAGCACCAGTTAAACAGATATCTTAGACATTAAAAAATGACTACCAGCTCTATTGAGGTAGGATTGAATACAAAAATTGCACACATTTAATATATACAATTTGGTGAGTTTGGAAATTAGACATCTTGAAAGGAAAGAATCACGGTGTGTAAACCAAGAAAGGAAAGCAATGTGAAAATTCTGTAAGTATAGGAAATCAACTAAAAATGCAAAAAGCTTGCCCCTCTGTTTGATGTGGGAAGCTGCCTGGTCTTGTTCAGGAAGAACATTCTCAATTCTCTGAGAATTAATTTAACTCTTATTTCTCTTAAAGCATGCCAAAACCCATGGGGTCGGAGGCGGCCAGGGCTGTACAGCAATGCGTTGCATCTCCTTTATTTGGATGATGTTTTACTTTACACTACAGTTTCTGGTCTGAAATTATATTTACTAGAAAAATTGCTGCCAAATTTAGAGTCAGTAGTTAGCAGCATGTTTATGCAAAAACTATTAAACTGGATGGTGTTTAATTTTTTTCCTGGCTATTAACCCATGTTGTGTCTTGTCACACCATGGCTGGTCGCTCTTCCATTAGACAGTGGAAGAGAACTGGCTCTTCAGAGCAAGCCAGCACTGTAACCAAGGAAAATATGGTCTGTAAATTCTGGTTCAAAACTGATTTTCGTAAAGAATGAAAACCTCCTTCTAAATGTGTTCTGACAAATACAAGCTTACAAAGAGAAGGCCAGTTAACAGCAGTGACAATGACATTTAAACACATCCAAAACACAAATGGCATGAAAGGGCTAACAGGAGTCACTGAAGTTTTCTTCCACAATTTGAAATCAGCAAGCAGAGCATATAAATTTCTAGGATAAAATTATAATTACAGCATTAGAGAGATAGGTCTCCACTAGTTCTCAAACAAAACTTTGTTAGGGAGCCTCACAAGTCTACAGTTTGAAAAGCTGTTGTTTATTGGAAAGAAAGCAGACGCACAGGCGAAAATCTGTCATTCACATCTGTGCATTCGAGTGTCTGTGTTAGCGGGATGGATATGCAGCATGATACATATATGTAAAGCATAATAATGCAAATCAACACAGCCTCACACATCTGGGCTCTGAAAAAATGTGGCCATGCTTGGAAGGAATTACTTTATGGAAAAGTAGGAATTCAATAAAAACACAACGTTGAAAATGAACCCACATGTTTACATTGTATTGTTTTCCTCTTCATTGCTTTACTTCACAGCTAACCTCCTACAGTGTGCCTTTCCACTCCAGCTCCACTCCAGTGCCACCGCCAGGGACAAAGAAGCAAAGATACTAGTTCACGGGGGCTGGGGGCTGTGGAGGTGTGGACGTGATTCAGGACAGGGGGCAAAAGTTACAGAAACAGAAAATGATCAACAATCTGCTTCAAGCTCAGAGAAGGCAACCAAGAAGTTCTGTTTTAAAATGGATTGCATTATAGGTGACAAATTCAAAGAACAAAAAGATCCCTTTAATTGAATACCAAGAAAAACTAGTGTGACCTGCTACCACTGGCATATAGTTATTCCGAGAAACCCCACTAACAGCCCCACCTGTCTTGCCCTATGCACAGAGGAAGGCCCCAATTCACTGCAGAACAGTCGCTTGCTGGAAAGCAGGGCCATGAGTTCAGGGCTTACAGGGGCTTTTTGGTGGCTCCTACCCACCACCTTCTTTCAAACATGAGATCACCGGACCTCTCAAGGGGTCAAAGAATGCACCTGATCAGGGTCCATATAAGGCTGGCCCAGAATGTGGGTTTCTGGACTCTCAGTGTAATCTATCTAGCTATCTATCTCTCTACTTACCTATCCATCCATCCATCCATCTATCCATCCATCTATCCGTCTATCAATCTATTTACCCATCACCTATCTATCTAACTATGTGTATTTAAACCAACAGCAGTATAGTCAACTCTTGATTTTTCAGGGACCATTGACATTTGTTTATTTTTAGTATGTCACTGCTCAAAGTCCACCAGGAGCACAAAAATAATTGGCTATACTTTGTTATCACTTCTTTTTTTCTTCAAATTCAGGTACTTATTTAATTCAGGTACTTATTCAAGACCTGCATAGGTTTAAAAAAAAACACCCCATACAGGAAGGTAAACAAATCATAAATGAAAAACTGGATGAACTGTCACAAAGTGAACGCACCTGTATTATCACACAGGTTAAAAAGTAAATTCAATTATTGCCAGCACCCCAAAGTCTTCTTTTTGTCCTGTCCCAGTCTCACCTCCACCCCTAGATTACTGTTTGCCCATATAATTGAAATCATACAGTATTTATTCTTTTGTGTCTGTCTTCTTTTGTGCAGTATTATCTGTGAGTAGATTTTCATTGCTCTGCTGTACTTCATGACATAAATATTCCACTATTTATGTGTTTATTTTCACTGTGGACAGGCATTTCACACACACCGATGTGAATGTCCTCTTACACATCTTTTGTGCTAATATAGACACAGTTCTCTTTGGTAGATGGCTGGGGACAGAACTGTATGTTATCACTTTTGTTATAAGGGTCCAGTCAGAAAGGAAAAAGGTTCAGACTGTTGTCTAAAGTGTGGGCTGGATATTTTCTTTGGCTTTTAATTTTCTGTGTACTCCTCATCCCTCTGTACCACGGATAGTATATAGGGAGCTCGGCCTTGCTGGGGGATGGCCCAGGATACTGGGCGGTGGGAAAGTACCAGCAGCTGCTTGCAGAGGAGCTCACAGGGGGCAGGGGGGCAGGACCAACCTCCGGGATGCACAGGCCTGAGAGCCGGGACAAGGGTGTGGTGAGCAGGTCCTGCACACTGACGCCTGCTGTTGCTGTCGGGAACGCATTCACTACCCCAAGCGGGGTACAGCTTAGTTCGCAATGTAGGCGAAATCTACTGAAAACAGAGGGTGAGAAAACTGCCTTCAGGGAGTTTAAAATCCTTTATCAGCTTGGTGGGAAACCAAGGAGTTAGCCGAGCCAATGAAAGGACTCATAAATAACGTGTCACATTAGAATAAAAAAGAATGAGATCTGAGGCCAGGCAGATCACATGTGTGCAAGGCATTCCTAAAACTCCTGGGAAGCGGGAAGCCTTCATAAAGAAGTGTCCAGAGGACTGAAACCCTACGCAACAGCCGAGAGGCCGGCAACATGTCTCCCTGCCTAAGTGGAACCGAAACTGGCGACATCTGCCTTTACAGCAGAGCACAAAGAGCAGCAGGCCAGTCAGCCGGCTGCTCCAAGCCCTAATGTGTTAGGGCAAGTCTCGCATCAGTGGAATAAACTGGGAACATGGTACCATTTTCTACGGCTACTGATAAATGCAAAGCATATAGGTGGGACCTTAAAGTGGAAAGTCCCAACAGACAAAACACACACACTCAAGAACCTAAGACAAGCAAAAAAGCTCCCAACCCCCTCCTGCTGCCTAGCAATTTAAAACAAATTAAAATGCTACCTTTCATTCAGTGATAAGTCCTTCATTTAGAACATAAAGAGGTCTAAAGTCCTAGTCCCAGAACCTCAGCAGCAGCAGGGCCCAGCGGGGCAGGGAGGCCTCACTCCAACCCTGTTCCCTCTCGCCAGGTGCCACACCTCTCATGTCTCTCTGGCAGCCGGTGACTGTCCTCAATCTCTGTCCTCTTCCAGACCACCTACAGACAGCCGGGAGAGACCCCGGAATAAACACAGCTGCGTCTTTGTGCTGGTGGCAGCAACGGGGTAACGCTGTTGAAACACGGTATCCTTGTGCAGACCCAGCTTTATTTACAGGGTGCTTAACAAAATATGCAAAGAGAAGGTAAGCAGAAAAACACAAGGGCTCTGCTTTGCTGTAGAATTGGAGACATTTATTCTGAGGCCTTTGCAGATACAGCGCTTTGAAGCTGACAAGAAACACAGGTGCTGAAGTCCACACAAAGGCATCTGCTAGGAGTACAGGGTAGCCAGATTCCTTAACCAACAGGCCCAATCTGAGAACTGCTAAAACAGCCTCATAACTGTTACAACCTTGGAGGATTTCAAATTGTCCTTGTGATCTTAAACCATAAAAGACCGCAGCAAAGAATGACAAAGCTGGGTGGTATTCGATGAAACCTCTCAGCAATTCATACATTGTCAAGATCGACACAGTAAATTGGGCTCATTTTTGCCTCTAAGTGACCATAAAGCACGTTCTGAAATAGCCTGCTGGAAACAGCCACCTCCCCCAACTCTGCCACTATCATTATCTATTGTTGTGATTGTTACTTTTCGTTTTCCACTCAACACTTACGTAGGTTCTGGTTAGTGCTATTACTGAGTGGTTCGCCTGATGTATTGAGTACCCGCCGTGTAAGGCCCCGTGGTATCCACAGTGGAGACAGGAATTTGCCATCAAGGGGCTTTGTTAAGCTGTGCGTGAACACATCAAACCACTGTCAGTCTTTGGTAAAAAGGATCACTAGATCTGGCAAAATATAGTTGTTTTGAGGATTAGAGTCTGTACTAACTATGGTCCATTACAGACTGGTATACCACGTAGCATGAAACACTTCAGGTGTTCACTTAATGTAAAAAAAAAAATCTACAGAATGGGGAACTGTGCCATCATAATGTTTGCTAAGACTGAAAACAAAGGAATTCCATGTTTCAAAGTTATTTTTTCCTCTCTAGGACAAATGAAATCTGATGCAGAATTGAAAACACAAGCTATACAGTGATATTTAATTGCCTCAGCAGCTACTACAGCAATTTTGGGTTTAATGATTTAATTTCCGGCCAGCTTCTGCATGTATTGCACTAACATTTGCCAGCTGGCTTCAGAATGTGGACCAGAAGTTTAAGAAAAAAGAAACACTACCAGTAATTTTTATATTAGCAAAAGACTCTTTCTTCTTCTAGTGTTTCTGTCTCAGGGATCCAGTATTATTTGTCATTTTTTGATCCAGGAAAGACCTGTGAGTCCTCAAGAGTCATTCATACCAGCTTAATGGCAGGATCGCCTGACTTGGGAAATGATGCATCGCTGAGAGCAAAGGAGAGACGAGAAACAGGGTCAGTTTCACTGTGAGGCGGGGGACCACTGCCGACCTGTGCTTCAGGCCGCTGACTCGTGCTTCCTGTGTTTAAAGTGAATGATCCTGGGAAAGCTGAGTTACTGCACACAGGAGCACTCCTTCCGAGGTAAAGGGGAGAAAAACAAAGTCACGCCAAGCCCCACAACTAAGAGCGTTTGTCCTAAATATCACCTTTTCTCAGGATGTATTTCTCTAATATAGGTGTGCAATTCAACACGTAAAGGTATTCAAATTGTAATAAAAATAGGCTGCTTATTTTTCTGTGATAATGCCTGTCTTGGCGGGAGTCCCCCGGAAGCTGACCCTGCCATACGGCTTCCAGGCTCGAATTTAACTTGGGAGGTGATACCAGGAAACACTAGGAGGGGATGGGGAGGCCAGGTGGGAAAGGGGAGGAAGCGAGAAGAGGTGTGGGTGAAGGTGGTCCTGGGGGCACTGGGGCCCAGCCTCGAGGGCAGCTCTGGACACGCTGGATACCGTGCCTCCCAGCCGCCCGAGGAGCCAGGCAACCAGAGCTCCACACCAACTCCTCGCCTGTCTTTGGCTGAAGGCTGCTTCTGGGCCAGGAAACTCTCCAGTGCTTCCAGCCTACCACGTGTCCAGGAAGAAAGACCCAAGGCACAGCGGCAGGTGCCAGAGAGCAGAGGGGCAGCAGAGGGGGTATGGGTGGGCTCTGGTGGGCACTGCTACACCCTGCTGTGTTCACCTGGTCCTGTCACTAGTGCCTCACGCTGAGTTCCACCCACACCAGGAGTGCTGATGGGTTGAGCTGTGGGTTCCTGCTGCAGTTAGTCCTGGGGCCATAGAGGTTCTCAGTATCTTCCTCCTTTATCACTCGTTCTGGATGTCCTCACTCTCCACCAGCACTTCTGCTGGCCTAGGTTGCTTGCTTGATGATGTTGCTTGCTTCGTCACTGTGGGGTCTGAGCCCCTGGTTGCCATGCCCCTGTCAGGCCAGGGGTGCTGCGTTATCCATTTGCTGCTATCACCAGGCACGGAAAAGATGCCCAGTGAGTGCCCTGAGTCCAGAAGTAATCCTCCCTGCCCCTATTTCCTACTGATCATCAGGGTCTTTTTTTTTTTTTTTTTTGTCGCCTGTATGAGGAGCCCAGGGGAGGAGAGGTCTTTAGATTCAGTGGAACCTTGTGACCCCTGGCAGAGCATCCTTCCCTGCCGCAGGAGCAGGGCTCTACTGGGGACGCAGCACCGTATGCTGGTATTAGGTTCACAATACACCCTGCATCCCACCCCCGCAAAACGTTATCCCCGGCCAGAGCTACAGTTGTGCCCTTGAGGCCCTTCTAATGTTCTACCAGGGTGGCACCTTCTGGGTGTGTGAAGTAGGGCGGACCCCGTGCATCTTGCGGTACTGGCCCTCTGTCATACCTCTTTCACTCTCAAACGGGTCCCTGTCCCAGGTGATATCACGGGAAGGCCCCTGATGATAAATCAGACACGTGAGCAACTGCACAGTGATGACTGCCAGAGCCCTGCAGGCAGGGAAGACTAACTCGAACCCGGATCTGCATCTGGGTCTGCGGAAATCCGCTTGCCACCCAGTGGCTGCCAGGCCTCCGGGAGGGAAGGCCCCGTCCCCCCGCTGCACCTCGGCCTCCGCGTCCGAAGGGGCGGACGCAGCGTGCAGCTCCATCGCCGCCACCACGGCTACACACTCTCAGGCCCCGGAGCAAACAGGCCGGCTCGTCGGCTGGAGTAACCCGCACAGGCGAGCGGAGAGGAGGGCCGGGGAAGCAGAGGCGCGGCCCGCCCTCAGCCCTGGTACACACAACTCACGGCTCCTTCCGCACTAAACCGAGTGGCCGGAAGAGCGCGTTCCCTTCCGGTCCCGCCGCGCAAGGGGTGGCGCGTCACTTCCGGCCGGCCCGCGGCGGCCGCTCCCTGTCAGGCAGCCGGTTCCCCCAGGCCGGGGCCGGACGGGCCGCCTTTCTATTTCGGAGGCCGGCGCCCGGCAGCGCCCGCCCACCGAACCCGAGCGCTGTCCACGCTCAGGGCTCCCGGCCGCGAGCACCATGGCGTTCCGGCCTGCGCGTCGCCTGCCGCCCAGACGCGGTGGCTCAGCCTGAGGCTCCTGAGGAAGCGGGGTCGCGGCCAGGTCCTCCGCTCCCATCCGTCTCCCAACTCCCGCCCCCACCCCCACCCCGCCCCTGGGGCTCGGTCGTCGGGCGCTCGACGCTCGACTGCGCGGCGGATCGACGCCCTCGGCGCTCCGGCGGCGGAAGTGAGGGCGTTGGCGGCGGGGCGGCCGCGGCCAGGGAGCCCTTGGTCGAGCGCGGGGCCCTGTCCGTGCGGGCCTGCAGGTAGGTGTGTGTGGGGGTGAGGCCTTGGCTGAGGCCGGCCGCCGCCGCCGTCAGCCCCGCGCCCCCCTGCAGCCGAGACCGTGCGGAGGGGCCCCTGCGCGGGTCCCGGAGCCCCGCCCCCGCCCCGCCGTCCGGGGCCCCTGCTGGGGACTCGGAGCCCCGCCCCGGCTCCCGGCGTGCGCCTTCGGAGCGCCGAGCCTCGGGTGCGGGTGGCCGTTGGCCTCAACTGCTCCCTGGCGCGCCTGCTTACCTGTCCCTGCGTGGGGTTGCGGGGTTCACTGGCGGGGAGCGAAGTCAAGAGGCCGGTGTTGCTTGTTTTCTTGGGTCGCGTCACTGGAGAGCTGCGCCGAGCGTTTACTGGGCGCCCGTCGCCGTGTCTCCGGATCGATTGCGTTATCCCCACTTGACGGACGGCGAGACGGAGCTCATCGTGGCGGCGCGCCTAGCCGTCAGTCTCAGCGCGGGCTGCCGTTGCGGCCGCGCCCGGACGCAGGCGCTCCCCCCGTGAAGCCGGGGCGTGCTCAGGCGGGCGGGAAACCGCGCGCAGGCGCTTCTCTCGGACGGGAAATAGGCGACCGCCCCTACTAGCGAGTCTGAGAAACGTGTGCCTTTCTTTCTTTTCTTTTCTTTTTTTAAATGAATCTGAGTAAACTTGCAAGAAAAGCTCTAACAAAGTGTTTTAGAACGCTTAAGTCAGTCACCTGGATGCGCTGTATTGAAAAGCTCGTTCTCGCTGAGGGTGTGCGCACCGCTCCTCGAACGCCTGACGATGCTCTGCTTACATTCTGGGCAGGCTTGGTGTAACGACAGGAACTGACAGCCTGAAGCTTCCCAGGGAGCCTGTGTGTCCAACGTGGTGGATCCCAGCGGGTGATGGAAAGAGGGCGATGCGGGCTTGGTACTTAGATGCTCTCTTCTGTCTGGTTCAGTAGAAGTCTAGTAGTTTTAAACAGAGGGCCCCCCAGCGCAACTTGGAACAACTCTTGGAAGTTTCAGAAAATGGTTTTTTTTTTTTTTTTTCCTTGTCAGGCATTTAATTTCCCGAGCTGAATATCGTGTTGAAAGTTCTCTCTCTAAAAGACGGTTTATCAGCATGCTAAGTCGAATTTTCATTCATCCCACAAATATTGGAGAGCCCGTGCTGTATGACTCTAATGGGAGGGGGGACTGGTACTTAAAATTTTTGCACAGGCAGCCTTTTAATAAAGGACTTCGGACAGTTTCCAGTGCTGGGCCCGGCAACCTGAGGCCATGTAGGACATGCTGGTTGTGCAGTTAGCCTCTTCATTACTGCTCACCCGTTCTCCACCTTACTCCTGCCATCTCGCCAGGGCTCCTAGTTCAGCGCCTGCCACAGAGTAGAGCTTAGAGTGCGTGGGGTTTAGGCCCGTGTTGGGTAGAAAGGATTGTAAATTGACTGGGGTGGGAAGTAACGTCCATCACTCTGCTGAGCAGTATGCTAGGACCTTGATTGTTCTCAGACCCTGGGGCAGGTGTTGCTGGATCCCCGGGAGTGCCTGGTGAGACCGCATGGTGGAAGTGTTATTAGCTACAGTCACATGATTCTGTGCGTGTTTATGCCGATTGGAAAGAATTGTTGATAGAAACACAAGCTTACAGTAATTGTAGAGAAATGATGCACCTCTGTGGACACACCTGTAGGCATCCTTAGACCTCAGTTTGAAAATTATGGAGTCGAAGCACCGTTTACTGGTCCGTGTGCTACCACCACCCGCTTTGTAGCGTGGGCTGAGCTACTTAACAGCCTTTTTGGGCTTCAGTTTCCTTTTGTACCTGAGAATACATAAAACTAGATTATCTCAGAATTCTTCCTGCTTTGAAATTTTCCAACTCAGTGAATCCTATAACCACTTAGCGCTTGTCCTGTCCTGTGGTATCTTAGGGGTTGTAGCTATTGGTGGTATTTACACGTCTGTCAGAAGACTAAGCTCTTGCCAGACAGGGATTAGCCTTAGTCATTTTTGTATCCCAATTTTAGCATATGCCTGACACATGTTAGAAATAAAATTAGTCTGTATTCAGAAAGGAGATATTTTTGCCCTCTCCATTAAATAGCCAAGAACTAAGCTGCAGTATTCAGTGTAAGTTCAGAGGTGGGAAGGATCTTTTGGGGTTGGAGCAATTGGGAAGGCTTCATGGAGATCAGACCTTGATGGGGGAGGATGTGGCCCTTCCGAGAGAAGGCACGTGAACGTCTGGGTGGCTTATGAGAAACAGAGGCCCATAGGCTGGGAAGTGAGTGCATTTTGGATTATGGAGTTCCTTGAACTTCAGGCAGAGGAGTTTGGAACTGACTTACGAGGCTTTTTTTTCCTGGAACATTGTATTAGGTTTGCTCAAAAGCTTCATTAACATCCTTTAATACTGTTGGTAGCAGTTAAGACTGGGGTGGACTATACAGTTTGCTTAATTTTCGGTTTAGGTTTGAGTAATTCCTTCTACTTACTGTTTCCCACTTACAGTCAGTCTTGGTGCCAGTATGGAAAGAGCAGTGGACACTGGGACTTAGGAAACCTGGATCTTAGTTAGAATGTAAGCTGCGCGAGGCGGATCCTCGGCACGACCTGGGGTTCTGTCTGGCACAACAAGTTCGCTTTCAGAAGTCCTTGTGCAGCGCTGACTGAGCTCTGCCTCTGCTACTTGCTAGCTGTGCCACTTTGGACAGGGTTGACCTGTAGTTTCATCTGTAAGCTTTGGTGCATTGTTTACGGCCATATCCGCTTGTAAAGTGCGGGGTGTATGATTTTAACTTTTGTTGTATTATAATTTTACTGAAAGACAAAACAAGAAAAAAAGCAAGGAATATTTGGTGTTAGTTTAATTTTAATGAAAGCCCCATGTGATTGACATATCTGGGTAAGTCAGGGTGTCAGGAATCAGAATTCATGCCAGATGGTTCAAATACTGAGATTTAAATAAAGAAACTACTTGCAGAGGTGTGGGCAGAGTGAGGGAACAAACGGGATAGTGAGGCCCAAAGGGCAACTAAACAGCTGGAGGGGACAAAGGAGAAAGCAGAGCTGCCCCAGCTGGAGCTTCGGCGGAGGGGTGGCTGCTGCCAGAGGTGTGGTGCTGGGGGAGCAGGACGGAGGTGCCCCAACCTGAGACTGGTTCACCTCTGAAGTAAGGAGCTCAGACCACCCACTCTTTGCTGGCAGTCTCTTGTCTTTCTGACCCTCACTCAGTTACCTCCCTCTGCTCCTTTACCCGATTTCCTGTCACCCTCCTACCAGGATGCTCAGTTGTGTCCTCCCTCATCTTTCTGTGGCATTTGGCTGACAGATTCTCAGTCCTGGACCATCTCAACTCTTTGCCTTTTTTAAATGCTTGACCTGAGGTTCTGAGACTAGAAGGGAAAAATCATAGCGTCTAGATTTGTACCCCTATAAATCTGTGGTCACCACTCGCAAGTGGCCATCAAAGAGTTTTTTAGAGTTTTCTTTGTTAGCCACTTGCTGCTTCTCTGAAGAATCTATTTTAAGCATTTTCTACTCTTCTCAAACCTCTCATCTTTACACATAATCGGTCTCTACTAAGCAGATAATCTTGCCACCTGAGAACTATAAGAGCTCTCAGAGGAGAACCCTGGGCTCTTTCTTCCAGAACCTTTCCTCCTCCCGGTTACATTGAAAGTGGTTGCCTTTACCCCAGGACGGATCCCTGTACCCCTGCACTCCTGCCTTTGGGTGCACTTCACTCAGTGTTCCTCTCTTGCTAAAGGCTCCTTCCAGTCAGCCTTTAAACGTGCTTAGACAGACAGCAGCAAAGCAAAATAGAAAAACAACAATAAAAAGGTAGCATCCTCTTTTGATTTCACATTCACCTGTTAAAGTTTCTCTCTCTCCTTCCCTTCCCAGCCAGATTTCTTAAATAGTTGTTTATATGCCGCATCAGTCACCCCACTGCTGTCTGGTTAGGTGCCCACCACTCTGCTGAAGGCCAAGGTCACCTGGGACCCCCTTGTCACTAGGTCTTGTTCCTGTCATTTCCCCAGTGTAGTGCCAGAGATTCAACGAATGCTTAATAGATACTTGTTTTGACTGAACAATCTGAGGGTACTCCCTTGTTTCAGATCCCGGTTTATCTGCATCTTTTTGTTTTTCTCTTTCTTTTCTATTAAAGATTTTTTTGATGTGGACCATTTTTAAAATCTTTATCGAATTTGTTACAGTATTGCTCCTGTTTTGACATTTGGTTTTGGTGCAAGGCATGTGGGATCTTAGCTCCCCCACCAGGGATAGAACCCGCACCCCCTGCATTGGAAGGCGAAGTCTTAACCGCTGGATCGCCAGGGAAGTCCCCTCTTTGTTTTTCTTAGGGATGGGAATCTGACACTGTCATCTTGGAGGTGCTGGGTAACTAGTCTCTGTATGTATCTCAAATCTTCTGGGTCCCCTAAACACAAATAGAAATCTGTTTTATTTGATAATGACCTTTTCAGTATTGTCCAGGTGACCTGTCTTTCCAGGGGGACCTGGACATTTTTTCCCTAAAAAATTACATTTCCTAAAATATCAAGAAGTTATGTTTTGTCCACCCCACGTGGATCTAGTAGAGAGGAAGTGGTAAGGACATGGGGACAACTGGCAATAGACTTGACAAACGAATAATGCCGTGCTTTGACATGAAGCACTCTCCTTCTTCCTTCCAATAAGTAGTGTATCTTCTTTGAGGTTTTTGTTCTTATGTTTCTGTTTTTGAAGGGTGGTGGTAGAGGGAGGGGATGGATTTGCACTGTTCTGTTTCATTTTTGATATGTCATCAGTGTCCAGTGGCATGAGTTAGAGGACCAGTCACCTTTGGACCCACAGCTTTTCGCTTTGAAATGTAGTGAAGGTAATTGTACCCTAGGAGGAGACTTAGCCTGCTGAGGCAGAGATTTTATAGTTTCTGGGAAATAAAGGAGCATTTTAATAAACTCTTCTAATTGAGATGGAATCCAGTGCTTGTTTTAAGGGAATAGCTGGGTAATCAAGTATTTATGTGATAGATGAGGTGTGTGGGAGCTCTGGAGAGTGGAATTGTCAGGCTTTCCCTGTGGACTGTCTGGCTTCCAGCATTCCCTGCTAGTCGCCTTGTGTACCTTCTCTCCCTTTAATACCGTACCTCCAAACATTGGAGCGGGAGTGAAGGTTTTTTTCCCATTAAAAAAAAAAAGTAAGTCCTGTTTATCAGTTTTTTATATATATATATATATATATATTTTTTTTTTTTTTTTTTTTTTTTTTCTTTACGCGGGCCCCTCACTGTTGTGGCCTCTCCCGTTGCGGAGCACAGGCTCCGGATGCACAGGCTCAGCGGCCATGGCTCACGGGCCCAGACGCTCCGCGGCATGTGGGATCTTCCCGGATCGGGGCACGAACCCGTGTCCCCTGCATCGGCAGGCGGACTCTCAACCACTGCGCCACCAGGGAAGCCCTATCAGTTATATTTTTTAAATCATTGGATTTTTTTCCCCAAATGAGTTGAAACTTATATATTCATTAAAAAACCCAGTATACTTCAGTTATACTTTCTTTATAGGAGTAATAAAGGAAAGAGGTATAAGGAGAGAGCTGGGAAAGCAAGGATGCTTTATCTCTTGTCTGTCCAGCTCTTCCGCTGACATCCCTTCTGAGACCTCAGGAGCCGCCTTAGTACACTTGGTACCCCACGGATTCTTTCAGATTTGTGCATGACTCTGTTTTTGTTAACCATGATTTTGAGATGGAGCAGGAGGGAGATGATTAACTTAGGACACTGGACAGGAGTTCAGGACCTTGTGTCTAAGGCCCCTGAGCGGAGATGGTGAAGGGTGTGGCAGTGTGATAGAACTTGACCTTGCTCAGGAACAGTAGAGTTTACAGAAGACAGAAGGAGGTAAATCACCATTCTCTGAGACTTTTCCCCAGGTCTCTGGGAGATCCCTCTGGGGCCAGCTGCCCCTGCCATGCCTTGCCCTGTGGGGCAGGTCTATCCTAGGATAGGTTGAAGTGGCTCCAGGAAGATGTGGTGGAGTCTGCAGTTTGGGTCTGTTGGTGGGTGGCCCAAGAGTCTAGTTGAGTATGATTTTATTTTTCAGACTCATTAGGCAGTTCTGCAACCAGATTTTTCTGGGGGTCCTTTGGATCCAGGGTGGCTCTGGGCAGGATAGGTCTACCGAGTGCTTCTCAAACACTCCTGTGCACAGAATGGCTTAGATGTGTATTAGTGGGTTGGACTGGGCTGCTGAGAGTCCGCCTTCCTGATTTGCTCCCCGGTGATGCTCATTTGAGTAGCATGGGGGTGGAGGCGGGGGGGGGGTTTTGGGAGTTTATTATTATTATGATTTGGTGGTTTGGGGGGGGGCACTCACTTTTCTACGGCCTGACCTCAGAAAATAGTGCTTCAGCATCAGGAGGCTTTCCTTGGCCTATTTGCTGAAGGTTCTCCAAGTCCTCAATGAGTCAGAACTTCTGTTTTTCCAACTCCTGGCCTAATCCCTTTAGCTGAGCGGGCCTCTGGGTACCTGACAGTGAAAGAACACCTGATCACTCGTTTTGTTCAGATTTCTTGTCTGCTATTCAAATCAAAATTCTTCCTTACTAAAATAGTAAAAAATTTTGGTTTAATCCTTTTAAAGCTACTTTGGTGGTTACGTTTTCTGTTTTTTCCCCCCAATGCTGCTACTTGTTATTTTTTTCTATGTACATTTAGCCTGAAATTATGTAAAAAATAATTTACTGTGTTTTTTTTGGTATCAGTAAGTCTTTTGGAAAATTAAAGATTGTGCCACAGTGAAATATGGGAAAATTATAAAATTAAAATTTTCTGACCTCTGTTGCAGAAACACTTCATGCTGTGCACTTCATTAAAGGAAAAGAGGCAGGCGGGTTAAAACCAACGTAATATAAATCTAAAAGAAAATGCATTTATTTAAGTATATATTATAGATTATAAGAAAATACGTTTGTCTTTATTTTAATGAAATGCTTTTATAATGGTAATTTTCTCTTTTGAGCTGTGATGGATAGGAGGTTAATTGATGTTAAATGGATGCTTTGTTAATCCTTCATCAGCTACTAAATTGGTTGGGGGAGTACAGGTCAAGGCCACACAAGGCCGGGACTGGCTTGTTTTCTCAGGGAAACCACTCTTCGCTGTCCTGCCTCTCTCCTTTTCTGGCTCTCCATTCCCTCCTCCCCCTCCCCCCTCCGCTCCCCCCTCCCACCTCTCTCCTCTCCCCTCCCCTCCCCCCCTCCCCCTCCCCCCTCCCCCCTCCCCTCCCGGCCCCGAGTGACAGCTGTTGGACGTTGCGTGCGAGTTGAGCCGGCGCTGTGTGGTCCGAGTGTGTGGTCTCCCTCAGCCGAGAGGCTGCTAACAGGGTGGATGGGAGAGAGCACGCCTGTTTACTTTACTTTCTTTCGGATGCCGGTTGTGCCCAGAGTTTCTCCTAAGCACGAGCAGCTTCGATCCCTCCCAGCTGGGCTGCAGCCTCCCCCTGCGCTGTCTCCCTGTTTGATCCCCGAGGCTCACGGCACTGCTGAGTGCTGGGGTGATTTTGCTTTCGCTGTGCCAAGGTATGTGGCCTTGGAGACGTTTCTTTTGAGATAGAGCTAGGGAAGTAAAGCAGAAATTTCAAGATAAGTGACAAAGTTGATGCATTTTTAGAAATTGGGAAACCTATTATACAAAATTTGGGTCAAATTAATCCAGCTCTGCTTATGTAAAGGAATCTGGGAGTTAAGTGACATCCTGTCATGTATAACAATTTTAATAAAAGTAACCAATTTAAGCTGACAGTTGATTCCTTGACCTTTTGTGAAAATCTACGTTGATTTTGGCATGCCTGTTTACTGTAGTTATTATATTGTCAGCAGTCATATTGGCTTATTTCATAGTAAAGATCTGACAAGTCGAGACCATTAAAAAAAGAGACAACAGGCCCCAAATGGAAGCACTTGTGCTAAAACCCATGTCACCAAACTGAGACTTTAATACCTAATTTAATTGCAGTTTCAGGCTTTCCCAGGAAGATAGTCTTAACCAGTCAGTCTGAAATTGCCTGGTCAGGACAGTGAGGTAATCCCTGCTGTTCCCCGGAGGAAGGTGACCTTGCCTGAAACAGCTCTATGCTGGTAACTTCTTTATCCAGCCCCTTCTGCCTGCAGAAGTCTTCCACTGGGTACAGCTCGGAGGAGGACCGCCTTTCTATTTGCTAGATGGGGTGTTGCCCAATTCATGAATTGTTGAATAAAGCCAATAGGATCTTTAAATTTACTCAGTTAATTTTTTTTAAATGAGACAAATGAAACTTTGTTTTCATGCAATAATATAAATTTAGGATCATATCTTTTTTTTTTTTTTTTTTTTTGCTGTACGCGGGCCTCTCCCTGTTGTGGCCTCTCCCGTTGCGGAGCACAGGCTCCGGACGCGCAGGCTCAGCGGCCATGGCTCACGGGCGCAGCCGCTCCGCGGCACGTGGGATCTTCCTGGACCGGGGCATGAACCCGTGTCCCCTGCATCGGCAGGCGGACTCTCAACCACTGCGCCACCAGGGAAGCCCCTTTTTTCCCTAATTCTTTCATTATAAATAGCTTAGTTTCTTGATTTCATTCCTCTCTCATTCCTGAACATTCTCATAGAGATGGTTAAATATCTTGTGACTTAAAGTGAGCACATGTGGACTGTTGATGTCATTGGGATTTTCCATTGTTTACTTCTTCCTCTCCCTGTCTTCCCAACAGTCTTGCTGGAATGGAGTTGGTGTTGCTGATGCCTGTTCAGGACTGGAAAGGCTAGGCCACTGACGCTTTCCAGAGGGGCTAATATAGGTGGCTTATTGTTTGTTCGACTGCTTTTCCCGCTGATTTTAACCCTGGGTTTCAGTAAATGAGCTGGGAGGGTAAAGCCTTCCTCCTCTCCCTTGCTCCCTTTCAGTCCTGGCCTTGGCCTTCCTTAATCTCATTTGATCTTGTATCAGAAGATTTTAGAACTTAGTAGTGTCAAATGCTTTTAAAAAAAGAATACTGCCATCCTGTATTTCCTCTTGTGTCCATTTTTGGGAGGTTCTGTGTTTGTGGTGATAATGATAATCTAATGCTCCTAGGAATTCTGAAGTAAAATCAGTATAGTCACAAAGTCCTGTACACATCACCACAATCTAATTCTCTAACACTTTCATCACTCCACTATCAATCCTTTTCCGTTCCCCTCCTCTAGCCACCACTAATCTACTTACTGTCTCTACGGCTTTACTTGTTCTGAATTTTCATATAAATGGAATCATAAAATATGTAACCTTGTGTGTTGATTATGGCAAAATGTGTGTAGTGTTAGTAATTTCATTATGTCTTTTACGTAACAAATGAAAATTATGTAGAGAGAGAAAACACTGATAAATAGATGCTACAGTCAAGTAATCATTAAAAATAAAATTGAACTTATGTTTTGGAAACAAATATTTAACAGGAGCTGTGAAATGCTCTAGGCTTATCTTTGATAGAAGTGCCACTTGTGTACTGCCTGTCACCCACCCCTCTGCCGCAGCAGTCCTGGAGGGTCCTGAGTTGCACAGTGTCATCAGTGTCATTGCTAACCGGTTGTTTGAACTCTGAGTGGATAAATCCTGATTGGACCTAGTCTCCCCATTTCTTGCTTCGAATTTACTGGGCTGAGTCCTCCAGGAATGAGCCCTGAGCAGGGAAGCAGGAAAAGGGGCCACTGGAGTGGAAACTGCCCACAAGAGCAGCGCGTCCTTTGCAGGGCAGAGAAAAGCGTCTGTAGAGCCACAGTACCTTGGCAGCGTTTTTAAAAATAGCATCTCCAAATGCTTCTCTGTTGCAGACAAAGTCGTCTTTAAGCCTAAGGGAAAAATTACTGTCTTTGTTTGGACTTTACATTATTTAGACCTGAAGAGTTGGAATCTTTTGTGGGTTTTTTTGGGAATATTTTTTATATTCTCAGTACTGCTCCGTTTTTTTATGTGTGGATTTTTTAAACTGAAAAATCAAACTTAAATCAGTTTGGGCTTGGTTTTTGTAGAAATAAAAGATGGTGAAAAATAAATATTTTTTCTAATCAGAGATTTATGAGGGGTAAAACTCATTTTGGTTTAAACATTTTAAGGATTTTTGGGGAAAAGGGGACTCAGTATTAAAGATCTGACCGTACACATTAGATTTCTGATTTTCAGGTAATTCTTTATGGAAGTGGTAATAGAATAGGAAACTTTTCACCTCTTGGGCATTACAATTGGAGGCCACCCCTCCCAGAGGCAGCCCAAGAAGAGGAGTTGTTCTGCACGGGTCTTGGTAGTTAATTTGCATTCACCTCTGATTCCTTCCTGTGGCGTGAACTATAACCTGCCTGGAAAGTGAGCGCCTCTGGGCTGGGTGGCCAGAGGAGCTGTCATAGGCGGATCGAGTAAACTTTTACGATACAGTTAGAGGACTCAGTTTCTATAGTAGTTTTTGGTGCTTGCTATTGTGGCACAGAGTTATTGGTTTAAAAAACCAATGGGAGGGCTTCCCTGGTGGCGCAGTGGTTGAGAGTCCGCCTGCCGATGCAGGGGACACGGGTTCGTGCCCCGATCCGGGAAGATCCCACATGCCGCGGAGCGGCTGGGCCCGTGAGCCGTGGCCGCTGAGCCTGCGTGTCCGGAACCTGTGCTCCACAACGGGAGAGGCCACAACAGTGAGAGGCCCGCGTACTGCAAAAAAAAAAAAAAAAAAAAAAACAACCAATGGGATACAGCACAGAATCAAGGAATGGCATTTGTCCTGCAGTGGGACAAATCAGGTCGACATCCCTCTCAAAGGCCACCTCTCGGTGGTGTCTCATAGCTGGAATCCCACATGGCCTGAGGTTTGCTGCTGTCCTTGAAGAGCCAGAAGAAGAGAGTGCCAGTGAGCCCATGTGTTCCCTGGTCTCTTTTCCCAGCCACCATCTGCCAAGTGTCCATGTTGTTCTGGCCCTGGGCTGGGTGCTGGGAGTACAGAAAAGAATATGATGCAGTCCTAACCAAACCCATTGAGGACTGTTCTTTATCAGGGACCTTGGTACAATAATTCTTTTTTTCTCCTTTTTTTTTTTTTTGCTGTACGCGGGCCTCTCACTGTTGTGGCCTCTCCCGTTGCGGAGCACAGGCTGCGGACGTGCAGGCCCAGCGGCCATGGCTCACGGGCCCAGCCGCTCCGTGGCATGTGGATCTTCCCGGACCGGGGCACGAACCCGTGTCCCCTGCATCGGCAGGCTGACTTTCAACCACTGCGCCACTAGGGAAGCCCCCCCCCCTCTTTTTTTAAAAAAAGAGTAAAGGGTTCTTGTGACCAAAAAGTGAGAAAATCACTGCGGATTATCTCCAGCCACTATTGGCTCATTTCTTGCTTAAGGAACCACCGTTAGGAAGCTCCAGGCTCCTGTGTGAGGGTCTTGGATCTTTTACCTAGGGAGCTGATGCTTGGTGAGAGGGACTTGGCCCACAGGTGGCTTCTTTCCTTTTTGTGATTTTTTTCTCTTTTTTTTTCTCTATAAAATTGTTTTTTCTTTTTTCTTATTCAGTGTACAGTTTAGGGGGCAGGGTGGAGGACAGGGTGGGGGGATGATCATGGGGTGTCAGGTGGGACTCTGGGGGACAGGGTGGGTGAGTCTTCATTTGCACCCTCTCCGTGCAAATGATGTGAAGCAGTAATGACTGAGAATTTTCCAACGTTAACACTAGACAACAAACGGCAGATCCAGGAAGCTCGGAGAATATCAAGTAGGATCAGTACTAGAAAATCTGCCTCTAATCGTATTATATTCAAACTGCAGAAAATCAAAAAGAGGAAATCTTGAAGTAAGCTAGAGGAAAAAAGCCTTACCCTTGCGGGGGACCAAGAGTAAGAATTATATTGGATTAGAACAAATGAACTAAGTGTTTAGTCCAGACAGATAGAAAAAGAAAAGCAAAATAAAATGCAAGGAAGAGGAATTAATACATGTTGAAGCTGTCAGTAATGAATTAGTAACAGTGCTCCTGAAAAAGAAGGTAGACTTTATAGCTTACATCAAGGACTGTTATTATAAAAGGTCATTAAAACAAAATATTGACCAGTCTAACCATGAAAAAATATTTACAGATACTCAAGAAAGTGAAAAAAGTAATAAAATGATAGCTATGGAAGAAAATAGTATGATATTAAACTTGAAAATCAGAACAAAATACCTGACTTTCTGAAAAATATACTAAAATTGTCTGAAGATTTATAAAATACCCATAATCATTAAGCAAATTCCCAAATAATCATACCCAGCGTGGTACTAGAATGAGATGGTTTTATAGGCCAGTAATAGGAAACCTACAAGGAACAATATTCCTGTACTATTTATAAGATGACAAGTATCGAAAACTTCAGATTCTTTCTATAAGGTAGCAATAGCACTCTGGATACAGTAAATGCTTAATAATGTTTGTAAACTGCTGAGTGCTTCCTGCTACTACAGCAAACAGGCAATGGAGTAAAAGAGAAGATAATTTCTGACTAATTGTAAATAGGATTAAAGACGTAGAACTTCTAAATAAAGTATTAGCAAATCAAATCCAGGAATACCTAAAGGGCTAGTAAAATGGAACCAAGTAATGTTTATTCCTAGAATGCCCACTAATTCATTAATAGGAAACATATTTCAATTCGCTGTATTAATAAGTAAAAAAAAAATTATCTTCAAAGATGCTGAAAAAATATTTGATAAAATTAAAACTTCATTTCTGATTTAAAAAATAGACTTTCAGTAAATAAGAATAAAGATATTTTCTGTAAGATAACTACATAATATCAATAGCAGACATCTTAGTGGTGAAATGCTAGAGCATGTATTCTCAACAGGAGCAATAACTGAAAATTAGCTCTTGAGGGGACAGAAACATCTTAACCTTTATGTATAAAGTGCAGATAGACATACAGTACCTAATACAGGTTTTACATTATGATATTGAAACTTCTTGGGGGTGACTGGGAAAAAGACCTAAATAGAAAGGCTCCTCCTGGGGTAGGAAGGCAAACAGGTGGAGAAGCGTTGCTCTAGAGGCTTGCCTGCTACGGTCACACCTGTGCTCGCGAATACCACAGTTCGCACTGGTTGGGATGTTACAGCAAATGCAATAAGGCAACTGAAATAAGTGACACAAATAGTGAAGAGTAAGAGCCAAGGCTGTAAACAGTATTTGAAGGTGATGAAATTTTCTGCAGAGAAAACATAGAAGGTCTTTTGGGAAATTATTTCAGTTGAGAGAGGCTCAATAAGTTGGTTTTAGATAAGTTACATGAACTCTCCCTGTGAACAGAGCTGAATAGTTTATTGACAGTCATAAAAAATGAGTAAGTGGGAAGATTCAATGTTGTAGCTATTTTAAATGTCCTGAAATTATCCAGAAATTCTTTGTAATTTATACATTTGTTCATTTAACGAATATGTGTTAAGCATCAGTTGTATGACATACTGTTCTAAGTTCTGGGTGTACAGCAGTGTGTGGACAGACAAAAACCCCTTCCCTACTGGAACTTATACTCTAGTCAGTAGAGATAGACAAAAAAGTATAAATAGAGTATGTCAGGGTGGTGATAATTCCCATCAGAATTCTAGTAGGGTTAGTTTTAGAATCAAATAAAATATTTTAGAGTTCATCTAGACCAATATCTCTGAGAGATGGCTAAGAGAACTTGTTAAAGATTAATTGTCCTGGGCTTCCCTGGCGGCGTGGTGGCTGAGAGTCCGCCTGCCGATGCAGGGGACACGGGTTCGTGCCCCGGTCCGGGAGGATCCCACATGCCGCGGAGCGGCTGGGCCCGTGAGCCATGGCCGCTGAGCCTGCGCGTCCGGAGCCTGTGCTCCGCAACGGGAGAGGCCGCAGCAGTGAGAGGCCTGCGTACCGTAAAAAAAAAAAGAAAAAAAAAGATTAATTGTCCTATCAGATAATTGATTATAATATAAAATTCAGTTATGCCATAGGTGCAAAGTAGATCAGTGGGGTGAAATATAGAGGGTCCAGAAACAGACTCAAAATGAGAATTTTTGTCAGAGATAAAAGTGGCATTTCAGATCAATGGAGAAAACAGTGGGTTACTCAGTGAGATGGTATTGTGGTCCACCGCTATTCTCAGTACTCCAGTTGGATTCCAAATGAGGTAAATAATCATAAAGATTAAACCAGCATTAAACTACCAGGAACATGACTTTGAATGCGTGACTCTAGAGTGGCGAAGAAAAGGTCAATGGGTTTGATGTTAAAAGACTCAAAATTTCCCGAGGCCCAAGAGCACCGTAACCAATGTGAAAAGACCGTGATAACTGGGAAGATTGGGACAGTGGGGACAGTGGACACAGGGTGAACCTTCCCACTAGAGATCTTACAGCTAAGGCAATTAAGCCTAATAAAAAGATGCAAAGGTGATGAAAACGGAATTTACAAACAGTGCAAGTTGGAACCGTTTATTTTGTTTTGCTTGTCAGATCACTGCAGAGTACACGGGTTCTGACCCCCACTGTTGCTCGTGGGAGACGTGCTGATAGCACCGCAGGCCAGTTTGGTTCTCACGTTAGAGGCTCTGAACTGTACATCCTGTGGCCCGCGACCCCTCTGTGAATGTAACCAAAGGGAATAATTGGGTAAGTGTGCAAAAACCTTTTGCAGTCAAGTGTCCATTGTCATGGCCCAATAGGAAAAAATTGGAAGCCATCGCAGTGCCACGTTAATTATACATCCATACGGTGGAATACTAAGGAGCCTGAAACTGGTGTAGGTTTGTATTTACAAACATGGTAAGGTGTCCCTTGTGTCATTTACGTGTTAGGTGACACTGCGGAGCACACGGCACCTGTGACACCTGTAGATGAGGCTGCAGAGCACACAGCTAGGTGCCCTGGTACACGGAGAGCCTGGGGCCTCAGCGCCACGGGCGTCCTGACTGAGGCGGCTGTGTGTGGACGCCTGCTGTTAAAGGTGAAGGTGGCTCCTTGCCCTGAGGGACGGTTTTTAATCCCTTCGTGCAGTTGGACTGTTCACGGGTTTCTGCGATGGACGTGCCTTTCCTTTTCTCAATCCAGGTGGGAACCCCGAAGCCCCTTTCAAGGGAGGAGGAGGAGCAGGGAAGGTGAGGATTGAGGCCGAGGGGTCCAAGATGTCTCAGAGCTGGTGGTGCCCTGCTAATGGGCACAGCCAAGGCCCAGGAGGTGCTGGGGCTAGTGCCAGCTCACTGGTGGGCAGAGCCAGGTTCCCGAGTGTCTTCTGCAGGGTCCTGGGGGGGGTCCTTGAGCTGATGTCCCCTCAGCAGTGCGTGGGACCAGTTACTGACATGGCTGGCTGCAGGGTCCAGGGTATTCCGAAGTGGGTGTTGGCCTGCAGTGGGCAGGGCTGGGGCCCAGGGGGTTCTGGGGCTGGTGCTTGCCTGCTAGTGGGTGGGCTGGATCCTGACACGGCAGGCTGGTGGTCCTGGAGCTTGTGTCTGCTCCCTAGTGGCTGGAGTTGGGGCCCACGGGGTCCCAGGGCTGGTGCCCATCCACTCGTGGGTCAGGCTGGGTCCTGGACTCTGGTGAACAGGGCTGGGTCCTGGGATGGCTGGGGGGTCAGGGGGTATGAAGGCAGCAGGCCTGCTGGTGGGTGGGATTGTGTCCCTGCCCAGCTAGTTGCTTGGCCTGAGGCCACTCCGTACTGGTGCCCATAGGCTGGTGGGCGGTGCCGGGTCCACACTAATGAGCTAGAGGACGGGTTCCAAAATGGCCCTTGCCAGCACCAGTGTCCTCCTGACAGCATGAGCTCCCCCACATGGCTGCTGCCAGTGTCTGTGGCCCCGGGGTCTGTGGCCCCAGGGTCTGTGGCCCCAGGGTCTGTGGTCCCAGGGTGAGCTCCAGCTGCCTCTTCCCTCTCTGGGAGTTTCTCCAAGATCAGCAGGCAGATCTGATCCAGGGTCCTTGTGAGATGCTGTGTGCGCCCTTTTGAGAGTGGAGTCTGTATTTCCCACAGCCCTCTGGCACGCCCAAAAGTAACCCCCATGATCATAAAGCCAAACGACCTGGGGGCTACGGCGTCTTCCTGGTGTAGCAGCGCCAGGCTGGGAGCCCGACCTGGGGCTTGGACCACACTCTCCTTGGTGAGAACCTCTGAAGTTGTGATTACCCTGTTTGTGAGTCGCCCACCTGGGGACCCCATTCTGTGGGTCTTAACTGCACCAGATCTACACTCTTGCTACCTGTCCTCTGTGGTTCCTTCTTTATGTTTTTGGTTACAGAAGATCTTTTCTGCTAGTCTTCTGGTTTTCTCATCAATAGTTTCTCTGTATGTAGTTGCAGTTTCTTGCGCCCTTTGGTGGAGGTGAGGTCAGGGTCTTCCTACTCCGCCATCTTGGCCTGGTTTTGTTTTTCATAAAGCTTACAGGCTTTTCAAAATGCACACAGACCCTGAGCTAATTGGGTTGAAAGTCTGCACCCTTACTGGCTTATACAGGTGTACCTTTCGTTGAGCCTCTTCCTTTGTAAAGCTTTCATGAAAAATCATTGGTGAAGAGAGTTGGATAGTTGATTTTTATGTTCAGTGTCAGTTTTTTCTTGCTTTTTAAGGTGCCAACAAGAAAAAGCTTTTCTAACTCAACTCTTTTTTTTTGGGGGGGGAAGGATTGTAACAAATAAAAATAATTTTGAATCCTGAAACAATTTGGTCAGTATTTTATTATAAAATGCTACTGTGTAAAATGGTAACTTCGCTTTTTTAAAAAAGAAATATAAACATTTTCTGAGGGATTTTTCTTTTCTTTTTTTTTTTTTTTTTAAATTTTATTTATTTATTTATTTATTTATGGCTGTGTTGGGTCGTCATTTCTATGCGAGGGCTTTCTCTAGTTGTGGCAAGTGGGGGCCACTCTTCATTGCAGTGCGCGGGGCCTCTCACTATCACGGCCTCTCTTGTTGCAGAGCACAGGCTCCAGACGCGCAGGCTCAGTAATTGTGGCTCACGGGCCTAGTTGCTCCGCGGCATGTGGGATCTTCCCAGACCAGGGCTCGAACCCGTGTCCCCTGCATCGGCAGGCAGATTCTCAACCGCTGCGCCACCAGGGAAGCCCGGGATTTTTCTTAATTTAGAGAGCTCAGTATGATACCTGAAGCACAGAAGGTGTTTAGCATTTCGTGTTACATAGTCCTTGTCAAGTTGTGTGTATTTCGTCAAAGTATGTTAGTGTATACTCATGGGTTTAGATTTATCATCTACAAAGTTTGAATTGGTTATTCGTGAGGCTTGCTAATAATGCTTCTTATTCACACAAGGATTCGAAGAAATAGTCAAGTTGATGTGTTCCAGGATAACTTTTATATAAACCAAGTTTCCATTTTTTTCCCCGTAGTATTCCAGTATTCCATTTAGAAAATAATTCTTACTGCTTCATTATTTTGAGAAGAGGAAGAAGGGGTTATAAAGGGCTAGTACAGTGAGTTAAAATCTCATGAAGAAGGGACGTTCATATTCTTTCACGTTGAATTTTCGTTCTTTAATGGCTCAAGCAATAAGATAAACCACTAACTTGGCAGCCTTTATTTTTGCCGACTCAGTAAATTCCCATGACTGTATTTCCATCAGTAATGAATAATTTCCTACTAGATTTGGTGATCAAAATACTTTGTTAATTTATTTTGTTTTGCTGATTTCTGAATTCCATTCATGGTGTTGTGGAAAGAACACAGAAACAAAAGACCTAGGCAAGTCACAGGAACTCTAGCTCCTGCATTCTCTTTCGGTTTTGAATAGATTCTGATCCAGTAGTGCCCTAAGGGTTATAATACCGGACGGTTAAACAGTTTTCAGAAGTATTTCAAAAGTGGTGTCTTAAAATTAATAATGCATAACCATTTCAGAGTTATAGTTTAAGCTTTGTGAAGCTGTTTACTTTCTGACTTCTGAGTTATACAAAAGTGCTTGGTGAATATTTTCAAAGCTGTTTGTGAAGATTTTTTTAAAAAACTGCTTTTAACATTTTAAAATCCTTGACCTCATCGGCATTTTTGTAGACTTTAAATGCAAGATAAAAATGCAAAACAATTTATTACGATTGTATTTTTCTCCATATACAAACCCTACTTATGACATAATGCCTTGTGATGTAAGGTTAGTAGATAGTCAATAAATTTTTATTGTTTTAAAAAAATAAAATAAATGCAAAGCAAATCTTTAACACAAAAACTTATAAGATATGCAGATTTTTTTAAATTGTGCCGTCACACAGAAATGGCTTATCATGCTTGTTTCTAGGATCTTTTCCATATTTTTCTTTGGTTTATTTAATGAGAATTTCTAAGCCATGGTAGAAGTCTCTCTTTTTACCTAAATGTTGCATTCCCTCTCCCCTCCTTCCTTCCCTCAGTCTGTCTGTTCATTTCTCTCTTTCTCTGTTTCTCCTTTAATAAAACTGGGGAAATGAAAAAAACCTGTGGTTTGTTTTTTAAAATAAATAATTGTGTATTTTAATCTGGTAACTATAATGGTTTACTTTTAATAATTTATTTTTAAAAAGTATCTGTGAAAGCTTTGTAGCCTAGTCTTTGCAATATAACTTTCAAAAATGAAAGGGATAATTAGGCTATCTAATACCCTAATATTCAAATATAAGATTTTTAAAATTCAGATTCTCTAATGATATATCAAAAATGTTTCATAATAAATACAAGAATTTTTAAATGAATAGCAACATGCTTTTATCATAGTTTAGTTTAATTGTGAAAAGCTAGGGAGGCCAGTTTCTATAGTCTTAACATTGGTAATAACTGAATTTAAAAGCTTTGTCCTATAAGTAAGACTCTCATAGAATCGAGAACTAAAAAGCGGCCTTAGGAATAATCTCATCCAGCCACCTTATATACAGATGAGAAAACTGTTTCAGAGCGCATAAGAGTAACCAAGGGCTTTTAGTTGTTAGTGCCAGAGCCCAGCTTAGAACCTAGATCTCCAGACTATTCACACATGTTAAGTTTTTGAGGTTGTTCTATCAAGGCTTCATTCAGCGACTTACAGCTTGGATATACTTCTGTTTATTAAAATATATCTAGATTACCATGTGAATCTATTACTTATCTAAAAAGATAAAATTTAAATGAAATTCTGAAACCTTTTTGAAGGGAATTATTGTCCTTGAGTGACGATGTCCTTTGTTCGTATAGATAGGAAGGAATGTATTTGCCACAAAATAATTCCGTGGTAAAGCAAAACCTCACGTTAAAAAAATCAACGCATCAAGTTTAGAAATTATTTCAGCTTCTTCCAGTTCTTTCTTTTAGAGAAACACTGCTGAGAAGCAAGAAAACACTTATGCTTTTATTTTCATTGTGTCTACAGAATATAAATCATTGACAAAATGTAGTATTAAAGTGCTTCCTTATTGAGGTACTAAACAAGTGAAGCTCCAGCCAAAACATTAGCCTTGCTTATTAGTACCTCAGTGAAACAAAACAAAATATCTCACCTGGTCCTATTTCCACTAGTACAGACGCTCTAGGAGGTAGCACAAAATCAGGTCAAGAGTGGGCATGTTGGAGTCAGGCAGTGTATCCAGCTCCGCCCCTCACGTGCTGTCTGAGCTCGAACAAGTCAGTTTACTTCCCTGAGCTTCAGCTTCCTCTTGGAGGCAGGAGAGCTGATAAGACTTACCTTGTCTGGCTGCTTAAAGGAAGATGCGGAATGTGGTGCCTGGACGTCAGGCAATGGGATGTGACTGAGTCATTCAACTGGTATTAATGTGTCCTTTAAAATTTAACATTAAATATTGCAGTGGTAGATACGTGTCATTATACCTTCGTGAAAACCTACAGAATGTACACCAAGAATGAACCCTAATGTAAACCATGGACTTTGGGTGACACTGATGTGTAATGTAGGTTCATTAATTGTGGTAGATATACTAGTGTGGGGTAGGGTGTCCATCATAAGGGAGGGTGTGTGTGTGTGTGAGGGGGAGGGGTGTGCAGTGGGCATCTGGGGACTCTGTACTCTTGGCTTAATTTTTCTGTGAACCTAAGGCTGCTTTAAAAATAAAGCTTATTAATTTAAAAAAACATGAATAAGTGTTAGTTGGATCACCTGTCCATCACACATTGGGTAGAGAGCCCAGCATCCCTTCAGATATCTGGCAAGTTTTGGAGAGTTCTCTTAGATTCGGGCTCTTCTAGCTTTAACTTCAGGTTCTGCTGCGTTGCCAACCTCAGCTCTGCCTTCCCCAGCTACCTGCTCTGTTCCTTATTAAAAGGCATTGGCCAGTATACGTGCTGTGTGAGCAGGAGAATGTATTAAAAGTTTGGGAGTATGAGTGGGAGAGGGAAAAAAAGCACAGCCAATCAAAAGTGTTAGTGCTCCCATTCTAAAAGTCTCTGGGTTGTACCTGCCGTTGGGACAGTTCATTGGTCCCTTCACGTAAAGCTTTATTCTCTTGTCATGATTTACTGATCCTTGCACCTACCACTCTGTCCTCCCTCTCTCTCTCTTTTTTTTTTCAGTCTACCTAGAGAAACTGAAAAAACTTACTTTCTTAATGCAGATCCATTTTCTTTCCTTGGTTCTGTTAAGTATTATTATTTTTTTAAGGGTAAAATCACGACTGTATAAATAAATTTAAAAATTAACACATTGAAAAGAAAAAGTGCTTCCTTATATCCAGAAATGTTTCAGTGTAGTTTTTATTGTCCCACTAAATATAATTTGCTATAAACTAGACCTGCAATTCATATGATAATGGTGATATATTTTTATTCCGTTAACTAAAAAAAAAAAAAAAATCACTCTTAAGTGTATGTTTATTCACTGTAAATATATCAACACCATACCAACATCAAAAGAAATCAGACAAGTGTCTATTACCTGGTTAATTCCTAAAAGGGTCCTCTTAGTCCTGTTTATTCCCATTCAGGTCCAGGTAGTTGAAAAGTTCTTGATATATTAACATGAGTCTGGAGACATGTCAGAATTATGATTGCTTTTTAAAATTTTTTTTTATTTTTTAGGTTAAAGTATAATTGTCTTACAGTATTATTTTCAGGTGTACAACATAGTGATTCGATATTTATAGATTGTACTCCATGTAAAGTTATTATAAAATACTCCTATATTTTCTGTTCTGTACATTACATCCTTGTGACTTATTTCTTTTATACCTAGTAGTTTGTACCTCTTAGTCCCCATCCCCTATTTGACCCATCCCCTCCCCCGCTCCCTGCTGGTAACCACTGGTTTGTTCTCTATCTGTGAGTCTGTTTCTGTTTTATTTGTTCATTTGCTTTATTTGTTAGATCCCACATATAAATAAAAACATACAGTATTTGTCTTTCTTTGTCTGACTGTTTTCACTAAGCATAATACCCTTCGGGTCCATCCATATTCTTGCAAATGGCAAAATTTTATTCTTTTTAATGCCTGAGTGGTATTCCATTGTGTATATGTACCACATCTTATTTATCTGTTCATCTGTTGATGTACACTTGGGTTGCTTCCGTATCTTGGCTATTGTAAATAAAGTTCCATGAACATTGGGGTGCATGTATCTTTTTGAATTACCGTTTTTGTTTCCTTCAGATGTATACCCAGGGGTGGAATTGCTAGATCATATAGTAGTTCTATTTTTAATTTTTTTGAGGAACCTCTATACTGTTTTCCATAGTGTCTGCACCAATTTACATTCCCACCAACCGTGCATGAGGGTTCCCTTTTCTCCACATCCTTGCCAACACTTCTTGTCTTTCTGAGGATCGGTATTTTGACAGGTGTGAGGTGATGTCCATTGTGGTTTTGATTGGCATTTCTCCAGTGATTAGTGATGTTGAGCATCTTTTCATGTGCCTGTTGTCCATCTGCATGTTTTCTTTGGGAAGATGCCTATTCAGGTCCTTTGCCCAGTTTTTATTCAGGTTGTTTGTTTGATATTGAGTTGTACGAATATATTTTGGATATTAATCCGTTAGTAGACATATTATTTGCCAATGTCTTTTCTTATTCAGTAGATTATCTTTTCGTCTTGATGATGGTTTCCTTTGCTGTGCAAGAGCTTCTCAGTTTGATGTAGTCCATTTGTTTATTTTTGCTTTTTTTTCCCTTGCCTGAGAAGACAGATCCAAAAAAATATTGCTAAGACCAGTGTGAAAGAGTGCACTTCCTATGTTTTCGTACATTTAGGTCTTTAATCCATTTTGAGTTTTTGTTTATGGTGTGAGAAAATGTTGTAATTTCATTCATTTGCATGTAGCTGTCCAGTTTTCCCAACACCATTTATTGAAGAGGCTGTCTTTCCCCCATCTTATAGTCTTGCCTCCTTTATCATAAATAACCGTGGGTATATTTCTGGGCTCTCTATTCTCTTCCATTGATATGTATGTCTGTTTTTATGCCAGTACCATGCTATTTTGATTACTGTAGCTTTGTAGTGTAGTCTCAAGTCAGGGAGCATGATTCCTCCATCTCTGGTCTTCGTTCTCAAGATTGTTTTGGCTATTTGGGGTCTTTTATGGTTCCATACAAATTTTAGGATTGTTTGTTCTAGTTCTGTGAAAAATGTCATGGATAATTTGATAGGAATGGCATTAAAACTGTAGATTGCTGTGGGTAGTACAGACATTTTAACAATATTAATTCTTTCTGAACATATCCATGAACATGGGATATCTTTCCATTTCTTTGTATCATCTTCAGTTTCCTTCATGAATGCTTTATAGTTTTCAGAGTATTGGTCTTTCACCTCCTTGGTTAAGTTTCTTCCTAGGTATTTTATTCTTTTGGATGTGGCTTTTATTTTATTTTATTTTTTTTCCTCAGTACGTGGGCCTCTCACTGTTGTGGCCTCTCCCGTTGCGGAGCACAGGCTCCAGACGCGCAGGCTCAGCCGCCATGGCTCACAGGCCTAGCTGCTCCGTGGCATGTGGGATCTTCCCGGACCAGGGCATGAACCCGTGTCTCCTGCATCGGCAGGCAGACTCCCAACCACTGTGCCACCGGGGAAGCCCTGGATGTGGTTTTTAAATGGGACTATTTTCTTTCTTTCTCTTATAGTTCATTTTTAGCGTTTAGCAACACAGCAGATTTCTGTATGATTCCTTTTTAGCAAATCTGTAACCCTGTTTGGTACCTAACAGGTTTTAAGCATGGAGTATGTTCTTAGGCTAAGAGCCAGTGTGTAACAATTTGCAGCTCATCCAAGTGTACCTATGTATATATGTGAAATTCCCAATACAGTACTCTGCTGCTGTCAGCCTTCATCATTTGTCCATTTGTATCATTTAATCCTTTATTATTAGTGTGCTTGGGCGAGGATATTGCCTTTAAAAATGGCTTATTCTGTGTCTGCAACAGTTTTCCTTACATGAGTAAGTAATAGCTACTTTACCTCCTGTCTCTGTCATTCCACTTTAAAAAGATAAAATTAGCTTGTGGTGTGTAATTTTAGGGTAGGTTCTTTCACTTTTTATTCCTTACCTCTTTCATTATCTTATATGGCTGTATAATGTAAACGCTGGATATTGTTTTAATTAAAAAATGAGGCTTATGACAGGAAAGTCAGACTTTTGTTAACCTCTGTTCAGTGTGTTTATATAAGAAAGATCTTATGACAGAATTTCAAAGACTATTGCGTTATTGCATTTGGAAAATCCTTGTGAGGAAAATGTATAGGCACTTAATGACAACTCTAGATGAAAGTTTTCCTTTAAAAATATCCTTGTCAATTCGGCATGAGTTGTGAAACTGAACATGTTCAGAAACTAAATTCTCTTTTCTTAAGGCTTAGACTTTTTCCTGAGAGTGATGGTAATGTATTTCATTTATTTGTGATTTTAAATGTAAAACATTACCTATAATGCAGGATGTTTCTAAGTGGAGGTGGGTTGAAAAGAGACATCTCTTTCCAGAATTCATTCCACAGATAATTATTGAGTGCATACTTTGTGGGTAGGTACTGTTGTCTGTGTTGTGGACATTGTAGTGTAAAAAGTACATATTCTTATATTTGTACGTTAAATGGTTCACTGATTTTCCTGAGATAATGGTTTGTCCATGCTTGGGGATATGTAGGTGATGCTTCATGGTAAGGAAATGCCATTTAATTTTTGCATATGAACCAATATAATGAACACTGGATTTTCAGGTGCCTTTGATGTGTATATCTGGAACAGAGCTGTACTTTTCAGTCATAAAGAAGAAAATAGACCATAGTTTTTGTTCATGACTCTCCATAGTGGCCCAGACATTACCTGTTATTACCAGACACTACTTTGTTTTACTTGGACAAACTTTGAGGATAACATAGGTAAGATTTATGATCCTCTGTAAACACATTCAAAATGGATTTGGAAAATTGGGAGTAAATTGAAAGTGTCTTGTCCTAATTGTTTGCTTGTGTGTGTGTGTGTGTGTGTGTGTGTGTGTGTGTGTGTGCCCCCCCCCTTTTTTTTTTTTTGAGACCAGAGGTATTCTGATTTCAACTCTTATTTCACAGCAGGATGAGCCAGTGCCCCCAGCCATGTAAGAAACAAGTAAGGTTCTTAGAATGTGACTATCAGATACACAGATGACCTAGTAAGATGCAGGATGCTCTAAAGGAAAGAGCAGTATCAGACTCCTATGAGTCAGGAAACCAAGGGTGGTCTGGTCTGTTTTACAATGAATTGGATATGTGACCTTGAAAATGGTCTAACCCTAACCCTGGGTAGTATTGCCATCTTAACAATATTAAGTCTTCCTGTCCACATCTTTCAGTTTATTTAGGTCTTTAATTTCTTTCAACATTTAAAGATAATTTTCAAAGTACAAGTTTTGCACTTTTGTAAAATTCATTCCTGAGTATTCTTTTTGATGCTATTGTATACAAGTATCTTTTAAACTTTTTTTTGTTTTTTCATGTGTATACCTAATACGTCTCCCCATCCCTATTCTCTACCCCTTGTACCTACCTCTTCGTCCTATTTTAATTCCAGTATTCCATTGATACCATGAACATTCAGAAAACATTTATTCAATTTCTGTCAGCAGTCATCTGGCATGTTTATTGTGTGTCAGGTACTGTATGACAGGTATTAGAAAAGTAGAGTTGGTTAAATATTATGTGTTTTCAATGAGGAGATACAGACTTGGTATCTAAGATGTATGTAACACTTAGGTAACAAAAGTGTTATAGAAGGAGGAGGGATCAGGGAGACTTTTTAGAGAAGGTAACATTTAAGCTTGACTTTGAAATATTGGTAAGGATTTAGCAAACTTGGAAAGTCTTTCTATTTAGTCGAAATAAGGTAAATGAAATCAGGAAGGCGTAAAAAGTACCTGGTGGTTCTTGAGAGGTGAGTGGGCTTCTGTGGTTAGTGTCAGATGGGTGAGGGAAATGACTGAGGATGACCTAGGGGTGTAGAAGAGTCTTATGGTGACAGGTTTTAATAAGATGCTAAGGATGTCGTGGGGACTGGAGACCACTGAGCAGTGGGAAGATGTTTTTTTTGAATCAGGAATGATGATGAGATCTGTAGTTTGGAGAATTGACTCCAGTGTTTGCTGAGGGGGGGTTGCAGCGAAGGGATAACAGGGGCAGAGTGATCTCCTGTGGTTCTTTGCTTTTTGCTGCTGTTGTTTTGCTGTTTTAATTGCGTTAAACGAGTTTACATAGGCATGATTGAACTCAGTCTCCAGCCCCCTCCCCTTTCTCAGAGGAGGCCAAGCTGGTGGCACCTAGCTCAGAACCCCAGCCCTCTAATCACAGGGTTGCTGTCTCTGGTTTGGCAGTCCTGGTACTGGGCTGCCATGAGCACTGCGCACGAACGGTACTGAGGGTTCATGAAGAGCCAAGACACTCCTTGGAGTTTGAGTCTCACCAGGGACAGAGGCCTGTCACCTCTTTATTATCCAGCGCAGCCCAGACTCGTTTAGCTCACTCTGCCAGCACCCACTTCATGTTTTCAGATTCTGTGGCTAATTTGCCAATATCTGGATAGTCACTTCTGGATAAAATTTAAAACTCCCTCTCCCTCTTCCCAGATACACATCTGCCTATTTGCAGCCTTATTACCACTTCGGTTAAACCAGTGGTCAGTTCTTACATTAACAGGACAATATAAATCTTTTTTCTTTTGCCTCTTTTGAAAGTTTCAGGAGCTGTTATTCTTGGATTGATTCCTTTTCATGGCATCCTGTTCTTTTAGGCATAAGAGTTTTCTCCTTCTGCAGATATTTATTTGGGGGTCAAAGTTTACAGTACTTTTGAAGTGTGTGTGTGTGTGTGTGTGTGTGTGGGGAGAGAGAGAGAGAGAGAGTTTCCTGATATCCACTGTGTTCATTTGCTGGGGCCGCCATAACAAAGTACCATAGGCTGAAACAAGAGACATGTGTTTTCTCATGATCTGGGGGCTAGAAGTCCAAGATCAAGGTGTGGGCAGGGCTGGTTTCCCCCAAGGCCTCCCTGCTTGGCTTGGAGATGCCGCCTTCTCCCCGTGTCATCACGTGGTCGTCCCTCTGTGTGCGTCTGTGTCGTCATCTCCTCTTCGTATAAGGACACCGGTCCTGTGGGATCAGCACCCACCCTAGTGGCCTCATTTTACCTTAACCACCTCTTTAAAGTCCCGATCTCTAAATACAGTCACATTCTGACGTCCTGGATTAGTAGTACTTAATCGTAATTTGCAGGGAAGCACTTTAGCCTGTAGCCTTATCTCTGTTTCCTCTGGATCCTTTTTTAAAATTTGTCTGTTTTTTTATTTTTGGCTGCGTTGGGTCTTCGTTGCTTCGCGCGGGCTTTCTCTAGTTGTGAGCGGGGGCTACTCTTCATTGTGGTGTGTGGGTTCCTCATTGTCGTGGCTTCTCTTGTTGCAGAGCACGGGCTCTAGGCGCGTGGGTTTCAGTAGTTGTGGCGCGTAGGCTCAGTAGTTGTGGCTCGTGGGCTCTCGAGCGCAGGCTCAGTAGTTGTGGCGCACGGGCTTAGTTGCTCCGCGGCATGGGGGGTCTTCCCGGACCAGGGCTCAAACCCGTGTCCCCTGCATTGGCAGGCAGATTCTTAACCGCTGCGCCACCAGGGAAGCCCTGGATCTTTTTTAAATCTGACTTTCATCTCTCGCTCACGTATTTTCCTTGAGCACCTTACAGTCTTTGTCCTTGTGCCTTTTAGGGTGAGGCTGTGACAGTTCCTTGTTGAGTCTGTGCATGGGCAGAGTTGGTGCGTATATGCTTTTCCTTTTCCTTGGGCTGCAAGTAGTCCTTTCTGGGAGGACCCTTCCATGGTAGAGTCTTCGGTTCTCTCTTTCCAGGGCTCCTTAGTTTCTCCAGAGTGATTTTTGTTACCCGGACAGAGTGGAGTTGGGTGAGAGGGTTGGCACCCTCCTCTCTGTGCCTGGTGTCTGTCCCTTAGTCCTGGTCCCTTCTGTTTGGTTTCGTGAGAGATTGAACTGATCTGGCTAACGGTGGGGTGAAGGCAGGGCCCACTGTCTAACTTCGCTCTGTGAAAAGGCAGACAACCAGCAGCTGTTGTTCTCTGAACCCACCCTTCCCTTGTCTTCTGGAGCATCTGAAGCCTTGAGCACTTGAGGAGTTCTGTGGGTTTCTAAGTGAGGTTTTCTCGTTTCCTGGTTGCCTGCTGTGCACTAGGTGCTCTGCTCTGCTGGGATTATGTACCTGGTCTTTGTTGTAGCCTTACGGAAGGTTCTGTTGCTGGCCGCAGTGTCCGTATATGCAAACAGAGGTTTGGAGCGGAATTAGAGCGCCAGGACTAGAGCGCAGGGCATCTGAACTCAGAAGCTGCACTTCTGCCGGCTCCGCACTGGGACAGTTAGCAAGTCTCTGCTCCTGTCTGCGTGTCGAAAATGTCAGTGTATTGATTTGAGCACATTTAAAAGAGTTGCTACACTAAGTCTAATACAAAAATAAAATGAAATTCAGTACACCTGAATGGAGATGTTCTTTAATTTTATGAATCTGATTAGTTCAGAATGTGCTCCTTCAGGAGCTTCCAGCATATACTTTGGGTGTAGTAGGTGGTGTGGCATGGAGCTCAGGGGGACCTTAGGTTCTGTCTGTCCTTGCATCAGAAGTTTATGTTCTTGATGTCTCCCTCCCAGTACTAGCTAGTGTCCTTAGTCACCTTCATGTGCAGGAATTGTTGGCAGACAGGCTAACTGACAGCTAAAAAACCCAGCGCTGTATGTTTGCAGAATACTGCTGTGTTTTGGTACTGAATGTCTAGTTCTGGCATTTCTAGTTGCTGCTCATCTCAGTTGGCACTAACCCTTTTTTCCTTTCTCTTCTACAGATTACTTCTGTAGCTTGACCTCTACTTTCCTCAACAAGCAGAATGTCTCGAACACGACAACCCCCCCTTGTGACAGGCATCTCTCCAAATGAAGGAATCCCGTGGACAAAGGTCACGATTAGGGGAGAAAACCTGGGGACTGGGCCACCTGACCTCATAGGTAAAGTCAGGGACGATGCTCTGTGTTCATGGTGAATGCATTTTTATGTTGGGCAACTGAGGCAAGATGTACTATTTTGAAATAGTGAAGGTGATAGAAAAACACCCCTGAGGTCTGTACAGGATGATCTGAATAGAAATGAAATAATTATTTGGTTTTCTGATTTTTCTGTTAAAATCATTATTTTGTCAGATCTTGCCTGTATTGTCTTTCTCCTGGTCCTTGGGAAAGTCCCCCACAGCCGAGGTTTGCCTCCTTTCCTCGGGGTCGGCCTCTCCTGCCAAGACTACCAAAAAAGCCGCCCAGCTCTTCTGGCTTTCCCTCATACAGCTGTCTGTTCTTCTCAGGTGCTGGGTGAACTAGGCCTCTTCTGTTCCTTATTGCTCTCGGAACCAAATCTAAACTCCCTCCACCCAGAGGAGCCTGTGTGCTCTGCCCGGCTGCACCCTGGGACCTGTGGGCTTTTGTCTGCACCCGATGCCCATTAGGGCGGGAGCACTGAGCCTCCAAACTTAACAGCCACAGGCTCTCTACAAACTCATGCCCACCCATGGTTTTCATTAGGCTCCCCTAATGTTTACATATTTAGAGCAAGCTACATTTTAGTTTTTAGGATCAGTTTATGCTGTTTATCTTTTTAAGCCCAAGGATGCGAGCGATAGAACACTCTGCATCCACTTGGCACTGCGTAAGTGTTTTTTTGATTTTGGTTTGCAGTGTGCCCCCTTCCTCTGGGAGAGACCCTTTCCTGCTGGTTATTTTCATTATTCTGGTCTGTCAGTGGTTCTCACCTGGCTTGTCTTCATCTTCTCTAGAACTTAAAAAAACGCTCTTGCCTTAGCTGCTAAGTCTCAGTCTCTAAAGATGGAGCCTTATCATTGCTTTTTTTAAAACACAGATGAGTGTCAAGCACTGCCAGGATAGAGAGCAAACCATAAATATCAGTGTGTGGTGAGTTTGGGTTATTTTCACGTGAACTCTGCATGAGGGTGTGCAGATACATTCAGAATAAGGAAGGGAGGCACCTCAGTATGTGCTGCTGAATGTGTATTCTGATTTCCCACACATTAATTTATTTGGATTCAGACATTCTCTTGACTCATTTCTTAATTTATGAAGGACCCCTTGGTAAATACTACAGATTATGAGTTGGAGCTTGTTTTTCTTGCATTATAGCTGCTGGTTGACACATTGTTTTTTGGCCATCCAGAAATCCCTTGGAAAAGAGAAAGTTGATTAGAGCTGGGCACCACGTTTAATTACTGAGTCTTGCTTGCCCTCCCCAGCTCGTTCTTTTCACTAGTGTTACTTAACTATGTCTCATTTTATACTGTTTTCTCTAGCTACAGTTTTTGATTCTTCAGTAAATAAAACTTAAGTTTATTATCCTTATGAAGGTAGTCTTTCTTATTCTATGTCTTGGTTCTTGACAAAGCTCATTCCAGGTTGTTCTTTATCCAAAGTGGAAAAATCCCTAGAATTCATGGATATAGACCATCTAGACGGAGGTTCAGTTTAACCGTCAGTCACTGAGCCCTCACACGTGACTGCTGCCCGTCTGTGTGGATGCTGATCTCGCTTTAGCTTCAGGCAGTGCAATTCCTGTTTGACGACTTTTATAAACTTGCTAGTTCAGCTTTCAGCCTGCCCATGTATTGCCAAGAAACCACTTTTTAAAAAAGCAAACTTAGCCTACTAAATAATTTAAGCATCTTTATAACTCCGGTGACATCTACAGTAGCCAAGTAAAATACTACGAAAACACTTTATTTGGAATTCTACAAGTTACTTAAAAAAAAAAAGATGTTATATTTCATGAAGCAGATTTCTTGGCAAAACATGTTTAAGAAATAGATCATATGATCTTACTTAATTTCCATGCGTTTAAAATGATCTGTTTAAATCTGTGTTTTAAATTATATGGTGATTATTAACTTTTTTAGTTAAAATGCAGAACAGATACTAAATCTGAGGAACCTCGATAGCAGCTACAACGAGATGAATAAACTGTTATTCCGGGTGCTTTTTCCCAAAGTTGCATCATCATGGATATCATACATGTTTGCTCATCTGAACATGTTTTTAAGACTTTATGTCTGTATATCTGAAATCTCCCATTTCTCAGTTTTAATCATAAAATAGCTCCCCAGCAGGGGACTTACATTAGGAACTTTAATACATTAAGTTCTGACATTGGGTTGCGTTATTTCCTTTCTAAAGTTAGTATTTAAATCACAAAAATCTTTTTGATATTGTAAAATTTAAAAATATCAAGTTATGTATTGACCTGGAGTGATATTGAAATATATACCATCTATAACTAAACAGTTCATAAATTAAAACATTTCCCATTTATATAAAAAATACATAGGGTGATATATGTGTACATAAAAATTATTTGAGCACTGTATGTATTGAAGTGTTTCACAGGCTTACCTTGGAGATGGAGAGGAGTTTCAGGGGGTGCTTTCAACCTCTTAAATGGCTTCAATTTTTCATAATAAAAGTTGAGTATCAAGAAAACTAACAAACACTCCCATTTTGAAAAGTAATTTTGAATTATGAATGCATTTAAAAATGTGTAAATGTCATTACACATTTAAAAAGCCAGTGGAAAACTTAGTCCTAAAGGAACTTTGAAGTGCTGTCATTAGAAAAACCGAATTCCTTACATGAATAAATAGTAATAGATGTCTTAGGGAAATCTCTGAAATTAATTATTTCAATAAACGTCTTTAAAATGGAGTTGTTTTTATTCCTTTATGGTTCATATAACATTCTTACTAAATAGTGCTTTAAATCCCTCCCTACATTTTTTCAACCGAATTTGGCATAAGTTGAGGTGTTCCTGGTATCTGATTAAAAAAAAAAAACTTGCATTTGCTAAACTTGACTGCCGAGCAGTATCAAAAGTTAAATGAGGAGAAAAGAAAGTGCGAGTGTCTGGGTGTTTGCTGAATACACTTCAGTCTCTTTTCTCCGTGAATGTTTATCACATTGGTCTCTGTTTTGCAGCAATGCCCGTGGTGGGATGGTGGTCCTCTGCCTGGGGCCACGCCTTCCCTGTCTGCACCACAGTCTACATGGGTCTGGGCAGAGACGCCAGGCGTGGGCTGAGATTTGGGGAGCAGAGTGTCGTACAGCGACAGGACCATGAGGGAAACATGTAGGCAGCACGGACTGCCATTGGAGGAGTGATGTGCAGACGTGAAAAATGCACTAGTAATCCAGTAATGCCTGAGAACAGTTACTGATTTAACAGACTTCAGGCTGTGCTTAACATAAACTACCAACTTTAGTTCATTCTGTAGTGTCATATATAATTGAACACTAGGAAAAGTATGTGCGGATTATTTTCAGGAAGATGATAAATATTTTTTTTAGGGAATGATGTACACATTTATTAACACATTTTAGAGCTTTATAGCACTAACTTGGACTTCTAAAAATAACAATAATTTCCTTTCTAATACCTGTGAAAGCAATCTAAGATTCTCATAGTTAAGCAATCTGGAGTGCCTAGACATTATTATGGTTATTATTTTCTAATTCCAGTGATGCTTGAAGACACTTAAACATAATCTAAAAGAAGTCTTAAATATTAGAGAAAAAACAGACAAATTCAGTAGAGACAGTCGTTTATTTGCAAATAATATTGGGTATATTCAAGAATAGAAATAACTAACTGATGAACCAGGAAATGCCATTTCTAGTTCTGTTTTTCAGTTCATGAAAAAGGCCTGGCGACACTAACAGAAGAATTGTCTTTTCATGAAATAGCCGTTCTTTTGGACTTTGTTATGTGCATGCATGCTTTTACTTTCAGGTCTGACAATTTGTGGGCATAATTGCCTTCTGACAGCAGAGTGGATGTCTGCAAGTAAAATTGTATGTCGCGTGGGACAGGCCAAGAACGACAAAGGAGACATTATTGTCACAACCAAGTCAGGTGGCAAAGGAACCTCCACAGTCTCCTTCAAGCTGCTCAGACCTGAGAAAATAGGTATCATCTACCATGACTTTACTCTAAAGAAGAAAATAAAAGTGGGTTTTGTCTTTTTAAATTGACAACTGGTAAATTAGTGTAAAATTTACTTACTCTCATATGTCGTTAACTTAGGTTCAGTTTATGTTTATTTTTTCAGGAATGGGTTATTGGTTAAAGTTTGCATTACTTTTGAAAAAGCAGTTAGCTGAGCTAACGGTAAACCCTAAGGATGATAATCATTAGAAGAAGTGTTGTTCTGTCCTGTATAAAATCTGTTCATTTAACATGTTGAAATGCCAATTTTAGTTTCTTGATCTTGAATACAATAATTGCATATCTTGCTGTGATAGATAAGATTTGAGGTGAAGTACATACCTGGTTTGGCCAAATTAGCCAGTAATGCCTAAATAACGTTCCGTTTTCCTTTACTTTCTGCGTCCTTTGAGGCCCCGACAAGATGTTGCCCACCTAGGTGTGCCTCTGGCCTCCAAACTAGAAACACTCTTCTTGTGCCCTAGAGCCCTTCCTGTGTTCCCTTTGTGCCCTTAACCCGTGCTTCCTCACCTTGGGGCAAAGAGCTTGGTCTGAGAAGCCGGGACTCTGATCACATGAGCAGCCAGCTGTGGGTGGAGTGGAGTCACAGAATCACCTACCTCAGAGGATTGAATGAGTTAGAACATTGGAGAAAGTGCTTAACATAGGTCCTCACACGAACTAAGGGCTCCATAAATTAGTGTTTTTAATTATTCGTCCCCTAGCTCTTTATGTATATGGCATCTCCTCTGCTAAAGTAAGAATACTGTCACATTCATCTTTGTGGTCCTGCAATGACTTGCACGTGGTCAGTACTTAATAAATATTTGTATAATGTAGGACTATCACAGGCATAATTAAACCCAGGCCTGCCTTCTCTCATATAGAAAAGCAAAGAGTTTGGCAAATTTTGTTTTCTGTCTTAGAGCATAAAGCCTTTCTTCAGCATTATATCCTTAAATTCCTCAATTCTTTTTAATAAAAATTTGAGGAACTTAAGGGAAAACCAAAAATGGAATTTACATTTATGTATGTGTGTGTACATAAACGTATGTACATATATATACATACAGTATTTTTGTTTTTGTTTACTCACTTTTATTTAATGTCTTTGAAAACCGAACTGTGAAATTAAAGCAGGAACTTGTTTCCAGTTTTCTGGAGGAACTTAAAAACATTTGGACAGAATCCAGCATCATCTTGTATCATGTTTAGACAGCAGATGAAGAAAACTTATTTGAAAGTATTGATTTTATGCTGAAATGCTCTGCCCAGGACTTAGTACAGCACAGGCTCAGGAAAGGCCTATAGACCTGAACCTGGGAGTGTCTGGGCCTGAATTTGCCCTCTGACAGAGCTTCTTTGCGTCATCCTGGTAGACCTGTGGGTGCCCGTAGAGTTAGAAGGCTCACAAGGAGCCCTCTGGTGCCCCGGCCCTGTGCTCCGCTCCGCTCCCTCGCACACTGCCCCGCCTCTGTTGCAGCTCAGTCCGAGCCACAGGAAAGAGGGTACTGTTTTCAGAGATTGTATTTTGTTTTTCCTGAATATCCTAGTCATTTCCATCACACAAGCCGTGCATTCCGTGGAAGGTGTTGATTTCTTTATATTGATATAAGGATTGTTGGGTATTTTGTTGATGTACCAAATTAATTATACTGCTTATTATTTGTAAAATACATTTGTTTTAGCAGAACTTTTTCTCAGAGGCTTAACTTGTCTTCTGCATTGAATAATGTACAGTGCAATCAAGAGGTGTTATTTTTGCCTTTTTATAGATTTTTAGTGGTTTTAATTAAGCTACCAGCCATTACCAAAAAAAAAAATCTGGAGCTTTTGTGCCTTCAAATCTTTAAAAAATTACTGTAGCATGCATTCTGTATTAGGTCTTTCAACAGTAAAGCAGTATGGTAAGACTTAGTGCCTGGGGAGTGTGTATCTTATTAAGGCTGTGCTCCTCATTTGGTAGGTATTTTGGATCAGTCTGCTGTGTGGGTTGATGAGATGAATTACTACGACATGCGCACTGACAGGAATAAAGGGATTCCTCCCTTGTCCCTGCGTCCTGCTAATCCACTCGGCATCGAGATTGAAAAGTGAGTACCGCCTTGCCTCCGGTTGTCTTTATTTCTAGCTGCTGAAAAGTTCTGTGCACTCAGTGAAGAGAGTCGGGCTCCAGGAACATCCAGGGAAGCACAGTTGAAGGCACCTCTGTCGTTGGGAGCTGGGCATCATCTCTTGGAGCTTGGTCAGCTTTGCTAGAGCGAACCTTCCAATAGGTTAGAACTGTTGGCAAAAACTACTTACCTCTTCAGTTTTTGAGTTTACATTTTGTGAAGAGGAAAAATATCTTGAAATTTTGACTAACTAATACTTTTAATGATATGAGAATTAACGGGTTGTCTGGAGTTGGTAAGTTTAAATATTTAGCTGGTACTCGAGATTAAAACGGAATTTTCTGGCTTCCCTGGTGGCGCAGTGGTTGAGAGTCCGCCTGCCGTTGTAGGGGACACGGGTTCGTGCCCCAGTCTGGGAAGATCCCACATGCCGCGGAGCGGCTGGGCCCGTGAGCCATGGCCGCTGAGCCTGCGCGTCCGGAGCCTGTGCTCCGCAACGGGAGAGGCCACGACAGTGAGAGGCCCGCGTGCAGCAAAAAAAAAATAAAAAAACCCCAGAATTTTCCATGTGCTTGATTTTTCAGGATATATTTGACAGTAAGTAGAACCAAGGTAGTCTTGTCATTTTGTTTACAACCCCTACCTGTAATTCATACTTAATTCAGACTTACTTTACCAGAATTGTGGCAGGTAAATCTTTCAAGATGTCTTGGACCAAATCTAGAATTCCCTGTTCTCATTCCCTAGTACAGTGTTTTCGTAGATTTTATAATCAGTGCCTTTATCCTTGCAGCTTCCTTAGTCAGTTCACCTAACATGTTAGTTGTTTCTGACTTGTCTCTCGGCCTTAGTGACTGCTGGTGAAGTTACTACTGAGCGTTTCTGCATAAGCATTTCTGCAGGCGACAGATTAGTTCTGCTAATGCTTTAGCCATAGTTTTATTTTAGGTTTTTCTAGGAATGGAGAAAGTTGTCCACTGATCTTTATATATTTAACCTTCAAGCCTACACTTGAAGACCATTAGTAACTCAAAAGTAAGCTTCTTTTTCACCTGCTGGGGTTTGCCCTGGCTGAGAGGGAGGGAGCACGTGTTTGTCTTGGGAAGTTGTCCTGTATTGAAAAAGGCCTGGGGTTGGTTGGCAGCTTTTAGTGAGCGGGGACTGTCCTGGGTCACAGTTGGGGAGCTCTTTGGCCAGCGTGGGTCATTCTGGAGCTGTTTTAAGGGTATCAGTGCCCGATAAATTAAGAGTTTAAGGATCAAGAAGGTCCAGGAAAGAAAAGAATTGCTGGGTCTGTATTTGAGCATAGTTTCCTGCATGAATGGACTTTGTGGTTGAGAGTAAACCTCTCAGTGGCCTGCTTCAGTGCCCTGGATTCGGCTTCTTTCCAAGCCCACCACAAAGGAAGTGTGGAGCAGAAGGGCCCTTTGGATTGTTCTTTTGTAAGGAAGATACAGTTTTGCACCTTTGTACAAGGATTATAGGAATATGGTGTGACTTTTGTCTGAGCCTTAGATGGAACTATCAAAGTTAGGATTAAATTGGTTATTTACCATCATAAAATGGATTTCCTTAATTTTTAGTTTAGCATGTAACCCACCCCTCATTTGATGTCTTCACCTTTTCATGTCCTCTTACTTTTTTTTTTGTGGTACGCGGGCCTCTCACTGTGGTGGCCTCTCCCGTCGCGGAGCACAGGCTCCGGACGCGCAGGCTCAGCGGCCATGGCTCACGGGCCCAGTCGCTCCGCGGCATGTGGGATCTTCCCGGACCGGGGCACGAACCAGTGTCCCCTGCATCGGCAGGCGGACTCTCAACCACTGCGCCACCAGGGGAGCCCCCTCTTACTTTTTGATTGTCTTGATTGTTCCTGTTACTGCCGCTACTCACACAGGGGTTCGGCTTGAACTCTCTCTTACAGCTCTTTTTCTTAAGACGTTTCGGGATAATCCCGAGGTAACGCTGGTAACCAGCCAGAAGCACTAAAAGTGCCTGGCTCTGTAGAAGTTGTTTTTCTTCTTCTCTGAGACAGTCTAGTTGGGTCTGAGCCCCTCTCTCAGTTTAACTGTTGGCCCTCCCGTTACTTGCAGGGTGACTTGGAGTCTGCTCAGCTTCCTCAAGGTGCAGACTGGGCGGCCTGGGTCGCGCGGTGTGTGCGTTTCAGCGGTGGGGACGCTCACTCGCAGTGGGCGCTGGTTGGGTGTCCGTCGTTGTCACCGTGACCTCCTGCTCTTCTTGCATGTGGCTACTCAGTGCTCTGCCCCCAGGGAAAGAGTCTTCTTATGACTTAAGATTTCAGGGTGATGGATTGTATTCAAATCTTAAAATAGTATTGTGTACTTTCAAGAAGTGCTTAAATGGTGATAAAATTTACAGTCATATTTCTTTCAAGTTGTTAACTTGAAAGTTTCAGTAATAATTTGCTCAGCCACGGAATAACTAAAGGATAGTTTTTGAAAAGGTAAAAGCTTGACTCTCATACAAATACAAAATGCGCACATGTCCAAGCTTTTGTTTAATTCATTAATTAATGGGAAAACCAGTGAAATGTTAAAACCAGTTCAGGGGGAGTTCCAGAGGACAGGCATAATGGGCAGTGAGGAATGCTGAAAGGGGCAACACTGGCCACTTCTCCTCAGTAACCAGTTGCATCTTCACCTGACAGGTATTTCTGTGCCAGGCATCCCTGGTCACCATCAACCCTCCACTTCTGCTTCTGTAACAGAGCTGCAGAACAGAGACAAGGCATGGATGGGGGAAGATCAGGGGACCCTGGGCAGGCCCTCCAGACAGTGAAAGGATGGCCAGGAATCCTTTTGCCCATTTAAAGTCTTTTGCAAGTTTTCTGGTCAAAAGGAAGAGTGGATAGACGGCTTCCCTGGTGGCGCAGTGGTTAAGAATCCACCTGCCAATGCAGGGGACACGGGTTTGAGCCCTGGTCCGGGAAGATCCCCCATTGCCGCAGAGCAACTAAGCCTGTGCGCCACGACTACTGAGCCTGCGCGCTAGAGCCCGTGAGCCACAACAAGAGAAGCCACCGCAATGAGAAGCACGTGCACCGTGATGAACAGTAGCCCCCGCTCGCCACAACTAGAGAAAAGCCTGTGCGCAGCAACGAAGATCCAATGCAACCAAAAATAAAATAAATAAAATAAATAAATTTAAAAAACAACAACATTCACTTAAAAAAAAAAAAAGAAGAGTGGATAGAGATACTAGGAAGCAAGAAAGTGGAAGGTGAAGGTAGGAAAAGGTATAGAAACCAAGAAGAGTATATAGTTTGGCCAGAAAAATGCTTTTCCAGGTTCCTTTTCACCTTTTAAAGATACTGTCAGGAAAACTGCATTTGTTTTATTGAAGTCTGACTTCAGATAGAGAAGCCTTATTTTAGAAAAAGAGGGTAGGAGAGGAAAAGCAGATGTTAAAATATTGGTGTGGGTTTTATTTCCCTGACTCTCTTAATATCTTTTAGATAAAAGCTTTGGTCCCTGTAGAGAATGGTGTTAACGTTGAGGTTAGAATCCCTGAGAGCATTTCCTTTTACTATGTCTTTTATTTCTGTTTATTAATGTCATTTGGGGTTTCTTTTATAATTAAAAGACGGGAGAGGACCTATTTTTAATTTAAAAAAAATGTCATCAGAGAAGGAATAACAGGATTTAATTACTTGCTTATTGAAATATACTAATAGAGAAGGTTTGAAGAATTATGACTGCTTGTTATAAAGTACCATGGTCCTGATGAATTACCAGACTAAAGTGGTGAGGTCGCCTTTGGAAGAGGAATCAGCTCCTGGTAATTACAATGCTGAGTGTTCATGGCAGTTCTCAGCCCACAGTCAGATGCACAAGGTGGAGCCAGGAGGAGCCTTGCAGTGTTGTGGCCACTTCATGTGACCATGAGTAGCAAGCGCGAGTAGCCGAATACAGTGTTGCTCTTTGGTGTGAGGCCGAGTTTCATAAATGTTTTATTGGTGTGCTCAGCGTGCCCGCTGCCGTCTTTCAGCCCACAGGCTTAACAGCTGGCGTTTATGGGCCTCCTTTGGCTGCTGAAGTCCTGCATACCCCTAGAGTTTTAACTGATGTTCTGCATACATGGCTCCTCGATACTTATAAAAATGCTACTAATTGCTCAGAAAAAAATAACTTCGCTTTGAACCGAGACTAGGATTTGCTTGTGAAAAGTCTGTATTTCTGATTTGCTGTACTGTCACAGATGCGCATTCCTGGCACTGCTTAAAATTACGATGGAGACAAACGTAACTGAAAAAGAAGGTGAAAACAGGTTCATAGTAATAAGTAAAAGCCTTCACTCTGGTTTATTTCTTAAAAGTACTCTTTGCCTGCTAGGAGAATACCTATAAGTAACGCTTTTGGAGACAGTACATACATGGGAGTTAGGGCCTTAAAATGGAGCTTTGCCCCTCCTGTTTTTTCCCCCTCCTGTTTTTATGGGATCTGCAGCCTTTTTGTGAAATTACTACCTGGGAAGAGCTATCTAGAGTAGTCAGTTGATGCACCACTTGTGTCTTTATTTCCACATGGGTTTTATGAACAATGCAAGTCTGCCTTGCTCCTCATCAGTTTGGCTTTCCAATAGAAAGAAAATGTGACCAGTTTTCCTGCTCCATTTAGAAAACAAGGAAAGGTGACAAAATAATTCTTAGTATGAGTGTGGAAGGGAAAAGCCTTGGGTAAATTTACCGTTTAGAAATGTTATGAAAACAGATTTGTGGGCTGTGATGTAGTGCCTAGGTCCAGAAACTGTGCGATACCAAAAAAGGAAAAAAAAACACACACAACGTAAAACAAGCTCATAATATTTAAGGTGCAGAGTAACACTGGTGCTGGGGTGAAAGCTATGAGAATTGAGTGTGACACACACTTGGAAGAGCCCCCTTTCCTCCTGTCTTTCTACCTGCAGGTCAGGAGAGCGTGTTCCCCTCGGTGTGAGCACAGTGGTGCAGCCGTCCGGACCCGGGCTTCTCTGCGCTGGTAGTTAGACTTTCTCTCAGAAGGGTTTTTGTTGTTTTGCTGGCTCGCGGGTCATCACTGCCAGTCGTTCTCCTACTTGAAAGTGAACGCTGCTGTGTTGAGAACGTTCCTGTTAGTTTTGCATCTGACCACTGGGTCGGTCAGGTCCATGTACCTGGGGCTTCATGGCTGATCCTTTTCAGAAGGTGTAATCTGAGCTCACACTGCCATCTAATGGGGAGCGTGCGCTGTAGGGGCATGAAGCTTGTCAGCTACTGAAACTGTTGGTTCCTTAATGAAAACACTTCCCGTGTTTACATGGTAGACTCCGTGTTGCTTTCATCCTCCAGTTAGTGGGTTTAGTTTGAATCACTCAGAATATACCTTGCTGTTACTGACTTGCTAAGCCATCACTTCACTTGGAGGGTCAGAGCCTAAGATCCAGTTATTGTGGACAGAGGTTTAAGTTTTAACTCTCCAGACTTCGTGCTCCATTGACACAGTGCTTCTGCCCTTCCTCATGCTGTTACCAAGACCATTAGCAATTTTCTGCATTCTGAATCACTGTCTCCCTCAGTTTCTATCTTTCTGGATTTGTAGTTGTGGGTTTTTTTCATGCCTGAGATTCTCTGGTTCTTTAATTGACAATAGAAGTATGGGGTCCTGCTCTTGACTGTTTACATGCAACCTCTCTGGGGCTGTTTCCTGACTGTAAAATGGGAAGACATAACTCATGTTGTTACGAGAATCAAATAAAATGGCTCTTACGAAGAGTCTGTTAAATATAGAGAACCAAGTGGAAAGAATAAAAATAACAGCAAGTAACATTTTTGAGCATTTATCACGTGTCAGAAACTGCTAAGCCTTCCACACTGCATTACCTACTTTAATCCTCAGAATATTCCTAAGAGGAAGATATTATGATCCAATTATCCTCATGAATAAATGGAACCTTAGAGAGGTTAAATGTCTTCCTCAAGGTTATTCCAACAACGCTAGCCAACTTGTGACTACTGCCGTGGGCCGTCTCTGCCTTTGTGGGTACACACCCCCCACAGGGCATCATTGCTTCCCGTGTTGTCGTTCGTTGTCTCTTTTCTCTGGATCTTCTGTTTCACATTCATTTTGAGGTGTTTGCATAAAAGATCTTATTTTGAGATAGACTCTTGACTCAGGATGCCTTCAGCTGTGGGTAGTAGAAACAAAAATTCATTCTGGTTTAAGCAAAAAAGATATTTATTTTCTCATGATATACAAAGTCCAGAGATGGTGGACTCCACGATTGGCTGAGTCCGTGGCTCAGAAGTGTCACTGAGATGTAAGGAGCCTGGGTTTGCTGTTCTGCTGCCCTTGGAGTCGCACTGATCTCCTTCATAACTGCAGAGTGGTGTTAGAGGTTCCTAGTGTTGCGACGACAGTAATACACAGGAAATAATAGTGTTAAAATAAAGATCCAGTACTGTTGAAACTGTAATCATACACAGGAAATAACGAGGCTCGGTAAAGTCTGAGGGCAGAGAGACGCTGTCTCTTCTCAGTTCTCCTTAAAAGTGTGGAGGCCTTTCCCAGAAATGCTCCAGCAGCTCTTTCCTCAGACATTGTGGTCAAAACCCAATCACTCGATCAATAGCAAGGGGAGCACGATAAGCACAACTGCTTAGGATTATTGGTGTTCGTACTCAGTGAAGGTGTGGGCACCCCACTCTGCAGGTGGTTCTGTCCGCGAAAGAGAAGGGGATGTCGGGTCTCGGGCTGACGGCGGGCCACTTGTGTGGTTTGGATCGAACTGTCTGACCTCTCTGTGACAGAGTGTTGTCATCTTTAGTGTAACTTGTCTTATTCTTGTACGGCTGATTCCTAAGCACTCCTTTTCCAATTTAAATGTATAGTAAGATTGGTAAGAGTTGAATGTCTTCAGGAAGAAATCACTCTAAAATAAACTCATTCTTAGGGGTGATTATGAGGGTTTGAGAACTAGGACTTAGTGTTCTGACCAAGAGATCCAGTACCTTTCAAACTCTTGACCCGCTAAGGTGCTTGAAGGAGTTGTGTGTACAAGAAGTGCAGTGGGTGGGGTGGATTAATGCTTCAGGTCTCAGTGGACGGCTCTCACGTGGCCCGTTCCAAATGTCGCCACTCACAGTAATGCCAGCACTCAGGGTCAGCCCCCACCCCCCGGCCACGCTTGAAGGGACGCACAGGGGTGCAGAGCCCATGGAGTCCTGCGGGGGACGGTGTGGGCAGGGGCTCCCGGGGCAGCAGAGTCCTCTCGCAGAGCCCCCACTAGACTTCAGGCCTTCATCCTGTGATGAAGCAGACCCTGTACATGTGTAAAAACAACAGCCTAGGGCGTTACAGGTGAGGTGTTACTAAGGTTTAGGGATCAAATCAGTTTTAAGTGTGGGAAGTTCTAGATGGTTGGGATTTGTTATGTTTCAATACTGCCAGTTTAAGCATCCTAACAGTATAGGATATAACCTTTTGTTTTTTAACTTTTTTTATAGCTTTATTGAGAAATAATTGACAAATTTGTAAGATGTTCAAAGTGTACGTCTTAGTGATTTGATTTACGTATCCATTGTAAAAGGAGTCCACCATCTAGGTAACTAATAACACATGCATCACCTAACATACTTACTTTTTTTTCTTTGGTGGGAACATATAAGTTCTATTCTCTCTATGGTGTTATCACCTATAGTGACATATTACACATTAGATCCTCAGACCTTATTCATCTCGTGAGTGAAAGTTTCTACCTCTCCCTATTCCCCCACCTCCAGGCAACCACTTTCCTACTCTATTTCTATAGTTCGACTTTTTTTTTAATATTTCACATTTTTTGCACATCTGCTAAGGGGCTTATATTTGCACATCTGACAAGTGGTTAATATCCAAAATATATAAAGAAGCCTACAACTCAATAGCAAAAACCCCAATCTGGTGCTTCCCTTGTGGTGCAGTGGTTGAGAGTCCGCCTGCCGATGCAGGGGACACGGGTTCGTGCCCCGGTGCAGGAAGATCCCACATGCCGCGGAGCGGCTGGGCCCGTGAGCCATGGCCGCTGAGCCTGCGCGTCCGGAGCCTGTGCTCCACAGCGGGAGAGGCCACAGCACTGAGAGGCCCGCGTACCGCAAAACAAACAAACAAACAAAAAAACCAATCTGATTAAAAAATAGGCAGAGGATCCGGACATTTTTCCAAAGAAGATATACGAATGCCAGCACGCACATGAAAAGGTGCTGAACATCACTAATCATCAGGGAAGTGCAAAGCAAAACCACAGTGAAATCCCCTCACACCTGTCAGAATGGCTCTCTTGTTGTTTGAATGGCTCACAACAAATAACAAGTGTTGGAAAAGGTGTGGAGGAAAGGGAACCCTCCTGCGCTGTTGGTGGGAACGTAAATTGGTGTAGCCACTGTGCAGAACAGCAGGGAGGTCCTCAAATAATTAAAAATAGAGCTACCGTATGACCCAGCATCCCACTTCTGGGTCTTTATCCAAAGAAAATGAAAACAGGATCTCAAAGTTATCTGCGCCCCATGTTCACTGCAGCATTATTTATAGTTGCCAAGATATGGGAACAACCTTTATTCACAATAGCCAAGATATGGAAACAGCCTAAGTGTGCATCCACGGACAAGGGGTTAAAGGAGTTGTACATTTGGGTGCCCAGGCTCGCCTTGTTACTCAGGAACACGGGAACGTTACTCAGCCGTGAGAAGGAGGGCAGTCCTGTCATCTTCAACAACGTGGGTGGACCTTGGTCTCAGTATGCCAGACAGGAAGACAAAGTTTTTTCCTTTTTTTAAAACTAAACCCATTGAGTAGTACTTAGCTGTCAGACCTGTGGGGACTGCGTGGCCTTAGCCATCTCAACGTGGCATACAACTTGTGTATTTTTTAGTTTCGGGTCTGCATTTGGTGCCTCTTTGCTTTACTTGCTGTCGTTGTCTCAGAGCCTTTTTTGTGCTGTCATACTTAACTCCAGCTACTCTTCTCACCTTGTGCTTTGATGATGGGTAGGAACCACCCAACGAGAGTAAAGCTGCAGGGCCCAAGCGAGGGAGAGAAGCTCAGTTTGGCTCCCTAGAGGACCTTTTTGCTGCTTTTTTGTCTGTTGTGTCTTCAGTGTCTTGAGTGTGGACCTGACCCTGGTTAGGTGAGAATTTCATGGGAGTTGAATAATTTATAAAGACTGTTAATAGCAGGGATTTAGTTGGTATTAGGTGATTCTGTGGTATTTTTGATTCTGTTAAGACTGTCTAACTTCAGGACTACGTAGAGCGCCACGTTGACAAAAAAGCAGTAGGTGGGCCGCCATGCACTTCTTCACACTGATGAGGCCCCACTGGTGCACCAGGCTGTCCTTTCCAGCTGAGACAGCTCCCTGGGCAGACACCTCCCGCCGGTGAAGGTAGAACTGTGGCTCGTGACCCTTGCCTATCAGAGCGAGCGGAAGGCTCCTGGGTACCTCCCTGGGGCTCAGCTAAGTCTCCACTCAGCCATATATTCCCCCAGAGTTCCAACGTGGAGGCATGAAGTATAAATAAATAAAATGATAAAAACTTCCAAAGGTGACGGGATTTTATTACTAAGTAAAGTATCAAACCAGCATGAAGAATCTAAACCAAAATAAACTTCAAAAAATGCAGTTCTCCAACTCCCTCTCAAAGACTCTGGTGACAGCGACCAACGTGCTTATGGAGCACACACTCGGAGGCACACCTGCTCACACACATCCCCCAACAAGATTGAGGCTACAGTTATTCTTCACTCTTGAAGCCAGTGAGGAAAGATTAAGGTTGACTTGGTCTCTGAGTTGCTAAGACTCAGGTGATGCCAGCTTGGTATCCACGGCTCCCTTAGTGTCATCTCACCTTGTCTGTTACTCCCATGTTAAACCTTTTCCTCCCCTAATTAAGGAAAACTCTGTGGTGAGAGAGGTTAAGTGTAACAGGAGGGCACATGGGATCTCCTGGCCGAGGTGCCAGCCTCCGTGTCCAGATGCAGGGTTTCCAGGGGAGATCGTGGAGAGCTGTGTTTCGGACTTATGTCCCTTGCCCTCTGGGGGAGAATGGGGACAAAGGAGCCAGTAGAGAAGGGGAGGGTGGGCGAGAGCTGCTGGAGAGTGTGACGGGCTTCCTGGCCACCCGGTCAGGGCCCCCGAGCCCAGGTGAGCACCTCCCTCTCCCCGGAGAGAGTGGGCTCCAGGCCTTTGCCAGTTGTGCCCAAGGGTACTGGTCACCTGCAAGGTGAGGGGCTCCAGCGGGCAGTGCTCGTGGGTGGAGGTGGGATGTTTCCCTTGGACAAGGCTACCTAACTTCTGAAATGAGGCTGTGTCTGTGATAATGTGGCATCGGGACTCTCAGAGAAGTCATCAGACCTGCACACCTTTTCTTCCAGGCTGGGGATAATTTCTCCCACTGAATAAATTTTAGAGACAAAATAATTGTGTGTCCCATATGGGGGTGGGGAACAATTTCAGTCAGAGGGGAACAAGGTAAAAACGACCAGGATGTTTGCAGGAAACTGTGATCCCTTTGAAGCTGCTGGAGCTTCAGCTTCGAGGATTAGGGTAGCAGAAATGAGTCCTGAGAGAGAGAAGCAGGTTTGGGAAGTGGAGGGACTTGACCGCAGAGCTTGGACTTCATTCTGCAGGCAGAGGGTGGGCGCTGTAAGGGCTGCTCGCTCACAAGCCCTCAGTGGGCCGGGTCCTGCCCAGTTCCGTTTGCTCGCAGACACAACTTGCTCACCTTCAGCGTGGAGCCTGACACCTCTGGTAGATGCTTAATTCGTGTTTTTTTGTTGTTGTTGTTGTTGTTGTTGTTTTTACTTATTTACTTTAATTCGTGTTTGAATGAATAGATAAATGAACTGATCGAGAAGTTGACCTTAAAAATGTGGGCAAGAAAGTGAGCTACAGATAAGGGAGTGTCAGTTAGTGTAAGCTTTTCTTGAAATTGATCTAGACATGGGCATAGAAACATGGGTACTATATAGATCTGATTTTATCAGTAGGCGTCATCAGGCATCATTGCGTCTTAAAACAACTTTCATATAGATCTTTAACAAAAAGCATTGTAACAAGTTGATTTGCTGTTTTTAATTTCAGTGTACCCAAATTTTGATTTTTATCTACTGAGTAGGAAATGATTTCATGTTTGGATAGATTTCATGAAGTATCAACTCAGCCTCTTTAAATCTTATATTCTTTTTTTTGATGTAATTCCTGTATTTTAACTAATTTCCTATCTTACATATACGGTCAAAGTTTATATGTTAAGTTAGCTGAGGTGTAGGAAGTATTTTTTTTTTTTACACACGCAAACATAGGCTCCATAATGTATCATGTATCATTGTAATGGTTTGTATTCATGTTTATTACTGTTGGTTACATCTTTGTAGTAATAGCATTCAAAATATGTCTTAAACCTTTTCCTCCCTCAGAGGTAAATTTCCCCAGAAGGACTTAGAAATGCTGTTCCCTGGAATGAGTGCTGATTTTACAAGTGAGAACTTTTCGGCTGCCTGGTACCTCATAGAGAACCACTCCAACACCAGGTTAGTGGGTGCTGGGCTGTGTTGTGTGGTTTCACGGGGTGCAGCTCATCAGACTTGAGGTAACGCGGGTTTCCCTCTGGCTTTGCTGCTTGGCAGCCCTTTGACCTCGGGTGAGCTTGTGAACATCTCAGAGTATCTGTTTCCGTATTTATAAAATGGGATCATTAATCAAGAGGACCCCTGTTTCCTACCATCATGTTCTTTCTATATGTTTCGTTATTTATGCCGCCCATTAAAACTTCGGAGTCTCAGCTGTGTCCTGTGTCAGACTGTGATCCCCCTCCCTACTCAAGTAACAGAATTCTCGAGTGCTGGTTTAAAACGAGGAACATACCTCCTTCCCTGACCAGAGAGCAAAGGAAGATGAGTTATTTATCATTTTGCAAAGACTTGGCTTAAACTTAGCCAAAAAATAAACAAGGGTCATATATCCAATTAAAGTGCTCCTTTGTATCTGCTACTTATAGTTTACCCACCCTCTGTACAAGAGCAGGTCTGTAACTTTTTCACAAGACTGGCTTAAAACAGTTATATTTAGTAAAAATGTTTTAATAAATCAATGGCTTATTGTTTAAAATTTGTATTCTTGAAAAGCCAACTTGTTAAAATATACCTTAGGCGAAATTCTTCCCTCACCTATTGGGATGAAAACCTTTATAGAAAACAGGAAAAGTTGGTATATACCTAGAGTAAATTTGGCCTGATAAATTTTTAGAGCATATGCCTGTCACTTTCTTTGTGGAAGATAGTTCTGAGTTCACATTATAGACGTGCCTTTCTGTCACCACGTCAGGATTGATCTCTGTTCTCTGTGTAGGGCCATCTTGGCATTCAAGAATATAGTTAACGTTTTATATAGCCATATTTTCTTGGCTCAGGTGGAAATAAAACTTCTAAAATACAGAGATCTGACTATTTTTTCTCTTCCTGGGATAAGATGAAATAGTGTGATCTGTTTAGTTATTTAAATTTTGAGTTGACCCCCAGGTTTTCTGTAATTTCACCCTTAATGGCGGGGCCTGGTCGTGATGGGCTGAAGAGGACAGCGTGCCCAGCTTGTGTCCAGAGCATAGCAGTGGACGTCCAGGGGGTCCTCCTTAGTCCTGTCACCCAGCACTGCATGGTCCAGGTCTCCCCATCTGGGAGACGCTCTTCAAAACTCCTTACCTGGGGCCTCCCTGGTGGCGCAGTGGTTGGGAGTCCGCCTGCCGGTGCAGGGGATACGGGTTCGTGCCCCGGTCTGGGGTGATCCCACATGCCGCGGAGCGGCTGGGCCCGTGAGCCATGGCCGCTGAGCCTGCGCGTCCGGAGCCTGTGCTCCGCAACGGGAGAGGCCACAGCGGTGAGAGGCCCGCATACCGCAAAAAAAAAAAAAAAAAACTCCTTACCTGGCAAATCCTGTGTGTGATTTGGGTCGATTATAAGAATGTCTCCATGTGTATTTACTTCCCAGGGGTCTGACATATGAGGGCTACAGATCTCCTTGTATAGCTGCTGTAACTTTGGCGTTCATAACATGTAAAGGTTTAGATCTAGGTAAGCATTTGAAAGCTTGGTTTCATCTGATTACATGTTGTATCAGTCTGTATCTTTCCAGGGTAGGCTTCAGTATTTCACACTTGATGCATTATCTTCTTGTGGTTTCTTCATTTCACTTCAGTTTTGAACAGCTCAAAATGGCCGTCACCCACCTGAAGAGACAGGCTAACAAGAAGAGCGAGGGCAGCCTGGCGTGCGTGAAAGGGGGACTCAGTACTTTCTTTGAGGCACAGGACGCCCTCTCAGGTAAGGTGACCCTCAGCCACCTGCTGGGGCTTCCCCGCGGACACCAGGCCTTGCACTTACGGAGTGTTTGCAGGCTGTGATGCTGAGGCTGTGTCCCTGGGAGCGGAGCTCTGCAGTGGCCACCAGTCAGTCTTTGCGGCCGGGCTGGAATCTCTTTGAAGGCTTGGTACCTTAAGTATTTGTCCCTGAGGCTTTGCTCACCCATCAGACACGTGTGAAGTAGGAGACCACTTTGCCTCCCAGCAGTGCCTGGTGTCCAGGGACGATAAGAAGTTAAATCCCAAGGGTAGAATTCTAGAATTTTAAAAATCCTTGTACAGCCATCAGTATCTTGCACATGGGACTAATTCTGTAGATGTGACCCATTGTGTGTTTGGTCTGGGAAGAACTGGTGATAACGTGTCCTTTCTTTGTAGCCATCGCCCCACCAGCCCCGCATGGTAGCTAACTCCCCCACCCACGTACTCATCCTTACATAGGAGGGAAATGGTATTCAATAGAAATGGTGTGGCTTTAGACATCTCAAGGGAAGATGTTGGGTAGGTTATTTATTTTTTAACTACCTTTAATTAATATAAATCAAATTATTGTTTATCTAGTAAAAAGTAAGATATATTCAAAAAAAAAAGTTAGCCCAATTCTTTTTAAAAACAAAGACACCTGTAACTAAGTACCTGTATAGCTAAATACCTATAACCCAAACTGTAGACTAAGAGGCCACACCTTCTTCAATTCAGAAAGACTTAGTTTTTAAAATTAATTTGTATCGTTAAAGTTCGGACGTCCTATTATCTTTTTTAAAACCCTTCTCCTCCTGGGCCAGACATGCTTGGTTGCCTTTTGACAAGTTAAATGTGCATCTGGTACAGCTCTCTGCACGTAGAAGTTAGGTCTTTGAAGGAGTGAGTTGTGAATGCCTGGGAGGGAGCTGAGAAGTCAGGTAAACTTTGATAAAATCTCTGTGCCCTGCGTTTTTGATGGTGTGCTTTTCTTCTTTCTTTGTGCTTATTGATATTCTGAGTTGTCAGTGGTGCTATGTCAGCAGCAGAAACTTGAGCATAAATGAACTGAGTTTAGTGTTCTCAAATTGAACGAAGTTACCGATATGCCTGGTAGCTGTGCACATGATAATTTGCCATATGTGATTAGCAGTTCTCATAACTATTGTAATTACAATATTTCCTTGGCAAAAACATGCTTGACTTTTCTCTCCACCCTTTTTTTTTAACATATGTATTTGTAAACACATGTATACTTGTATTCACTTATTTATGGTTTTGCTTATGTAAATGGCTTCACTCCTGGCAGATTTCAAGGGGTTTTATTTGGTGCATTAAATTTAGTCTCATTTATGAGACATTAGTCCTAGATGTATACTGGTAATTTAAAGTTTAGCTAAGATGATAATGCTGACCAACTACTAATAAGCGAGTGACTCTATGGCATATAGAAAATGATTTTAATGGTAAATTAGAAAATTTTAGACATACATATATCTAGCTTTTCTATTTTTTGATGTAAATGTACATTACAAAAATATTAAACAGACAAATAATCAAGAACAACTTGCAACCCTACTGTAGGGATAATCACAATAACATTTTGATGTATTTCCTTTTGGTCTTTTTTCCCCTCAGCTTATATGAGTGCGTATTACAGAATTGGAATTATATTGTGTATATAGTTGTGTGTGCTAGAAATCTTTTATACTTTAGGTGGCTCCTCTGAGTAATTATTTTACTATACTTTAGCATTTGATTTGTTTTATTAGTAGCTCTTTAAAAATTTTTTCAACTGTAGTCTTAATTGAAATTGAACTGTAGTTTTAAAAAATGCTTTTTCAGTCAGGTTTTGGTGTTACTGTTATACAGAATCATGTGGATCTGTACGAGTATATGTTCGTACTGTGAAGTGGTTTATGAAGATTAGGAATTATTTGAAATTTGAGAGCGTTGATACACTGAAAGAGCTAATGAACTGTCTGCTCAGGTAATTAGCTTTACTCTCCTATTATGAAAAATTTCAAGCATGCTAAGAGTAGAGAGAATAGTACCATCACTTCCGTACACACCTGTCACCTAGATTCAACAGGTCATATTTTTCCATACTTGCCTCATCGCAGGTTTTGAGGCTGGTTGGTTTGTGTTTTGCTGATCTCAGGCAGCACGACCTTTCTCTCCTGTGCACTTCAGTGTGAGTCCCCTGATAAGGGCGTTACGTACTCGACCACAGCCCCGTGATCACAGCTCAGAAAGTTCCAGTAATCCTTCAGCATCACTCAAGGCCCCAAATTCAAATTTCCCCAGTTACACTTACTTGGTTTGTCCAAAGCAAGATCCACGTAAGACCCAGGCAGTTCATTTGTTTTTGTTTTTTTTCTTCCAGTCTCTTAAGCCTCTTTTAAACTAGAACAATCCTTTCACCTTCGCTACCTGTCTTCGTTTTTCTCATGCTGTTGATTTGTTGAAGACACGAGGCTGTTTGTCCTGTAGGATATCCCATATTCTGGATTTGACTCATTACTTCCTCATGGTGCCATTAGCTTATTTTACTCTCCGTTGTATTGCTGGGACTTATCTGATTGGATACCAGTCAGGATTCAGTTTTGACCCTTGTGGCTACATGTGGTAGCGTGTGCTTCCGATCTTATCCCATCAGGAGGCGTTAGTGTCTGTTCCTCCTGGAAGAGACCCTGGGGTGTATATATAGACACTGGCATTGTGTATATAGATACACTTTTGAAATCTCTGCTTTTTGTGTTTTGTGGATTTCGGTTTGGCTTTCTCCTGAAGTTCTCTATTTCATTAAGATTTTCATGCCTTTTAGAATTGCATTATAATTGAAAAGTCATTAAAAATTCATTGTAATAGGCCCTTGTCACCAATTTCATTCACTCGTGTGTCCTACTTCTTTGTTTACGTTGATTCTTTAGTTATGCCTTTTTTGTGTTTTTAAAATTTGAAATTTTAATTTTCCTCTTTGATCTAGTACTTTATAGTGGATTTTTGTTTTTTAAAGTTAGTTTCTAGTCTAACTATATTATGAAAAGAAAATGTGTTTCTTGATAGATACCAGTCTTCTGCAACTGCCTGTTCTCTTCAGGGCACACTGGTTGGTATATTATTATCAGTGCCTGATTAATTATGTTATTTAAGTCTAGGTTATTTATAATAAACATGCCAGACAAATCTCCCTCTTTAATTTTGATTCTGTCAGTTTTTCTTTGTACGTAAAACATGTTTCCTTTGTAACTTTTGATGCTTGGATTCTCTTGATACTAATATTACACTGTAAGATAATAATAATAGCTGCAAAATTGGGGCACTTCCCAGGACTACCGCAGGTTTGGTGATCAGCGGGAAGGACTCATAGTTGTGTATTCACAGTTGTGGTTTATTACAGCAAAGGGAGACAACTAGCTCAGCCTGGGGAAGGGCACCTAGGGTGGGACCAGGCAGTCCCACCCACAGGGAGCCCTGGTTGTCCTCTCGGGTGGAGTCATGTGGTACCGACCCTCCTGGTGGCGATGTGAGATGGTGGTGTGGAGTGTTGCACCCAAGCCTGGGGTCCGGAGTTTTTATCGGGGCTCTGTCACATAGACACGAGCTGACTCCAATAGCTGACCTCCATCTCCAGTCCCTCTGGAGATCGAGCCAGTGCCAAGTGACCAAAGCCCTTACCACAAACCACGTTGTCAGACTGTGCGGTGCAGCCCTATCACAGAAGATGCTTGAAGAGCTTAGAGGTGACCTTCCAGCAGCCGAGGGCAAAGGCCAACCCTCTCTTTGGGCAAGATTAAATTCTTTACTGTACAGGATTAACATTCCATACCCTTCTTTTTGTATGCATTTGCTTGATGATATTATGTGTGCATTAAGTTCTTTTTAACCTTGAGAAATTTTGATTTTGTTTCTCTCTTATAAGCAAGAAATGGTAGGGTTTATATTCTTTTATGCCGGTCTGAGAGGTTCTGCCTTTTCGTAGAGGAATTTAAGCCATGTACATTTATCATAAGTGAAACTTCTGTCCTTTTGTTCTGTAATTTTTTTTTTTTATTTTTACCTCTGCTATATGGACCATATTGTTTGCAGATTTGGAAGAAATGGTCTTACATTTTATTACAGGTTGTCTCTGACTCCTGGTGTGCATGACAACAGTTTGGCACATCTGCATTCCTCATGTGCTTTCCTTTTTTCTGGTCTTAATTTAATCTGAAGTCATAGACCCAGCTGCTTTTTTCTATTTTATGATTCTGTTTCTAGATTTATTCTTGTCTTTTGCATTTAATTTCATATTTGCCACAGTTACTTAAAAGTTACCATTTATACACATACATTTCATTGGCTTTACTGTTTGTTGCCAGTTGTGTATATGTGTCATCTTTCCTCTTTGGATTTTTTGTTTTGTAACTCTTGTGCGTTATCTGTTGACTTCCTGCATGCAGAAGTGTCTCTTGCTTTCATACATGAACAAGCCCTTGGCCATAAGAGAATGACTTTTAAAACATTGATCCAGGGTCTTTTAGTGTCACAGAGAGGAAATCCTGAGCCAGAGTAATTCTTTATTACTTGTAGGTGACTTGTTTATTTTTCTCTCTGCCTAAATGCTTAAGATATATTTGTTTAGCCTTAAATTATTTTTAAAAAAACCCAAAAAACAAAAAAAAACACCTTTTCAGGATATATTGGAATGTAGGTCTTGTTTTTATTCATTTTACCCAACACATGATGAGCTTTTAGAGCCTGTAGACTCACACCTGCAGGCTCTGACACTTTTCTTTCGCTTGGTCAGCTGTCACTCCCTGGGGTGTCTCTGAGAGGCCTCTTCCCCTGCTGCTTCCCTGCACGGTGCCCAGGGGAGGAGCCCTCTGCTAATTTCCCTCCCTCTCCTGTGTGCTGGGTGCTGGGAAATGGTCGTTCTTAAACAGTCCTTTCCTTAAAGGGGTGTTGGAGGTGAGAACAGTAGGGGAGACTCTGTAGTCTTGAAGACTTGGGAGAAAGTCTGCAGGTGTGTCATGTCTGGGCCACCCTGTGTTACAGAGTTAGCTGGATAAATACCTTTCTCCGCCCTTTTGATATCATCTTTGTTCTTCTCTTGACTGGACTTTTTTCATACACAGTCCAAGGATTTTTTTCAGTCCATCCCAGTCAGGTGTACAGTTGGCAGCAATTACCTTCTTGTGTGGCTTTTATTTATCTTTAAGGTTTTATGCTGTTTTCTTTATTCCTTTGTGTACCATGAGTATTTTAATTAGAATTATGTAAGAAGTGTGTCTGGCATAACTAATCTGCCAGTGTTAACCTTGGTGTGTTTATTATTATAGTTTTTTCTTTACCATATCCTGCAAAAATATTCCCAGCACCGTACTTCACTTTCCCGTGGCTGTCGCCCTGCTGTTCCCTTCTGGGCTTCAAAGCCTTGAAGCCCAGGTTCTCCCCGGTTGCGGTGGTGCCTGTGGGGCCTCCTTACAGGAAAGGCCGGCTGTTCCTCAGTCCCTCTGACCCTCACCTGGGCAATCACTTGTTTTAGTGGCAGGTCCAGCCCCATCAACTGCTCCTTCTGAGAACAACTGTGGGCCTGGCCTCCTTTACCATACGCTAGGTGAGGGGTCGCCGAGGGAAGAGGCCCAGGCAGAGTGGCAGCGCGTGCTGCTCAGAACATGCGTGGCCCTCCCTCCGTCCGTGTGTTGCTGCTGCTCCAGGAGTGGGTGCCACTCTGTTGAGGGACGCAGATAACCTCGGCGCGCACTTATCCAGGACCCACTTTTCTAAGTGGGCTCCTTTGTACCTGCTAGTCTTCAAAGGAGTAGTGGGAATTATGTTATTATTGTTTTCAGTATAACTGAGGAAGGAAAGAATTCATGGAGTACCCAACCAATTTAGATGTAATTTATGTATGATTTAGCCACTCTGATAAAAATTTGGTAGAGTAAGAAGTAGAGTACTAAATGTTTGAAAAGCTCTATATAAATCTGAGTTATTAATACATCTCACCCTAACCCTGCCTAGTGTCCTCTCTTAGTATTATCCTCAGAGGTCGGTACCTGGACCAAGTTGGGCCATACCTGTCTTTGTACACGTCAGGAGCTAAACATGCCTGTTTTTCAAGCGTTGTTTAAGAAAACAAGGGAGAAGAATGTGTGCTAGAGGCCCCCTGTGGCCCCCAAAGCCCTCAATATTTCTGTGTGTTTCTTACAAAAGTAGTTTGCCAGTCTCTGGTGTAGCCTGAAATGCCTGCCGCACACAGGCCGGTCGCAGCATTCAGTGGTTAGAGCCTGCACCTAGCTTGTGGATGGCCGTGTGCCTGACACTCCTGAGGGACTCCACCTGCACTCATGCCTTTCCTTAGTGCTCACCTAATAAAGGCGTTATATAAATGCTTACACAAATATTATGAATTCTTAAATTGAAATTAGAAAATTCGATGTCCACATTCTGTTAGAGAGTTCAATGAAGCAACTCATTTCTTTGAATCAGGAGGCCGTCTTTCTGTAACTGACTTTTCTTTGAGTAGAACTTTCACATACAGACTTTTTTGTTTCCCAAATATAGATTTATGGTGTCCAACTGCTTCACATATTTAAGTTTTAATACATGAGAAACTGTAGCAAGCTTGTGACTGTGGACTGAGTTGCTCTTTTTTTTTCTTGAGGTTTTCCTGCTTATCAAGGTCACAATTTTTTTTAAATTAATTAATTTATTTTTGGCAGCGTTGGGTCGTTGTTGCAGAGCGCGGGCTTTCTCCTTGTGGCGAGCGGGAGCTACTCTTCGTTGCGGTGCACGGGCTTCTCATCGCGGTGGCTTCTCTTGTTGCAGAGCACAGGCTCTAGGCACGCGGGCTTCAGTAGTTGTGGCGTGAGAGCTCAGTAGTTGTGGCTCGCGGGCTTTAGAGCGCAGGCTCAGTAGTTGTGGCGCAAGGGCTTAGTTGCTCCGCAGCATGTGGGATCTTCCCAGACCAGGGCTCGAACCCGTGTCCCCTGCACTGGCAGGCAGATTCTTAACCACTGTGCCACCAGGAAAGCCCCCAAGTTGCTTATTGAGTTATACTATTTAAAAATGTTTTCAGAGAAAATAAAAAGTCAAGTGACCCAGACCTTGGGTTATTTGCATTAGTTTTCTGGAAAATAGGATTGTCTTTATCAGATCCCAGTGTCTCTGGGTCCTCATGCTGGCTGACAGCCTGAGGGGTCTGCTGTGTGGAGATGGGCGCAGGAAGCCGCTTTGTGGCAGAACAGGGCTGTGAGCCATGCAGCAGCCTGGACCTGTGGAGCGGCAAGGGGCCTGTTAGTAGCAGAGAATGTGGCTGGGGACTTGTTTAGTGCAGACTCTGACTTAGAAGCAGCATTCGAGCAGAAGCTCTCAGGTGTAACCTCTTAACTGCCACCGATAGACCGGGAGCGGTGACCACCTAATAACATGCCACGTGGCCACTGGCTCCCTTCCAGCCAGGACTGTCGGAAACACAGCAGCCTTTGCTCGGGAGCAGTGCGAACAGATGTGCTTGTTTGGAACATAGGCGTCTTTCTAGTTTCGCTTTTTTAATATTTGGGCTTTTTAATCTCCGTTCCTTAAAGATAGGAAAGTTCTTTTCCATTTAACTTAATCAGTTCAAGGTATGTGGAAATGTTTCATGTCATCACATAATCCAAATTTAAAATATTAGATGAATAACTTTCTTTTCATTCCTGAATCAACCAAGACAATTAAAAATACAGTAGTTGGTTTTCCCCCAAAATGTATATTTTTTTCTTCCTATGAATGTGTTTTTTCCAACAGAGAAGCAATATATTTTTAGAGTTTCATGCAAAATTTGAGGTTGTTTTACAAAAAAGTATAAAAAAGGACAAGATTAAGACTAGAAACTAATTAAAAGAAGAAGGCGATGTTCAAAGCTCATTTGACCCAGAATTCCCTAACCAGTGAGTCAAGGGAAACCAACTAAATTGTAATTGATTAAAGAAACGCACATCAATTTTGCATAGACAGACTTTTTTTCCCTGTAAATCTGCCACTCCTGACTGGTGGGTTGAGGCAGAACCTGTCAGTTCCTTCTAAGGAGGAGTTTGAATGTTAGAGGAGAGCTCATGTCCTGGAGTGCTGCTGCCCTGGAGTCCTGCCGGGACGCTGGGGAGTGAGCTGTCCTGCTGCGGAGTGTGTGCTGGAGCATGTCCGGTGAAGGCATAGAATCCTGGCTGTCTCAGCAGCTGTTATTTTGGAAAGAAGTCTTGTATTTGCAACTGAATGCAGTTCCCCACTGACATAGTAGTTCTGTTGTTCCCAGTTTACAGATGTGGAAACAAAGGCTGAGGGGATTTGGGTCACCTGTCCATGCAGTGTGGGCAGGACGTGGTGAAGCTTCTTGTCCTGGGATCACACCACTTGAGCTCAAATTTGGGGTTTGGCTTTGTGACCTTGGTCAACTTATTTAATTTTACTGAGCTGTGGTTTCCCCATCTGTGAAATAGAAATAACATTAGAAGCTCATCATTGGCTTCTTACCAGATATGCATCGTACGTTAGAAACTTATCATGGTGCTCTGCTTATGGTCATGTCTCAGTAATGTTTGCCTTGCTATTTTTATTACTTTTACTGTGTCACAGTTGCATTTGAAATTGTATTTGGAGATTTGTTGTGAAAATTTCCTTAATGAGTCACCTGAGCAAGCCTGATCTGCTGTTTAAAACCTCCTCTCTTCAGTAGGTAAAAGTCTTTAAATATAAATTAACGCTTTCCTAATACTCTTTATCAGAATCACTCAGATGTGCATCAGTATTAGCAAACAACTCCAGTGTAATTCGTACATCCACAAATTGACGTATTGGTAGATGTTACTAGATATTTCTTGAGAACCTCCAGGGAAATAATTACAGACTGAATAGAATATGAATAATATGTATTTTGCCATGTTAAATCCCAAGGCTGAAATTAAATATTTTGAGGTTGATAGATATCAAATAGTAGTATTTCTATTTTGTAGTTGGTGAAGCTGAGAAATAAGAATGACTTTCTTATGGCCAGATATCAAAGATATTAGTTATTTAAGCCTCACTTTTCTTCTTTAATTCAACCGTCTTTACCACTCAGCCTTGGTGATCAGATGACTTAAGTACGTGTATTATGTACTATTTTAATAGCATTAAACTACCATGACTTAATACTGGTGTCTGCTGGTTACTTTGCAGAGTTTGTGCAGAGTTTTTGTGTGTTTGTGCTTCTTTCTAGCAGTGAAAATATGACCATTTTTTATGCTGTTTAAAAATGTCATTTTGACGTAATGTTTTCCCATCCATTAAAATAGCCTGTATTTTAACTAGATCCTTTTTTCTAGCCATCCATCAAAAACTAGAAGCGGATGGAACGGAAAAAGTAGAAGGATCCATGACGCAGAAACTGGAGAATGTTCTGAACAGTAAGTTTTGTCCTACTACCCAAAACTATTTATGGACTTCATAACAAGCTTTGATACAGTTCTTGGACCTGGCTTCACAGACAACGCAGTAAGTTGTATTTTAGTATTTATTTCTAAATAGTAGTGATTTAGTGAACATAAAGGGGAATAAAAACATTGAAAATGAATGTTCTCTTTCTGTTTGCATTTTATTTATGAGAACTCATCATTTGAAAGCAAGCCAGTGTACTTCTTAAAAAGTAAAATTTGCTACCATAAAGGAGGCCAGGATATAAATAGCATCATCAAAGATAGAAAAATGCCGCAGCAGTAACCAAGATTGGCATTGACCAAAACCTGAAAAAGCATCTTCAAGTACGTGCCAGCGTCAATGCAAATAACATCAGCTACTAGAGTGACAGATACCGAGCTGCTGTCTATTTATTTGTGCCTTACCTTTTTCCAAAACAACTTTAAGGCAGCTGCATACTTGAGTGTTTCCAACTCTGAGACATTTTATAAGAATTGTAGGTCAAGAGAAACTGATACATGCAGTTTGAGGCCCTGTCCACCTCCCCTTCTTTTTTCTGACATCTGTACTTCCAGCTACTTATCCTACTGATTTAGAAGAAACTCATCAGATAAATCAATCCCTATTATAATATTAGTGGCCTAAAAGTAAATTATTCTCTTCCACGTACGTAGTAAAAACATTTGACAAGGAGCAGTAACGCCCAGGGGATTCTCCTAGTCTTCAAGTATAAGCATATATAGCATATGATTTCTCCAGGAAGGAGAGTGGTTGAGAATAACTGGAACATTTAAGAACCCCGGCATTGGCTCTTTAGTGATTCTATGAATGCAGGACTGTGATGACAAGTCAGTTTTGCACGTCTAGCTTAATTTAGTCCCATCAGCAAAAGTTTCTGAGCTTTTTTATAAATATCTATTTGTCATTGACCAAAACCTTTTTCAGGTCTTGGTCAATGACAAATCTCTAAACCTGGGGATACCTCTGATAATAAAAGTGTTTCCTAGAAAGAAGCTTTAATTTGATACAGGCTTTCCTTGGTAGTAGAATTTGAGTACTTGGATTTCATCCCCAAATTTATGAGTTTAACAGCACTTTACATTTTTTTGTCTCTGGTTGTTGGTATTATTATCATCATCATCACCATTTTGCCTTGAGATTTTACCTCGTTCCTTGTTCTCATCTGAGAACCAAGTCACCAGCTTTGTTCAAATGGATATATTCTGAATTCAGCCCAAATAAGCATTTACTAAAGCTATTTCTATATTAACATAGGCATTTTAAGGTCTTGGATGGGTATTTTCTGTTTAGGGATGTTATTTTCCCTGGAGAAGTTGCCATCAAACCATGATATCTGTTTAAAAAAAAAGATTATTTCAGTAACTTTTAAAAAGTGGCTTGTGAGAACAGTCTGACTTAGTAAGTATCTCATTGTATCAGTAGAAGAAAATGGATATTTGCTCAGGTTTGGAAAAAATGACGATCTGTTTCATGGGTGAGGCCTGACATAGTATGTTAACGTAATTTTTTTCTTTTCAGTAGTTTAGGTAATTCTCCTTTGGGACTTGTGGTATAAAATTTGTAAGGGAAATGGTTTTACTTCTGTTCCTTTATAAGCACAAACTTTTTCTAGAAATGTGTCCTTTTAACTTTCTACTGAAATTTGCTCTTTTTTGGGTAAAGTCGGCTTAACGTGAATGTCACTTCTTTGAGACTCAGGACTTTCTGGGATAAACATTTCCTGTAGATTATATTCTTCTGTAACAATCCATTTTTCCTAGAAACATTTTTATGTCAGCTGGATGTTGATGTTTGCTATCTTAGGGTAAGTCGTGTTAGTTTAGGTCAGCTTGGCCAACATTTGTAAGACTGGTTGTGTCAAGTGCCCTGCTGGGTCCAGCGTCGAGTATGGAGCTGGGAGGGATGTGGCTGCCGCCCAACAAGCAGGTCCCCTGCCCCGACGGCGTGCCCAGGTCACCGATTCACCGATCTTCGGGAGCTGTACCACTGGGGAACTGAAACAGAAATTATGCAGGAGTGCAAATGTAGTCCGGTTTGCTTAAATTACATATTTTTTCTTTTTTTTGAATTTCTATTTCTCCATTTATTTATTTATTTATTTATTTATTAACATCTTTATTGGAGTATAATTGCTTTACAGTGGTGTGTTAGTTTCTGCTGTATAACAAAGTGAATCAGCTATATGTACACATATATCCCCATATCTCCTCCCTCTTGCATCTCCCTCCCACCCTCCCTATCCCACCCCTCTAGGTGGTCACAAAGCACCGAGCTGATCTCCCTGTGCTATGCAGCTGCTTCCCACTAGCTATCTATTTTACATTTGGTACTGTATATAAGTCCATGCCACTCTCTCACTTCATCCCAGCTTCCCCTTCCCCTTCCCCTTCCCCGTGTCCTCAAGTCCATTCTTTGCGTCTGCTTAGATTATATTAATGCTTTAATCTTGTGTATAATTACATACTAACTTATGTGCGTTTTCCCTGAGTTATTTTAAATGAAAGTTTTTTAAATTTGGGCAACCTTTTTCACTTTTAAGTTTCTAAAGGGTGATGTTGACTAAGAAATTCAGTCCCTTTTGTTCAGAATTTATCAACGTTGAAGCCTTTCATTGAAATTCTTTTTTGTTTTCACTGATACATGTTTCTCATATTTGCCTTGGTATTTAATAATTCCTTCTTGATTTCAAGCCAGTGATGAAGTGATGATTGTTAATTTCTACCAAATTCACATATCTCACTCTGTGTTGTTACCTATTCCGAGAGCATAGAACAGTGCCGTCCAACAGAACTTCTGCCATGATGGAAATGTAGCTCTTGAGCACTTAAAATGGAACTAGTATTGCTGAGGAATTTAATTTTTATTCAATCTTAATAATTTGGCTTTAAGTCGAAGTAGGCCCGTGTGGCTGGTGCGGCTGGGCTAGGCAGGCAGGTGTGGGGAGGGACCGTGCGGTTTAGGTGTGTGTCGCCAGAGCTGGGACAGCTAAACCTCTGTGCCCCTCACTGGCATCAGGGCTTGCTCCCAGAGTCCACAGATGCTCAGCCCCCGCGGTAACCCTGGGAGGCTTGTGCTGTAACCTTCATTTTATTGACGAAAAACTGAGGCTCAGAAGGATTGAACACGTTACCTAAAGTCACATCAGCAGTAAGTGGCAGAGCTGGGATTTGTGTCTATGCATCTGGCTCTGAGCCTGCGCTTTAAACTACAGACTGCCTTGCTGGTTTGGGATGCGTGGGTTTCAGTGACCAGTATTCTTGCCACGTTGCATCAAGTACACACCTGGTTGCTAGCTCTGCGGTCCACTGAACGTTCACCAGTAACATGCCCAGCTGCTCTTCCTGCAGAGTTGGGGGGACTCACTGCAGACGCTTGCCAGGTCCTGCTCAGACAGCAGAGTGTGCCTGTGTGCAGCCTCCTCGTCTCCCAGAGAGAAGCTTGCAGACATTTCACAGACATGGAGACTCAGAAGGGGAAGTTGGCCCACAGAGATGAAAGTGCATCAGAAAAGGGAAAGTAGTGACAGTGTGAGGAGAATTCAAATCCAGCATGACTTGGATTGTAGAAGTGGCTGTGGTGGGGTGTGGACACTGCCACTGGGAGCCCCGAGGAGCTCAGTAAGGGTGGACTTCCTCACCGAAGCCAGGAAGGTGTGACGAGGGGGTAAGGCTGTCCCAGAGGGAGTGAGGCCGACGGAGCGCTCAGAGCTGACCCGTGAAGCTGGAAGTACAGCAGACAGACGTGGAAACGAGCGTGATTGTTTGTCAGAGCACAGAAAAGATGCTTGATACGTGCTGTAAACTTTATGACAAGAAGAGGCGGGCTATCTTGATTATATTTTTTACAATGAAATTAAACACTTGAATTTTCAGTGTTTCTAATGTTTTTTGTTATAGTGTGCTAAATAAAAATTAGTTTTACTGTTTTTTCATTTTCTTACTGATCTATAACCAACAGTAAGCAAGTTTTTAATGTTTCAGCAAAAAATTTTTTTTTTTTTTGTGGTACACGGGCCTCTCACTGTTGTGGCCTCTCCCGTTGCGGAGCACAGGCTCCGGACGCTCAGGCTCAGCGGCCATGGCTCACGGGCCCAGCCGCTCCGCGGCATGTGGGATCCTCCCGGACCGGGGCACGAACCCGTGTGCCCTGCATCGGCAGGCGGACTCTCAACCACTGCGCCACCAGGGAAGCCCAGCAAAAAATTTTTAAGTCACAGAACAAGCGTCGTTTTCGCATTGATTATTAGGATTGCTTGCTCTGCTCGGTTCAGCTGCCCGATCACTGACGTGGTCCTACACGTGGGCCCTGTGCTGTCCCTCCCTCAGGGGACAGAGTCCTGGGCACTGGTTCTGAGGCTGGTTGCTGGTACTTGCCCTGTAAGCGTTTATTGAACACTCTTATTCCTCTTCAGGGACAGGAGGGTGAAACTTGCGCTTTATTTCTGAGAGTTTATAATCCAGTGCAAAGTAGGGCCAGATAGGCAGGGGATTAAATTGTGGTGTGACGGTGCTCTGCTGGTAGGGGTCCCGGAGCCCCACAAGGGGCACCTGATGGAAAAGTGGCTGGAGAGAGGACGGGGGAGGGCTGCGAGCCTCAGGAGAGGAGGGGGACAGGCCAGGCAGGCTGACATTGGCCGGTGGGCACTAAGTGGGCCCAGGTGCATCCCGGGCGGGGCAGGCCGCATGAGGAGGAAGGCGCTGACCTCACGGGAGATGGCTGTGGGCCATTAAGCAGGACCGAGTACCCTGGGGTACAGACGTGAGGGCTGAGGCTGCCAGGTCGAGGGGTCTGCTTGTGACAAGCTCTCTGTGCGGCGTTGTGAAATTTGTCTTTATCCTGAGACTACTGGTGAGCCGTGGGAGGATTTTACATAAGGAAGTCACATGGTGAACTTTTAAAAAAGCGTTCTGCCATCTGTCCAGAGAATGCAGTGGAGGGAGCTGGATAGAGACCAGGAGAGAAACCAGAGTGCGCACTGGTGACCTGAGGGCGGCTGCGGGACCCCGGCGTCAGGCCTGGCTGGGGACAAGTACTAGGTGGCTCAGGTAGTGACCTTGTTCATGTAATGTCGCCCTGTAATGTCAGATAGCTGCCTGTCTGGCCGTTTTCTGGAGTCTGTTAAGAGAAATGAGACACACAGCAGGTTGTTCAGTCTCTGTGTGTCCTGGTTTTGCTATGAATTTAAGTATTCATTGAAAAGTTACCTTAAATTTCATTCAGCTTTATTGTTCCTGGGGTAAATTGTGTCGTGGGTGTGTAGGGGGAACCCTCCTCCCATCCCCACCACCCCCCCCCCAGCTCCCATCAAGCAGAGACGCAGGTTATATACATCACCCGTACCGTCCTCTGTGCTGGGTGCCAGTGCCGTGGAAAGGGGCCAGAGAGAGCTTCGTGTTTACTTTAATAAACATGCTTGAAATGACCAGGCGCCATCAGAAGTACATGACTAGCTTTTGTGGATGACGGGTTCCTGGCACAGTTACAGTGTTTTTCCATCTTTGAGGGCAGGTATGAGTTTGATTGGTCAGTGGGCAGTACTGCAGTGAGTTGTCTTCCCATCTTATTCTCCAGCTCTGTTGAGATATAGTTGACATGGGACATTGTGCAAGTTTAAGGTGTTCAGTGTGATGGTTGGATACCTGTCTGTGATGCCGCGTGTTCACCCCACCCCCCACCCCCCGCCAGCGCTGTCGCCACACGTAATTCCATTTGTTTGTGATGAGAATGTTTGAGGTTTCTTCTTGAAGCCACTTTCAGGCTACAGTACAGCATTGTTAGCTCTGTTTCCGATGCTGTGCATCACATCCTCAGAGCACATCCATCTCCCTGTGGCCCCGGCCTGGCCTGCTTACAAGAGCTCGGCTTTTCAGGCTCCATGTGTAAGTGGAGCCACTCAGGGTCTGTCTTCCTGTGACTGCATGTGGCGTGGAGCCCTCTGGGTCCATCCGCATCTCCTTGTCTCATGCTGAGGAAAATATCACTGCCCTGCCAGCCCAGCTGAGGCCAGTGTCATTGCTGTCAGTGCAGGGGGGCATCCATCCCCGAGACCATGATGCAGTGCCCCTGCGGGGGGAAGGGGACAGCCTTCAGCCTGCACGTGCCCAGGGCTGCTCGTGGGCTGGCGCAGGTGGCCTTCAGGGCAGCCCTGCCTCCGCTCGTGGGGCCAGCGTGTCCTTCTCCTCTCAGCCGCCCTCAGGTGTGGCTGGTGAGCTGCTGCTGCTTTTTTATCTGCTTGCACAAATCTCGGTTTCCCTGCTTTCGTTTCTTTTCTTACTGTCTACAATCATCCAGTTATCAGAGCTATGAACTCCCAAAATTTTATTGTGAATGCAGTAAAGTTTGCAACACAATAATTTATGGACAGAAATTATCTATAAATTAAAATCATAATTTCATGACTTAAAATTTGTACATAAACTAGAATTCTCTATATGTATACATTTCTGTGTAACTAAATTAAATTTTATAGTTTATAATTTCTGCCTATAAGTTTTTCTGTATTAAATATTTATATTTTATTTAATGTTAAGCAGATTTTCTACCTGTGCTTGTTATAATTTTTAGGGGAGTTTGAAATTACTAGTTTGTATTTTTTTATTGCCTTTAAATAAGATTAAAAAAATCTAGTTTTGATATTTTGTACTCCTTCATTGTAGGGAAAGTGCTTGGGGATTGAACATCCGCAGCGCACACATAAGTAATCAACCTTTAAAAATATTCAGTTCCCATTCACGTATCTAATTCATTCATGAAGCCTCAATTCGTGAAGTTTATTTCTAAATGATAAACAAATGCTTAATATTAATTTTCTTCCAAGAAAAATACTTTTAACCTTAATCACATTTCCAATATTCATTTAGTCATCATTATATTATATGGTTTGGTGGCAAGAAGGGAATATTTTTTTTTCTCAGAGTAGAAATTTAGCATTCTACATTAAATAGCGGGTGGTGAAAATAGCTGTCCTGACAAAACAAAGTTTTTATACCAGGCCTTTAAAATTTCAACAGAATTTAAACATTATTTAGATAAAACAATTATGTTACAAAGATGACTTTTAACACACTCAGGCCACCCACAGTGTGGACCAGAGAATGCGGCAGGCCAGCCACCCAGCGAGACTGAGGTTGTTTTTTTCATCTTTGCTTAAAGTATAGTCACTAGACCAGATAATGTAGAAACTTTTTATGAGCAGTGGTCAAACAGCCAAAAAAAGTTTATCCTTTTTCTTCCCTTTCCTTGTGACTAATTAAAAATAATTCACAAGTTGAAAAAGCTTAACTATTTTTGTACACAGTAAATTTTGTTTTAGATAAAGAAACTCTTTCATTACAGTGATTCATAGAGTTTGAGGTCTTTAAGGTAAAAAAAATACATATATATAGAATGTCCAGTTTGTGTATCATTTTAAGAAATATTAAGCTGATTTAAGAAATATTCATTAATAGTGGTGTGTTAAAGTTTGACATTTTAAATTGCTTATATCATTTTTTTGTGCCTGCTACATAAATAGATAATTTTATGTAGAAGTAGGATTAGGTCTAAAAATATTTCTTTTGAACAACTTTTCTGAAAATTTTTTTCCATTTTTTTAATTACTATGGATATGTAAATATTGAATCCAGAGAATTTAACTAGTGTACTTGTGTGTGCACGCATGTATATGTGTGGGTTTTAACCTGTTGTCTGAATTAATGAAACAACCTAAGGGTCCATAATGCTATAAAGCTTAAAAGAAGCTAAAATAAACGTAGATTGACATTAGACAATTTATTTGGGCCCGGTAAGTATGGTTATTCTTAATTGGATACCATTAGTTGGTAAACACACATGAAAACACTTCACAGGCAAAAAGGAAATTGTATTTTAGCAAACCGTAAAAAAAAACTCCAATATAGCTGACTTTTAGAAAAGTCTACTGAGTTTTAATATTAAGTGCAATAGTAGTCTAACATTTTATTTCTTTTGTCCAGTGACACATTTTCTGATTACAATTAGTTTTTATCTAAGTTTCTTTTTTGTCCTTTTAAAATAGGAGCAAGTAACACTGCGGACACATTATTTCAAGAAGTCTTAGGTCGTAAGGACAAGGCAGATTCCACTAGAAATGCACTCAATGTGCTCCAGCGATTTAAGTTTCTTTTCAACCTTCCTCTAAATATTGAAAGGAATATCCAAAAGGTAGAGTGCATATTTATGTACCTATGGTCATAGATGTCATAAATTTTAAAGAGTTGTTAAGATGTTTTTTATCTTAACCAAATGTCTCCATTAAACTTTACTGACAGTCTCCAAAATGTTTCTTTATTTTAAAGGGTGATTATGATGTGGTTATTAATGATTATGAAAAGGCCAAGTCACTTTTTGGGAAAACGGAGGTGCAAGTTTTCAAGAAATGTAAGATTTGTTTATTACTTTTAGATTTTCTACTTTGCTTTTACAGGAAGAATGTGGAATGTAGTCTGCAAAGAATGTTACATTCGTTTTAGTTTTTGTTTATATGGTGCCCTTTCTCAAGTGTAAGACAGTTACTTCAGAAGTAACACGATGGCTTTTCTTACTAAGATGGAGTGAAAACTGTAGGATAGGTTAGTCTTGGACATTCTTTACTGCTTGTTAATCATGTTGCTAGTTAAAGTCTTTTCTTCTGGAAAGAATCAATTATAGATATTTTACAGAAATGGAAATCTACATTTTAATCTTCCCTCTTCAGAAAGACCAATATATTTATGAATTTTAACCCTACTTTAAACTAAACAACTTTTGAAATTATCTCTAAGGCTAGAGTTACAGAAAATAAGAAAAGCCTAAAATGCCTTATGGTCATGCCTTATTAACTGGGAGAAATATCACAGGGCTTGATTAAATTTGTAAATAATTTTATTTTTATTGTGGTAAATTTACATGCAGTGATATACACAGGCTTACATGTTGCAGCTCAGTGAGTTTGACAAATACACACGCCCATGGAACCCACACCCTGGAGAGAGCGTTTTCATCACTCCGGAAATTTCCCTCTTGCCTCTTCTCAGTCGCCCCTCTACCCCAAGGCAGCCACTGTTCTGCTTTCCGTAATTGGATTTTAAATTTTCATTCTGTTAAGTCGTGTAATTCTTTCCTTTTTAAACAGATTATGCTGAAGTAGAAACACGGATTGAAGCTTTAAGAGAATTACTTCTGGATAAGTTGCTTGAGACACCATCGACCTTACATGACCAAAAACGTTATATAAGGTAAACCTTCTGCAAGAATTTTGACAAATCACACGTGTCTGGATAGTGCTGCATACATCATGTAACTCTTAAAGCTGATTTGGGGGAAATTGGGAGATTGATGAAATGGTAAAAGGGAAGACAAGTAGCAGAAATTTAGGGATACCTAGTGTAGAACACCAAAATTCTTTTGTGTACTCAAAAATTTGGTAGCACTCACTCTTTAAAGGCAAGAAAATCCTGCCGGTTTGGAGAAAGGAAAAGTAGCCTCATTGCACCTCTCCTCCCGTCCACAGCATCTTCCCCAGCCCGGGGTTGTGGGGGGCTCCCTGTGGGCCCCTGCAGGTGGGGACTCCCTGACTGGCTTAGAGGGTGGCACCGTCCCACAGGCGGGAGAGTCTCTGGTGCCCCGAGAGTGGCCAGGGCTCAGCAGCAGAGAAAATTCTGAAAACTTTCAGTCTTGAAAAGGAAGTGGGAGGGCTTATGTGAAAAAGACAGCAGTAACAGCAAAAGCCGTGGACACCACAGCATAGAGGGAACCATGTTGCCCGAGAGGGAGGGGCTTCAGCACGCGCAGGGGCGTGGGAACTGCTGACGGCCCCCCCCAACCCCCCGAAACAAGCCGGCGCAGCTGTGTCTGAGCCTCACTGAGCCTCACAGCCTCCATGCGGCGTCTGCATCACACCTGGCGCGCAGGTGAGGACCTGGGACTCAGAGCGGTCGCTGCTCAGCGCGCACCGCCACAGGCCTCCCTGTCTGTCTGGCTTCACAGCCTGTCTTTGCTTTTCTCTAAGTGCCCCCAGAGGAAAGAACGCATTTGGGAGATTTTTCTGGCCCGTAGAATCATAGACATCTAATGCTGCAAATAAACTGCACGTTAGTTATCCAACCGTTTTTTGGTTGTTTTTTTTTAACATGTAAAGTAACAGAGTTCCAGGAAGGTTAATCTCTCATGTAGGAAACATAGCTGGTTAGCATCTGGCCTGTGTTCTGCTGTGTTGCTTCACTAATCGGACTTTGTGTCTATTTACCTGTTTACACTTATTCTTTTTCATTTGCTGATAGTCATACGTTAAACCTTACTGAGTGCAGGATTTCTTTGTGTAGCAAATTACCATTTATGTAGATTACTCATGTACAGTTCCTGTGACTGGTTAACCTACTGGATACCCTTTAAAAGATGGTGGGTGTTAAAAAAGATCCTTTTAAATGGCCTATTTAATGTTTTATTCCCTGTCATTTTAAAGGGAAAAGAACAAGAATGTCACTGAGAATGTCAAGTCATTTACTTATTTTTTAATCATTATTTTATTTTTGATACTTTGAGAAGATACTGAGCAATTTTATCATCCTTCTTAAATTACGGGTTTCATTATTAATGAATAGGAAAAACAATATCACAACCAGCCCAAATATCTGTTGGACTTTGTAATCTATGGCGTGCAGTCCTTTGAGCACCGAGTGGGGGTGAGACTCTCGACTTTATCATCAGCAAAACCCCATCTCTTAGCTCCCACGTAACCAAGTTGCACAGGGAATGAGCGAGTCAGGTTACCCCTGTGTTGTCGTGCTGTTTTTCACTGCTGTATCTACCTAAAGACATCCTGATGCTTTTCACTCTCCTTACTCTGGTGAGGCTAGTAGCTCAAGTAAGAAGCAAAGTAGCACATACTTCTTCCATGCCAGTGTGATTCTATCCTTGGTAATTGTTAAAAATCATGTTCGAGTATGGCTAAAGACTTTAATTCTTAAATTTTAAAATTTTGAGCCTATGCTCATCATAATTAACATTCCTTACCTTCTGCCCTCTAAAAAAGTTTTTTAGAAAGTGTGCTCGGATAACCCGTATTTCAAATAAATAGCAATAACCTGTATCATATGCTAAGCCAAGATCTTTGAAATGAAACTACATACTAAAAGAAAAGAAGAAGCTCATTGGATTAAGTCATTTAACCAAGGAAAAGCCTAGCACAAGTTGTGCTTTTGAACTGAGACACTGCTGAGTTTCTGCGACAACAAATTTATCTTTCTTTATAAAACTTTTTTATGTAATACCCATTAGCAAGATGATAGAAAGAGGATTATTATTAAATTTTGGGAGGACCTAGTCAGCATACTGAAAAGACATAATCTGAGAAGATGCTGAGCAGAAAGGCATGTTGATCTTGCTGTGCTGCTCGAGAGCGAGCCCTGTGATGGCCCCTCTGTGTGCTGCTGGTGGTGTGCACAGAGGGAGGGAAGCCGCCCTCCGACGGGGACGGTGCTGTATTTACTGCTGCTGCCGATCTGGGGTTGCTGTTGAGTGCCAGCGTCAGGAGGAGGTGCAGCAGGAGTCTCGGGGCAAAACAGACCTGTCTGAGGACACCTCCGGCAGACAGTCCCTCCCCGGCAGGAAGGGTGGAAGCGCACGTTTTGGGGAAAGAAATGGCACAATGTACTATTGGTCATATTTACATTCCAGAGGATAGAAGAGGAAAGCCTGTGTGAGGGGAAGACTCAGCTTGGGTTTTGAAGGCTTTGCTGGACGTCACCTGTTAGATCCTCCCGGGGACGCTGTTAATTGATTTGCCAGACTCTCAGCACAGGCAGCCCCCTGGCCCCTATAAATAGAGGGTCATGGCTCGGGTAGGAGAGGAGCCCGCACAGGACACCCCGCTGTCCTCGGAAACCATTCTTCCCCGTTAGCCCGTGGAGGTCAGGGGAGGTGGGTCGTTCCTGAATGTGATGTCAGGTTTCTTCTCAGTGTTTTATTTGTCACTAACTTGTTTCTCCTCTAATTAGCTGCTAATTGAGAAGACTGAGTAAGGAAATACTCAGTGTTGCAGAAGCTGGGGAGAGAAGCCCAGGTGTGTCCCTGCGTGTTTAGAGGTCACAGCTTGTCACCATTAATTAAAATTTATTCTTGAACAAAACTTTTAACCCCAAGACAACAGACAGCTTAGGGTTTAAGAGTTATTTTAAGACAATAAGTCCAGCTTTTGAGGTTGATTTAATTGGATTTAACTTGTTATATTTATATATTTCATGAGGACCGAGTTTTGAATAATATTTGGCAGAAAGTTTTCAGCTGAACTCTATTTCAGTTGTCTATCTGGGTTTGGAATTTTTACAGAGAAAGAAGACTTTAAATATTTTAAGAACTATTTTAAAACTAAGAAAAATGTCCATCTATACTGTATTTTCTAGAGAAATATCTTCTCATGAATTAGAGTTTAGACTTAGAAGTCAGTGCTTGCTATCACCAAATCTCTTTGTGTAATAGTGTTGCAGTTGCCCTGTTTGGATCCTCCAGAAAAAAGGGTCACACTGCCACCTGGTGGCCGTATTTCAGACCAGAAAGGAATGAAGAAATACTCATGCTGAGGCTTCTGCTGGCTCCCACCTGTTTCCTGTGTGACAGAGAACTAAGTAGAAACACTGTGAACAAAATGTAACCGTAAAGATACGCTCTCACTGGGCATTATAGGGACATTGCAAGTTGTCTTTGTTTCCTTGGTTGTATTTTTATAAAGTCCTAACTTCTTAAAATGTAGGTTTATTGTTTGTTAATTGCATGAAAAGAAATCTGAATATATTTCATTTAGAACTGAATATTAAAGACTAGTATTGACGAATGCTTTACTAATTGACAAAATTTTAGGTTTTCTTAAAAGTGATGACTTTAAGGTATGCTAGCTTTCCTCTTGTCCTCATTATGGCTGTGCAGCAGAAGCTGACTGGGTCAACCTTGGCCTTGTTGTTTCAGGTACCTGTCTGACCTCCACGCGCCAGGCGACCCTGCGTGGCAGTGCATCGGAGCCCAGCACCGATGGATCCTCCAGCTCATGCACAGCTGCCAGGAGGGCTGCGTGCGGGACCTCAAAGGCAAGGCCCTTTCTCCCTGCGTGCGTCCTCCCCCTCGTCACTCGACACACTCTGGGAACGCTCTTGATTGAGGGATGAGTCGTTCTCTTTGTAACTATACCTGCCCCCAACCCCGGTTAGCATCCTCCCTGGGCGAGTAAGAGAGCAGGGGAGGGAGAAAGGCCTCTCAGCATGCCTGTCTCATGGTTGACTGGCAATGTTGACAGAGGTTTGGCTTACGGAACAGTTACCTCTTGTGGAAGTGACACGATGTTGTAGAAATGATAGTAGTCTTGATCAGCAGGAACAGTACACTCACTATTCCATCAAGTGCATGTTGAGCCCTGCTGCGCACCAGGCACCATGTCAAGTCCAGGTGCACGGACGCAGTCCCAGCCCTCATGGAGCTCAACTAACCAAGTACCCGGTTGTGACTGGTAGATGGCGGGTTTGGGGACGTGTCTCAGACAGGGCTCTGTGTTAGCAGAGAACCTAGAGGATGAGGAGTGCCTGCCGGGCCGCCTGAAGCACAGGCCCTGAGGAGAGCAGAGGAAGAGTCACAGCTGGTTCACAGCCATCACAGTGGCAGGACTTGAGGCTGGGTGAGGAGGCCCCGGGCCTGGATGGACTTTGTCCAGGGGTTTGAAGCCTGGGAAAGACCTGATGAGACGGGGACAGTGGAGCCGGTTAGGAGGCTGCTGTGGTGATTCAGGCATCTCGCCGGCATGGGGGCCGTGGGTGTGGAGGAGGTGGGGATTCAAGAGCTGTCCGGAACCTGGGATCGACAGGACCTGGTGATGGAAGGAGGAGGGGTAGCAGGGGCTCGGTGATGCCCAGAGGTCTGACCTTGGCAGCTGGTTAGGATGGGGCGCCGTGGGGTTGGGGCAAGGAGGAGGAGACGGTCTTCCCTTTTCTTTGGACCAGTTGGTGTGCGGCTGTCTGACGAACAAGCGGAGGCGTCCAGTACGTAAGTGAATTTAAAGAGCGAGAGGTTTGGATGTGGTCTGCACGTAGGTGGTCCCTGGGAGTTGACATTCACCCAAGAAGGAGAAAAAGGAAGAAAATGTAGGAATGTAGGACAGAGTCCTAGGGAGTGCTCTTTACAGCTCTGGTGGAGGAGAAACCTGCAGGGTGGCCAGGGAGCCGGGAGGGAAAGGAGGGTCAGCAAGGGTTTTAAGGTGAAGAGTCCGATAAAGGGGTGTCCTTTAGATTTTGTGCTGAGGTTGTTGATGACCTTGGCCAATGCAGTTTCAGTGGCCTGAGACACCAAATAGATTATATAAATAAGGCGCAGTGATGCTTACAAGGTTTCCGGACGAGAAAGTGAAGCAACATGAGGGCAGTCCTGGCACAGAAGGAGGTGCCACAGAGAGGCCATGATTATTTATTTATAGTATAGTTTTGTCGTGAATTGGGTGGCTTGGGGTTGAGTATTTTCCAGCTGTGAGTCTGTTCTTTTCTATTCTTGATGTTTAGGAAAACCCAAATATCTCTTTACTGATGCCATATCTAAATATGTCATTAATTGTTTTATAGTTTTAGCAGGTGAAAATGACATCAAACAACATACACAGTCTGAGGTCGTTGGGGGGTATTTAGAGGTCCTCAGGTTCTCGTGTACTGAGTCTGCTCTGTTGGGCAGGACTCGCGACGTGGCTGCCCGTCACAACCCCCTGGGTTTTTATAAAGATTGTCACTTCCCAGCCTCCTCCCCATTCCTGACCATTATATGAGACTCTCTAGCAGTGGAGTCCACGCAGCAGTATTTTTTAAAGCTCCCAGGAGACTGTGGTGCAGCCGGGGTTGGTAATCAGTGTGGTGGATGTGCTCTCGGGACTGAAGAGCCGTGATGAGCAGGACCCACGTGGTCTCTGGCCTCTTGGAGCTTGTAGTCTAGTGAGAGAGACCTATGTCTTTCAACAAATCCCATGTTGTTTATTACATAAGTGCACTTGTGGAAGGTATTGCGAGGTGGGGAGTGCAGAACTCTGCCTCAGCCTCGTTCGCGGGAGGCCCAAGGACGTTTCCTAGAGGAGGTGGTGGCGTTGCTGTTGTTTCCTAGAGGAGGTGTTGTTTTCCTAGAGGAGGTGTTGTTGACACTGGACCTAAATGAGGGATGTGAGTTTTCCAGGGAAAGAGCCACGGAGAAGTCGTCCAGAGACCCAGTAGGTGCTCAGTAAGTGCCACCCTTCCCCTCTCCAGTGAAGAGGCTGGTGAATACAGTGATACAAACAGGATCACGGTCTGACAAACGTTTTCCCTACTCAGGCTTATAAGAAACAATCCAACTGTATGATTTAGTTATGAAAATATTTGAATTTCTGGAAAGCATGTGTCATTTATGAAGACAGCATATAGACTGTTTGAAATTGGAGAAGTGCCAGGAAAATTCATATACCTTATTGTCGCACCCATACCTGAAAGATCTGATAACCGATATTCCATCACTAAAGGTCTGAATCTTTCTTGAAGATAAATAGAGACACACCCTTACCTAATGGATTCCTGCCCTGTCATCTTGGTGTTATGTATTGCTATATGTATTTATCCAAAACTGCTGAAAATGAGCATTTCTGGGGGGAAAAAAAAAAGACACTAGCTTCTGTGTAACTGGAGACCTGCCTTTTTATTCACTCTGACCAAGCCTGTTGTAGAAGTTGCCGCTCACTTATGAAGTACTTGGAGGAATGTGCATTACATGGATCCTTTTGTTAGTGATGAGGTTTACCTGAAATTATTTTCATAAGTTGGTCCTTAAAATTAGGAAGTGAAACATAACAGTTTCCGACTCTTTGAACTTACTCCACAGATTTCGTGACAACACAATGTAAATTTCCTAAATTCATTAGTCAGATGTTTATAGGTTAGGATTTAATCATCCTTGACATTCAGAGGAACATCCTGAGCCGTGCCCACCTGTTGTCAGCAAACACGACTAATATGAACAGTATAGACAGTCGTAACAGGCAAGTGCCTTTTAATTGGAAAGTTGGTGTGTTCTTTTGAGCTCACCATCAGAAGGCGTTCTTATTATTTTATTTTGGAGAATTCCAGACATACTTAAGAGCACCGAGGGGGATACCACAACCTCTTGTGTGCCTGCCCAGTTTTGACAGTCATCCCCTCACAGCCAGTCTCGTTTTATCTACACCGCCTCCCTCACCCTGAATTATTTTTGAAGCAGGTCACATCATTTCATCCATAATTATTTCAGTATGTAATTTTCAAAGGTAAAGATGCTTTGTGAAAACTGTAACTAAAATACTATTATCATTACCTGAAATGTGGTTTCTTAATATCAAGTATTCAGTTAATTGTCAAATTCAAAAGCAGTTTAATACCTCCAGTATCTTTTTAAGTACACGAATACTATGTACTTAATGAGGCTTTTTAATCGATAGCCAGTGCAAAGGCATATGATATGAGAAGTGACACAGATGGAGACAGAACTTGTGTTTCCTAGAAGAATTAGCCGTTAGTGACATAGCGTCCACTTTGGCCACTTGGCACCTAGATGCCTTCCTGGTGGTTGTCATCAGAGTGTGTATATGTCACTGGACACGTTAGCTCTCTACTGTGCACCTGCCTACCTGTATACAGGTAATGTAATTATATAGCATAGGTATGTGCATGTGTGGGTATGTTTATGTAAGATATTGGCCTTAATTATAAGTTTACTGGGAATAAGTACAATTTTTCTTTCATGTAATCTACACCTGATTGTTCCCGGTAGACTCCTAATTGATATTTATGAGCGTCCTAGTTAGGTGTAATAGAAATGAAGTCAGTATGAGGGCAAGTCTCCTAAATATCATTTGGACTTTCTGTTGGCCATCCTCTCGTAATCACAACATTTGGGTCTGGAAGAAACCTGGGAAGTTGTCTGGTTTGGTACATGACTTGGATCTGTTTTGCACGTGAGGAAGCTGCCTCAGAGAAGCCAGGTGACAGGCAGCCCAGCTTCTCCGTGTCCTGCACGGTGGTTCCACAGACCTCTCTGTGTTCTGTGGTTAAAGCTAATATTTCATCAAGTGTGTTTCTGAACATGGTGAACCGATGGCACGATGATGGCAGTGCCTTTTTGTGAAGCTGCATTGCTTTCATTCAGGTCTTCTCCAGAACCTATTTTCAAAATGAAAGCTTGTTGCATTCTAAATCTAAAGAATGAATTGTAAGTTCTTCTATTTGTAACACCTGTACTTGGACTTTTAACACCAGAGAAATGCTTGTAACTGATGGATTAACCCAGTCTTGTGAGGTGAAATACAATTAAAAAAAAGATAGACTGTAAATATTTCAGACAGGAAAAGACTTCTTTATGTCTTTGGAAGTAAAGCATGAGTTTAAGAAACCTAATTAACATACAAGTTTTTTTTTTTTTAAGTCTTTACATGGTGCTTTGGGTTAAACTGTTCATTGTATTTAGTCTTGTGGTCTTCAAGAAACGTTCATGTGCCAGGATGGTGACAGATTTTCAGAGACAGCAGTCCTGCATGAAGAAGCCACATTGGTCCAGGTTACCTTCTTCCGTATACAAAGCATTCACTGGTCAGCAGAGGCAGGTCATAGGGTTGGTATTTGTACAAACACTGCATTAGAGCCTTCTCTGGATTCCAATTTTTATAATAGTAACGCATACAAACCTGGTAGATGGTGCCCCTAGATGGTGCACACCAGGACACAGACAGGAGATGACCATTACGCCTCAACACACCCTGCCAGGTATCCGGGAAGTCCTCACTCCTCTTCCATGGCCTGCCTCAGTAGCCCAAATGTGATCTTCCGGTTTTTCTAAGGGGAGACAGATACGAGGAAAAAAAACAAGAATAAAGATCAACATTAAAAAAAAATTCATCTTGAAAGCATAAACACCTATGGAAGGGTCTGTTTTCTTCCAGCCTGAGCTAGTCAACTGTAGAGCTTCTCTTCCAAAACTTTTACTTCCTTATAAGAAGCGTCATTTGTCACTTAAAATTTCAGTGAAATAGGGCCAAAATTAGACTAAATCTTCAGGTTTCCTGTCAGGAAAAACCTTTGGTTTAACCCCCTACGGACATTCTCAAACAGGATTTTTAAAGGTAGCCTTCAAAGGTGTGTTTTTTCCTTTGTTCTGAAAATGAGTTTAACTCTAAACTCTTTTAAAATATATGCTGACTACATGTGGTGACTCCAGGGAGAAGCATCTAGAGCAGTTATTTCCGCTTTCTGCTGTCTGCACCGATAGGGCTTCCCAGAGAACGTATTAGAGCAGATGCAAGTGGCGCGTTTAGAATGGAAGCCATAGATTCTTTCAGACAGTCACACAGCAGAAGGGAATACATTTCCATGTGGCTCAGGTTCTCTTTGAAAACTTAGAGATACGTCACACCTGAAAGGTTTATTCTGAACCATCACAGTACGGATCTATTATAGAGGAAAAATGTTAAGAAAAGAGGCTAATTATCTACTCTTAATTATTTCAAACAGAGCAGATTATTAATGACTTGCTGAAAGAAAAATGTTTGTTTATCCAGTGGTCTTCCAATATAAAAAGGCTATATTTTCAATTCAAGCTCATCAAATACATGCATAAAGTACATTTTAAATTTTTGTACAGTTTCATGAATTTAGTATAACTAAACTATATTTTTTCTTGATATTTAAAAAATACAGATGTGACCTTTATGTAGATAATCAGTGGGGTTAATAAGTATAATTCTAGTATTTCCACAATTTGACATCAGGTAGCTCCTGGGCACCAGATTAGGTTGCAAGCCTCCATTAGGAAATTGGCAGCAGATTCTTCAGATCTTCTATGTAAGTACAAAAATGTTTCTATGTTTAAAAAGACAGTAAACGTTTATACATATATTTTAATATCTAATAAAATTATAATTTTTTATTTTAAAGTTGTTATTATGAGGTTGTACATTAGGAAGTTTCTTTTATGAAGTTTATTTTTTGGAGATTTAAAAAGTAGTTTCTCTCCTGAATGTTTATTATACCAATGTGAACCCAGAATGACAGACGTTGATTTAAAAAGAAGAAAAGGCACAGCTCCTGCAAGTACAGGTAGGCGACACTGGTTTGGTCTCCACCTTCCCGTCCCCGTGACTGAGTCCTCCCGATGTGAATTGTGCTTTACCTGCTCACTGTTGCTTCAGTTGGCTTTAGAAGAGGCGGTGCTTCTAAATACTTGTAGTGGGATTTTATTCACTTACTTTGAGTTTCGTAAGCTGTAAAGGATATACAGAAGAAGGTAGATTCAGGAGAGAGGAATAGAAGAAAAGTACCAGTTTATGACTGTAATAGCAAAAATCTCTCCAGCAAAGTGGTGGTCTGGCTTTCCTTTCCCTTTTGTCCTTTTTCTCAGAAAGAGAAGAAACCTAGGTGATACTCAGTGTGCCATGAATTAGGTTCACAGTGCACCCTGTTAGAAATGGTCGCTGTTGTTTGTAAACAGTATAAGTTTACATAAGCAGTTTTAATTACCTGACAGCTTAGCAGGATTTTACGTGATTGTAAATTTGTTTTTTAATCGAATTTGAAAAGACAAATTTAGCTTCCAAATTAAAATGAGGACTAGCAATTAATACTAGTAATTTAAACCGTTTTTTTAAAGTCAGTAAACTAGCACTTGAGCATTTGATTTATGGTTGGAATAGCACAGCGTTCATTCGCAGGTCCTGTCAGTGCTTCCCCAGCTGTTGGATGTGGTCGGAGGAGTGAGACTTGCCTCGTTTTGTGCTCGGTTCTGGTCACCTGGTGGCAGTGTCTGTCTGTGTCAGGTCAGACAGGGCAGCAAGGCTTCTGTCAGGAGGACCTCTGCACGTGACACCCCAGCGCTGGGTCTTTTCTGCTTGGCTCACTGTCTGTCTGGGGGGAGACACACCTCCAGCCTTAACAGAAAACGGCTTTGGCAGTAAATGCCCCGCACACCTTGAATAGCTAGCATTGCCTGGTAACTTTAGAATATTCAGGGGCACAGGTATTTTATGTCTCCTCTTGTCCTTTTCGTAATAATTCTGTTGCTTATACAGTCTAAGTAGGTGTTCTCTACTTAAATCTGTGTATAACTGCAGAAAAGGGTCGTACTTACATAAAAGCATAAATAATTTGGTTTTGGCTATTCACCTAACCAGCTTGTTACGATGTATGGTTCTTGCTTATACAGCCGATGTTAGTTGAGAAGTGCTTCTTCAAGGTTCACACCTGTAGTCTTGCTTTTAAAATACGTCTCTTCCTTTCAGCTTTTGTTCCGAACGATGTTGGAATACAGTTCAGAACTTGGCCCACAGCCCTAAGAAGTGGAGTGAGGTTATGCGGCCTGTTAAATACACCTTCCTTGGTTTAATTTGGATTAAACGAGCCCCTTGAAATTGAGGAAGTGCCCTGTAGGAACTTTAAATGTATGTATAGAAGCATCAGATCAAAAAGAACATTCTTATCTGTGGACACAGTCTCATTCCTGGAGGTTGGTAGCTGCCTTGCTGCACCCACCCCATCCCAGGCACTGACCTTTGTGTGTGCTGTGCTTGACAGGAGTCCAGCCGGCCTGTGTCTGCGGAGGCTCCTGGCCCGAGCACGGTCAACAAGCGGCAGGGGGTGGTCGGGCTGCTGCTCAGGACAGGGGCCTGCTGTGCACAGGAAAGTGTGTTTGGAGGTGTTTCGGGCTGAGGAAATGGGCCGCCTGGAGAGCTGGCTGGAGACCAGGGCTCCCCACACCCCGTGGGCTGGGAGAAAGCTGGGCAGGAGGCCGGGGGCCGAGTACACATGGCTGATGTATCACCTGGCCCATATCTGCAGGCCTTCCCCTCCGCAGAAAAGCCTCTCCTGCCCTTTGTGTCTCAGGGAGTCTGGTAAACACATACTGACCACTGCATTTAAAAGAAGAGAGGGCTTCCCTGGTGGCGCAGTGGTTGAGAGTCCGCCTGCCGATGCAGGGGACGCGGGTTTGTGCCCCGGTCTGGGAAGATCCCACATGCCGCGGAGCGGCTGGATCCGTGAGCCGTGGCCGCTGAGCCTGCGCGTCCGGAGCCTGTGCTCCGCAACGGGAGAGGCCACAACAGTGAGAGGCCCGTGTACCATAAATAAATGAATGAATGAATGAATGAATGAATGAATGAATAAATAAATAAACAAATAAATAAAATAAAATAAAATAAAATAAAATAAAAAAGAAGGGAGAGTGCACCCAGCTAGCTGGAGTTGAAAGGATTTGGCTGATGTGTGATATGGTATCCTTGGTATAATAAGCATTTCTTACAAATCTTCCTAAAGCCATTATCGGTTTTTTGTCGGACTCAGAGTTTTAAGGTAAACCCTTAAGTTTTTGAGCTTTGCAGAAAATCTTGCCATATCTCTTAAGTTCGCATAAAGCTGAAGACTTTTTTTCTGGTAAAAATCTCATAGTTGGAAAAAAATAGCAAATCTTTCAACTCGTTGATAGCAAATTGTGAAAGATAAATAGTTCTTCTTTTAGAAAAGTAATACACTTTCAACTTGATTTCTGTACTGCCACTTTTACTCTTTTGGTGAAGCAGCTAGGATTGTTAGTGTTCTGAAGAAAATTACTTCTGCATCTTCTGAAAACACATTTTCTGTTTTTCTCTTATTAAAGGTAAATTTCTGTTTTGTTTATATAGTATTCCAAAGGTGATTTTTCTAATTTTTTATTTATTTGTAATCTGTTAAATTTCTCCTGCATACTCACAATTAGAAAAATAGTTCCCTTTGAGAATGCTGGTAGCATGTTTTAGAAGCTTTATTTAAACCAGAGAAACAGAATGTTGACTCGAGTGTGTCAACGAAAATAAACGATCTGTAATGGGAAAATAATTTTATTTGATAGAAAAGAGTTTTATTTGAGCCAAACTGAGGACTGTAGCCCAGAAGACAGCCTCTCAGATAACTCTGAGGAACTGTTCCAGAGAAGCATGGTTTTCAGCACAGTTTTATATCTTGTCAGAACAAAGAACATCAAACATGTCAGGAATACAGACCAGCATGTCTACAGCGAGTCAGTGTGGCCTTGGCACCTGGGAAGGGAATCTCACCATTCAAGAAGGACCAGCATTGGTGGCCCAGGGAGACAGGCATTTCATCTTTATTTTTAGCATGGACATTCTTTACTTCTGGTCACTGTTCCCTTTTCTGTAATAATTAAAGCAGATGTACAATGTATGTTTGATTGAACAGCCACAAACAGGCTGTTTTAGTTAGTATAAAATTCAAGTTAACTCGTGTATAAGCCAGAATGTCTTCCCCACACCTCAACATGTGAATGTTTCTTCTATCAAGTATCAGTAATTAAGAAGCTTAGTCATTTTTTTTTAATTTTAAGTGTTTAAAAGAGTTTTTCTTCCAAGATGCTTCTTCCAAGCATCTGTAGATGAGATGTATATGTTTTCTTTGATGTATTGGTAAAAGCTCAAATACTAGTTCATGGAATTTAGAAGATACACAGCTATACCCTAGGATTATTTAGTTCTAGAATTTTTGTAGTATCCTTTTTTTTTTTTTTTTCCCTACAAACACCATGTAGAAGTTTAGGACTGGAAATACTGTACTGATGGAAGTGTTGCTGTGTGAAGTTTTGTCAGGAGAGCAATCTTTCCCCATAGTTATTCCTCAGATAACTTGGCCAGATTGCAGCCAAGTAATCTTGATCTTATCAGCACACTGTCATTTGAGGGTATTTATTGGTTACTCTGCTTGGTGCCTCTAAAATAGCCAAGCTGCAAGGTCCACAATAACAAGTATGAAATCCTAGTGATGTTTTCCCTGTTACTGTTTTTGTCACCTTTAATATTTTCTTGATGAAATTTCCTTTTACGACATAATGCTCACATTTGTTCTTTGTGTAGAGGCAGACTGTTTATACATTTAAATAACACTGCTAATCATTGTCCTCAATCGTCCTAAACTATTCCAGGGAGCAGAATAAGCGTATTTTCCATTTTGTTCTCAGTAGTGGTTCGAAGTTTCAAATTCAGATTTTGTATCATAGAATCAGAATTTTAGAGCTAAAAAAGACACTAAGGCCTGTGTAGTTCAAGCCCTGATTTTCACAGGTGAAGAAGCATATGCCGCCTGTGACTGCTTCTGCCACAGAGCGGGGAATCCCTGGGATGGGGAGCAGTTGTCAGCGTGAGCACAAATGAAGGAAAGCTGGGCTGTGGTCATTTTTGATAAAAACTTTCGTCTGGGATAAAATCGTAGGAACAGTTCATTTCTAGAGAAAATCTACTCTCAAGAAAACAAATGACCTCCCATAACTCGTTAATGCAGTTTTAAGTTTGAAAAAGACAAAGTCAAACACAATTTTACAAAAACTTTAGGCTCTGTCACCTGCAGAACATCTTAGTGCAAACTGAGCTTCTAATGAAAAACCCAAGTCCTGTGTATATATGTATTGAACACCCTCCTTAGGTGGATATCGGGGCAGATAATTTAGTGTTTTCAGGGAAAGTATACTAAGTAACATAATTTTCAGTTGTGTATGGTCTGCACATAAATCAGAGCATGATATTAGGAAACTTCCTAGTTACTCTCATTTATAACCGTATATTTTATATAACATATTTCTCTTAAACGTATCAAGAGATACTGCTATCGTATTGTGAGGTAAAACAGTCAAGAGAAAATAAACAGATTTCTTATATTTTAAAACGTTTTGCTGATTTTATGTTACAGAAACTTTTTTTCATCTTTTTCTTTCTTTTATAATAATGTTTATTTATCATCAGAAGCACTTCATATTTGTAATAATTTTGTGGGGTATAAATATCGTCATGTAATTTAAGTTTAAAAGGAGTGTCAGAATCCTCAAGCTTTTTTATTTTTTTGTTTTTTGACACTTGATGGTAAATAATTTCTGACAACTGAGATTTTAAATGTTTTCATTAATTTTCTCCTCAAAGGACAATCCTCCTAATTCTCCATAAGATTACTCATTGCAAGACTTGTTCTGACCAGAGAAAGGAGCAGGCTGTTAGAGGAGAGCGAGCTCTGGGCTCAGGCCCGGGGTTCCCACTGCAGGGCTGTTCCCCGGGCTGTGCAGGGCACCACCTGCTGGACCCGCGGCCCAGCACGTCCACGGACGCGTCTGTCCCCAGGGTCTGGGGGCCGTCCTCTCCCTGCTACTGTGCTGTCCTTGCTGCTGTTCGACAGACACTTCCAAATAAGAAATTAGTTCTTGGTAAGCTTTCTTTTCCTGACATCGTAGAAAATGATGATACGGTTTCTAATAGAAGGAACGCATGTTCTTAATAGTTTCTGCCATTAAAGGGAAAAATAAATCAGTCTTTTAACAGTTTCAAAATTCAAGGTTTTTTTAAATTAAACTATACAGGACTTAATATCAGCATTTAAATTAATGCTGTAAGCACACTAGTTATGGGGAAAACTTTTTCTGAGGATCTACTTAATGATCATTGTGTTTTTTTGTAGGGATGGTATACAGTGTGTATTTAGGAAACTACGAGGTGTTTTCCTTCTTAATCAAAAATTTATAGTCCTGAAACCTTCAAGGGTAGTAACTTACGTTTTGAATTAAAGCATTCTCTTCTTGCACCTTTCAATATACATGTTTACATAAGTTACACATTTTATACAACTATTTAATGTGGTGCCAAGTTTGGGCTTTTTTACATTTCCTTTTTTTATATAAATTTATTTATTTGTTTTTGGCTGCGTTGGGTCTTTGTTGCTGTGCGCGGGCTTTCTCTAGTTGTGGCGAGTGGGGGCTACTCTTCATTGAGGTGCGCGGGCTTCTCTTTGTTGTGGAGCACTGGCTCTAGGTGCGTGGGCTTCAGTAGTTGTGGAACGCGGGCTCAGTAGCTGTGGCACGTGGTCTCAGTAGCTGTGGCCACAGGCTTAGTTGTTCCATGGCATGTGGGATCCTCCCAGACCAGGGCTGGAGCTCGTGTCCCCTGCATTGGCAGGCAGATTCCCAACCACTGCACCACCAGGGAAGTCCCTATATTTCCTTTTAAAGTATGTCAGAAAATTGATATTTTGATATTAATTTCTTGAATTCTACAATTAATAGCAGTGGTGACTATATAAACTTCAGAGGATAATGTCATAAACCTTCAAAGCTTCCACACAAATCCCTCGTTGAGATGGGAAGAAAATCAATTATAAAAAATATTATTTCTTCATGTTTGTGTTTTCTTACTCTGTCATTTTTATTGCTATTTTAAAATGTTGAATTCTACAAGTCTTCTTATCCTAGATTTAATGTGTTCCAAAGTGGAAGTGCATGTAAATAAAGCATTTAGCACAGTAGCTGAAACATCGTAGGTATTTAATAAAATGCCATTCCACTGAAAATATCCGTTCAAATGACTTGGTTTCTATTTCTGTAAAACCTGCCTGGTAGAGTCTGTGAGGAGGCGGGGAGATAGCTCAAACCGTATCACGTTGAGTGGCTCATGATGGGAGGAGCCGTGAAAGCAGACTCTTTGCTTATATTGTATTCACTTATGTCTTGATTTTCTGCCTCCACTGCCAAGATGTAAACACCTTGAGGACAGGCCTTTACCTGTTACCCACCACCGTATCCCAGGGGCCTGTGATTCCTGGCATATGGGAGGGCTCAGTAAGGACTTGTTTTTTTTTTTTTTTTTTGAGGTATGCGGGCCTCTCACTGTTGTGGCCTCTCCCGTTGCGGAGCACAGGCTCCGGACGCGCAGGCTCAGCGGCCATGGCTCACGGGCCCAGCCGCTCCACGGCATATGGGATCTTCCCGGACCGGGGCACGAGCCCGTGTCCCCTGCATCGGCAGGCGGACTCTCAACCACTGCGCCACCAGGGAAGCCCGTAAGGACTTGTTTGATGCTACTGAATAACTGACACTATCATTGGCATACAGTCATTATTTTATAAATGGGTTTCATCTTTCGCCCTTGGAAACAAATCTATAAGCTTTTCATATTCTTTTAAGTTATAAAACAAGGAAGAGCATTCTTTTTTTTTTTTTAATTTTTTTTAAATTTTTTTTATTTTCGGTACGCGGGCCTCTCACTGTTGTGGCCTCTCCCGTTGCGGAGCACAGGCTCCGGACGCGCAGGCTCAGCGGCCATGGCTCACGGGCCCGGCCGCTCCGTGGCACGTGGGATCCTCCCGGACCGGGGCACGAACCCGTGTCCCCTGCATCGGCAGGCGGACTCCCAACCACTGCGCCACCAGGGAAGCCCAGGAAGAGCATTCTTATTGAATAATTTAGTATCAGTCACTCAGTGTATATTGAAGGAATTATATGCCGAAGATCCAGCTGTGGACAGAGACGTAATATTGATCCGTATCCCCAAGAAGTTCTGATTGGAACTGTTAATGAACAGCAGAAGGCAGAACGTTGAGTCAGTGAAACGGTGTCATTGTCACTGCAGTCGGAGGGCAGGGAGAACAGACAGCACTCTGAGCTGCAACAGCAGGAGGCGACTTGGGTTTAACAGGATGGGGAGGTGATGAAGGGGGTAGGGAGTGAGGCAGGAAAATGAAAGATGCATTTTCACAGTGTCCTCTGCACCGTAAACACCCTGAATTCAGCTTGTTTTGGAGGTCTGTGAATGCTCCGCCGCAGAGCTCAGAGTGCTGGTTATAGCACCTCTGCAGGCTGACAAGGCGAATTCTACCCATAACGCCAGCCTCTCACTAACGGGATTAGCAACACGGGATTCTATTCCTGGTGACTCTGGAGAGCCAGCTTAGAAAAAGTGCTTCCTGGTTCTTAGATAATTTGGGTTGGAATTCTGAGGGTTTTCTGGAAGACTTCTGAGAAGAGAATCAAGATAGCAGTATTTTGGTGGTATTAATCCAGGACAATAAAGAGAACGTCCTGACATTCTCTAGTGAAGTGTTAGGCTTCTAGAATATTAACAGTGTGGGGTGAAAAGGGTCCCAACGAGGCGGCTGGCAGTGGGAGTAGAAATAAGGAATCACATCCCACATCGCAAAGAAAGAAGTTGTGGTATTTGGAGATTTAAATTTTAAGGGGGAAGTCAAAGATTTATGCTGTTAATAAGTCTGCTCCACTAAACCCTGTACCTTCCTTTCCAAGTGCCAAGTTGCTTTTCAAAAAATAATTTTTCATCCTGATTTTTATGTTTATGGAACCCCCTCTCCTCCGTTTTGCTGAGCATTCATTCTGAAATGGTACGTAAGTTACATGTCTATATTAAGCCAGAGTAATAGATTTAATCCTCCAAATCTGTATGGTGGGAGTGACTTTTAAAAGCTATTTAGAGAAAATATTTCTGGTTTTACTTCAGTAGATGTCTTCTTTTAAAAAAAAGAATGGAACGGTCGAGAAAGAAATCTCTCAGAGAAAGGGTCCATTAAATCACTTAGTAAGCTCCATGAGTCCATGGAAACTCTGCCTCTCTCTTCCAGGGCCACCAGGCCTTCACAGCGCCACACTGGACCTGGACGGCGACGTGCGTGCCTCCGTGCCGGGTCATCTAGGCCAGACAGCGTCTCTGAAGAGGGGTAGCAGCTTTCAGCCTGGTCGAGATGATGGTGAGCATCTCCCTCCCACTTTTATCTTTTAAATTTGTACTCGTGTAATAGCCAACGTTTTTCTCTTGGAAAATTTCATAATTACCTGTGTTACTGCTGCTGAGTATTACCAGCCATCATCCCTTCTACTTAAGCAACTACCCAGTAATTAAATTTAGATAATTAAAATGAATTTTACAGTGTACATTAAAGAAATGCCATTTGATTTTTTAATATATCATTGGGCACAGGTCAGTGTTATTCAACACATTTCTGTGGTTGGATTTTTAAAAATACGCCACAGAAAAAATTCTCTGAGAACATCTTTAGTATGAAGGTTGCAACAAAAGTGAATCTCTGTAGTCAGTACAGAAAAATAGTAGACACCTTTTTAATGAATTTTAAAATTTGGTTTGAAAAGAGTTGTTTGTTTATTAATCATAAATTAGTTACTAATCATTTTTTCTGAGATAAGGCATCTCAAATTGTAACTGTGTTACATTTCTTCCTGAGGTTGACATTTATCTTTCGTTTGTTTACCTATATGAGATACAAAACATGTTGGTTATAATGCATTTGTGTACCAATTAGATGCTATTAGTCACTGGTTACTTATAACCTCAATAATAGATATAAGAAATGCAAATAAGGTAATAGAAATACCTTACTTCTTATTAAGTTCAAATACCTCTAAAGATGATTTCAAAGTATTTCATATTATTCTTCTAAGTACTGGAGTAGAGATTTTTTTTCTAAAGTTTTATTAATAATATGAATGGGGCTTCCCTGGTGGCGCAGTGGTTGAGAGTCCGCCTGCCGATGCAGGGGACACGGGTTCGTGCCCCGGTCTGGGAAGATCCCACATGCCGCAGAGCGGCTAGGCCCGTGAGCCATGGCTGCTGAGCCTGCGCATCCGGAGCCTGTGCTCCGCAACGGGAGAGGCCACAACAGTGAGAGGCCCGCCTACCGCAAAAAAAAAAAAAAAAAAAAAAAAATAATAATAATATGAATGAATGTCCATCATAAGCACTAAAATCAAATGATACATTTGCACTAAATGAAGGGATTCCATAACTGTCAGTGTGGCTTCTTCTTGTCCTGTTCCCATTCTCCACCCAGCCCACCAAACACTAGAATAAACACTGGAAAGAGCAGAACTGTTGGATTCTGTACATTGTGGTACCATGTAGCCCTCTAAGCAGATATAGCCAGGGCCTGACCCTGAAGTGCAGCCCGCCTGAGTTTCAAAAACATACTTCCTTTCTTTTATGAGTAGGATGACACATGATCTGTGAAAACCCTTTCCACACCCCTTCCCTGCCCTTACGTGATTCACTACCACCAGTTGACATGCTAACAGGCTTAAAACAGTTAGAAGTTATACTTGAGGCTGACTGTAATGAATTACATCAGCTTGAACAGTTCAAATTTATCCTGCCTGGGGTTTGTCAAGCTTCTTGCATCTATTTTATCAAATTCTGGAAATTTCCATCAAATTTGCAAAATTTTTGGCTATCATTTTGTCAGATACCTTTCTGCTCTGCTTCCTTTTCTGGAATCCCAACTGCATGTATGTTAAGCCAATGGATTATCCCATAGATCACTGAGGATCTGTTCCCCACCCCAGTTTCTCCACTCTGTGCTCCACTGTAGAGTTAATTGTTATGCCTTCAACTTCTCTGATCTTTTATCTTCAGCGTCTAAGCCAAAAGTTTCATGTACTTTTTCATCTCTAGAAGTTCCATTTGGTTCTTTTAAATATCTTCCCTTTCTTTCCTCATTATTTCATGTTTTCCTTTACTTGAACATTGTCCTTATAGGTTAATCTCTCTCTGTCATTTGTGGCTCTGTTACTCTTGACTAGCTTTCTCCCTGGTTTCTGCTTCTGATTCTCCTTCCCTGCCTTTTAGCCTGGTTAATCGTGTTTCATTGTTTCTCAGACACTGGGAATGTTCAGTGTTGAGTGTCTGGGTTTTGTTCTCTTCCTTTAAAGAGTGTGAGACTTTGTTTTACCGGTTACTTGCAAATAAGTTTGATTCATCCAAGGCCTGTGGTTAGTTGCTGGAGCAGTAACCTGCCTTCTAGGGAGACTTGAGGCCACTCCTGAATGGCCTGGGGTCACTCAGGAGGACTGCTCCCTCTCCCGTGTGATTCCTGGGAACCCTTGGCCTTACTACTCCCTGGCTGCTCTTTGCCTGGCTGTGAAGTTCACTGGACATGAGCATGACTTAGGAAGACTCTTATGTGGATTCTTGGAGCTTTTTTCCCACGTTGTTCCTGCAGGAGCATGGATCTTTTGAAACTAATTTTCAAAAACTTAGTCTTTCACAATTAATTTTGGGGACTCTCCCGTGTAGGAGTCTGCTTACACCCTTATGAGCTGGGTCTTCTAAAGCTTCAGGTTTCAGATCTTGTCCCGTCTCCTGCCTTGTCCTGGGCCCGTGACACCGGAGCTGTGGCCACGCCGGGTCTGCTACTACCACCGTCGGAAGGCGGCTCGTGTCGGTCCGTGTTGAGTTGGTCTGTAGGTGATGGCGGGGGGGGGATTGGGAAATGGTTGGTGCTCGCAGACCTAATACATTCACCTTTATCCCCTCAGACTTATTCTTCCCACAAGAAATCGGTCAGACCTTGTTTCCCACTTTCTACAGTAACTGCATTAAACGATGTGTAATCCAAGAGGCTTCGGTGTTTTTACTTTCTGTTAAATTTGTTTGTTATGGGAGGAGTTTTTAATTACATGATTGTGCTTGAATGTGTTCCTTTATGATAATTTGATTCCTTACTGAGTTTCCACCACTGAGTTACAACCTGAAGACAACAGGGTTGGAAAGCCGAAGCCCCTCCTCTGTGAAGCTCTCCTGTCCTGCCTCTGCCCCCCACTTGCCCCCCCCACTTGCCCCCCGCAGGCTCGCTGAGCAAGCAGGCCCCTCAGCTCACTGTGCTGCCACAGGCGTTGGTAGTTGGTGGGAAAAGGAAATACTGGTCTATCAGCAGATTAAAGCTCTGCAGCCCAAGTGGGACAGCATGGGGCACGTTTTTAGGCGGGGGAGCAGCAGTATGTTCAAACGCATTTTTAGTCTTGATTCAAAAGGATATTAATGGTATTTTATTCTTTTCCTCTTTAGCATGGAGATACCAAACTCCCCACCGGGTGGCATTTGTTGAAAAATTGACCAAGCTTGTTTTAAGTCAGCTGCCCAACTTCTGGAAACTCTGGATTTCATATGTTAATGGAAGCCTTTTCAGTGAGGTATGTGTACAGATTGACTATAGTTGTAGCTAAGTCGTGGATTTCTACTCTTAAAAATTTTAGATTTTGAAGTGACTTTTTTAAAGCCTCAGAAGCCCAAAGCCTCTAAGTATTGTCAGATGTTTTAAGATTAGTAGAAAATGCTGTAAAGCCCTAACACTTAATAGCTGTATGGCCTTGAGCAAGTTACTCACCTCTTCTGGGAGTCACTGTCCTTGACTGTAAAGGAGAATAGTGAGGGTCTCTCAGAGGCAGGGGTGAGTGCTCGGGGAAACAGTGGCTTAAAGAATAAGAGAACCTAAAGACAACCCTCAGAATGGGAGAAAATATTTGCAAATGAAGCAACTGACAAAGGATTAATCTCCAAAATTTATAAACAGCTCATGCAGCTCAATAGCAAAAAAACAGACAACCCAATCCAAAAATGGGCAGAAGACTTAAATAGGCATTTCTCCAAAGAAGATATACAGACTGCCAACAAACACATGAAAGAATGCTCAACATCATTAATCATTAGAGAAATGCAAATCAAAACTACAATGAGATATCATCTCACACCAGTCAGAATGGCCATCATCAAGAAATCTAGAAACAATAAATGCTGGAGAGGGTGTGGAGAAAAGGGAACACTCTTGCACTGCTGGTGGGAATGTGAATTGGTACAGCCACTATGGAGAACGGTATGGAGGTTCCTTAAAAAACTACAAATAGAACTACCATATGACCCAGCAATCCCACTACTGGGCATATACCCTGAGAAAACCATAATTCCAAAAGAGACATGTACCAAAATGTTCATTGCAGCTCTATTCACAATAGCCCGGAGCTGGAAACAACCTAAGTGTCCATCATCGGATGAATGGATAAAGAAGATGTGGCACATATATACAATGGAATATTACTCAGCCATAAAAAGAAACGAAACTGAGCTATTTGTAATGAGGTGGATAGACCTAGAGTCTGTCATACAGAGTGAAGTTAGTCAGAAAGAGAAAGACAAATACCGTATGCTAACACATATATACGGAATTTAAAAAAAAAAAAAATGTCATGAAGAACCTAGGGGCAAAACGGGAATAAAGACACAGACCTACTTGAGAATGGACTTGAGGATATGGGGAGGGGGAAGGGTAAGCTGTGACAAAGCGAAAGAGAGGCATGGACATATATACACTACCAAACGTAAGGTAGATAGATAGTGGGAAGCAGCCGCAGAGCACAGGGAGATCAGCTCGGTGCTTTGTGACCGCCTGGAGGGGTGGGATGGGGAGGGTGGGAGGGAGGGAGATGCATGAGGGAAGGGATGTGGGAACAGATGTATATGTATGACTGATTCACTTTGTTATAAAGCAGAAACTAATTTAAAAAATAAATAAATAAACTTTAAAAAAAAAAAAAAAGAATAAGAGAACCTGAATTGAGTATAATGCCAGTCAGGCCGTGTGGTGGATGAAACTGTCGTGCAATTGATGATGAACAGGTGATACAACAAGGATCAAATGTTTGCATCTTGCACATGGGTCTCAAGTGAGAGGGAACTTCCTAGTTGGAAAGAACTTAAAGATCCTGTTTTCTGGCCCCTGTGTGATCAGCCTGGAGAAGCTGTTTAAGGCTTTACATTCTCACAAGGTGCACGTGTACTTAGTGTCCTAATCATGTATAATTGGAGCACAGAAATTACGAGCGTAAAGTAATGACTCTTGACTTTTGTGTGTAGCACACAGATTCGGACTCGTCACTCAGTTGTCTCACATCAAGTGCCCACGATAGACCTCCAGGTCCCAGAATATAGACTCTGAGGCCCTTTGCCTGGAGCTCTGGTGGCTCAGGAGAAGATAGCTCTGGTTTTGTATCTCCGAGGAGACTCTTCACAGCCCTGGGGAAGCTGGGAGAGGTGGGGTCTTCCTGGGACTAGTGCACTTGCCAGCACAAAGCTGCTTTTGCTCTTTTACACCAAGGACACCTCTGCAGTTTGACAGAAGGTGGTGGGGGTCTTGGTCCTCCAGGATCCATCCAGTCTCCTTTGACCATGGATACATGCTATGCCGCTATTAAAGAAGTTTGCCACTATCTCTTTTCCTTTTAACGTGGTAGATCCTTAGATGTTTATTTAAATGGAAGGTTAGTTATCTAAACCATAAAATTTGCTTAGTACATGAAAAAGAGAAAAACAGTAGTGCATGCAAATAACAGACTCCTTCATGCAGAAAAACCTATCTCTTAAGCATGAGTTATCCCTGTATTTTTTTCTTCCGTTAATTGCAGCAGTGTATCAGTTACTGACACATTCAAATATTATAGCAATAAATAACATAGCTCACAACTCTTTCATGTCCATTTTGTATTACCTGGTTATTATACAAAAGCTGTGTTGAAAAGTTAACTGTACAGAGAAAGTCAGTCTTCCATAAAATATGGGTAGAGTTTGGCTGGCCTTCATTGCTGCCTGAAGAAGAGAGTGCCTTTAGGTGTTCTGAAAAAAGTTTTCTCAGCGTTGTGCTTTCAGACGTGCCCGATGAGCCCGCATTTTTGTTCATGGCAGCTGGATGAGAGTGGCGGCCTCTGTGTTGGGGAAGGTTTGGGTTTCTTGCCTTTTGCTGCAGTGGGGGACAGCCACCCCCTCCTGCCGTGTTGTACCCTCCTCCTCTTACCTGCTCCCTCTAAAGCAGAGCTCTTGTGAGACTGGAAAGGGGAGGTGCTTCCACGCCAGTGCCTGGACAGCCGTGTTCACAGCATCTCTTGCAGAGCGCCAGGGTTAGAGTAGAACACCCAGTGTGTGTCGCTTACGGGCTGTGATCTTGGGCAGATGCCGTGACTTCTCAGCCTACTTCCAGGGGGATGGTTTGGGAATTAGATGAGTTAGTATTAAGCGAAGTGCTCAGAACAGTGTTGGGGAGATAAACAAGAATTTGCTCTTATTATTTGGAGTAAATATTTTTTCCAGTATTTGAAGTGTCATTGGCCTGGCACACAGTAGGTGTTTCGTGAACAGAGCTTAGTAGTGGTGAGAAGTGTGGCACTGATGTAGAACAGAGACGTGCTGAATGTTGCCGAGGCGGGTTCTCACATCTGAGGGAGCAAAACCCAGGAAACAGCTGGAAACCTAGTTTTGTTTCCAGCCGAGTGTTTTCCTTCCAACTGGAGCGGTGTCTGGAGGTGGCCCCCACGCATGGACAGTAGTTGCCTCATCTTGCATCTTTTTAGGGTTTTTTGATCTGAGATGATTTAGTGAAAAGAGAAGGTATTCTCCTTCTCACAGGTTATACCTAGTTGTGTAAACGTCTAAATGAAGTGTTTGGTTGCAGATGAGGAATAAATGAGCTCAGGAGTCACAGCACTGGAAAATCACTGTGATCAGTTGTGCTGAGTTGGGTGTGCCTGTGGAATTTCTAAACTTTTCTTAAAAGTTTATGGTAATAATTAGTAAGTGTAATTCACTCTACAGATTTGGGCATGTTTTTAAACTAAGTGACCCTCTATTGAAAAGCCAGAAAGACACCAGAGGACAGTGGAAGGAATGGAGGAGTTAGGAAAGGGTGCCATCATGTCATGAGTGAGATCCAGAGACTTAATTAAATTAATATTGGGAAGAGTTCCAGGGTTTCAGTCTCATACAAGAAAGCTCTCTAATATTTAAACACAATTTACTTGGAATTTCCTATTTTTTCTTGTTGTAAAGCTGTTTTGTTTTATTTCGAGTTCATCTGTTAAAAGATTTAGATGGAGTTTCCAACAGTTTAACAACTAGTTCTTCAGACCAGTCAAGGCCATGTGAAGTAACATGTGAATCAAAACAGTGCGATCTAGCCGTTGGTCTTACCACAAAGTAGTTTTGGTCTGTGTGTGCAGGAAAGAGTTAAGGTTTTTAGCTAGCAAAATGGTTAATAGTAGGTTAAGATTTTACCTTTAGATATATTTTAAATATAGTGTATTTTGAGGTGAAAACTTTTAAAGTATCCAAATAATTTTTAAACTTTAGGAATCAGCATTTTAAAAAATTGCATAACTCATAGTATGTAAATTAAAATGTACTTTCTGTTCCAAAATTAAATTTTCTTTTAAAAGTAGGGCAAAGTGTACATAATTCAGCATGTGGAGATGTTCAACTCTTCATCAGATTAAAACAATAAGTAACGATTTTTTCAACAATTGCAAGAGGTATGCCTTACAGGTAGCTCCCCTTCCCTCTCCACTTCTTTTGTGTTTGGAGACAGGCCCTCGATGTTTAAACAGTTATTCTGTCCAGTAGGTGTCGTCACGCGTGCATTAGCACCTGTTTGGTGGGCAGAATTGTTCTGGCAAAGTTTAACCTAAATTTTGGTATGATGTTTTTTAAACAATTGATTTTCACTCTTTTGATTCAAAAATATTTCACAGAACAAAAGACTGTGAAATAATCTTCCCGTTGAACAAGCCCATTGTATAAAAAATTCAGCATTAGATACTATGGCAGGTAAAACCAGAAAAGACCCCATCTGACGGGACACTTGCAGGTTTGTATGGGCTTGACCCTTCCCGGGGACAGATGACACCTTCTTCCAGAGGCCCTTCCCATCCGTCCTCCGTAGCACAGTGAGCCAGGGCTCAGAAAAACAACCAATAGGGTGTTGGCTCTGTTCCCAACCGTGTATATCAAGAGAATGAGCTTTACTCTAAGGAGTTGGCTCGTGTGATTGTGGAGGGTAGCAGGCCCCAAAGTCTGCAGTCAGCACTCTGGAGACCCTGCAGTTCCCAGCGGGAGGCCAGCAAACTGCAGACCCAGAAGCACCACTCTTTTCACCTTGTTCTGCCCAGGCCTTCTGCGGACACCAAGTAGGCAACCTGAAATTCAAATTTGGACCTCAGAGGAAAGATTTGGGCTGGAGATGTAAATTTGGAACGGTGATCTTGTGATTTATAATAAGAAATATATATTTGATCTTGCTCACTCTTGATATTGTGACTTCCTAAGTGAGGAGTGGTAAAAGATGCCTTTTGTTGTGATAATGAGTGTCTCCCACCTGAGGATGGGGGCTAGTTGTCTGGAGGACCAACCCTGTGTTTAGAGGGTAGGAGCTTTCAGTCCCACCCCCAGACCTCTGGGAGAAGGACTGGAGGCTGAGTTCAGTGACGAGTGGCCAGTGATCTAATCAATCGTGTCTACTTAATGAAGCCTCCATAAAACCCCCAAAGGACACGTGGAGGTTGGGGAGAGTGTCCCACCTGCAGAGGGCAGGGGACTCCACCCCTTTCCCCACACCTCGCCCTGTGTCTCTCGTCTTTGTAGCTGGTCAAACTCCGACATGAGTCCCTCTGGTCACGCCTCACTGCAGCTCGAAAATGCTTCAGTTACTTCTCATTTGTCCTAAAAAGCACCAATTTCTGTAAATCCTGGTATACAAAGAATTTTGATGGTTGTTGGCCAATGAACTTAGAAATTTGCTTATTGAATTATTATTGTGAATTTGGGGTTTTGTTTTTTTAAAAACTAAACTTAAATTCTTTTAAAAGCGTATCTCTACAAAGAAAAAAATGATAAAAGCTGCACGATAGGTGTAAATTAGCTCCCGAAGAGGTGTGTGTGTCTGTGTGTGCTGGCCTCTTCTGTCAGGGTGTCTGATCCTTTGTTGAAGACGTCAGCGATCCTTTTCCTTGTCTTACTTCTTCCCGTCAATGGTGTTGATCCTGTAGACCGACTCTCTACATTGTTCCTCTAGCTTATACCTTAAATAAAAATAGCATACCTTGAAGTATTTTTAAATTACCTTGGCGTCAATATCATAATTATTTATAATGCAGTTGTTCCTAACTAGAAAGTTCTCTAAACAAATACACCAGTATTTTACCTTTAAAGGGTAACTTTTACAGAATGTTGGTGAAGTATCTGAATTTTTTTACGTTGTATCATTTTGTGATTACTTCTTCCTTTGGAAAGTTCCCTAAGTTTGCCCTGCCTAGGACATTCTGTATAATAATATTTAGTTGTTAGAAAATTTGGTAATAAAAAGTTAACTGAAATCCTCAGTGGAACAGATTTCTCATTTAATCAGTGTAAAGTGGTCTTCTACACATTAAGGAGAAAGAGAAATCAGAGGAAAACATGGCTATCAGTAAACAGATAACAATCAATTCTAGAATACATTCCCTCCTAAATTAGACTGTAAAGCCCCTGGAAGAAGAGCAGTGATGTGTAATTTTTAAAAAATAAAATGCCAGCGTTAATGCTCAAATTCACGAAAACTATCGGGAGGCGTGGAGCCGGGTGTCCAAAGGCGTCCGGACACTTGTCCAGAGCTTCTGCTCCTCTCGTTTCTGCACCCACCGCCCGGGAAGTGGTGCTGGAGCGGCATCGCGGACTGAATGCCTGTGGGCTTAACTGTAGAAAACTGTGGATGAAAACAGCATGTGAAATTCACCTACAGAAAGTTTCAGTTTAATACTTAGCTTTATTTATGAGAATTGTACTTAAAGGTTTTAGGAAGATGAATAGCTTCTTGTTGGAATAAGAAGGGTTTTCTAATTAGTCATCCTTTAATCAGAAACTTAGATTACTTCTTATACATTCCTTTTAATCAAGTTATAACTATATTTCATGCTTTCTTTATATACAACTGCTAAAGCATTTCTTTTTATAAATTATTTCTAAAGACAACTAATTTATTTTTTTTAATTTTTAAGACTGCTGAGAAGTCAGGCCACATTGAAAGATCAAAGAATGTAAGGCAAAGACAAAATGATTTTAAGGTGAGTTAAGGACAGGTATGTAGACTTTTTCTTGGGGTAGGGTTTTCTCAACCAAAGTGACTAGAGACCTTGATGTACATTGAAGACATTTGTCTTGTGCAGGCCGACTCTTCCAGTTGATTTAATCAAGTTGATGCCTTTTAATGCAGTTTTGCTTGTTCATTATTGTCTAGAAAATGATCCAGGAAGTAATGCACTGTCTGGTGAAGCTGCTCCGCGGGGCCCTGCTCCCGCTCAGCGTCACGGAGGGCGGAGGGCGGCAGTGCAGAGGCTGGGAAGTGAAGGCCGAGCTCTCTGGGCAGGGGCTCGCTCACGCCATCCAGACTCTGAGGTAAATGTGGGCTCTGAGGTAAATGTGGGCGCGTTCTCCGGAAAAGGGGGAAAAGCCACACACTCAGTGTGGGCTATGATTTTTAATACACTCAACACAGAATTTTACTCTCTCCTTTTGTGTCCACTGTTTCCCGTGTGTCATCTGATAACTAAGCTCTTAAACCTTGCTGGTGCTTTTGTCTGATGAGAATGTCACCTTTTTCATTGTTTAGTTCAGTGTCACTGTGATGTTATCCCTGTGAATGGGCTTACTTTCCCCATGTTTTCAACATAACGCTGTAGCTTATAAGCACAGCGTTGTGAATCGTTGTGGGATGGCCAAAATGATGTCAGGAATTGCTTCCAGATCCTGCTCTGCTGACATTTGTTTTGCTGTGTTTGTTCTACAGGCTTACTTATGAATCCTTGACTGCCCTTGAGATTCCTAATGACCTGTTACAGACGATCCAGGACCTCATCTTGGATCTTCGAGTGCGTTGTGTGGTGGTCACACTGCAGCACACGGCGGAAGGTATGTTGAGCAAAACTGATGACATTGGCTAGACAACAGTTATTTGCACATGTCACCTCTTTCCAGCTTCCAAATCCTTAAAAATATGAAAGATGCTCTTATAGAAATCTGAGTATTTCAGACTGTCTTTAGCTGCTCAATACAATTTTTTTCCTTTTTTGAAACTTTTCAAATCTATTTACTTTGAGATGCCAGACCATATATAAATTAAGATGGGTATACTTGAAAAATATTTAAGGATATAAGAACATCCTTATGGAAAATGTTAAGTGGAAAAAGTAGAATATAAAATGTGTATAAAAGTATGATCCCAATTTTGAAAATATATATGTATATTTAAAATTTTTAATTTAGAAATATCAGCATAAAATCAGAAGAAAGACTGTTAACAGTTTCTCTTTGCCGCAGAAGTTATAGGTGTTCATTTTCTTTATACTTTTATAGAGTTTTCAGGATTTCTGCATATAGTCATAAACAATAAAGGTTATCTTTACAAAGCAGCCTTTTGGGTTATTAAACATTTTCAAAAACAATCAAGAACATTGTTGGGCAAGGTGCAAGCCGTTAGTATCTGTCCCAAGGACTTTGTTGTAGGAAGGCCGTGTCTGCACAGAACCGGCCCCTGGCCCAGGTCGGGGCTGAGCCCTCAGGTGTGCACCAGTCGTGTTCTTCCCTCCGTGGGAATCACGTTGTCATCGTCGGGAGCATACAGGACTGAGAGAGAGTCCACTTCGGTCATCAGAAATCTTAGGGGAAAATGCCGTGTGTCTTACATTGTACCTGTTTAATATGATCAGGAGTGCTGAATAACTACTAAGTTGTTGTCTGAAGCTGTCACTGAACCTAGCCCAGCATTCTCCAGATTGGGCTACACAGTAGACAATTTTATTTACATTAATGTTGTATTAGAAAAATCCAGTGATACACATTTAAATCCTTGAGTCTACCAGAATTATATTCTCTCCCTACTTTCACTGATTTTTTACAAACTTATATAAAACAATTAAAAACCATAACCTTTATGCATTTTTATCTCTCTGAAGTTCAGTGAGATAATTATAATAAGACGTGCTCGTGTACTTGTGTTCCCTGTAGAAGTAAAGAGATTGGCTGAAAAGGAAGACTGGGTTGTCGACAGTGAAGGCCTGACGTCCCTAGTAAGTTTAAATTCTTTTTGGTGATTAATCATTAGTGTCTGTTATATTCAAAATAGTTGATTTATTTTGATAATGAGCGTATGCTCTCTATTGCAACTCTAAAACATTTCTGGAAATGGAAAAGCAAACTTCTCAAAGTTTTCCTTCTCAGAGTCATTTTTGCTTAACACTAACCACAAGTATTTAAAAATGAGTAAAGATAGTGGATCCCCCTTTAGAGTGATCTTTCTTCATCCTGTGACTCTTAACTATTTTTTGTTGTGTTACATTTTTTAATGTGATTCTAAGTTACCCAGCAATTTGAATTTTTAAGAAAAGCAGGATAGGAAACCAGTGCTGTTGCTGGGCCCTAAGGCAAAACAGGCAACAGCGAACTTCTCCAGACGCATGCAGGGGTCAGGTGGGCAGTTAAAACCATGGTCTTTTCTCTCTGGAGTAATCATCTCTTCAGACGGGGCTTTGAGATTTTCAGAATCCCCTTGAAAATAGTGTTAGTGTTAAGAGTTCGTGAGTTCTCGTGTTTTCGAGTCTGTCCCATGGATCCCACAGCAACCTGTATGTGGGTGTCAGACAAGGTTAAAACATTCAGTGGCTTAAACAAGGGGGCATTTCCTTTTTCTCCCCAACTAAAGCGGCTGGGACTGGTGTGGCAGCTTTTGTCATATAGTACGGGCAGTGTCCAGGGCTCCTCCGACTCCTGCTTTGTGACCCTTAGTGTGCCTCCTCTCTCAGGATGGCCTCATGACACGTGATGGCCACTGCAGTTCCAGCCACCACAGCCTTATTCCTGTCAGCAGGGAAGTCCAGCATTTTCCCAGGAGCCACAACTGACAACTCTGCTTACATCTAATTGGCCATAATTTATCCACGCGCCTACCCCTGTCTTCAACGGAGGCCGGAAAAAATGTGGTTTTTTAGCAGAGCACAATCCTGGCCCCAACAGTTTCTGCCTTACCTCAGTAGACAGGTACAGTAGAATAAAACGGTTTGACTTGCCCACATTTACAAAGTAGTGGGGCTCAGGTTGTTGAGGAGCAACCATCCCCTGTAACATTTCTTCATGTCCTTGAATTTGTGTGCTTGTCCACAGCCTTCCTCTGACAGTTGGGGAATTTTTTTTAATTTAAAAAAAAAATTATTTTTTTATACAGCAGGTTCTTATTAGTTATCCATTTTATACATATTAGTGTATATATGTCAATCCCAATCTCAGTTGGGGAATTTTTGACAAGTTGAAATTCTTCTTTTCCTCCAAAGTTCAAGGTTCTTTCTTAAGTTAATACAAAGCTATACAAGTGTGTGTTTGGAACAGCAGTGCTTACTTCCAAATTTTTGTAAATTAAATCATGCATGAAATCAGGGAAATTTATTTTTAATAAGTCTTATAATTATATATATATATTTTTAAATATTATTATTTTTGGCTGGGTTGGGTCTTCAGTGCTGCGCATGGGCTTTCTCTAGTTGTGGCAAGCAGGGGCTGCTCTTCGTTGCGGTGTGAATGCTTCTCATTGCGATGGCTTCTCTTGCTGCAGAGCATGGGCTCTAGGGGCGTGGGCTTCAGTAGTTGCGGCACACGGGCTCAGTAGTCGTGGCTCGCAGGCTCTAGAGCGTGGGCTTAGTAGTTGTGGCAGACGGGCCTAGTTGCTCTGCGGCATGTGGGATCTTCCTGGACCAGGGCTCAAACCCATGTCCTCTGCATTGGCAGGCGGATTCTTAACCACTGCACCACCAGGGAGGTCCCTGTAATTATATTTTAAAGGATTTAATTTTAATAAAAATTTGTTTTGATTTATTTGGTTTATTTTTCAGAAATATTTATGTTTAAGTACAAACTATCCTATAACTAAATACTGAGTTGGCCAGAAGGTTCGTTCAGTTTTTTCCGTAAGATGGCTCTAGTAGCACTTAGCTGTGTTTAACTTCACTTGAAACAATTTTGTTAGATGGTATGTGACACCTGTCATATCAGCATGCATTTTAAAAAAAGACATCAAAATTGGTGAATTTTTGTGTAGCCATTTTAATATTGAAGATGGAAGAAGAAAAGCAACATTTTCGGCATATTATGCTTTATTATTTCAAGAAAGATAAAAACACAACCAAAATGCAAAAAAAGATTTGTGCAGTGTATGGAGAAGGTGCTGTGACTGATCGAACATGCCTAAAGTGGTTTGCGAAGTTTCGTGCTGGAGATTTCTCGCTGGACAATGCTCCACAGTTGGGTAGACCAGTTGAAGTTGATAGTGATCAAATCGAGACATTAATTGAGAACAATCAATGTTATACCACTCAGGAGATAGCCGACATACTCAAAATATCCAAATCAGGTGTTGGAAAATCATTTGCACCAGCTTGGTTATGTGGATTGCTTTGATGTTTGGGTTCCACATAAGTTAAGCGAAAAAAACCTTCTTGACCGTATTTCCGCATGCGAGTCTCTACTTAAACGTAATGAAAACGTTCCGTTTTTAAAACAAATTGTGACGGGCGATGAAAAGTGGATACTGTACAATAATGTGGAACGGAAGAAATTATGGGGCAAGTGAAATGAAGCACCACCTACCACACCAAAGGCCGGTCTTCATCCAAAGAAGGTAATGTGTGTGTGGTGGGATTGGAAGGGAGTCCTCTATTATGAGCTCCTTCCGGAAAACAAAGTGATTAATTCCAACAAGCACTGCTCCCGGTTAGACCAACTGGAAGCAGCACTCCATGAAAAGCATCCAGAATTAGTCAACAGAAAACGCATAATCTTCTATCAGGATAACACAAGACCGCATGTTTCTTTGATGACCAGGCAAAAACTGTTAACAGCTCGGCTGGGAAGTTCTGATTCATCTGCCGTATTCACCAGACATTGCACCTTCAGATTTTCATGTATTGGTCTTTACATAATTCTCTTAATGGAAAAAATTTCAATTCCCTGGAAGACTGTGAAAGGCACCTGGAACAGTTCTTTGCTCAAAAAGATAAAAAGTTTTGGGAAGATGGAATTATGAAGTTGCCTGAAAATGGCAGAAGGTAGTGGAACAAAAAGGTGAATACGTTGTTCAGTAAAGTTCTTGGTGAAAATGAAACATGTGTCTTTTATTTTTACTTAAAAATCAAAGGCACTTTTTGGCCCACCCAATATTTCAAGGAAGGAGGTGTGGAGCCGACGGTACCATCCAGCACAGCAGCCACAGCTTCAGGCTGCAAAGAAAGAAGCAAGTACAGAAAGAGAGAGTACCTCAACTTTCTGTATTGACCACATGTTGAAATAATGTTTGATATATTACACGTTACAAACTAAAATTTAGGTTCTTCTTTTACTTTTCTTATTGTGGTTCCTGGAAAATCTAAGATTACGTACATGACGTGTGTTTGTGGCTCACACTGCACTTGTGTTGGGCGGCACTGGTGTGGAGGGAAGGCCCTGTGCTGCTTCAGTGTCTGGTCTGGTTACGTCCTCAGTTCTGTCTCAGTAGCCATGCCATCTTCAGAAGCCACTTAACCTCTCTGCCTCTAGTTAAAGAAGCAGAATGCTTGTTCACAGTGGTGTTGGTTACGATTAAATGAGATGCTGTAGAAAAAAGCCGTAACCTACAAAGCTTTATACACATACAGAGGATTTTAATTTATTAAACTAATACTTGTAATACTGGGACCACTATGATAAAAATACCTTAAATGTACATAAAGCCTTACTATTATTAAAGCTCTACCTTATGCCCCTGTCATCCCTAATTATCACAGCAGGCCTGGATGGCAGGCCAGAGACATCGCTGGACCAGCACCACTGAATTACTGCCCCAAATGAAACAAGCCAGGCACAGCAGACAGCACAGTCCTGACCCTGGGTTCTTAGTACCAGCTTCAGATCATCTTGTGCAAAGAAAAAGATGTGTGTTCAATTTGAGAAAACAGAGCATCTGTTTTCAAGGATTTATGTTCATTAAAAAAAAAAAACTGACAAAATATGAACAACTTAGTCATAAAATAGGTATTGGCTTCAGGTTAGTGTTTTTTATACACTCAGTCTAGTGTGCGCGTGTGATGGCTGCACAGCGGGGTCCCCAATGTGCGCACGTGAGATAACAGCCACGTCTAAGGTTGGTTGTTTGTTTGTAGTAGATAAGCCCCCATGAAAGTCCTTTGAAGTGGTTACTGTAGAGACTTGTTTCTAATAAATTTAAAGTTGATAACATGGTAAGAAACTGTAACCATAGAATAGCTAGTCTAGTGTTTGGTGACACACAAGCCAGAGATCTGAAGCCACTTACGGGTGATTTGGTGCCAACCAGTGTGTCTTATTGGACGTTGTTGAAGAAATGTGCTAATAATCCCATGGGCCTCTGGGAGGTGAGCCTGCTGTCAGCTGTGGGCACAGACTTCCCGTGAGAGGGAAGGTACATCCAGGCTTAGAACAATGTCCAGGGTCCAGCTTTGAGTGTTTACCTAACATCTGAAATTCTCAGGTTTTGAACAGAGAGTCAGTTGTCTCAAAGGCTATTACATACACTACTTTACATGCTTTGCCCCCATGACTGTGCTTTCAGCTGAGTGTCTGAAACAGCTCATTGGAGAGCATCCTGTTTTCTACTCGTGTTGAAAATGTTTTCTGCCTTTTTTCAGTTTGGATAATTCTGAGAATTTTCTCCTTTCAGAATAACTGGAATGATACGTGATAACTTATAATCAGCCAGCTTGGGTGATTCAGTGACGAAATGCAGAGATAGTGCCTCTTCTTTCTTTTCAGAAGAAAGAAATCACAGCTGTGTAGACTCATGTGCTCCCATGCCCACTGGCAGTGAGTGCCCTCCGGGCTCTCTGTTCACATTCTAAGGCAAGACAGTTAGGAAACGGCACAGGAACAGGAACACTGAACTGCCTGCCACTGGATTTGGGGCTGCATTCCCAGTGTTATTATCGTAACATCTTAGATTTGCCTACCTCCTAGGGCAGGTGGGAGGGTTCGTAAGGCCAGTGTCTACCAGGACTTGACGTTCTGTAGGCGGTATGTTCTCTCACATCCATCCCGGCCCCCGCCCCCAACCTTCTTTCTCTGCGCTTAGGCTTTTGCATGTTCTTTATGGTGCCCTCTGGTGGCTCCAAAGTGCAGTATTAAAATGACATTAAGTTGAGGTGCTGTTAGTTTTCCTTAAGCCTGGATTCTTTTTGTGGGATAGTAAGCTTGTCTTTCTTTGGTTTGTATACAGGTGTGTCTTTTTTTCTGTTCGATTTTTCCCTGAGTTCTTTTAGTAATTGAAGCAGATTTTGCCCAGAGCTGGTTCAGCTGAACTGAGCCTTGCCCTGCCCCGCGCAGACTCTACCAGGCTCTGGCCCGTCGTGGTGACTCGGTGCCTCCAGGCCCCTCCTGTCTCTGTCCGGGGGCGGCCCCTCTTGCCCTTGGTCTCAGCTTGGATGTTGTCACTGGCTCAGGGGCTTCTCCTGCTTAGGGCAGAACCCCTCCATCAGTTTTCCTCGGAGTGCCTGCTCGTTCTCTTCATGGCACTTACCCTACTTTGCAGTCCACTTATTTTATTTCTGTACTTTTTTTTGGTAAAAGTGACAGTTGTGTCCACTCCATCCCAGAATGTACACGTAACGAGAACACGTGTCACCGTCCCCTGGAGTGGGCCTGGCACGAGGAGGTGTAGTTAGGGCTCATTCAGTCTCATCCTGAAGCCCGTTTGTTGGACGTATTTTCAGGTTTCATCTCTGACTTGATGGGCATAGAAGGTGACTGTAGAGATGGTTTGGAATGAAAGGTGTCGGCCTTCCTCTGGGTCATCGTACTAACGTCCCCTGGGAGATGAGGAAGGCCCGGGAGATGGAGCTCGTCCCAGAGTATGTTACACCTGCACTTCATCCCGGCATCTGCCTCTCAGGAGAGTAGAATTTTGAAGAAAAATTCTCATTCTACCCAACTTCTATTCTAGTTGAATTAGATGTGCTTCCAACTGTCAGGATTCATGGTCTTTAAATATCAAGTGCAGAACATGCCAGGTCTAGGTCCGGGTGGTGGGGAGGCTGTGTGTGTCTCCATCCCTTTCCGCACATCTAGAAATCTGGGCATCAGGGCCGAGTTTGCTTCTGCTCGGGGTCTGCATGCCAAGGTCCTGTTGCTTTTGTCTTCTGCAGCCATGCCACTTTGAGCGCTGCGTGGTGCACTCCCTGCAGTCGCTGCGAGAAGTCCTGGAGTGCAAGCCCGGAGAAGCCAGCGTGAGTGTCTGAGAGCAGCCGTCTGCGGTGGGGGCCGGGCAGCCGGGGGCTCCCCTTGCAGGTTTGGGTCATTGCGATGCCAGAGCTGCTGCCCTGTCACTCAGGCCACAGTCACTCAGCCCGAGGCCAGCTCTCCATTCCTGTCCCCTTTCAGAGTCAGGTGACCCACACTGGACACACTTTCCCACGTGTTAACTTCTTATATCGAACTTCACAAACAAAAAGTTTTCTTAGCCAGGTACGACGATTCTAATTCTTCCTTACAGGTCTTTCAACACCCGAAAACCCAGGAAGAGGTTTGCCAACTAAGCATCAATATCATGCAGGTACTTTGTAAAAGCACTGATGCCCTGAAGCCTGAAATAATGTGAATTATTAGTCTTCCGTCCTACTCATAATCAGTGTATAGCAAATATTAAATATGTATTCTTTTTTTCTTCTTGTCTGAGAACAGAACAGTTTATGGTAAATAAGTTCAAGGTAAGATTAGTTCCCACCTGCTTAGCAGTACCCCAATAACCCATTTTTATTATGCTCCCCTTTTCGTGTTCTCACAGTACTGTGTGTATCACAGATTAAATGACATATGACAGTTGTCTACGTTGTACCTAGAGCAGCACCAAGGTCTTTGGGACCCGTGCCTTGTGGGCACGTAAACCCAGTTGAACGCATGAGAGAATGAGTGAGAGGAAGGAAATCGAGTACACTCAGGAACTCAACAATGGGATCAGACATAGGTGCTTTAAATGTTTTTATCACTTAGCATTATACATTGGGATGTGTGTTCCCAGTGCTTACATACTTTTATGTGTATGTGAATATATACTCTATATATGGGACATACAGTCTGTCACGTACAGAAGGTACATATGCATACATACCACTTAATGGAGATACGCCGTATTTCTGGTTATTTATGTAAAATTATCTTTAATGTCCAAGTAGATTAGTATCTAAGCGTTCACACCACTGAAATGTCTTATTTTTGACTTAGGTTTTTATATACTGTCTGGAACAGTTGAGCACCAAGCCGGATGCCGATGTAGATACTGCACAGTAAGTAGAGCTGAGAGTAGCCTCACCGATGCGTTTACCAGGATTGAAAATACAGGCGCTTGTTCTGTGTTTGGTCCTATACCCTGGGACTAACAATAAGAGAGAGCAAGTAGTCATATGAATTATATCTTTATATATTTGGCCTGTATTCTTTCCACAGTGTCTTCGTCTTCTGAACTTGTCTCACCTTTACTAGAGGCACTTTGAACAAACTGAGCACACGATTAGCTTACTGATTATCCAGAGGAACGGGGTTTACTAATAGTAAAATAGGGAGTTAAAATCCGTGACTCCTCGTTGATAGCTGTTGTGGTGCTGGTGCAGGGGCTTGCCCTGGCACTCCTGTTAAAGGGACACTGTCTGGGCCATTCTTGGTTAGTTGAGCTCCAGAGGACACATCTCGATTCCTGGTATTTCCAAATCCACGTGATAATTCTTTTATAATGCTGCTCTCTGGGATTTTTTTTAAACCTAGTTTTTCTGACTGTTTGGCACGTGTAATTTCTGTGTACCTGAGGTTTATGCTCTCTGACACAGATGATACTGAAATAAATGCCTCTTAAATCTATAACTGACAACTGGAATTTTTCCCATGTTTGTCTGTTTCCATGTTTCCATGGTTTTTGCCTCTCAGTATATAAGACACCGATCTCTCTGAGACCTAGTAAATATTTAGTTGTTCTAGTTTTTCTTTGATTTTATATGTTTATTAGCACATTAATTTACCAGGGATTTGTATTGTTAATCAGTTTCCTGATGTTTTGGATTAAATAAGCCTTGTCTTCTTGTTCTGTTACAATTTCTGTTCCTTACATCATTGAATTCTAATATGTAGTGAAGGTATTTCTGAACTTTATTTTCTGTTCTATTCATTCACAAATGTTTCCTATCAGTGTTTGTTGTTTTAATTATCAGTAGTTTTTTTTAATGTTTTTCAGATTGTTATCCTTTTATTGCTTCTTTCTTTTAAACTTACTTTATATTTTTATCTATTTAGTCTTCCATATGAATTCTAAAATAAGTTGGTTAGATTTAAAGAAAAGGAATCCTGCTAAGGTGTTACTTGCTATTCTGCTGTATCTGTAAATTAATCAGTGGGTCTTTGGTGCTTCCTCCCCTGCAGCTTTCTGTGTCTGGTCACTTGTTAGGAAATTAACTAATTTCCTAACTCAGCTCACTTCAAGTCATTTACTTGAGCTTGAAAAAGTCCCCTCTAGATTCTGATGGGCAAAAACATTTCAGTTATGAGAGTCTATACCTAGAAATTAAATTATTGGGAAGACCCCAAAAGCACATTTTATGTGGCCCATGTTAATAGATAGTCCAGTGTCTACTTTGAGCTGTTAGGTGTTAAATATTAAAAAACAGAAAGTTATATGATTTTGACCAAGAGGTTTTAAAGTCAGATTTACATAGGTTTCATTGCATTTTTTATTGAGGTATATAATTGACATATAACATTATGTTACCATTTTTAATTTTAATGCTTTAACTTGTTCTCTTACTTGCTTCTCTATTCAGTCTCTCCGTTGACGTTTCTTCTCCTGATTTGTTTGGAAGTATCCATGAAGACTTCAGTTTGACTTCTGTAAGTAAGATCATAAATAATTAAGATGATAAATAGAAAGTAAAACGTCATTTTTTATAAAACATGTCATTATGACTGTTTCATAACTCAGTCTAAATTATTAATACTTTGTTACCACATTACTGCTGTAGCATGCTACTCTTACTTTGGAGCTGTGTTTTATTTTGTGAAAGTTTTAGTAAAAATATAATTTTGTAAATAATCCACACTTAAAAATCTTTTAGCTGAAGTTGCAGCTTAAGTAGCTCCGTCTCCTCTCTGCATTGTGTGGAGATCCTGAGTGTGGTACCCTGGTGCTTGAAAGCTGGAGAGGAGGCAAAGGACAGGCATCGTTTCTCCCCCATTTTCCCTCTTTAAACAGAGAAGCTCTGCTTTCCTCTCTCTTTTTTTTTTGTTGTTGTTAAGTTCCCTAATAGCATTTTATTTGAACACAAAATTCCATAGCAAAACTAAAACCAAATCCCCTTTTCTTTAAACACACATATATTTTAAACACATGCATGTGTTTAGTGATGATTCACACATACACTTCATCCTGTATGTAAATTTAGCTGTTGAAATTCAAACTCCAGCTATCCTAAAAAACAAACAAACAAAAAAAACAGCCCTCTCTGGTTTGTCATTAGCTTGAATGATGTGTGTGTATGTGTATGTACCTCTCAAGAAAGAAAACATGTGAACTAAATTTCCTGCCATATATAATTTCTACAGTTATTATAAGTATGAATTCCTAAATAAGGATTTGTTATATTAGGAAAAATAGAGTTTAATCAAAGTAATTTTTTTTAAAAAGCTATTGTAGGTTTAATTGTTTGGGTGACTAGGTAGATAACAGTACTGTTCATGAAGAGAATTCAGGAAAGATTAAAAGAAAGATTAAAAATTCAGTTTGGGACCAGATGTGTTGAATGAGAGACGTTCAGGTGGGATGGATGTCTAGTGGGTGATTGGACCCCAGGAGAGAGATCTAGGTACACATTTGTGAGTCAACAGTGTAAGGCCTGGGAGTGGATGAGAATACTAGGGAAAACAGTGGGAGGAGAGGAGGGCCAAATATATAAAAATAATATTGAGGGTGCCAGTATTTAAGGGAAGGCCTGAGACAAGAGAGCCTGGAAGTTCCCTGAGAAGGAAGAATCAGAGAAGGAAATCCAGGGACAGGTGGGAGAGCGCGTTTAAGCAAAGGAGTATTTAACGGTATCGCAGACTGACAGAGCCTCAGGCCGGGTCAGACAGAAGCCAGGCCTCGTGGGAGGGCGTGTGGATGGCCGAGGGGCAGCTGCCTGCGTTGGGTCAGGGATGAGGGGCAGCTGAGGGGGGCGACGTGGTGAGTTCAAACCGTTCTTCCGCTGTGAATGGGAGAGAAGGACATGCGAGGAAGTATCCTTCTCAGTGGAGAAAGGCCTTGCTGCCTGTCTGGCCAACCACGCTTCTTCTGGATCTTTTGGGACAAGCCTAATTTCTACATGACTATCTTCCCAGTGTTTGGAGCAACTGCTGTGTGCTCACACGTTCCCTTGAGCTAACACGGCTTGCTGGGCAGTGGTTCTCCTCTGAGCCCAGGACTCCCCCAGAACCACGCCTTCGCCTCCTCTCCTCTGTCACCCAGAGCCCTGCATGCTTCGCACTTGCTTCTGCTGGTCACTGGACATTCTCTGTCCCATTTCACTCTCCTGAAATTGTTCCAAAGTTGGTACCAAATTGAGTTCCTGTGTTTTTCCCCATTGGATGATACCGTGTTAGATTTGGATGATACCATGTTAGATTTGGTCCAGGTAATTGAGATCTTTTTAGGGTCTTGTTCTGTTATCCAGCAGAAAGGCACCTGTGGGAAGAAAGAGGGCTAGGTTTCTGGTTCGCTTGCTGGTCTGCTGCTTACTGACAGAAGAACCTCGGGCATGCCACGGAGGGTGGCCTGATGGCCGCATCACAGAGATGCTGTGGAGTAGCCAGAACAGTACATGAGGCCGTGGAGTCCTCAGTCTGCAGGTGCTGCCGTGGATAGGTTGGGTTGTTATTTTCAAATATATGTATTCATCTGAGTTGTTTGTCAGCTTTTGATGAGTCATTCAATTTTAAGAATTCGATTATTTGTCAGGTTTTCTTCCCACTTTTGTTTCCTGTGATTGGTTATATTTGAGGGAAAAATACACTTACTAAGAGTAAGACTTCAAATCACTCAAATAGTTTTTCCATTCTGGGGGAAGAACCATTCAGATTATAAGGGTAAAAATCAACCAGAGTTAATTAATGAAGAGGGCAGAGAAGGTGTGGCAGGCTGGGGTGGGCTGCTGGGAGGCGGTGCCTGGAGGGTAATTAAGGATTGATCGTGGGGCTGAGAGACCAGTTGAGATATTTGGGATGCCACTGCTCAGAGTGGCTGATGAAGTGTCACAGTGACTTTATGTCACATGCTTTACAAGGGCCACATAACAGTGATAGTTAGGTGTGGGCAGGAGAGGTCTGGCCTCCCCCAGCCTCACGTGTCACCTCCTGGTGCCCACCTCACGCGGTTTGAACACAGAACGTGGACGAGGAGTAGACGCCCAGCGCATTTGTTTTAGGCTTGTTTTAGCCGCCACTTCCTGTCCATAGAGTCATTCAGGCCACTGACAACCTTTCATTGCTTTGAAAGCACTGTAATAATTCCTGGGCCTTTTAATTATATTTGTTGATGACCACAAAAGGCAGCAAATCGGCCACGCTCTGCCAGAACTAAAGAGTAAATTTTAAACAAAGACATGGAAAGTTTTACACATTTTGAGGGAGCTGAATGGAATTCTTAGGTGATCCAGGCTCAGTGAGCCTAGCCCTGTGGTCTGTGCACCTGCCAGGGCCTGGTTATTCCCATCTGCCTTCCTGACATTAACCTAAGTTACCCTGATTAGTACACAGCAGCAATCAAAGTATGGGTGAGAGCTTCTCCTAGAAAGGAGTTCTGCCTTAGTTTTTAGTCAGGGATCTAAACCAAGGCCCTAAATTAGTCACAGTTGTTCCAGAGAAGCCCTCACACCTGAGGGAGCAGGGACAGTGCTCAAACAGCCCCAAGAACAGTGACAGTGCCATTCCTAGAACTGTATTTAGAAAGCCAGTTCTTCTGAACTCTGAGAGGATGATTGATTCATCAGCCTGGGGGGGTCTGGTAATTTTGATAAGAAGTCACCTTAAATAGCGGGAAGCCTGGGGAGTGTAGAATGGCGCCCTGCATGGCTGACCAGGGGAGAGTCCCCATAAGAGGGAGACTCTTCTACATAAGAAATTCTGTGAAGGCCTGGTTTTTGAAGGAGTCCATCTATGGATGACATTACAATTCTCTTCCAAGTTGTAAGAAATATATAAATTATTTTCTGAGAGATTCTACATCTTTTGGTAGTTATTTTTAAATATCCATTTTTATAGCTTTTTTTGGGTGCAAAACATATGAAGTGGAATAACCAATAAAGTGGAATCCCTTTCCTAAGAACAGCAGCTGATCCTGTTTTACTAGTTTTCTGTGTTGCATCAATCTGTTTTTCCATACAGCTGTTAAATTTCAAAAGGAATTTGAGTCAAACATTATTTGGCTCTTCAGTATGTTATGTCATAGCGAGCAGTTAGTGGAATTATAGAATTGTATTGTGTTTCTCCCTGTTACTGGAAAGAAGGAACCAAGAAAAACAAAGCATTGAATATTGATATTAAACACCAAGAGATTATAATTAAATTTAACAAGTGATAAATGTTATCTCTTAGACTTTCAATTTGTTACTATAAATATTTTTCTAAAAATTTGTTTTGGTTTTAGGAACAGAGACTTTTGATAGTCCTGAGTAATTGCTGCTACCTAGAACGTCACACCTTCCGAAATATCGCAGAACATTTTGAAAAGCACAACTTCCAGGGAATAGAAAAAATAACACAGGTAAATGGATCGTGTTAAATGGACAAGCGGTGGTGTCATCCGCTTCGTTCCCAGCTGTTTCCTCAGCCCCCCACCCCAGCTCCTCCCCGTGCCCGGTCCCTCCTTCTCACAGCTCACCTGAGTCACTGAGGTAATGCTCTCCTCTTTCTCTAGAGCAAAGCCCTCTCAAGGTTAGAGCTTTTCAAAACTGAGGGAGGAAAAGGAAAGAAAAGCTTCAAACCCAGATCTTTAGGAGTCATCTCTGATTTGGCTCCTTTTAGGTTAAAGCTTTTACTTCGAGCCAACAGCAAACCCTGAGCTTGCAGAGCCACCTCTTCTTCCTCCCTCCCGCTCCAGGGGGCCACAGCAGTGCTTCTGCTTGCCTGCTAGAGCACATGCACACACGCGTGCGTGCACACACACTCGTGCACGCGGGCACAGCTCTAGGTTGCCTTGGCTTACCTGAAAAATACATACCCTCCACTCTCCAGTCCTGCCTGTAGAAAGGTGGACAAAAATGAGTCCTGTATAAATCAATGGGGTAGTTTTTTTTAGTGTTACACTTTGTTGATTATATTTTTCAGGTAAGCAGAAAAGGAAAAAATGAAGTAATCATGTTATTATTAAGGGTTGCTTGGTTCCTGGACAAAAGTTTATCAGATTTCTAAGTAAAACTAAGCTAGAACCACTTTTCTAATGTCAGTACAGTCTCCTCAGTGCAAAGAATAAGAAAGATAGTGATCTTGTTAATCTTATAATCAAAAAGTGCTCTTGATGGATTGCATACTTTTTACAAATGATGGTTCCAGTTCATGAACTAGATTGGGATTTTTTTTTCAAAGATTGAAAATGTCAGAGTGGGTGGCTGTGTCTTGTTTTCTTGCCTTTTCGTAAAGATTAATCATCCTGATGAGAAATGTTGTGACTTAAGACTTTAGGGCCAAATGTCGAGTTTATTTCCAGAAATTTTTGTGTTGAGAACTGCAAGGTGCTGTCTTGCAGTAGAAAGTTAGTATTTGTGGAAAGTGGGCATTTTATTTTTATGCAGTAACAATAATGACACATTATTGAAGAAATCTTTTTTCATTTTAAAAATATATGAAGTGATTAGGAACTGCATATAACAAGCAGGGAGATTTTTAGGTTTTTACAAAGTTTTGAGTGGGAATTATCTGTTAGGTTCAGTTTGTATCATTAAGAAGAAGAATGAAATTGACATGCAGATAGGCTTTGATGTCCTTCCCAGTCTTTGTCCAGATGGTTCTGAGACAAGGTGATATGAAGGATCTGGGGGTGGGCTATTTTTTTGGCACTCAGAATTTGGAATTGAATATTTTGAAATCATTCAGTTGAGTATTAAAGGAATAGACAGTAAACTAGATTTATAGTGTTTGTGCCGATTCTGTTTTTTATGAGTGAATTCATTAATTTCGTATGGCAATCAAGTAAAATATATTTCTTGAATTAAGGTATAAAAGTTGCCAACTGCCACTGGTTTTCACGGTTCCTTTCTCAAATGACAGATAGCTCGGGAGGCCCAGACCCTAGAACAATCCCAGGGCACGTGGGTCCCATGAACATTGGTTATCCGTTCTCTGGCTCTGCTCTGCTCTCGGAGGGAAGTGCTCACCGAGGGCTTCTGCCTGGTGTGCTTCTACCAGACGGGCCCCACCTCTCTCAGGTCTCCTTCAGGCTGCAGGTGGGGACTTTGCCAAGGGTCCTCCAGGCATAGTTCCTTCTGCTTTCTTACTCCGCCAGGAGCTCCACCAGGAGCGGCACAGAAATGGCCAGCCTTTTCAGTCCCCTTTGTCTCGGTCTCCATCTTCAAGAGTAGAATTAATTTTTACATAGGAACAATACGTGCATAGTCACGCTTGTTAGGCGTTTATTAAAATTTAATCATCACTCATCCTTTAAAGCTAGAATGATTTTATATACACAGTTTTATTTGATGAAAATAGCTCTGTGAAGTAATCAAGGAAAGTATTATTAAGTCCATTTTTTTCATGTAGAAAAATGCTCGGAGAGGTTAATGCCTTGACCTATAAGCAGCAGAGCAAAGCAGGACTCAAAATTAAGTTGTCTCATGCTAAATCCAGAATGCTTTCTGGCCCAGCACCATACATATATTAAGATAAAGAACAAAATTGTTTCCATGAAAGCACACCAAAGGAATAGGACATGAAGCCGGGTGATGTATATCATTTCGGACTTGATGAAACAACATTAAATAATAAACATTAAATTTATCAGATCAGAGTATCAAACTCCTCTTTCCCTACAAGTTACATCCTTTAAAATAGGCCCCATTGTAGGCCTTCAGTGGATGTGCTGTTTGGAACCTGTACAGCAAGTGCCAACTCTGAGTGCTGTGTGCATTTCCACGTGCAGTGCCAGCGCCTTTGAGTTCTCCTCAAGTCCTGGAAATGTTTTTCCACTCATGCATTTTTTTTTCCTTATTATAAAAGTAAGACCTAATTATCATTTTTTAAAAAGAGAAATACTGAAAATCTAAAAAAATTTTTTTAAATCATCTATAATGCACCAAAGATGAACACTGTGTTATTTTAGTATATATAATAAATAATTAGTGTCTTATATATACCATATACCTGTGTGTATATATGTTATAAAAAAATATGAAACATTTTCCCGAATTCTGTTTACCTTGAATGTATCTTTTACTATTGGCTCTTCTGTTGTGAGCACTTTTCCATTTTTATTAACTATTTTTGTAAAGGTGAGTTTTATGGCCTTATAATATTTGTTAATGCAGATGTACCATTTTCTAATTTTTATTATTTTAACTTTTTTCCTGCTGGTTATTTTCGTTGTTGTTACTGAGAGGGGAAGATAGTCTTTGGTCACATTTCTTACTTCCTCACAGTGGATTTTTAGAAGTGGAATTACAACTCCAAAGACTCCTGGTGGAGTTTGCCAGATTGCTTTCCAGAAGCCGGTCTCACCACATTTGGCCATCATCACTGATTATAGTTTCTAATTTGATAGGTAAACATACTCTTTCATGGTATTTTCATCTGCATGCCTTTCTCCGCTTGGTAGGTTAACACTTTTTCATATGCTCATTGACTGTTTACAGAATTTTGCGTTCTAAGTGTGCACACCAGGTTAACCACAAATCCTTATTTCTTTGAGACCTTTGAGAAAGGAAAACCAGAGCTATATGGTTAATAAACCTTAGCTTGTAATTTTATTGCGGTAGCTGTAATTACATAATTCCAAGGAATTTTTTTTTTACATATATTTTAACCTGTGCCAGTCTTTTGAAAGGAATTACCTAATTTAGAGTTTGGATAATTTCAGATTTTTGACCGACTCAGGAATGTAGTCATAATGGCCATGAAAGTCTGGCATGAAATGCTTGATTGAGCTTTTATTTGAAGCCCCTAAATCTCTTTCAGGTATTCCAACATGGGGGTGGAGAAAGGACAGGGTTTTTTCTTTTTTTTTTTTTTAAATATGTCCAGGGAAGGTCCTTTACAGCAATCAGTTTTAAAGGTTTTTGAGTCACTTGAACCATGGGTACCATATTTTACATATTTGATTATTTTTAGCTTAATTGTATATAGTTCTTTTTTTTGCTGCTGTTTTTATTTATTTATTCTAGTTAAAACTTTGTTTTTTAATACAGCTTTTAAAAGTCAAACTCCATTTACAGTTATTACAAAATATTGGCTCTATTCCCCGTGTTGTACAGTATATACTTGAGACTATCTTACACCCAGTAGTTTGTACCTCCCCCCCACCACTGGTAACCACTAGTTTGTTCTCTGTATCTGTGAGTCTGTTTCTTTTTTGTTTCAGTCACTAGTTTGTTGTCTTTTTTTAGATTCCACATATAAGTGATATCATCTGGTATTTGTCTGACTTATTTCACTAAGCATAATGCCCTCCAGGTCCATCTGTGTTGCTGCAAATGGCAGAATTTCATTCTTTTTATGGCTGAGTAGTATTCCATTGTATACAGAGACCACATCTTCTTTCTCTATTCATCTGTCAGTGGGCACTTGGGTGCTTTCAAGTCTTGGCCGTTATACGTAGTGCTGCTGTTTTTTCACATAGATGTTGTTTCAGAGATGAGAGAGAAGCTCAAAGTCTGTTTGGAAAGTTGGGGACGTGCAGGGCATAAGTGAGTAAAACCATTGGTTCACCACTTGGGCAGGATGTGGGGTCCGAAGTCAAAACCTTGAACCCTGGCAGATAAAATTCAACCACTGGAGTTGTCTTTCACCCCACCCCTCTTTCCATTTCTGTCCTCATGCTGGTGCCCCGGGGCCCTCCTCAGTCTCATCTCATCTGCTCCCTCCGTCCCTTTGTCAGTGGTGCCGGTGATCTTTAACCTGCAGGCCATTCCTAGGCTTCAGATCTGTTTCCTACGAGACCTCTTTGCTGGAAGTTCCCCTGGGATATCAGGTCATTGTGTCCAAACCAAAATGGCCCTCCTCCTTCATGCCACCCCCTTTCTGTGCGTCCTGTCTCAGGCGGCCAGCTGGGCCCTGGGGGTGTTCTGGCCTCCATCTCCCGTGACGGCTGATGAGCCGTCCTCTGAACCCGTCTCCACCCCTCTGGTTGGCTTTTCCTGCTCAGGCCCGGCCCTTCATCAGCCAACCACGGTGCTTTCGCAGGAGCCTCCGCTCCCTGACGCTCTGTGCCCTAAGTCCCTTCGCTCTGCATCATCCTTCAACTCCTGTCTCAGATACAGGTGTCTCGTCCCACAGAGAGCCTCCTGTGGCATGGCCCTGCCCTGTTCTCCCAAAGCACGCACTGGTGAGGGCCTCTGCCCTTCTCGTGATGCTTCCTTCAGATGCTGGAATCGCATTTGACACCTCGCATTGTGACTAGTTTAATGTTGGTTTGCTTCTTTTCTCAACCAAATTCTTTTCAAATATTTCTATATGAAATGTTTTATCCCTACAGAGGAATAGCTCTTGTGTAGATGTGAATTAGAAGAAATTGCAGCTGAAGAAATGCAGTGTCGTGATCAGGACCCTCGGTGCACATTTGCATCACCTCCCTCCCCTGTAGAGAGTCACTTCTGCATTTTGTGGTTCCTGATGAACACGTTGTTTACTATTACCTGTTTCTGAGTTTTAAATAGCATCAGTGGGATCATAGGCATGCATTTTTCTATGACTCCTCTTTCTACTCAGTACTGTTTTTGAGGTTTATCCATGTTGCTGCATGTAGGTTATGCTAATTTGTAAAATAAATTAGAGTGTCTCCTTTTTTCTTCTTCTGAGAGTTTATATAGAGTTGGAATTACAGTATTTGTTATCTGAATACTTAGAAGAATTCTGGTAAAACTTTCTGGGGCTGTATTTTCTTTGTGAGACAGTTTTTAATGACTGGTTCATTTTCTTTAATGGTTAAAGAACCATTCAGGCTTTCTGTTTCCTCTTGTTAATTTGGGTCATCTGTGTTCTTCTTGGACTTTGTCCATTTTGCCTAAATTTTCAAATGTATTGGCATAAAATTGTTTTATAATAGTTCCATATTCTTGCAATCTCAACTGCATCTACAGTTATGACCCCCCTTTATACTTAATGTTGCATGCTTAATATTTTAGTCTTTTTTCCGATCAGCGTTGCCAGAATCTTTTCAAGAACCAGCCTCTGTCTTCACTGATCTCTCTTCACATCCTTGTTTTCTGAGGCAGTAACTTGGGTGCTGAGCTTAATTGTTTTGTTTACACAGCTCACTGATTCCAAACCTTTCTCCTTTTTCATATGAACATTTAAGACTATGAATTTCCCTCTCTCTAGTGGTGTGCCGCATGCTAACACATGGTGTTCTGATTGTTCGGTTTGTATTTTCCAATTTTAATTGTGCGTTTTCCTTTGACACACCAGTGTGTAGAGGTGTGATTTTAAATTTCCAAATTGAGGGAGCCGTTAGTTTCCATATTGGGAGTTAGTTTTTTCTTTGTTAGAGATTTATGACTTAAGTGTTCTGATGTCAGAATATCATGTTTTTAACTTCGTTGAAACTTGCTTTGCAGATGATACATGGTGAGTTTTCTTAAATATTCTACCTTGCTTGAAAAGATTGTCCTTCAGTTTTGAATACCAGGTTCCATTTGTGTCTGTTAGACCCAAAGTGTGTGAATTGTTCATATTTGTTCCTTTTGTTTGTTTGTGTGGTCTTTAATCTGTCCATTACTGAGAAAGATGTAGTACAGTCTCTTTGGCTACTTTTTAGATATTTTCTTCACCTCTAGCATTCTGTAGTTCAACTATGATGTGTCTCATGGTATGACTTTTTTTTTTTTTTTTTTTTTTTTTTTTTGCCTTTTTCCCTTGACTCTGATTGACACTTTTAAGCAGTCCTGGAAAATTCTCAGCCATTACCTTGTCAAAAATTCTCCCCTGGTCACTCTTTTCTCCCTTCAAGAATTCCTGTTGGATCATATCAGACCTTATATTCTCCATGTCTCTTACCTTCTTCTTTCATGTTTTTTCCCTCATCTTTAAATACTCTGTAATGATTAGGAATATTTCTTCAGCTCTCTCTTCTCATCCACTGCTGCTTCTGTTATGTCTAATCTTGCTGAAATTTGCTGTCTATTGACATTTTATTAAAGTTGTTTTTCATTTCCAGAAACTCTTTTTGGTTTTTGTTACTAAGTCAGGGAAAACAATTAACTTACTCTGGAATAGTACAATTTGAAACATTATACCAGTGTAGGAGATGGTGGTGGTAAAGTGTTTTCCAGTGGCCCTCAGATGGTTCTGTGTAGGTGGCCAAGTCAGCTGCAGGCTATAGTCAAGTAAACGGAGAGGGACTTTTGCAGTCGGGTGAAGCCTGGTTAATGGGATGTGAGCTGGTTAACTTGATTATAAAAAATTCACAGAAAACGAACAGTTGGAGAATATATAGATCATAATCAGTCACAGGTTAGAACCACGGCAGAGGGAAGATGAGGAGAAATGGCTCCCGACAGCACGTCCAGGTGGTCCTTCTGTGTCAGAGTGACAGGATGTCCTGCTTTATCACAGCTTGCTTTTTTGTTTTAATAGTGCCACCCCTACTAGGGATTAAAGGTTTATTTTTTAAAATTAACTATTTACTTGGCATTTATTTTGTCCACATTTGACAAGTTATGGTTCAGTAACGTGAAGGAATGTCAGTTCACTGTCCCGCCATCTGTTTGTAAAGAATTTAAAATATATTAATTTGACTGAAACTAGTAATCCAGATTCACTTGCCTAGAGATTCTGATTATAGTTTGACGAGTTTATTTCTGTAGAGCTGGCTCAGTTAAATGCACTCTTTCTGTCATCTTTGAAATGAAAATAACAGGGCTTTTTTCCTGCTATTTTTTTCTTTCTCAGAAACTTATTTTTTTTAGAAGTATTCCTTCCAAAAAGTTTTTTAAATAGTAAACCAGAAAATTTAAGTTGGAAACATTAAATCACAACAATGAGATGATTTTACGTTTTGTTAACTATTTTGAGTGAGCTACAGACCCTTGTGTAGACACCGGGGAAGCAGGGCATCCGCCATCCGCGTTCTGTTCCTGGACGTGCCCCCCGTGACCACATGTGACATCAGAGCACCTTGACCTGCACATTGCTGCCGAAGAGAGAGCTGGTAGATCATCACAAGCCTCTAAAATGCTGCCTCCTAACACACTCCATATTTCTCCACGTTATTACTGGTTGTTGAACTACAGTTGACCTTGAACTACGTATGCACTGGGGTTACGGTGCTGACCCTCCACCCAGTCGTGTAACTTAGAGTCAGCCCTCCGTATCCACCCTCCCTGTCTGCAGGTTCGTACAGTACGGTAGTATTTACTACCGAAAAAAATCCACATATCTGTGGACCTGCACAGCTCAAACCTGTATGAGAACACCTATTTCTAATTACATAACTGTTGAATTAGCACCCTTTTTTCCCCTTTTCCATTAGAGACGGCTAGCCTGGAAGCCGTCTGGCCCCACCTTCCCTGAGAAGCTTTTCAGCCCCTTAGTAGTGCCCTGGTCACTCTTGCTCCCTCTGCTTCCTTATCAGCCACATTCCGTGAACATTGTCTTTCGTATGTTTTCTCGTCTGTCTGCCCTACTGGACTGTGGTTTCCTTCCTAACAGAGCTTTTTTTCACGTAACTTTCATCCATCACTCTCAGGTGGTGGGTTCATGATAGACAGACCCCATCCTTGCATTTCAGATAGGGTCAGGTGAACTCAGCTGCCATCTGTGCTTCTCAGATGGTATGAACAGGGCATTTGAAAAATAATAATCATAGCTGCTAGCATTTATTATGTATTTTAAATGTGCTACACAAGGCTCATAAATTATCATTTCTAATCCTCACAAAAAAATTTATGAGGTGAGTATTGTTGATTCTCACTGTTCCATTTGCTTGGTACCTATCTGTGCATACATTTATTTTCAATCTTTTTTCTTACATTGAGATATACCTTATATACAGTAAAACATATAAATCTTAAGTGTATATAGATTGGTGACTTTTTGCACAGTACCCACCACCCAGATCAAAATATAAAATGTTCTCCTTGGGCCACGTCCCATGCAGTGGGACACTTGCATGGGCACCCCTCTCACCACTGTCTGACTTCTGTCTGCACAGGTTAGTTTCACCTTTTCTTGAACTTCATGTAAAGTGGAACCATAAAATTTGTAGTCTTCTGTGTCTGGCTGCTTTTGCTCAGACCTAATCATTTCTGAGCTTCAGCCAAATTGTGTGTCTGTTACTAATTTATTTCTTTTATTGCAGAGTTTAGGTAACATTTTGCTTACTCATTCTTGGTAATGGGCTTTGGGTTGTTTCCAGTTTTAGGTCTTTATGAATAAAGTTGCTGTGGGCACTGCTGTAAAAGTCTCTCTGTGGACATTTGTACTCTCTTATCTTACATATATACCTAGGAGTGGAATTGCTGGTCATGAAATAAGTTGATAGAACCTCTGAGTATTCCCAAGTGGGGATATCCTTTACACTCAGCCAGCAACATGTGAGTGTCCGGGTGCCCCACTTGCTCACTACCACTTCACATTCTGTTTTATTTTAGCCCATCTCCTGGCTTTTGTTGACGTTCCCTGAAAAACAGTGATGTTAAGCATCTTTCTTATGCATTTAGCTGTTCATATTCAGGTACCTTCTTTAGAAGTGCCTGTTCAGTTCACTTGTTCATTTGTTAATTGGATTGTTTACCTTTCTATTAGTGATGTTAGAAATCTGTGTACATCTTTATCGGATATATATTCTTTGAGTAGAAATTTTAAATTTTGATGAGGTTTATCTACTTTTAAAAATGTTTAGTGTCTTTCATATCCTGTCAAAATCTTTACCTGCTCCAATGACCTGAATTTCTTTTTCCCAGAGGCTTTGTAGTTTTAACTGTTATCTTCAGGGAGGTGATCTGTCTCTTACTGAGTATGTTACATTGTGTTCATTATTACTATAATTATACATATACTATGATAGCTTTATAGTATGCATTGAAAGGACAGTTGTGCTCTTTTTTCCTGGTATCTTTTCATGCTGTATTGTATGGTCTACGACCTCTAGTACAGTCTACTGCCGGCCCCGACCCTGCATTCCCCAGATTCTCACTCCTCCCATGTTGAGGGCTCGGCCCGCCCCCTCTGCAAGTCCCTGGCCCCTGGGTGCTGGTGAGACCAGGCATGGACGCGCAAGGCTGACACTGACCCGCTCTTCCAGCAAGAACTAGTTCATGTGGGCTGACCTTCTTGTGAAGACGGCCCCTGGTCTATACAGAGGACTAATTCTTATCTTGTTACACAACTGCACTAGAGTGGTCTTTATTACTGAAAGTAAAATAAAAATCTTGCCTTTTTGTAGGAAGTTGGTAAAAACTGTTAAAATCTACTGAAGTATTTATTTACATTGTTTTACTTTTTTCTTCACCCTCAAGAAGACAGCTCATAATTACTCTTATTTGTGTTTATAGGTTAGCATGGCCTCACTGAAAGAGTTGGACCAAAGACTCTTTGAAAACTACATTGAACTGAAGGCAGACCCCATCGTTGGCTCCTTAGAACCTGGAATTTACGCAGGCTACTTCGACTGGAAGGACTGCCTGCCCCCGACAGGTGGGTGGTTTGAGGTTACTGAAGTCTCTAGGTGCATCCAGAGGGGTAAATATGGATTTCCTTTTCTCAGTACAGGCTGAAGATGCTTTTCTCTGAGAGGTTGATTTAAATTTTTATTAGCTTACCCATTTTTTGATAGCTTGGGGTTATTAGTACTTAAAATGGTTAAAGATATTCTTAAATTCCAGAGAATAATTAATTACACCTCATAATGTGTGATCATCTCAGTAACGCACACTTGCTTCCTATGATATTTCTTTACTGCATAGAAATAATAGACTGTGAGTGACAGTTTTATGCAATGACCTTGCAACCTTCATCAAAAAATTTACTTAAGACGTTTGGTCACTTCTATGGAAGACCCAATTACTGATGCCAAAAAGGTGAATTATACAAGGAAAACGTATGGGAGTAAGATGATTATAATAATTTAGCAAAGAAAATTCAACTGGAGAAGGATGACTGACAGTTCCAGTATTATCGTTTTGACATCAAATGAAAATCACTTAAATCACTTCATAATATGTATTTTAGAACTAACTATTGCTTGTTGAATGAAATAAACTTTTTGATTGATCAAATAGTTGTTTCTTTGTATGAAGTACTGTAGAATACATAAAGCCAGGCAACCTACTAACATCGTTATGTCGATGTAGCATGACATGGAAATGGTTCTGTTCATATTAGACGTCGGTTCTTCGAGGCGAGTGTGGCTGTACCAGTGACCTGCTGGCAGGTTGTTACCTTCATTCTTTCAACTAATCGTTGTGATCACCTGTCATTTTTCTTATGTGATGCTTTTATTAGATGGTGATAACATTGTTTACTCTTTAATACCTTTGGTTTTTATTGTTATTTTTCATATTAGGGGTAACGATACAGTGATGCCAAAATTCTAAGCTAAGAGCCAGAATCATTAAATCAGTAATATTTTATGTGACTGCAGGTATTTAATTCCTGAAATCACCGTCTATAGACATACGAGCCTTTGCTTACAGCTGACCATAATTGACCTTTTTCCTGTAATGCCATTACTCTTGTGTACCCATGTTTTTCTGTGTCCAAACTGGATTACAGTTCACATCCCAAATATATCCTTTTACAGTTTAAGTCAGAGCCTACCAGTAACTTGCTTAAAATTTTTATGGCATTTTCCTGCTCACTCGTGATAAAATCCACAGAGCGGGCAGCGCTGAGTCCGGCACCCGACCCCTGCGGCCCCTCCATCCGCCTCCAGCACACTGGGCCTCTTGTGGCCCAGACTTCCCACATCCTCCTCCAGGTCCTTCCCTTTGCTTAGACAGTAATCCTCCTTCATGCGTCCTTTTGTCCTCAGGCCTCTACCTAAATATCAGGACACCAGCCATCCACCTTGCAGAGGTGACACGGCCAGTGGAGAGTAGGCATGGCATTTTAGATTTAACCTGTGGGAATTACGTGTATTTTATGTGTAAGATCATTATCTACAAGGGAGAAGGCTGTACATGTGGTTCCAGCACCTTCCTTTGTGTTGGTTGAGCTTCTTAAGGCCAAATCCGTGAGGTCGTGGGTAGTGGTCAGTTATCCAAGGTGGGTGATGGAATGCACCTTCTGTGTAAGCCGGGTTCCTGACTCCACGTGAACAGACCTCTGGAACTTCTGAACTCAACAGCCTCTGGAACTTTTGATCTACCATCCTTTTCAAAACTCTTGGGCTAGATGACTTTGGGAGTTTCAATATCTTTGGACTTTAGGAAGGTAACATAGTGCACATACCACATATTATGTTATATCCCCAGTAGAGATCCCTGCAGAGAAATAGGTGAATATTAGATTAGGAGTGATAACAAGATCCTTATCAGTTCAGGTGAGACATGCCACCACAAAAGTTTATCACGAATTTGCAAATTCACAAACAGAGGATCTTGCCTCCCGGGTTCTGTGTCTCCCTTGTCTAGACTCCGGCATGGTGCGTGGTGCCTGCTCGTGAAGATTTGTTCAGTAACTGGGGACCCCTTGCAGCTCCCACGGAGCCATGCCCGTGTCCTCGCTGCCCCCCTGCCTCACTCCCGGCGGGCCCACGCCTGCTCCGCTCGGGGCCCCCTCCCACGCAAGTGCTTTCCCAGGAAGTTCCCCTGTGTGAGCAAGGTTGTTTTAGGGTCCTTTTAATCTCTCTTGTAACTCTTCAGTACACGAACGTAATAGATGTATTTCTGTATCTGTTCTTTATTTCCCTGTTTTGGGGAAATTTTTAAACAAAGATGTGAGGAGATTCCTTTCACATTCCCAGACTTCTCATCATTTAAGTTTTTTATAGAGCAGTGACTGAAAGGTTCAGAATTCCAAGGGTCAGATTGCTGAATGTTCTTCAATAAAATCTCTCCATTTTCTCCTCAAGGGAACAATACCCAGTAGTCAGCTGTGGTCTGTGCTTGGCCCCTAGCCTCTGCAGACCAGCCTGGCTGTTGCTTCCCCTTGGGGGCCTCTCTCCTTCCCCTGTGACATGTATGAATTACCTCACATGGGCCCTGCTGCACCAAGCTCTTGTGCAGTTAACCAATCCCCAGTTCACAAATGAAGGAGTCGTTATACAGCAGGCCCTGCACACGTGCACACATGTGTGCACACACTCGCACATACGTATGTACACATGCACACACATGCACATCCTAAATGTTTTAACTCCTTGCAAACGGTTTCAGTCATTTGTGTGCCTAACCTGTGCCTCACCTATGATTATCACTTAATACTTATTACCATCTTCTAAATTTCAACTATCCTAAGACAGACAAAGTACTTATTATCTCCTGAGGATCGGGGGGCGGGTGGCTAGGACAACAGGCACTGAACCCTAAGCTCTGGTCCCCCTAACTGTACTCACAGCCCCGTCACACTCCTCTTTATAGCCCAGCTTCAGAAAGTCGGCTGGGTGGTTCCTCAGAGATTCCATGTGAGGCCCCATGTCCTCTCGTGTCCTCCCGGCATCTCCGGCACCCCTGCGACTCCACCTCTGTGCCGTGGCTGGGTCCGTGGACATGCTCGCTTTTGTGTTCCGTGATCGGAGTGCTCCCAGGCTGCTCCCTCTCCCTGGGAGAGATGGCCCTCCTGCGGCCCCTGTGGTCCCACAGCTGGTGGGTGGCCCTCAGTCTCCTTCCCGTGCCTAGCCTTGCACCCTGGCGTCCCCAGGACACTGGCTTCCTCTGGGCTTGCTAGTCTTTCCTCGGACTCTGCGTGGTTTCATCCACTGGCAGGAGTGGCTAGTGCCTCCAGTGTCCACGTCTGCAGCCTGATCTTTGGTCTGAGCTTCAGGTCTCCCTCCCGCATAGACACATTCACTCCCCCGGGACATTCCACACCCTCCTCACCAGCCAGGTCAGCCGGGGTTCCCGCTCCTCTCTGTGCCCTGGTTCTGTGGCCACCACTCTCAGCTCCTACCAGGATGCCCCGTGTCGCCTGAGCCCCCACCTGTCTTCTTGTTCCCGGCCGCTCACCTGTTTGCCAGGCCCACCCGCCGCTCCCCTGCTCAACCCTCAGGCCACCCCTCGCCTCAGGCTCAGACCTACCCTCTGGGCCGGGCGCTACCCACTGTTGTCCTGCTCCCGGCCCTTCCCATGCCTCCTCTGGGGGCTTCCCTGCCCCCCGCCCCCTGGCCTGCTCTTGAGTCCTGCATGTGGGCGGTCACTGTGCCCGCGGCTCCTGTGCTGCGAGCTGAGGTTGGGAGTTCACAGGTTACAGCCTCAGTAACGTGTGGGTCATGTCTCAGTTTATCTTCTGAGTACTTGCTCTGTGGTTCACAGTGATTGTTCTCAGTTGTTTTTCCGATAGGAAAGTAAATCGCGATGTTCTCGTTTCCATTAATCTTCTTGTTCACTTTTTAATAATAAATAGTACACAGTGGGTGTTCATATTTGTTTAACCGAAGTGAGCATGTTAGCACTTGCTTCCTGTGGAAGCTTTGTGCGATCCCTAAATCTTGAGCCATTGCATTTGAATTAAAACACGCACGTCAGGGATACCTGACACGTGAGCAGTTCTGCGCAGCGTCGCTGTGCTCTTCAGGGACAGTTGAGGTGTGTTTGGCTCAATCCTTGTGAGGACAAGGGTGTGGGAAGGGCGGGCAGTGCCAGGCTCTTAGGGTCTTGGGTCCCACTGCCTCCAGGTGGGTGACTGACTCAGACTATCCAGATCCTGCCTTGAAGGGACCTGGGGTCCTTTCTCTGCCACTTCCCATCTTCCCAGCCCTCGGCGTGAGTGATGATGTATACAAAATGATGTCATCATTATCGGGGCCACTTTTTATACAAAATTAAGCTTCTGCTGGCCTTGTGGCATTGAGTCCTGTGGCTCTGTCTTTCAGATAAACTTCCGGAACAGACGCACACACCACTGCTTTGTCAGCCATTCATTTACCATTTCTCTGGTTCCAAAGCCTCTTAGAAATTGTTGGTTTTGGTTTCACTTTTATAAACCGTATTTAGTTCTGTTCTTGGTGTAGCTTTGACTTCGTGATCCCCAACTGAACCTCAGTCTCGCATAGTCATATAGCGATTTTTAGTTTCTTTAAAGATGACTGAAGTTTTGAGACCTCGTGTAAGGTGAACAGCCAAAATAGTTTGACTTCAGTCTTCCAAAATAATTTCAATTAACAACTTTAGTATTATCCTTAGAATTTTCATCTCCAAAATTTCATCCAAAACTGAATTTTACAAATCACGTAGGTAACCGATTGTTTATTGCTGTAGTTAGCAATAAGTTTAGTTTCTGATACTGTTTGTGGTGATTTTTAAAAAAAATCCAGTTGATTAATTTCATGATTCAAGAAGAGATATTCGTTAAAGCCATAGCTATGCTTTTTTTTTTTTTTTTTTTTTTTTTTTTTTTTTTTTTTTTTTTGCGGTACGCGGGCCTCTCACTGTTGTGGCCTCTCCCGTTGTGGAGCACAGGCTCCGGATGCGCAGGCTCAGCGGCCATGGCTCACGGGCCCAGCCTCTCCGCAGCATGTGGGATCTTCCTGGACTGGGGCACGAACCCGTGTCCCCTGCATCGGCAGGCGGACTCTCAACCACTGCGCCACCAGGGAAGCCTCATAGCTATGCTTTTTTAATCTGACAGTTGGATATTTAAATTATCACCTCTTTATTTGTATATATGGCAGGAAAGATTATTCTGGTTAGTTCTGAGTCACTTAACTGACTGTGTCGTTATTATTATCTGCAGTTATTAAGAGCTCTGAGTATTTGCATTTGATAGGTTTTAGCTAAATTGAGAATAGTCTTAGTCTTCATTTACAAATACACATGGAAGTTCATATCTTTAAAACGTATTAAATAAGAAAAATAATCTTTCTTAAAACTTTCTCAAATATTGGTGTTCTATCTAAAAGGCATTCAAGTTTACATATATTCCTAAAGATACTTAATAAATGAATTTAAAATTAACCATTTTTATAAAGGTAAAGTACTTAACTGATTTTTAACTCAAAAGGCCTTTTTATTAATTGTAGTCATTGACATTATCAGGAGGAGGGAAGACATTTATGTCATCGGTGATGTGCGTGAGTGGAGTGCCGGGTGTTCATGTGGTCAGCCGACTGCTTGTGTGGGATGCATGGAACCCGGAGCAGAACGATTTCCACATCAATCGTATGTCAGATCCAGTATTTGGAATACTGAGACGACTCGAAGTCTGTAATAAAATATTCCTCTCGTGGACAGATAGAGAATTTGCTTTTCATTCACAAATTCAGCTAGTATTATCAAGCCTGTTACATCCGAGGCACTCTACATGTTTCCCGAGTTGTTCCTGCTTCCAAGGTTAAAATGTGGTAGAGAAGCTGAGGGTGGTGCTGCGTGTGAGGTGAGATGGTGGCTCTGACCCGGGGGAGTTGGGATGCACCCGTGTCCCCCCTCAAGTCATGTGGCCTGCTCCCAGTGGCACCAAGGAGAGCAGGGCGGGACTCAGGAGGGACCAGCACTGCCCCCCGCCCTGTGGGGGAGCCCTGGCACCAGCACTGCCAGGGCAGATCCCGAGACCACGTTGTAACCTTGGCGTCTGTACCTGTGGTGTGTGCTTCTCTGTTTGTTATGGGGTGGTTGGCGGTATGTGTGAGGGCAGGTGTTTTGGTGAAAAAGATCACAGCATGAGGTGGCAAAAAAACTAAAATAGATCCGTCGTTCTCTTGTGATTTTTATATCCATTTATTTTTTTAAATTATATCATCTTGGAGCCCTTGAGGTATTTTTTTAATCCTTTAAAGTTAAAATCCAGTGCGTTATTGGGGGAGGAGGGAATGTGAAAAATAACTTCTGTGCTGTTCGTTGACCGCCTGATCATCTCTTATTTAAGTTATCATCGTTCTTTGCAGTTACCTAAAGAAAATATATTTCCACTGCCACGCGAAGAGTATCTTGATTGGTTCTTCTATGTTTTCTTCCCCCAACACTTTTCTCCTAATACTCTTGTGATTTTAACTGGATCCTTGTATTTGAGCGAGCTAACTGCACTTACCTCTAACTAATGGCACTTAGTTAGCATGAAGAACTCTGAGGCAGTGGCCAGGCTGCCTGCCACTCATCTCATCAGATGAGCACCTCCATTTAAACGTTCATCTCATTAGTTGTTAAACTGTAACCACGCCTAGGGAGAATCTTTTTCTGAAAGTTCTTGGGGAGTTTGCTAAATGCTGGAACACGGCTGTTGCGACCCTGCTTTCTGGATCCTCCTGACAGGTGAGTCGTCGTGTCCGGTATCAGGGAGGAGGGGAAAGAAGGAACTCCGGCCCCATCGCTGCCTCCGCCTGCACAGAGGTAAAGAAGGAGAAACACCGTCTGGATCTTGGGGCCTGGGGAGTCCCGATGAATAACCATCTTCTTCTCTGTCCAAATTTCGAACCGACTGAAGAATAAGACGCAAGAGTCAGCAAGTGAGAAGGCCGGTGCCGGAGGGTCAGAGTGAGAGCCCAGCCCCTCCAAGAAGCAGCCCCTCTGCCTGCTCGCCACCTCCCAGGGGCAGGGGTAGTGAAGAAGCAGGGGACAAACCCCCATGCACTGCTGACCCCGCCAAAGGTGGACGGAGGCTGTCCCTCCCTCTGGGAAGCCCCACTCAAACCAGAAGGGCGGGGAGACACCGTTCTCCTTTAAAGCACCAGACGTGAACTTCCAGCAAGAGGTGGCTGGCTCTGGGTGTGCGGACAAGAGATAGGGGCTGATTTCAGCAAACAAAATTGTTTTGTTCCACTTATAAACAAGGAAGCAGAATTACTTCAGAATCTAAATATTAATTCCTATTGCAAATAAAATACTGCGGCCAGCAGTTCAAGGGTCAGTTACAGAGACGGTCTGTAGAAAAGGAGGGGACTCAAAGACGTCTTTTCCTCCGCAGCCCACAGCCTGCCTCTGGTTTCTGGGCGGGGGCGCCCAGCCCTCAGGGCCTCGCCCCCTCCCACGCTCCCCTTCAGCCCCACCCCACTGTCTCCAGGCCCCCAGGCCACCCCCGCTCCATGCCCGCAGCCCTCGGTGGTGCCCAGCACTGGGAGATCCTTCCCTGACAGACTTGGTCCATCGGTTGGTGAATGAGAAACACCTTGGTGGAAATTACTCAAGCAAGTAAAATACTAATTCACAGTTCAGTTTTTACCCTGGTAGGTATTTTCAACAGAATGTCAGATTGAATTGTCTCTTAATTCAGCTAATGTTAAAGAAGAGAACTTTGGTTGATTACATAAGAAAACGGTTACTAAAAATAACATGTGGACTACCCTATTTAGAAATTTCTATTATTTAGAAATAATTAGAATATTATAAAATTTTATATCTGTGTATAAAATGAGGAAATCCTAACACCAAAGGCCTCTGAATGTCATTTCACCTTTCCAGAACTATTCTGAAGACTGAGGCGTGCAGAATTCTGAGGGCGCCTTTACGAGCGTCACATTCTTGGTGCCGTTCGTTGGACACTCTAGAAATCTCTTCTCGAATGTGGGACCCAGGTGGTAACACCCAGTGGCGCGGCTGTCTGTCTTCGACGGGTTCCCTGCGCCCTTGTCAGGGGTATCACATCTGCTTCTGATCGAAACAGATGCCAGTCACGTGAACTCCACCTTTGAAGAGAGACATCCAAGTCAGTAGTCTTTCCCGGTACTGAACTTCTCAGAAGGAGTAGTTTTCTCAGTTCCTTGGACTGTGTTTCTTAATTTCATTTAAAACATACTGTCAGGTAGATATTAATAAACTTGTATTTCATCTATTTATGAGAGAAAAGCGATTTTACATTTTTCAAAGGAGGACGGTCCTAGTCAGTCATCTTTTTTTAAATCACACTTTCATCATTTAACTTCACCTTTTTCCCAGCCATTTTCTCCTCTTTTATAAGCAGTTTCATGCATCATTGTCAGTGCTGTGAAACCGTTTATACAATGCTTCGGACATTTGGTTACAGTTTGTCTGCATTTTTCAGTAAAGCTAAATGTTGGCTCTGATGGTATTTAGTGTGAAATGTATTAACCTTGAGAGGACCTGTGGCCCTACATACTTTCTTCATTGCATGTTTTATCCGTTGAAGTATTTATTTTATTGTGTCTTAAACTGATAGCTGTTTGGCACCAGGGTAAACTAACGTGCTGTTTTGCAAAGGCCATTGTTTAAACTTATTTTGGACATTCCTAGACATTTATCACAATAGAGCAGGGAAGTGCAGCTCCTGACCTCGTGGCAGCTTCTGCAGGGCCAGTCTTCTGCCCCGTCCTCCAGATGAAGGATCATTTCATCTACACACAGATCAGATAAGGACTGATTTCTTTAAAAACATAACCTCAGTACCATTATCAGATCTGGAAAAAATAATAATTCATTAATTTTAGCAAATATCCAGTCAGTGTCCAGAATTCTAATAAGAGCTTTATTTTAGATAGTTTGCTCAGATCAGGATTCTGTCAAGGTCTATGTGTTGCTTTTACTTGCTGTGTCTCTTAAGTTTTTTTCTTTTTTCCTTCTCTAGGGCCCCCTCTTCAGCTTATTTCTTGGCTAAATCAGGTGGTTCTATAGATATTCTCACTTTCTGGATTTTTCTTATTGTTTCCTCATGGTGTCATTTCACATGTTCCTCTGTCCCTTGTGTTTCCTATGAACTTGTGGTTAATAAAGAAGCTTCATCAGTTTCAGGTTCAATTTTGTTTTCTGCCACCAGCAGTTCATTTGATTGTCTCCCTGTTTCTGATATTAAGATTGAAAACTGGATTCAAGTGTTATCAGCTTGTTCCACCCTTTAAAATTTTGTCATAAACTTGTCATCTAATGGTTTTAGCACCATGGGTAATTGTTGCCATGATCTGTTGTTTCCTTAGAGATTGCAAACTAATGATGGGTAGCTGGAGCACAGAATTAAAAAAAAATTTTCATCAACTCTTTAGTTACTCTGAAGTACAGTTCATACGGGAAAGGCAGGATAAATGTTTGATTTTTCTCTTTATTTAGAGTTTTCAGAATAAGTTGGTTCCCTTGTGGTTTTTTTTATTAAAAGTGATGAACAAGGTGTTTTTTTAATTATCTTCATTAATTCATACCTTGAGCATATTTCATGAGTTTCAATTCATTGTCATAGTCACTGTTGTTTTAATAATCAAGCTGTTCCCTCTCTGGCTGGGAGGGCCCCCCACCATGGGCCCCGGGCCTTCCCTGCTTTCTGTGGTCCAGTTGTCCCACCCAGTGTGTGCCTTCTCCTCCCAGACGTGGAACCAGCCGTTGGATGGCAATGAAATGATATGAAATACAGAAAAACTTCCTCTCTCTTAACTTTCTTCTGCTCTTTCCACATTGTGTCTCTGTCCTTCCTAGGGGCCCCCTGGCTTTTTTGTAATCCCTCTCACTCTCGTTAAGTCGCACCCAAAAGTCCGTTGCTTGTCCATGATTGGACAGGCACCACATTACCTGGTGGCTCTGTGTCCCAGTGGTACCGTCGCTTCCCTTCAGGTCGCACCAGCTGGCCTGTTGCTTAACGTCACATTCCTGCCCGATGGCTCATGACGGGCTGTGTCCCCTCTGGCCAGTGAGGCCTTAGGAAAGCTGCATGGATATTCTGTAATGACGGGTATATGTCCTATGGACAGTGTTAGGGATTTTTTTCCCTCCCTTCACCTGATTTTGTCTGATTATGACCTAAGAGTCTTCTTCTAAAACTCGTTTACACACTTCACAACTGTGTGTGCTGTGGGAAACAGCAAGGTAACGGATACTCATATGTATCCTACCATTTTGGCGTTGCTTTCTTCATCCCAGCTATTTTATTCCCTGTGACCTTGGCTGCCTTGGAGGTTAATGCTCACTCTGAACTTACAAGTATTGGTCTTCAGACAGTCCTGTGTGAGGAGTTTTAAAGGGCGCTGGAGGGTCTGCCTGTGTTCTGGTCTCCGACTCGGGGCATGACCTGAGAGCCAGTGAAGGCCCAGTGCCCGGGCACAGGGAGCTGACAGCTGGGCCGGCCCCTCTGTTTGGCCACAGCCCAGCCAGCAAGCACAGCGGCACCACTGGGGGCGCTGACAGCTCGACCGACAGGGCATTGGGCCGTCATTTTCGTGAGTTTAGCCTAGATGTTGTAGCTCCGTTAATCTCCACAGAACCAAAGCCATGGCTCATACTCCCCTAGTTCTGATAAAGAAGATGGCTGCAGAACACTGATTAACTTTAATGCCTCTGCTCTCGGCGTTAGCTGCGGGTTTTAGTGGAGTGCTGTAGTAGTCTCAGTGTTTGGATGGATGGGGTGCATTGGTAGCATAGTGAGCAGACAACTCCAAATTGTTGCTTTAACCTGAAAATGGTGGCAAGTGTTCACTTTCCCAGTTACTTAAAACATTATTTATCACAATAGAAAGCTGAGGTTCATAGGATTCCAAATGTTGTATTTCGACTTCTTAACACAAAAGTGCTTTGATGTATTAGTCAGTGGTTAACAGAATCTAAGGGACTCCTCCACCAGACCGACCCTCACGGCCCGGCCCAGGTCCTGTGCGCCCGGGGAGCATCACGGCCTGACCGTACCGCGCACCCAGAACCTGCCAAGCTTGCTCTCGTCCAAGAGAGGAGGATGCACACCTTTTGGGCTCGGTGAGAAAACTAAACCATAGAGCAGCCTTGGGACGCCTCACTTCCTCTAGCCTGTCCAACCAGGGCTAGAAATGCCGTCTCTGTCTGTGTCTCTCCCAACACCAGGCAAAAACGTCCGTAACCATCTTCCCTTAGTAACAAGCAGCAGAGGCCGACCGCCCGTAACCACTTGGAGTGCAGCTTAACGATCAGCCATTTTGATGGCTGTTTATTCTGCACATTCCGGTGGGAAACTTGTGAGTGTGTGTTTTGTTTTTTTGTTTTTGTTTTTGTTTTTGTTTTTGTTTTGCGGTATGCGGGCCTCTCACTGTTGTGGCCTCTCCCGTTGCGGAGCACAGGCTCCGGATGCGCAGGCTCAGCGGCCATGGCTCACGGGCCCAGCCGCTCCGCGGCACGCGGGACCCTCCCAGACCGGGGCACGAACCCGTGTCCCCTGCATCGGCAGGTGGACTCCCAACCACTGCGCCACCAGGGAAGCCCGTGAGTGTGTGTTTTTAAAACAATAACGTCTCAAATGTTTCCTGGGAGTCCACAGTAGAAAGGAGACCCACAGGCCTGGAGGGGCTCAGAGACCTGCTTCCCTCCCCTAAAGCCGAGGACTCTTGGTTGACAAAACTGGGACTTGTCTCTCTGTCTCGTTTATCAGTGAGGGGATTAATTGGGCAAACCCCCCATCTCTCCACCAGGTAAACAGGCCAACAGTGGGACGGTTTGAGGCTAGGTGTTAGGTGAGGGGAGGAAGACATCAGCAAAGCAGTTCCTGTCCCTAGGAGCAAATGAAAGGTGACGCAAATAAAATCTTCACGTTGTGCAGGAAGTTTACTTGGGATGTGAGTTTTCTTTTGGATCAATTTACTTCAATTTTCTGTTAATATCTCATACTAATAAACTGTCCGAGTGACAACCAAGGTAAATTCGTGAGCACGATGTATTTGAAAACTCATTTTTCATTTTGCAGTTGCTGTCATTTCTGATTGCAGATGGTGTGACAGCCTCTGCTTACGGTAATAAGAACTTCAGGGTTACACGTGGGATGCGTGTCAGTCTGAGCAGGTTTGCGTACTGAAGGAGTGTGATGATAGGCCTTATGAAATCACAAAGACTCCTTCAGAGACCTTAGATGTGATGGAAGTCAAAGGAATGAACATGCCTGCGCTGCACGGTCGGGTTCTATTAATGAAAAGAGAAAATGGTGTATATTCTTGGACTTTTCTCTCTCTTTTTCCTTTGTGCTGTGGCTTTTTCATCTTATGCTAAGGAAAACAGGCGTGGAAGCCCTTTCTTTAAACTAGAGCACTTGCTGCTTTAGGATACGAGGGCCACCGTCCAGCAAGGTGGCACTTAAACTGCTGTGGACAGCGGGGGGTGTGGTGGCGCTCAGGGCCCTGCTCTCCTCTCCGCGCGAGAAGACTGGCGGAGCCACGGGGGCAACCAAGCACCTTGGCAGGGACCCAGCCCCACCCCAGGGCGCCGGGGTGGGTGTTTCTGCAGACAGCAGCCTCTAGTACAGCTCTGCCTGAGGTAGCCGAAGGCTGGAGGCGGCTCCAGAGCCCGCCCGCCCGCCAGCAGGGGGGTGGGTGCGTGAGCGTGATGTGCTCGTCCAGTCGAGGTCTGTGTGGCAGGGAGACCCTCCCACACGAAACCAGGCCGTAACCTTGAGGGGAGCCGCAAACTGTGCTCCTCCTGTGGAAGTTCATCCCTCTGCCTGTGTGAAAGCCAGCACCTTGCCCAGGGGAGGTGGAGGTCAGGTAGTGGCGAGCTGCCGGGGATGGGTGCGACGGGCGGGGCGCAGGAGGGCCTGCTGCATCTCCCTCGGGATGCTGGTTACCTGTGTGTGCGGAGCATGCGCAGCATCACGTTGTACACAGGAGTTACATGCTTCCCTACGTGTGAGTTCTACTTACTTTGAAAAGAGGAGAAAACTCCTGTTTGCAGACTTAAAAACCTTGACAGCAGAACGTCACGATTAGCAAGTATGGCCACTTGACACCTCTTCCAAACTCACATCTTTGTGCGGCGCTTTGTACTTTCTCAGCTCTGAAAGCCAGCTCAGACTCAGACCTTTAAATCGTTGATTTCAATTCAGAAATGCTTTTTGTGTGGTTAAATGTAAAGCTTAAAAAAATTGACTGTGATGGACTGTTCATCAGAGTCCCCTTTTCCTCAGCGGGAGGGGTGGTCCTGCACTGCCCGCGGGGGACAGGCGTGCCGCGTGGAGGCCGGGGCCCGAGGGCCGCGTGGTTCCTGCTCTCCCTGCCCTGTGCTGAGGGGGGCCTCCGAGAGCGGAGACGCCTGAGTGAACCCCCTCCCCACAACCCCGTTGGCGTAAGACACTATTTTCCCTATTGGGCAGACTTTTTAAACTTGGAGAGTAAGAAAAGTCTGTGGCTTGTTCAGAGCAGTACAGCTGTGTCTTCAGCCCAGTTCCGTCTCCAGAGTCTAACTTTGTCTTCTGACTGGAGAGGTGCGGGGGGTGAGGAAATGGGTCAGACCAGAGGGGCGACAGTACCGTGTAACTTTGTATGTCCTACCGTTTGTAAACAGTTGGATTAGAAAGCGCTTTCCGCCTTCCTTTGTCTGAGGTGCATCCTCCTCTCCCCCGAGCGCGGCCCACCGACCCCAGCCTCCCGGGCTCCCCAGCTGCAGAGACGGGCAGAGGCTGGCAGGAGGCCGGGGCATGTCCGGCCTGCCTTTCCCTGGACCGGCAGTGGCTGATTCGGGGTCATCCCAAAGCATGGCAGACTCGTGAGGTTTAAAGTCCTGAATGATGAAGGTACTGGGAAGGGTAAAGGGTTGCATTCGTTTTGGGATGAGGAATCTGCACAAACCTGGTACCGGGCCCTAAGCAGCGAATTCGGTAGAGTGGTAACAGCAGCTTTGGCAGTGAAGATGGAAGAGCAGCTGAGTAATTGTCAGTAAAGTTTTCAAGAGAAAAAATGATGTGGATCTGAGATGTTGGAGTGAAGGTTTTGCTCTAGAGTCAGAGAAGCAACATCCTGTCCATGAAGGGAGCCCCCTGTGGCTTTGCAGGCATCCCTGCGGGAGTCTGGGAGCCGGGCTCGCCCAGGGGTGCAAACTGACGTCTCTGGCCTCCACCTGCCGCCCCCCGCCCTGCTGGGTCTCCATCGTTCCGTAGGTGCGGGCCAGGCCTGTGGGTCCCTCCCTCACAATTAGGCTTCTCCAAATGCTGACTTAAAAGACCCATTATTGTGTCAGTGAAGACTAAAATCCAAGTGAAGTCTTGGCTTTCCTGTTTTTTCTGCCTTCCCCTTTATTCCAGCTCCACTGTCTTTGACTCCAGGGTCTTTTCTTTGGTTCAGTGGCAGAGACTTGCCCTACTTGGATTTCACTTCTCACACGGTGGGTGGAGCCCGGTGCTGAGACCGGGACTCTGCTCTGCTCCGCCTTGTTGGCTCCAGCGCCAGCGGCGGGGCTGCTGGGGGCCAAGCCACCTGCAGCGGCCACGCGTGTCCATCCACGGCCACGGGCTAAGTAGTGGGGCCGCAGTCCTGAACCAAGCTGTCAGGCTCCAGAGCCACGTTCTTTGGCCTGGCTTCTCTCATAAGCATTTATTAAGTTTGATTCCACTGAAGTCATTCTTGGGGAAAAAAAAATACTCCTAGAGATTTTGAAATTTGAAGCTGTCAGTACTACAGACCTTTATGAAGTATTATATACAACTGTAACACCTCACAGTGTGAAACACATTTGCATACGTAGAATGAGTTCTACTTTCTTGTCACTTTCACTTTTCTAACTGAAGTTGCCTTCTAATGAAAACAATTTTTCTCTGCCAAAAGAAATTGAAACAAAGGAATTTGATTTATGTTAACGTTAAATCAAATTTTTATATCTTTAAGTCTAAAATTCAGTGTATCAATGTTGAAACTGGTATTTCATGCTAAATGTATAAAGTGTTCTGTAATATTTTAGGTTAGTATAATTCATAGACCACATAATTCATGTAGTTTTACACATCAGACTTTAACTTTGAAGTGGGAGAGGTTGTGATTCCCTTACCCATACTGGACTCTTCAAAGCTCCTTGTCTCTGAAGTTTATGAAGGCTAAACTCTTACGAATATAAATCCTTTCTTACAAATGGAAAAAATAAGCCATGAAATAATTTTACTGTTATTTTCACTGCTGGTGATATTTTGTTTTGTCTTCATAGGGAAAAGTTTTCTTATTCATATTTAAAAGCTAGGAGATATATTAATTAAAGCAAAAAAAAAAGGATTCTGAGAAAGAAAACAGAAAACTGTAGAGGCCATGTCATTCGTTCATATACTACACGTGAAGGGTGTCCTTTCCACCCCAGGTATTCATTTAAAAATCCTCTACATTTCAGAAGACATTTATCAATTTAGAAAAGGTCATTAATTTAAGAAAGCGCAAACTAAAACATAAAGACTTGGACCTAAAAGCCCATTCTCTGTTCCAACAAAAGCTGATTTTGTTGCAGAATGTTCAGGCCTTTTTAATCTGTCCAACAGTATTGATACCGTTCTGCTTGCCTTTTTTTTTAATAGGTAGTAATTTCAATAATGTATCTTCACACTGTAATTGAACAGATAATTTACTTGAAAAAAAAATACCCCGAAGTTCTTTCATGTAGTGTTTCAGTTTGACCAAAAAAAAAGTACACTGTGGGATATTTATAGTATTTTTCAATCTATTTTTATCTGTAGACTAGGACTGGTAACTGATTTAGGGCATAAGGGTTAAAAACAGGAAATGTGGTTTATAAAGTAGGTAGTATCTCCAGAGTTTCCAGAGTTAGATTGCTTTTATTACTGACTGAGTATCGTGTTTCAAAACAACAGGAGGCGGGGCACCTTGAGACCAGTCTGTGTTTGGAGGACGTGACAGGAAATGCTTCAGAGGAAAGCTTGTGTTCCTGGTACAGGTCGGGGGGTACCCGTGTTTTCTGTACACGCACTGTCTTTCTGTCCAGCTCTTTCTCAGATACTCTTTATACAGTCAGATTGAGTATAAGTCTTGTGCAACACAGTAAATTTCCTTTGACCTTTGCATTTCGCTTGTATTTTTCTTCTAGTGTTTTAATGGAAAGTTTTGTCATCATCATAGTTGAGGAGCATGTGTTATGGTTATTATTAATTACAGTAATTAGAGAATCCAAGTTAAGAAAGTAAAAAGGCATGAAGAAGCAGGGGTTTAATCTTGAATAGCCTTTTCAGTGACAGGTTGGCAGAACCAGTCAAAACCCAAAGCCTTTGACTCAGCAGTTCCACTTCTAACAAGGTGTCTTAAGTCAGTTATTCTACGAGAATACAAGGTCTGATGTGGTTGTGTCGTTATTTATGACGGTCGATACTGAAAGGCAGCAGGACTGTCGAGTAGTAGGAGAGTAAGTTATGAATAAATAAAGTGAAAAATAAAACAAATAAATCAGAATAAATAAGAAGATAAATACCTTATGGCAGATCTGTGCTGTAGAATACCAGGCAGCCATTGAAAACTATAAGGTCAGTGTGTGCACGCTGGCATGGAAGAGTGTGTGTGGTGCATCATGGAAGGAAGCAAGCAAGTTTCAAGAAAAGAATGTGTACTGTAATCTCATTTTTTACGGAAAAAATTTATATTCGTTGGAAAACATCTGGACGAATACACACCAAACTAGAGAGAAGGATAAAGGGAAAGCTTATTGGACTTGTATGTTATTAGGAAACTTACATTTCTGTATCTTAATTCCTTACAATGAGCAATTAATTTTTTCAAATTAAATTAAGAATGTAGGCTTGATCAATTCAAAATTGTTCACTGTTCTGTTCTTTAATGTGGACATTCTCTAGAGGGGTCTGCCTAGCAGTTTGCCACACTTATAAGAAGACTCAAATCTGCCTGTGTAACACTTTTTAATTGAATGAGCATTTTCCCATACTTCAAGGAAAACCTGAAGTTTCAGTGAATTAACTGGTTTTCCAGCCAGGGTTTAAATCCACGTCATTGCATGCCCCCGTGTGCATCACCTGTTGCAGGCTGCAGCTGGGATTGGCACATAGGAGCGCTGCTTCCTTTCCACCTGTCTGGGAGCATTTCTCCACACGCAGTGCGGAGGGTTCTCATCAAGCAGAAGCGCTCTGTCTTATTGCTGCCAAACAGTTTTGTTTCAGGCACTTGCTTTCTTGGGGGCTGTTTCAGAGATGAAGTGAGGCTCTCTCCTGTGGAAGGTGGCCATGTTTTCCAATCTGGCTGTGTCCCCAGTGGTGTGTAAGCCCTGTGAGGAGGGGGCCTTTGTTTTTTGTGGGTTTGTTCTTGAGGTCACTCCGTGTTCCCAGCACATGGAATAGAGTCTGGCATGTAATAGTAATAGGCACTCAATACAAATTTTACTAGTTGGGCTTCCCTGGTGGTGCAGTGGTTGAGAGTCCGACTGCCGATGCAGGGGACATGGGTTCGTGCCCCAGTCCGAGAAGATCCCAAATGCCGTGGAATGGCTAGGCCCGTGAGCCATGGCTGCTGACCCTGTGCGTCCGGAGCCTGTGCTCCGCAACGGGAGAGGCCACAACAGTGAGAGGCCTGCGTACTGCAAAAAAAAAAAAAATTTTACTAGTTATTCCAAAATTAAGTGTCCTCCCTATTTGATTAAAACAAGTAACTGACAAATAGAGCAAGAAAAGAGACTTCTTTTCCACTTTGTTTTATGAAAAACAAGACCATAGTTGGCAAAGATGTTCTGAGGTCCAGGCCCCCTTACGAGAAGCCCACCCTGCGAGGGGCCCAGAGGCTCTTGCCCAGAAGGGCTGGGCTCTGCCTTCTCCGTGGAGAGTTCCCACCTGGGCCACTGGGTGAACTGCTCAGTGACGGCCTGGACTGATGCTGCGTGGTTGGGGGCACTTTTTTGGTCAAATATCATGACACATTATAATTTCACGTTCAGAGCATTGAGGAGATAATATTGTAAATACTTAGAAGCTGCTCTCATTCTGTGTCTATAACATGGGAGGCTGTGGGGGAGGAACCTTTCTACAAACACTTAACTACTGCATCACAGTAAAGTAGCTCTCGTCCGTTTGCTTTATTCTTCCTGTGCACATGCTCACGTTGCCAGCTAGTCCCGTCAGGTCAGCGCTTACGACCCGCTGCTGTTGAAGCCGAAGCTGAAGCCAGCACATCTGCCGAGTGTTCATACGTTCTGATAAGCCGAGCGTCTTCCTAGGTATCTGGCACAGTGAGCGTTGAGTGAGTGTTGAATGCTCTGTCATTTGGAGCAAGCTTTTTTTTTTTTTTGCGGTACGCGGGCCTCTCACTGTTGTGGCCTCTCCGGCTGCAGAGCACAGGCTCCGGACGTGCAGGCCCAGCGGCCATGGCTCACGGGCCCAGCCGCTCCGCGGCATGTGGGATCCTCCTGGACCGGGGCACGAACCCGTGTCCCCTCCATCGGCAGGCGGACTCTCAACCACTGCGCCACCAGGGAAGCCCCCTGGAGCAAGCTTTTTGCTTTAGGATGTAGCTAGGAAAACGTATTTAGCCTCAGCAATATTCTGTCCTGCTATACCTTCTTTATTCAAGTTGTATTTTTCAAATGGATCCTGAAAAATTGTTTCAGAAAGACTGTCTTTGTTTTCTTCAAGGCGAGACCGGATGCATTGCCCAGATTCTGCACCGTGTGTTTCAGAAAGAGAAATCAGTGTATATTTCCCAGTGGTTATGGCTTCTAGCTGACTTTTTATTTATGTCTTAAGAAACGGCACCTGAAATAGGTGGGCTTCTCTGGAGTCCTGACCCCAGGGTGTGTGCGTGCTCTTCGGTGGGGAGGGACGGTCTCGCCTGTTTGGCTCACGGGGGCGCACCCCACTGGCCGTGCCCAGCACATGTTGGAAGAATAAGGGAATAAACACACATCACATTTTCATAACAGCTTTGTTAGCAAAGCAGATGTTGTCATCTCTACCTTGTGCAAAGTAGGCAGTTGTCTAGAGGGTGAACTGATTTTTGTCTTATGGCCGCATCATTTGTATGTAGGTGAGCCAGGACTTAGACCCCGAGTCTTCTGAGTTTACACTGAGTGTCCCTTCTGTCACCTTGATGAACTTGAAAGTCATCATTAACCATTAATGTTCATAATATTAAAAGCATACAGATAAATGCAGTGGAGAGAGAGCATGTATCACTGAAGTTCACTAAGCATGGTCCCTTTGTCAGTGTCGTGGACCCTTTGAAAATTGTAACCAAAATCCACTCCTGATCCCACTCCGGGCGTCTGACCACAGTCCCTGCGGACGCATCCCCAGCTTCCCCGCCTGCCCTCTGAGGCCTCAGCCACGCGGATGACAAAACGTGCCTGCAGCTCTTCTCGGAGCTTCCCCCGGGCCGGGGGGTACCCTCTGGTGCCTCCACTGTGCCAGGCCTCTTGTGCTTCAGGTTTGAAAGAGCCTACATCCTCCTACAGTTGGATTTGGAGCAACATTTTAAAGCAGGAAACTCAACAGGCAGTTAGACCCAAGGGGCAAATCTGCCTTCAGGCTTTAGAAACACACCCGAAAGTGTCAGTGTGGGCCCTGTGAGGTTCAGGGCAGGGGCTGGGGAGCAGGGCCACAAGCAGGGTGACACTGGCCTTGTGTCTCTCCTTAGAGGGAGGAATTGAGATTCCGACCTCAGAAGACCTCAGTGGTCTCATCTGTTGCACGCTTGTGGCCTTCAGACCTCAGTCCCTGGACACGAGGCATCTAGGCCCCAGCCCAGTGCCCCTGGTTGCCTCCACCTCCCCACCCCCGCACACCACCCCTCACCTTTCAGGAAGATTACAGAACAGGGACAGCAAGGAAATGGTTCACAGGTTAGCGTCCGTCGGAGAACAGCGATCGTTTTTTTTTTTTTTAGCGATCGTTTTTACAGCACACAACTCTTCCACGTGGGCACCTGGCACTACTTCTCCCTGCCCCTTGGACACAAATATGAGCACCCAGCACCTTGGGGTGAAACTCCAAGGGGAACTAGCACTTTGGGGATTTACGCACATTCTGCCTGGAGGACCCAGTGCCCAAGCACCTCCAACGTGTGTCCAGAATGTAGTCGAACCAGCAGATTCACGCTGGGTGAATGAATCCATTCCCTTAGCGCTAACCAGTTTCAGCACAGTGGTTAGCTGTTTGGAGGGAGGCTGTCAATGACTGATTTTTGTATTTTTAAGTTTTTATTGTTACCACACCAGCACGTGTGTTGCTCCGGAGTTTGTGATCATGTCTCGCGAGCTCCCTGGGGCCGCCTGCTCTTTCAGACCTGCCACTGCCCCCTGCCCCTTCCTCATGGGACTGTGGGCCCCCTGCTCCCCTCTTGACGGGACTGTGGGCCCCCTGCCCCCACTCCTGATGTGACGTGTGATGGTCCAGGAGCAGCTGTATGTCCTCTCATGCCAGGACCACAGCTTTTCCCTTCTCTGTTTCCAACGTTACCCCCTTTTATTTTTTCTAATATTTATTTAGTTGTACCGGGTCTTAGTTGTGGCAGGTGGGCTCCTTCGTTGCGGCTTGCAGGTTCCTTATTTGTGGCATGCATGTGGGATCTAGTTCCCTGACCAGGGATCGAACGTGGGACCCCTGCATTGGGAGCACAGAGTCTTACCCACTGCGCCACCAGGGAAGGCCCTTCAGTGTTACCCCTTGAAACAGTTGTTTGGGAGGAGGGTAATTATTTCATTCTTTCTATGCATCAAAGGAAAGTCTCCAGGAAAGATCAAGTGTTCTTACTTGTGCAAGGCTGAGGTGCTATGCTCCTCCCAGCGTGTTACCCTGTAGCCACATAAAACGGGAAGCTCGATTGCTTTTTCAAATTTTCTATCAACGCACACATAGTCCTGATGCTTAGAAGCACCTGTGCTCTTATTCTTACCTCCACAGCTGTGTGTCCGGAGTTGGATTAGTGAGTTAGATTTACCTCTTCCTGGGGGGGCTTAATGGCCGCGCCTAGACCCGTGCTCTTGCCAGGAGCCGCCTTCTCTGGGGCAGCGTGGGCATCGGGCTCAGGGCGAGCGGTCACCCACACGTAACCTCAGCTTGCTTCGTCCTAAGTCCAATTTTCTGCTTCTCAGGCAGCTCTCTGGCCCCACTCGTCTCTGTTCCCTTGAAGAACCTGAGGAGCTCACAGCTGCCCTCATGTTCCAGGCACGTGGCTGGGCCCAACTCCTGGTGCTAGTCCCAGCAGCACTGACAGGACCCCGGTTTCATGGAGACAGAGGCCGTGGGAGCCCCTCCTCTGGCTTACACCCTCACTGGCCCAGTGTCGGGCCGAACTTCCAGTAACTGCGTTTTCTCTCTGTACGTGCGTAAGCCAGCCCTCCACACGGTTGCAGTTTAAAGACTCGAGACCTGAGTCCAGTGGTCACGGAGTTGACCCGAGCACAGCGGCTGAGGCCTGTGGGCCCCGTGCTTGTGGCCTGCCTCACGCCCAGCCTGGGGCCCTGGGGGACAGCCCTCCTCTTGTGGGCAGAAAGCTTTCCTGGTCGTCAGCACAAGTCACATGTTCTGCCTTCGCTGATATGAAGACTTGTTACTCTGCAGCTGTCCTTTCTCTCAGGAAGAATCGACCTATTTCTGGATTGTATTTAATTATTCTTCAACCAGTTTTCTCAGTCACTC